>NC_072425.2:21695000-22320000 GCF_028878055.3 Symphalangus syndactylus
TATCTTTTATAATTTGCTCGGTTTTTCTAACCTGGGCTTTGTCAAAGACAATTTTTTATCTTTGCTACTGGTTTGCATATTCCTGGGCAACTTGGAGGATCTGATCTATAATTACGCACTTCAGACCTGGGCTGTACCATTCTGTTTTCTCACACTAGACAGCTCCTCATCCCCTTGATGCAGTTCTTTTCAGCTGCATGGGATAAAAGCACAAGATTCATTCAGGTCCCAGGAATTTGTGGGGCTGAAAGTTATCCTTTTTTCTCCTAATTTATACGTTTTTTTTTCTCAGCGTTAAAAAAAAATCCATTGTAACTTTTTTCTTGGAGACATTTTCCTGTAGTATCTCAACTTTCCTTCACCTACCCCCACCCAAACAAACTGTTCACAATACATACACACCTCACATCTTTCTTTTCTCTCTCTTAACTTGCCACATATTTGGGTAAAATCTAAAAAAGAAAAAAAAAAAGAGTGATTGAGAGCAGACAGAACCAGAGCACTGGGGCGTGAAACTTATTTCCTCAGGATTGTGCAGTGGATCTAACTACCTACTCCTTTCAAATCACGATTTACATTTTAAATTGCCATAATAATACAGAGTGAATCTCTTTGGTATTGTTTACTGTTTCATAGGTAAGTTTCCTCCTATGTTGTCCATCTTCTTTCTGGATTCTAACCCTTTACTTGAAGGCCCTGTAGAATAACCATATCCCCATTACTACGTTTCCTGCTAATGAAGGCATAGAAGCACAGATCTTGGTGTGCAGCAATCTTTCGTTTGGCTTGTTTGTTGTTGTTGTTGTTGTTGTTGTTGGAGACAGTCTTGCCTTGTTGCCCAGGCTGGAGTGCAGTGGCATGATCTCAGCTCACTGCAACCTCTGCCTCCCGTGCCTCAGCCCCCTGAGTACCTGGGACTATAGGTGCATGCCACCATGCCCGGCAAATTTTTTGTATTTTAGTAGAGACGAGGTTTTGCCATGTTGCCCAGGCTGGCCTCGCACTCCTGAGCTCAGGCAATTTGCGCGCCTCAGCCTCCCAAACTGCTAGGTGTGAGCCAGTGCCCCTGGTCTTATTTGACTCTTAACTCCATTAGTTGCTATTGCTGTGTGACCTTGGGTAGGTTTCCTCATTTTAAATTATGGATTATAAATACCTTAGAAAGTTGTTTTAAGTGAGAGAATTTATGTAATGTGACTTGTACAATAACTGGCACAAAGTAGTTGCTCAGTAAATAGTAGTAGTCAACTTATTGAATGCACCTACTCAAACTGCCTTAATAGTGAAAATAATGTGCACATGGTAGGTCAAAAGAAGTCAACCCAAGCACAGTTAAACTCTTAAACACCCAGTGATGTGTAGTATTAGAATCAGTATACTGATTTATGCAGTGCTAATAATAAAAACCTAGTATATTGTATAGCTTATAATTCAGGTGTCTTTTTGCCTGTCCTTTATCCTTAGCACCTCTAAGGGTACCTAATACATAGTAGATGATTTTTTAAAAAGCCCTATAAATCTGTTAAGTGAATTAACATAGCATATTGTCTGATTAAATAGGACTCTCCAGTGTGTAAGAAGTATTAATGGGCATCTCATAGCTCAAGTAATACATACTGGAGATTAATCTCTGTTAAGATATTTTTATAACCTACCATGTGATAAGCACTTCCTCATATATGATTTATTTTAAAAGCCCTCACATGGCCCTATGGGGTAGCTGATTGCCATTTTATAAATGAGGAAAATCTCACATTTTACCCAGCTCTCCTGGCTCTACGTCTAGTATGCAGGCCACTTCCCATTATTGTCTAGGATTACTGCATGAGTGGTTAGGCTGATCTGGTGATTCTGAGCTTCACACACAGTCTCAATTTCTTTTGGTGCTTGTGATTTTAAATTAGAAATATATTTGCTATTGAAGGGGGTGATAAATTATCTGCTTATTTATAATGCAGTTTGAAACCAGGTGAATAAGGAAACTACAGAGACATTTGTGGCTTAGACTAAGACACACCTCTCTCCTCAGTACTGGGGTGGATTTTCAGGGACTGTCAGAGAAGTTGCCTCAGAGTCCCTTCATATTGGTGCCAGTGTGAACTCGCCCTTCTTGGCAGAAATTCACTAGCATGTGTCTTGCTAGGGTCAAGGCAGTAGGTTTTACAGTACAGCCATCACAGCTGTGATGATAATGATGCAACAGGCTTTATTTTCCTGCCTTCCCTAGTTTCTGGATCTACGTTATCCAGGGCAAACTTTTTTTTTTTTTTTTTTTTTTTTTTTGAGATGGAGTCTCTTTGTCTCCAGGCTGGAGTGCAGTGGTGTGATCTCAGCTCACTGCAATGTCCGCCTCCTGGGTTCAAGCGATTCTTCTGCCTCAGCCTCCTGAATAGCTGGGACTACAGGCACCGGCCACCATACCCAGCTAATTTTTATGTTTTCAGTAGAGACGGGGTTTCACCATGTTGGCCAGGATGATCTCGATCTTTTGACCTTGTGATCTGCCTGCCTCGGCCTCCCAAAGTGCTAGGATTACAGGTGTGAGCCGCCATGCCCGGTCAATCCAGGGCAAACTTTTAGGCACTGTCTTTCCAGTGGCAGACTGCCACTGAAGAAAAGTCATACCGAGTGACATTAGTCACATAAATTAGGAGAACAGTGCTTTCTCTGTTCTACCTTATTGCTACATTTACCTGTTTATATTATTATGTGCCTGTGTTTTGCATGGACAGTGGTTTGGGGCATGTCTTCTCCCCAGAAAGCTTCAAGGAATTGAGAGAGAAGGGGCTGCCAGGATATTCTTAGGCTAATTAGAAAGTTATGTCAGCATAGACTTAGTAGCTCAGTTTCATCCTGATTGTCAAGGAGCCCCTCATGATACTGAGCTCAATTATTTTAACTTTGAAGAGCCTAGGTTCCAGACATATAACTCCTGTTTAATGCAATCATGTTTTGTTTTTTTTGCCGGCCCCATCTCCAGGCTAGTGTTTTGTTAACAGGGACAGATAGCTAGCTTGCATGTAAGGCACTGAGAGAAACTGACCAACATTTCCTGTAGTATGGTGTGATTCTGGTCACTGATTTAACCTCTAACCAAATGAACGTGGTTAGGCATAATAGACTTTTTTAGTGCTTCCGTTGCCAGAGTGTTGTATGTACCTTCATGCCCTGATGCTATGTTACTGAGTAATAGATTTTCTTAAAAGCTGTATTTCTGGCCGGGTGCGGTGGCTCACACCTGTAATTGCAGCACTTCTGGGAGGCTGAGGCGAGCAGATCACCTGAGGTCAGGAGTTCGAGACCAGTCTGGCCAACATGGTGAAACCCTGTCTCTACTAAAAATAACAAAAATTAGCAGGGCATGGTGGCATGCACTTGTAGTCCCAGCTATTCGGGAGGCCAAGGCATGGGAATTGCTTGAGCCCGGGAGGCGGAGGTTGCAGTGAGCCGAGATCATGCCACTGCACTCCAGCTGGGTGACAGAGTGAGATTCGGTCTCAAAAAACAAAACAAAACAAAAAGCAAAAAAAACGCTATATTTCTTTGCTTTTGGCATTTTTGTCACCTTCCAACTCCTGCCTCCCATGCTGTTTCTCATCTTTTTCACTGGTCATTCTAGGAGATAATGAAATGGCTCACAGTTCTATTGTTTCTAATTAAGAACTCCAAGATGTGTTATCAGGAAAGTTTTGACCCTCCTCAAAATTTAAACGCCTACATTAAAGTTCAGAAATATTAAACTTCAGGTTCTGCTACCAGGGGTAGCAGTGTTTTCCCAGCAGCAGCTTTGCGATTGCCACATTAAATGAAGTTTTTTCAAAGGAATGAAAACATACATAAAACTGTGTATTATTAATTATATAAAGGAAACAGGCAATCTATGCTTATAAATAGCACTGTACTACCATATGAATTTATATTGTTTTAATATTAAGAACTTTGAAAAAGATAAAATGAGATGAATTATTATATCTCCTCTACTGTTTTCTACCTCCTGAATATTGAAGCCATTTTGGATCTTTTGATTTTCTGACTATCAGAGCATGAAGAAACATGGTCATTCTGATGGTGATGGAAAAGGGAACCTGGTGCAAGTCTTCTGTTCAGTGCCTGTCCCTTTCATCTCTTTTTCGTAGAATCTGTTGTCTTCAAATGTTGACTGTCTGTAGCAAGCCAGTGTCTCAGTTTTCTAAAATAAGAGTTTGTGATTACAATCTGACTTTGGGATGAAATAATTTATCAAAATATTTTTGCCATTGTCTCCCATTAAAAATATCTGTGTTACAATCAGAGTAAGATGCTAATTACAAGCTCTGATCCCTACAAGAAGAATTTTGGCTTGCCTTGCCGTTTCCTAACTTCTGCCTTACTTCCCTCTTCCATTGTCTCCCTCTTCCTGACATTCCCACTTGGTAAGATGATGGAATAAAGTTTAGCTTGTCATAGTATTCATTTAAAAATTGATGTCTTAAAAAATAAGGTCCATACTATTTATTGGGATTACATTACTTAGCAGTCAGTCAACCTTTGTTATGTCTAACTTTTAAGAGATTCTAAACATTCATTTACAGTAGTTTGTTTTATCTGATATGTGAGCTTTACACAGATGCTTGTATTGACCACAGTTAAGCATTTTGACATAGAAATATTAAAATGAGCTACTTGTATATTTTGCATCACTATAAAGACAAAATTGAGCTATATCACCTATGAAATGAATACCCGTGGTACATTTGTTTATATTTATAAATCAGAGTAATAATCCTTTTTGAGGCTTCCCATTTTATGAGTAAAAGGGAGTAATGAAACACTGTATTCTGATTTTGTTAGCAGTGGTTAACGGGAAACAATGCAAATAACTAGTGTAGAGCTCACCTGGTCAGAAAGTAAGTGTGTAGCACTTCAGCCTTTACAGTGTCATGGCCAGTAAAGAGAACCACAGTTCTTCCTTTAATAAATTTGTTTTCTATTGGCATTATGCCTTTTTTAATGACATTTCATCAGTTAGAATAAACATTGGATGGGTGTGGTGGCTCACGTCTGTAGTCGCAGCATTTTGGGAGGCCAAGGCAGGCACATTGCTTGAGTCCAGGAGTTCAAGACCAGTCTGGGTAACATAGTGAGATCCCATATCTACAAAAAAATTAGCTGGGCATGGTGGCACATGCCTCTAGTCCCAGCTACTCAGGAGGGTGAGGTGGGAGGATCGCTTGAGCCTGGGAGGAGGAGGTTGCAGTGAGCTGAGATCATGCCAGTGCACTCCACCCTCGGTGACAGAGGAAGAAACTGTCTCAAAAAAAAAAAGAAAGAAACCACAGGCTAAACATTGATTGTTGTAATAGGATCCTCTGATAACTGAAGAAATCAAAAAGTATCATTGTTCTTGTCTCCCATTTAGAAATATATACATTGTATTAGTTGGCCCACACAAATGCACTACCTCGATCCAATCTGTTACTATCATGATAATGCTGGGAAGAAGTGTTAGTGGGCTGTCTTATATTTAAGAGAATTCTTAAAGAGAATGGTAAATCTGACTTAATTGTATTAAACAAAGAATTATTACTCAAGAAGCATTTGCATATTGTGTGCATTTATGTAATGTACCAATCCCAAAAGTTTAAAAGCCCACTTTTCAGTAGCTTAGAGGAGATAAATTTGGCTGTCTAAACTTGACTTTAGTATCATGTGACATCTTCTCAAATATGGGTATTTGCTGCTTTGGGCCATTTAATCCAACTTTAAATTATTAAGGCAAGCTGAATAGCCATCATTAAATAGTGTTACTTGTTGCTTTTTATTTTTAAAAGGCATATAAAACTTGAAATATAGTTCACTGTATTTTATATTTGTAATTTTAATAATTTTGGTTTAGAATAGGGAATTCCAAACTGTTACTTGAGTTCTCAATCATGGGGTGAAGTTTCTGTTAATGGTTATCTTGTTGAATGAGTTTATCTAGTGTAAAAAAATTGTCATCCTCAGTATATTCTCAGTATATCTCATTGATATGAGACATAATTGATTTCCAGTTTTCCTTAAAAATGGTTAGAGATCAAAATTTCTTCTGTTAAAAAAGTTGTTAATGCTATTGGCCCCAGATTTCCCTTCTTTGTACTCTGCCAAAGGAAAAAGTGCTATGTACTTATTTTGTGCCCTGTGATGTTGTACATGCTTAATAAGATCCCAGATTGTAAGTAGCAGCTGTCATTGATTTGTTTACTGAATGAATTTTTCATGCTTCATTGTATTTGTGCACAGAACTACTCTGATGACTGTTTACTTAAATAATAATCATAGTGCACATAATTTTTTTAAAAAGCAACACAGCCAAATCAGGAAATTTTCTGGGAGTCTTATTAGTTCACTCAAATGCTGTTATTCTTTTTATTTTTTATTGTTTGATAATTTGAGAGGAATCCCTTGGTCAAATTGTATCTGTCTCTCTTTATCCCACTTTACCGTTAGAAAATGTTTCGATGAAAGATCCTCCGGACTTATTGGACAGGCAGAAATGCCTGAACGCCTTGGCGTCTCTTCGACATGCCAAATGGTTTCAGGTTGGCTTTTTGTTACTATCTTATTGTTATTAAACTTTGTCCAAGTTTCATTTGGAACACCTGCCACTTAATTGGTTTCTGTGTACTACGTAAAATGAGGGGTGCTTTCTAGCTCATAGTGTGGTTGTTGGAGTAATTGAGTTAATTTAGATATGTGCCTAGTATAGCTTCTGTAGTTTATGATGTTTTATTATCATATAATTCTTTTTGGCTTAGTATTCTGAATTTCAGATGGTTGCTTATAAAATCAAACATGAGTGAGAAAAGCTAAAGGTTAAATTAGGTAGTTGCCTGGAGTGGGGTTGCCATGAGACTACAAAATTAATTTTAATATTATGGTCCTTTTATTTTAAAAATGTACCTTTTTAAACCTTAATTTTACTACTTTTGATTGATTGATTTTTTTGGTTTGCCTGATAACTGATGAATAATTTGCTACTTAGTATTCACTTGAAAGAACCTGCCCAAAATGAAGAATAGATCTCAATAGGGATATCTGGAATCATTTTGTTTGTTTTAGGCAAGGGCAAATGGATTAAAATCATGTGTAATTGTCCTCCGCATTCTGCGTGATTTGTGCAACAGAGTCCCCACATGGGCACCATTGAAAGGATGGGTAAGTACTTAAATATGGCTAAAAGCAAATTTGGAAGCTGCAGCAGAGAAAATCCTATAGAAATGAGATGTTACTTTAAAATGGCTATCTCCTAAGTTAGCTAAGGCATGCATTATGTATGTTTGCCATGAAAAAAAATAAAGCATCTTTTTAAATGAATCCTTCTTTTGTGCATATAACTTGCCTCTTCTACCTCATTGTATTCATATTACAGAGCTTGAAATATTTTTTTCTGACAAAAAGGTTTTACCTTTTAGAAGTGAATGTCTTCTTACACTTGACTTTGCACTGGTGGTTAATCACTTAGTGTCCACCTGCTGCCCACAAAAGTCTCCTTGGCCGACCCACTTCTCTTTTGGTGCCCCCTTGCATTACCATGAAAATTACCCAATAGGCCAGTATAAGGATCCTATACCTCTGTAGCTTTCTCTTTGAGTGGAGACATTTACAAATAAGTTTATGTTAGTAATTAAAGTCAGGCAAACAGTACACTTAACCCCATATGGATATCATTTATGTATATTGTAAAATTGACTTAACTTGGAAATTATGCCTGCTCCAATCAAGACAACTTAAGAACATTATAATACAATTTAAATCCGTGAAAGATCATTTTATAAATGAATGTAGCAATGATTGACAAAATATCATGAGTTCTTAGTTTATTGAACATGGACATTTGGTTGTTTGTTTATTCTAATGGTAATACTTGAGATAGGCTGTCTGAAATGAAGTCTTATATTGAAATATTTGTGGTTTGTGTGCTTCCTAAGTGGGAGATAAGTGGGCTGGGTTTTGTACACTGGCTAGTTATTAGCTATTACTAACTTATATGAGGGCTTGTTAAGTCTTTGTTAAATGAATTAGAGACCATAGTTTCTTTAGTGATCCTTTCTAGGTAAATAAATATAAAGTTTTTGTTACAAAAATGTCTTCTGAAGATACAATCTTAAAATTGCTTGATTTAAAAACTCTTCCCAGGGTAAAGGTTGATAATCATGGGGAAAATGTTAAGTGGGCCCTAGATGTTAAATTGAATTTCACTCTTTGGCCTCCCTCTTAGATAGAAATGTTAGCTCACATTTAACTGGAATCCTTTTAACACTTGGTGCATGTACTAATTTGTAATTTAATATCTTCTAGCCACTAGAACTTATATGTGAAAAGTCTATAGGTACTTGTAATAGACCTTTGGGCGCTGGGGAGGCCTTGAGACGAGTAATGGAGTGTTTGGCATCTGGAATACTACTTCCTGGTAAGGGTTTCAAACTCTGGAAGCAGAAAAATCAGCAAATCTCAGTTTAGTTTATTTTTCTAAATATATGCTAAGTTTGTTCTCTACACAGGAAAATGATGCATAAGAGTTCTTTTGCTTGGAATTTTGACAACTAGAATGCCTGTTGGAAAAGTGCTATAAAACTCTCTTTCAATAATTATAATTTGTGTTTTATATGTACTAACATAAAGGGTACTAATAATATATTGTGTCTGCTTTGAATTTGCTTTACGTCGAACTCTGAATTTGAAATTGCAGATGTTTAGTTAAAATGTATGAAATTCATTCTGTTTGTAGTCTGGTTTTAAATTTGGAAAAATTAAATTTGGTCTTATTTTCCATATGTAATCCCTTTTAAGATTTGGGCTGATTCATTGTGCTGTTTCTAAATTCTCAGAGTAAGACTCAGTTTGGGCCTTAGATATACAAGTGACTTCCAGTATAAAATAAGGACATACAAGTGCTAACATGTTGAAAATGAGGGTGTGTCCTTTTTACTCCACTTAACTGAGCAGACTTTTAACTTAGTTCCTCAGTTTATTTTTCATTTTCTCTTCATTCTCCCCAACCGTCTCTCGTTTGTTTTAGTTTACCAAATTCTAAACTCAGTTCTAAATGATACTTGTGTTTTTCCTTTACCAAAGGGGGTCCTGGTCTTCATGATCCTTGTGAGCGAGACCCAACAGATGCTCTGAGCTATATGACCATCCAGCAAAAAGAAGATATTACCCACAGTGCACAGGTAGAAGATTGAGCATGCCACTCTGACTTATTAGCGAGATAACATAACTTGATTTTCTCAATTGTATTTGAACACTTTTTTCTTATGTGTTGTTAGGGACTTCTGCTGTTATAATGTCAGAATTTATGAGTGTCTTTTTTAGCTAAATGTTCTAAGGGCTTTATGAATGGCTATTGAAATGTGATTAAATATAATGTTTTGTTCTTTAGCATGCACTCAGACTATCAGCCTTTGGCCAGATTTACAAAGTACTGGAGATGGACCCCCTTCCATCTAGTAAGCCTTTTCAGAAGTATTCCTGGTCAGTTACTGATAAAGAAGGTGAGCGCGGAAGTTTTTTATTAGGGTTGGGGGTTGGCACTGGTAGAGATGATCATGGGATTCATCTCTTGTTACAACTTAGGGAACTTAATAATTGTGCATCCAAATCATGTATAAGAAGCTTTCTTCCTGACTGATATGGGTTGCCTGTGTCCCCATCCAAATCTCATGTTGGATTGTAGTTCCCATAATCCCTGGGTGTTGTGGGACGGACCAGTGGAAGGTAATTGAATCATGGAGGCAGTTACCTCCATGCTGCTCTTGTGATAGTGAGTTCTTACAGGATCTGATGGTTTTATAAGAGGCGTTTCCCCAACTTCACTCTGCACCTCTGCAACCATGTGAAGAAGGATGTGTTTGCTTCCCCTTCTGCCATGATTGTAAGTTTCCTGAGGCCCCCCCAGTTATATGGAACTGTGAGTCCATTAAACCTCTTTCATTTATAAATTACCCAGTCACTGGTATGTCTTTATTAGTAGCATGAGAATGAACTAATACAATAAATAGAACGGACCAATACACTGACTTTCTTCTCTTCTGTTCCCATCAGGTAACATCAGCTGATGTAACATGATCATGTTTTCTTATTAGTGACTAACTCATTTGGCTATGTTGGCCAGGTGCCGTTACTGCATAGACTATACTTTCAGAACCCCTGGTCTAAGGAGGAGAAATCAACGATAAGCTAGGAGGAGACATTATCACTATCACCAATCAGTTTGATTATCTTTCTCATGCTTGGAAATGTTATCTAACTGAAAAAGAAAGAACAAAAATGCAGAGGAGAAGAAAAGCATATTGGAAAATTCAGGACCATCTTCCGTTTGTATTAGACTGTTGAATTCAGAATTTCAGCAGAAAAAATGTAGGTTTTGGGGTCAGTATGACCTGGATTCCAATCATAGCTCCACCACTTCCTAGTTTTAGGCCTTGAGCAGTTAGCTCATCACTCTCACTAGGGATATTACCCTCTTTCTTATTTTTTTGACTCTTGTCCGGTTAAAATGCCTGACTTGTTGCCTAGAATACAGTGGATACTCAAATGTGAATCTACTTACTGCCTTCCTTAGGCCTCAAAAATATTTTTTTTCCCTCCCTTTCTCTCCTTTTAAACTAGAAAGTGGAATATTTAATACTGGATATTCTTCACCTGGAATGCAGCCTACCTCTAACAATGGAAATTACTCTACTTCTAGATATCACAAAAATAGTGCAGTTGCCCAGTCTGTTTATTTAGATGACAGAATTCCAGTGGGTCTGAAGACTTTCAGAGAGTCTACAAGATAAAGCTGTTTAATAGTAATAATAATATTAAGAGTTTTTTTTTTTTTTTGGCCTTTTTCTCTCTTTCTTTCCTAAGTGTATAGTTTTTCAGAGGCTACATGTGACATGTGATGAGATCATTGCTTTGATGGCTAATGGAATGTTTTCTTTTCTATATTCTTGTGTTTAAAATTGTTTTGTTTTATTTTTAATATGCTCAATATTGACAGATATTACCCACAAAGCATAGCACTTTGGGTGCTCAATAATTTTTTAAGAGTGTAAAGTACTCCTGAGCTAAAAAGTTTGAGAATCAGTGCCCCACACTGTAAACTCCTCAGGAGAAAGAATCCTCCAGATTCTACCCTATGATTATTATAAACCAATGCTCAATATAACTTGAGGAATGAAGGCCATTTTCTTCCTGCAGGTGCTTGTTTAGTGGTGAAGAAATCATTGAAAGGGATTTACATACTCATATTACATCAAGCATTGTCTGTGAATTGAACGATTGAATAAAAATGTTATATATATATCTAGATTCTTATGATTAGTATCAGAAAATTTTATTTCAATCACCAAATTCACAACCACTCTTTCGGTTTTATATTTTCCCCTTCACTAGATAGTAAAAGTATGTTTACTATTATGTGACTTAGTTTTTTTTTTAACTTTAAAGATCTTTCTCAAAAGTTTGGGAACTGCTGGTTTGTCAGTTGATAGCATAAAATAGAACCAGGCTGCCAGTGTTCCTGTTCTAGTTCTGTCAGAGTTACATGACCTGGGCAAGTCACTTTACCATTTTGTGCTTTGGCTATACAATGATCTCTCCAATACTTTCATGCTTTTAGCACCTGGCTTCCTGACATTCATGTTTAAACTTTATTCCTGTTATTCTTGGTGATTTCCGTATGCATCTCAGGTGATTTTTTTCAACACTCTAATGCTCAGTTCTGTGACTTCTCTCACAAATATTTTATCCTCTGCCTTTCCTTGGTTACCTATTCTATGGACATAGCCTAGTTCTTGTCTTCATCAATAACTGTACGTGTATTATTTCCATAATCATGTTTTCAAGAATCCCACTTTCCAATTTCTTGTCATTACTGTGTCTCCTACCCTTATTTCAGTTCTTGAATCTTGTCATTGATTCCAATACCTTTGCATAGTCCTTCATCCTTCTCGTGTTCTCCCTTCTGTCCTTACTGTGCTTGTACTACATGATCCTTGATTATCACTGTCTAGCACGTACCTTTACTTCCTTGATTCTCTGTTTCTGGCAAAATTCTAACTGGTTGAAATCCATCTCTCTGCCTTCTCTGTGTCTGTACTGGGTTGCTCAGCATGGTTGGAGAACAGCCGTCTTGACTCTTTTCCGTTTAAGTCGGTGACACTAATCTAATAGGGCTATTTGTGTTGCCGGGTAATCCTGTAAGTTTGAGACTTCTCCATTTTCCTAGATAACTGTTTCACATTTTCTCACATTTCACACTTCCTTCTCTACCTTCTTATTCATCTGATGAGCTTATTTGCTTCCATTTTCTCAGATAAATATTAAGAGATAACTTGTATATGTTCTCATCACTGTCTCCAAGCCCCACTGCATCAACTCGTATCTTTGCTTTTCCCTCCCTTGCCTCTGCAGAAAATGCCTCGCCTCTTAAGACTGACCTTTCTACTTACCCACTATATCACATCCCCTCTTGCCTACCAATGGACATTATTCCAGCAATTATCTGTTCTCTCACCAGCATCGGTTCCTCCCTGTCTACTGAATGCTTCTCATCAGCATAAAAACCTGCTGCAGTATCTCCCATCTGAAAGACAAAGCCAAAACAAACTCTCCCTTGATTCCATAGGTCCCGCAACAGAGTTGCATTTCTCTCCTCTTTATAAGCAGCACTTTGGGAAAGAGCAGCCCTTTTCTCTTTTCTCCATTTCCTCACTTTGAATTCTCGTTGAACCTGTTCTAATCAGGTTTTCTTTCTCACCACTTGCCTGAAGTATCCCTTGCAACCTTCACATTACTACATTCACTGGTTAGTTTTCAGTCCTCATCTTAGCCATTTTCAGCAACATTTGACGCAGAGGAACACTTTTCTCTCCCATATTTATTTTATAATGAGATATAGCGCATATATAGAAAAGTACAAAAAATACAGTTTAAAAAATAATTATTTCTTTCAAACCCGTAAAACCAGTGCCATGGGTAAGAAACAGAATTCTATCAGTGCCCCAGAAGCCATATGTTTTATCCTTCTCATTACCTTCCTGTACCAAGAAATACCGTTTCTGACTTTCTGAAAATCATTTCCTAGATTTTCTTTCCCACTTTCCCACTTGTGTATGCTTTCCTAAATAATTTGAGTTTGCCTGGAACTTTCCAGAAATGGGTCCTAAGTTTAATCTTTTGTGACTGGCTTCTTTCTGTTCAGCATTCTTTGGGATTAATTTTTGTCGCTGCACATAGATATAGTTCATTTTAATAGGTATATAGTATCCACTATGAATATACTACAGTTTACTCATTCTACTTTTGAAGGACATTTAAGTTCTTTTGTTTTGACAACCACCTACCGTGTTGCCATGAGCATTCTTCTGCATACCTCCTGAGGTATACACATAAACAACCTAGTAAATGGTTGCACATAGCAATTTACACTCCCACCAGCAGTATATGAAAATTCCTGTTGCCATGTATCCTCAAAAACATTTGGTATTGCCATGTTTTCTGAAATGAAATACCACTTTTCATTTGACTTTGAGGTCATCAGCTTCCTTGGTTCTTCTAGCTCTGTTGCTATCTCCTCAGCTGTCTTTGTTCTTTCTCGTCTTCCTGACTTCTGAATGTTAAAAGTGTCCTAGAGTTCAGTCCTCAGACCATTTCTCTTTACACTGATGCTTTAGGGGACTTCATTTAGTCTCTTGTCTTCAAATACCTTTTTATACTGAAGATTGTCCCAAATTAATACTTCCATCCCAGACTACCAGCTCTTGAACTCAGACCAAAATATCAAAATGCCTCCTCAATATCGCTACATGGATGTCCAGCAGACATCTCAAACTTAAGATGTCTAAGATCTAAGTTCCTGCCCTCGCTGTCCCTTTGCTCTTCTCTTTCTATATAGTTATCCCTGTCCCAGTCATTGGAAACTCTCCGTTTGCTCAGGCCAGGATTCTTCGAGTTGCCCTTGAATCCCCTCTTTCATTCACCCATATCCCAAACGTCAGCAAATCCTTTTTGCTTTTAAAGTGTGTCCAGGCCGGGTGGTAGCTCACACCTGTAATCCCAGCACTTTGGGAGGCTGAGGTGGGCAGATCACTTGAGATCAGGAGTTCAAGACCAGCCTGGCCAACATGGCGAAACCCCGTCTCTACTGAAAACAAAAATTAGCTGGGCGTGGTGGCATGCTCCTGTAATCCCAGCTACTCGGGAGGCTGAGGCAAGAGAATCGCTTGAATCCGGGAGGCAGAGGTTGCAGTGAGCCCAGATCACGCCACTGTACTCCAGCCTTTGTGACAGAGTGAGACTCTGTCTCAGAAAAAAAAAAAATGAGTCTAGAATTTAGCTTCTTCACTGCTAACATCCTTATTATCTAAGCTGCCACCATCTCTCACCTGGATTATTGCAGTCACCTCCTGGTCTGGTCTTTTTGCTTCTGTTCTTGCCCCTCTATCTGTTCTCCACAAAGAAGCAATTCTCTTTGTGGAGAACACCACCCCCTTTCAACTTTTTATCTTAAAATACTTGCAGATTCGTAGTTGCAAAGATGATAAGGAGAGGTCCCATTTACCCTTCACCCAGTTTCTCTTGATGGCTACATCTATGTAAATTTATAGTACAATATCAAAACCAGGAAATTGACAGTGATACAATGCGTGTGTATAAGTTTTATGCCATTTTATTGCGTGTGTAGATTTCTGTAGCTACCACTACAATCAATATACAGAACTGTTCCAACACCATTAAGATCTCCTTCATGCTGCCCCCTTTATAGTCATGTCTGCCTCTCTCTGCTCAGCCATCCCTAATCCCTGGAAACCACTACTATTTCTCTATCTCCATAATTTTATCATTTCAACGATTTTATATAAATGAAATTCTACAATAAGTGACCTTTTGCGATTTTTTTTTTTTTTACACTCAGCATAATGCCCTTAGGGTCCATCCAAGTTGTATGTGTCAATAGTTTGTACCTTCTTGTTCAGTAGTATTCCATAGTATGAATGAGCTAGAGTTTATTTAACTATTTACCTCTTGTAGGACATTTAGTTAGTTTCCAGTCTGGGCTTTTTACAGTTGAAGCTTCTATGAACAATCATATATATATATATATACACACATGTGTATATTTATATATAAAATTTAGGTTTTTGTGGGCAAGTCACAAAAACGTAGGTATTTGTGTGTTAGATTTGTCACTAATTCTCCTGTGTTTCGGCTTCAACGTTATGCTGGCTTCATAAAGTAAGTTAGGACCTATTCCTTCTTTTTCTATTGTTTGGAAAAGTTTGCATAAATTTGATGTTAGTTTTTCTTTAACTGTTGGAAGAATTAATCAGTGAAGCCATTGGCGTTTGTTTTCTTTGTGGAAATATTTTAAATTACGGATCTGATTCCCTTAATAAGCATAGGACTTCCATCTTCTTATGACAGTTTTGGTAAGCTGTGTTTTTCTAAGAATTTATCCATTTCACCTAAATTTAAAAATATTTTGGAATAAAGTAATTTATAAGATCCTCATTTTATTGTCTGTAGTATTTGTAGTAATGTCTTCTTTTATACATTTTGTACCTTTTATGCTAATGACTCTCACCTAGGGGATTATTATTTTTATTAATCTTTATAGGAAAATTAACTTTTGGCTTTATTCATTGTCTTCTATTGTATGTTTGTATTCTGTTTTATTGATTTCTGCTCTTATCTGTAGTTTTCCTTCCTTATGACTTTCTTTGGGTTCAATTTCCTGCTCTTCTTTTTGAACTTTATGAGGTGGATGAATATATCATTGATTTTTCAGCCTCTTATTGTATATACTATTAAGATAGTAAATTTCCCTTTAAGCACAGATTTATGTACATCACAGTCTTTGGACATTTGTATGTTTATAATCATTTAGTTAAAGCTATTTTTTACTTTCTTTTATTCCTAATTTTTTGACCCATGAGGTATTTAGATGTCATTGCTTAATTTGCAGACAAATGAAGATTTTGTAGTTAACTCTTTTGTTTTTGAGTTTTTACTTATTCTGCTGTCATTGAAGAACATGTGTTGTATGATTTCTGTCCTTTGATACTTCTTGAGACCTATTTTATGTCCCAGCACATGGTCCTTTTTTGCTCTGAAAGTGTATATTCTGCAGTTGAGGGTCATAATATTTTTTTCATATTAGGTCATGTCACTTGGTCATTGTGCTTTTCAGATGTTGTTATTAGTTGCTGAGAGAGCTCTGACAGCTCCCGTTTACTGTGGATTTGTCATTTCCCCTTGCAGGCCTGCCAGGTTTTAGTTTATATTTTTCATTTATCGATTTTTGGCTCTTTTATAGTTTCAGATTTTCTGCCTGAAATTATTTTTAAGAAAGTTTGTTTTTGAAAGGCCATCATCTGGGTCCCTTTTGGGTCTGTTTCTATTGTGTGTGATTTCTCTTGATTTTTGATCATGATATCTTATCTTCTCATGTGCCTGGTTATTATGAGTGCTGGATTTTTAAAATAAGAAATTATAGATAATTTAAAGTGTGGAGTAATGACATCTTCCTCCAGGGAGGATTTATATTTGTTTCTGGGAGGTGGCTAATGGAATTGGCAGTCTTAGATCATTTCAGTGTAGTCAGAGATTAAGATAATTTGAAGCTGGGCTTTCGTCCTTGTGAGAACCACCCTATTTCCAGTTCATCTTACTTCCAGTGTATAACATTTCAGAGGCCCAACCCAGAGTGTGGGGGGTTCGCCAGCCCTTCTCTGCTTGGACCTTGAACTTAGTTTTGGACTCCTTGAGACCTGGGAGCCTGTTGACATTACTCTCTTCAGTTGTTAGTGACCTCTTCTGGATTTGGAAGATGTCCCTAGGGTTAACGTAACCCCCAATGCAGAGAATTTCTTTCACCTCCCATACCTTTTTTTGGTTTATTTTTATTTATTTATTTATTTATTTTTTTAAAAAACACGGCTTGGCTACGTTGCCCAGTCTGGAGTCCAGTGGCTATTTGCAGGTGCAGTCATAGCCCACTTTAACCTCAAACTCCTGGACTCAATGAATCCTCCTGCCTCAGCCTTCTGAGTAGCTGGGACTACAGGCATGTGGCACCGTGCCAGGCTCACCTCCCAGATCTTGATTTTAAAATTCTTCATTGTCTAGGAACAGATATTTATTGTTTGTTTTGTCCAATTTTTCTAATTGCTCTAGTCGGGAAGCCTTTTTTGACTTATTTACTCTCTCATACTGGAAGTGGGTCCTTGATATTTTGTCAATTAATGGCACTGGGGTTTGAGAGCTACTGCCTGGCTCTTCTCACCTACTGCTAGCACCCTCTCCTTGTTTGTTTCACTCCAACCACTCAGGCCTTTGCATCATTTCTTAGCATGTTTCTGCCTTAAGACTTTTGTAATTGCTGTTTATTTTTCTCTGCCTGGGACTCTTTCTCCAAATGGCTGAATAGTTCACTCTTTTACTTTCTCAGGTCTTCATCAAAAGGTCTCCTCATTAGTGATACCTTTCTGATGAGCACAACATATAAATTGTTCTTCATTACACTCATTACCGTAGTATATGTTGTAATTAGTTTTGGCCAGTATATGTAAGCTCTTTGAGAAAAGGGAGATTATTTTGTTACTTGCTATGTGTCTAGCGCCTAAAATTGTCTTGCACATAGTAAATGTCAATTAATATTTATTGTTTATTGTTGAATGAATATATGAATGAATTTATAATGGGAACAATAAAGGTAATGGCTTCATGAGGGTGCTCATGAGGATTAAATAAGTTAATACCTGTAAGACGTTAACAGTGTCAGGCATATGGTAAATATGAAAATATTATTTTTAAAAATTGTTGCCTCAGAAATGATCACTTCTCATTACTAAATACTGTGAAGGTTGAAAACTACCTGCTTTTTGTAAAGCAAGACCATTTTTCTCCTTAGGTTCCTATTATGGTTAGCCCCGCATTTTAGAGCCCCTTTCCAGTGGCTGGAATGATAGAATGAAGCTTAATCCATAGAACTCTATGTAGCTGGAGGATTTAGAGAAGAGATCTGTGCATTTAAGATAGCTTGTGATTTCCAGGCAATCAAGGAGCTGCTTTTAATGTAACTTAATGGGCAGAAGAGTGATTGAATAGACATAGTTCCTTTTTAACTTTTATCTCTTAAAGACTGCATTCTGGGAGACTGGCATACTCATAGTTGTATGTAATGCAAATGAAATATAATACTCAGCCAACGTTGCCTTCTGTTGAGAACATCAAGATTGATTGACCTGAGAGGTAAATATTGACCCAAGCAAATGCTGAAGTCAGTGTTTACCTCAAGGGACAATAAATCTTGATCAGAAAATACATAGTTAATCTCATTATTATTATAGGCTTTCACTAGAAGAATCTGGAAATCTTGTGGCATGAGTATCTTGAGCATAATTTTCCTTAGGAAAAACAATTAACTTTTAAAGTGAAGACATAAAGAGATCTTTAAAGTACTTGAATAGGTTGATGAACTTTTCTCTAATAATTTTTAACTTGGACAGCAAAGCTCCTGCCTTTTGCTTGACAACATTATAAATTGGTGGCTTCTTTATCCAAGAAACTGATTATTAATCAGTTCGGTTAGTTTTTGCTCAGTGCCCATTATGTTGCTTCTAAGTCTTGTGTTAAGGTAGTTTGTAAGATACAAGACAAGGAAAAAATATCTTTGACCTTCAAAGAGCACTGAAGACACACAAGAATATATGAAATAGGCAATGATACAAGACTTTACATTTCTGATATAAAAGCTCTGATATGAGAGAACATTTTTATAGAGGAGGTGAACTGTAAATAAAATTTTGAATAGGATTTGAAGAGGCAGAAGAATATTTTATAGTTTGATAATCAGATTTCCAAAAGTATAAGATTTAACATGTGGACTTCTAAAGTTTATACAAGTCATAAATGTTAAATTATAGAGATGTTTGAAATGATATTAAGTAAAAATAAATCCTACCAGAGGTAACTACTTTTTAACGTTTTGATATATAGCCTTCTAGACTTTTTCTGTTCATGCATATAACATGAATATATGCTGTCTGTGCGGCTGCGCTGCTAGAACAAAATACCTTAGACTGGGTAACTTATAAGCAACAGAAATTTATTGCCCTCAGGGGCTTGAAAGTCCAAAATCAAGGCTTCAGCAGATTTGCTGTCTTGTGAGGGCTCATTCCTCATAGATGGTGCCTGCTATGTATCCCCACATGGCAGAAGGGACAAACAATCTCTCTCAGGCATCTTTTATAATCTATAAGATATAAGAGCTCTACCCTCATAACCTAATCACCTTCCAGGTTCCCCACCTCCTAATCCCACTGCACTGGGGATTAAGTTTCAACATATGAATTTTGGGGGAACACATTCAGACCATATCATAGGCATAGATATTGGTGTGTATATATGAATAAATGGGAAAAAATATAAAAAGTGATAATATTGTTTCAAGATTTGCTTTAAAAAAATTTTGCTTTTCTAGATTATAAATAATGGTAATTTAACTGATCAGTGAAAAAGTTGTATGGTCCTTGGTGTGATTCCTAAGATTTTCCTACCTGAACATGTTAGATACATGCAGTACAGTAAGGGGATTGTTGTTTTGACAACATAATGAATCCCTCATAATTTTTTTTAGGTGCTGGGTCTTCAGCTCTAAAGAGGCCATTTGAAGATGGATTAGGGGATGATAAAGACCCCAACAAGAAGATGAAACGAAACTTAAGGAAAAGTGTGTAAAACCTTTATTCTTATAGATGCAAACTAGAGAGGACTTGTAGCCTCAGATAGAAAAATTAAAAGTGAAGGTTTTTTTTTTTTTTGAGATCGGTTCTCACTCTGTCACCGAAACTGGAGTGCAGTGGCGTGATCTCGGCTCACTGCAATCTCCACCTCCTGGGCTCAAGTGATCCTTCAACCTTAGCCTTCTCAAATAGCAGGGATCACAGGTACACGCCACCACGCCCTGCTAAGTTTTTGTATTTTTGGTAGAGACAGGATTTCGCCAAGTTGCCCAGGCTAGTCTTGAACTCCTGAGTTCAAGCAGTTCACCCACCTTGGCCTCTCCAAGTGCTGGGATTACAGATATGAGCCACTGTGCCTGGCCAAAAAGTGAAGAATTTGATTGATTTGGATTAGAGTTTTGAGACTAGATCTTAACTGAGGAATTGATAATTGAATAACTTTTTTGTTTCCAAGCTTTTTTGCTTAGGATGCATTAATATTGACAAGCGAAAATTAATGTGTAGTTAAATAATGCATACTATTTTTATAGTGATGTTAGCATAATAATTTTAGAATTACTTATGAGGTTAATCTGTGTGTTTTGAAATCCTCATTTAAAAAAAATCTGGTGAATTTACAGTAGTTACTAGGAACCCCAAAAACGCATAAAGCAAAACTACTTTCTAGTTAATTTCTGAACTCATTCCTCTTTCTTTAACAGTTCTGGATAGTAAAGCAATAGACCTTATGAATGCACTAATGAGGCTAAATCAGATCAGGCCTGGGCTTCAGTATAAGCTCTTATCTCAGTCTGGCCCTGTTCATGCCCCAGTCTTCACAATGTCTGTAGATGTGGATGGCACAACATATGAAGCCTCAGGACCATCCAAGAAAACAGCAAAACTTCATGTAGCGGTGAAGGTACAGTATTTGTTTTACTTTGCAATGCTTTCTTATTTTATGTTCCAAATAATATGCTTATTTTCCTATAATAAATTATCATTTTTTTAAACATTTTAATAGCAATAATATTATATATAGACTTTTGTTACTTCTGGATAACAAAGTTTTTTTGTCGTTGTAAAATAATATGTGGTAGTCATACAAAATTTGGAAAATACAGAAAGAAGTAAAGAAATTAAAATATGTCAATTGAACATTTTTGAAGCAAAGATCATTAGTATTTGTATCTAGTATGTTGGGTTATTTCCCATCATTTTCTATTTTGCTGTTTATTTTTTAAGTGAGCTCACAGTATATATGTAATTTTAGCTTCTGATTTTTTTTCATGTAATGTTTCATTAGTGTTTTTCCTCATTATGAAAATCTTCATAAATAATTTTTAATGGCTGTACGATTAACATGCTATGGGTAAACTATTTGTTTAAACATTCTCCTATCATTAGATATTTTGCTTATTCCAGATTGTTTCTATTATAAATTTGATCAGTATCTTTGTATATGGTGCTTTGTCTGTATCTTTAGAATATTTCCATCAGGAATAATGTCCAGGATTGGACCAATTATGCATGTAGGTTTGTAGAAAATTTCCAAGTAATGGGATCTCTCTATAAGTATATTTGATCTCTTGCAGACTAGTGCAAAAATGTTAAAGATCACGTAGACTGAAGATCAGATTCACTTAAAAGTTCTTTCATATAACAGTATGGCATACCATATAATTGGTCTATTTTCATGGTCATTTCATTTTGTATGTATTATTAATGTAGATGCGAACACCATCCTAGATACTGGGGATATAGCAGTTAATGAAACGAAGGTCCTGCTGTCATGGAGCTTACATTCTAGTGTGTATAGGATGGGAAGATAGACAACAAAGCGTGTAAACATCAGATGGTGATCAAAACAATGCATGCAGAAAAACAATAACTAAGCTGTAAAAATGTCAAACACTATATATTACTTATGCTCTGTCTTCATTGGAAAAGGGATGTCTAAAATATGATGAAAGAGGATGAATTTAAAATGAGGTAGAAAAAGAAAACCAACGAGGGGAAAAGTAAATCTGGGAATAAGACTAAACATATAGTTTAATAACAACATACGCTGAGAATGTGTCAGAAGTTTAGAGCTAAGTTCTGTAGCAGCTGACACAAAAAGCTTGTGAAATATACAGTTCACTCTCTTTAAGAACAGAGAGTTTGGTTATGAGGGTCACAGTTGTGGCATTTGATCGGGTGGGCATTTCTCCTTGGGTAGATCTTCACAAACCAAGGATATCAGTGATCTCTTTTCAATCTGTGATGCAGTGATAAATTTTGTGGGTTGTTTCGTACAGTAACCTTTAACATAAGCTAGTGGCCTCATAGCAAATTCCAATTCAGTAAAATTTGGGAGAGCTAGTAGAGTGGCACATTTTGCAATGTGACAAGATTTGGATGCTGTTTTCATTTGATGCAGTGATATATTTTTATGATATAATGGAATTTGGTTGGCCTGGGTTTGCTTTTGTCTTTAGTTCCCAATATTATGTTTTATTCACCTGAGCTTTTGGTAAACAGGGAGGGGCTGTAAGCTTGGGATTAAGTTAAGCTCCCTGACAAATTTCGGAATGTGGATATCAGTTACGATCTGAATGACACCAGATCTGAGGAAATTGTTAATGGTTTCTTGTGACTTGTGTGGCAGGTAGATGGCCTTCATACTTTTATTTACCTTGAGTAGCATTTTGGGTAGAATGTGCAGTAACTAGTAAATCTGAAATTTATGAAGAGTTAAGATTTGCCCTTTTTGAAAATGGGATAAACTAAACTTTGATCCATCCAGGTAGAATGAATTAAGAATCAGAGTAAACTAGCTTTGAAGGTTTGAAAAACTCTGCTTACTTTATTTGGTTTATCAGCTATATGATATGAAAATTTATTACTAGCTGTCAGTCTCAAGTGGCCTGCAGTCTTTTCTAGGCCGCTAACATCTCAAGTTTATGACTCGATAGCTTTATTCCATAATTTGCTATTTTGAGGTAGATTGTTCTCCCTAAGGTCTTCATAGATTTTTTATGTTATGTCTTATTTTCTAAAAGTTACTTTTGGCTTTTTAAAGCTTATTATAAATGTATAATGTGTGTTTGTTATAAATGGTTTAGAAAATGAGGGGAAAAAATTCATAGTTCTAATACGTAGAAATAATAACCATTAACATTTTGGTATTTTTTCTTCCAAGCCTTCTTATTTTAACTTGCAATTCTAACTTCAGAAAGCATTAAAATGAAAAAAATTTCCCTAAGTTTGATGCAGATTCACTGGGTGGCAAAACATGACCTGAATTGATATGGGGCTATTTTTAGTCTTTAGTATTCTATTTAGTGTGATTATTTTATATGTTCCTTTGCATAAACATGGGACAGCACCTGAGAATCCACTGGGGATTTGGAAAATATGTGGTATATGTATTGTATTAGATGTCAGAATTGAAAAATTATGAATTCTCAAAACAACCTGGCACCAAGGGTTTCAGATAAGGAATGATGAACCTATATAATATCTGTAAAAATATATTTTTTTAAAATAGGATCTTTCTTTCTTTTTCTTTTTTTTTTGAGACAGAGTCTTGATCTGTTGCCCAGGCTGGAGGGCAGTGGCACAATCTCAGCTCACTGCAGCCTCTGCCTCCTGGGTTCCAGTGATTCTCCTGCCTCAGCCTCCTGGGTAGCTGGGATTACAGGCGCCTGTCACCACGCCCAGCTAATTTTTATATTTTTAGTAGAGACGGGGTTTCACCATGTTGGCCAGGCTGGTCTTGAACTCCTGACCTCAGGTGATTCTGCTGCCTCGGCCCCTCAAAGTGCTGGGATTACAGGTGTGAGCCACTGCGCCCAGCCAATACTCTCTTCATCTAAAAATATATTATGAATGTTTAAATCGCTAACTCAAAGATTGCTTCTTATTGTTAGTGATGGTCTAACATTTCATTATTAGCAGATGGTCTGTTATATTATCATAATGTAACTAATCATTTTAGATTTAGATACTTCCATTTTATTGCTTTATGTCTTTCTGAACTTGTCTGATGATCCCTTAAGATATATTCTAGAGAGAATTATTGGGTCAAAAGGTCAGTACATTTTAGTGATTCATTAATTTGTTAAAAAAAATGCATTGGAATTCTTATTCTATTGGAATATTGGAATATTGCCAAATTGTCATCCATAAAAGTTATATCACATGTTATGCGTTGTTTATAAGTGAGCGAGAAAGAATTTTGCATCTAACGTGTTTATGAAAGTAGGTCCAACTGAATAAAAATCCTTTTAGTTCTTAATCGCTTGGTGAGGGTTTTGTACCTATTAAGACAAATCACATCAGAGAATCAAATCAGAAGAAAAGAAGAAATCAGTAGTTTCACATGAGTCTGGCCTGGCTGCAGAGCAGCAAGCACCCTAATGTGATGGAAAATTAGTGGCCAGGCTTCCCTTCACTATTCCACTTCTCTATCCTGGCAGCCCCCCACAAAGGATACCTTTAGGGTCATAATCATCCATATTACATGAAAAGAATCTTAGTCATTGTGAGGAAAAGATCCGCTAGAAGGGGATGAAGGTGAAGGGAAGGTTCTTTGGAGAGGTTCTTAGAGACATCAGATTTCCTGAGAGTCTGATGAAATCAGATCTCTATTATATAGAAGCCGTGGATGTTACTTTCTTTTGAGTAGAGAGCCATGATGTAGAGAGCCGTGTTTTCTTTTCATTCTTGGCCCCTAGTATTGAGAATAACATCTTTCTCAGTCTCAGCCTTTGCTAACCTCAGCCCTCTTCCAGGAAGAAAGGGATTTGGTTACACACAGATGATTTCCCAGTCACCTTGTTTCCATGAGTGATCTTGTCATTTTTAAGCTTAATTGATGTATTAGGTTTGAATTTGTTTGCCAGATACTTGAAATTCACTTTTCTTTGGTATACTGGTTTTTTAGCATTAACATGGACTCCAAACAAACTTGGTTCTGCCGAAGAAAACCAGAGCTGGACAGTTGTTAAAACAGTAAAAAAAAAAGTGTGTTATCAGGAACTATTATTGCAATAGGGAAAAGAGACCTCAGTGTAGAACTGGGCTCAATTCTGAGTTCAACATGGACAAGTGAGGATTTGTAGCCAAGGAACAGGGATGGATCAGTGGATGGAAAATTACTATGAGGAAACATCAGGATGAAGGGGGATTTCTGGCTAAATGGGACCTATTAGGATTCTTGCTCAGAGCAGGCCAGGGTGATCAGATACCACCAGGGCAGTGATGGGCGTATTAGTCCATTCTTGCACTGCTATAAAGAAGTACCTGAGACTGGGTAGTTTATAAAGGAAATAGGTTTAATTGGCTCACGATTCTGCAGGCTGTACAGAAAGCATAGTGACTTGTAGGGAGGCCTCAGGAAATTTCTAATCATGGTGGAAGGGGAAGCAGGCACATCTTATGTGGTCCGAGCAGGAGGAAGAGAGAAGGGCGAGGAAGTGCCACATGCTTTTAAACAACCAGATCTCTTGAGAACTCTGTCATGAGACAGCATTAAGGGGATGGTGCTAAACCATTAGAAACTGCCCCTATGATCCAATCACCTCCCACCAGGCCCCACCTCCAACACTGGGGATTTCAATTTGACATGAGATTTGGGTGGGGACACCAACCATATCAATGGGGGATGAGGAAATTTGATCAGATACCAAATTTGATCAGATTGAGGGTGATTAAATATTGAGGGTGAGGGATTCTGGCTAAACCAATTTAGCAGGATTCTTGCTACAACATGGTTCTTAAGGACAAGGCCCAAGGATGGGGCCTTGATGAAAACGTGGCTCAGAGGATCCTGTCTAGAGTTCGGTTAAGAAGAGAATCTTTATCAGTTGCAGAGGTCTGAGAACTCCCTGCTTTTTTGATTTCTTAGCATATGCTAGTAAATACTGTTAGAATAACTTCATAAAAAATGATTTGATTTGAATTTTTTGGTTACACTGTGTTGGACACTTTCCTGAGATATAATCCACCAGTTATATAAAATATTTGTAAATGTATTGAAATATGTTGCTGTAATAATAATAAGCAAATCTGATATGTGAGAAAAGGGTGGGGAGAAGTATTAAATAATTTATATTAGCCTATTTTTATTGTCTATGTTGAGTCGAGAAAAGACGAATGTCCTTAGTTTTTATTGGAATAAACAAATCAAACTTCTTTGTGATGTTTGGCTTTTGACTTGCAGCCTGTGTTGGCTAGTGTTAATTTGGAATGATAGCTATTCTCGGAGATGAGATTTCTCAGGGAGAGCATATTTACAGGACTCAGACAGTGGAGAAGGTGTTTTTAAAATAAAATATTAATAAGGATATAAACAAATGATGTTAATGTACTTAGTGTAAAGTATTACCTGAGCACTTTTAGAACTTAAGATGTTAAAAAAGCGTTCTTGGCTTTACTCCCGAGCAAATACAAGACATTTATTTATGATAAGAATGCCAAGTTCTCCATATGAATTGTGTGAATTAATTTCAAGTTCTCTTGGTACAGACTTCTATGTAGGTCCATGTTTTGGTTTAGGGTAACCCTGTTTATATTGGCAAAATCCTTTATACAAGATGCAGTTGTTTATAAAGGCTGGCTTCTCATTTGTGTGGCCACCATAACCATTTTTTGGAGCACCTATTATGTACAGTTGTTATTATAAAGAAATATGATGTTGCTTTTAAATCTCAGCAACTTAAAACAGTTAAAAATGGAAACGAATGCAAGGGTCTTTAGGAATCTGTCCCTATATCCTCTGATGTAAACCTCTAATTAGTGACAAAGCTGTATCAACCTCCTTTGAAAGAGGCTTACAAAAAGTGAACATATTCTCTTGTAAATATCTAAAAAGCAGTATAATCAGAAAGGTATTAAAAGGCACTCGTGTGTGTGGAGGTGTGTGAGCAT
Organism: Symphalangus syndactylus; assembly: GCF_028878055.3. NCBI lineage: Eukaryota > Metazoa > Chordata > Mammalia > Primates > Hylobatidae > Symphalangus > Symphalangus syndactylus. Next base: position 21,721,652 of record NC_072425.2, read on the forward strand.
GCCTGTGCACAATCATGCACACATATGTACACATTGTTCTGAAAGCTTTATTTCAAAAAAGTAAGAAAAATCCTAGGGATCGAATGAAAGTATAAAAAGTTTGAACACTGGAGGTAGCCATAATCAGCCCTTGAGAGAGAGGGATGGAAATACAACACTAAAATTATTCCTGACTTACTTAGTATAGAGAATAAACCTAGAGACTGAATCTTGGTTGTTTTTTTTTTTTTTTTCCTGAGACGGAGTCTTGCTCTGTTGCCCAGGCTGGAGTGCAGTGGCACAATCTCGGCTCACTGCAACCTCCTCCTCCCAGGTTCAAGCAATTCTCCTGCCTTAGCATCCCGAGTAGCTGGAATTACAGGCATGCACCGCCACACCCAGCTAATGTTTGTATCTTTAGTAGAGACTGGGTTTTACTACGTTGGCCAGGCTGGTCTCGAACTCCTGACCTCAAATGATCCACCCGCCTTGGCTTCCTAAAGTGCTGGGATTACAGGCGTGAGGCTGAATCTTTTAAATTTTGATTGTGGTTTATGTTGGAAGCAACGTGTAGAAAGTTTTAGACGTTATTTTGTAATTGACAGGCAAGTTGGTTCAAAGATAAAAAATTTCTTGATTGCCTTTCTGGGCCAATTTCTCCTAATGGATTGAGTCATATAACTTAGAGGTCAACCAATACAGTCTTCCTGTTTTGTAGATTGGAAAATTGAGGGCCAGAGGAGAAATACAGGATTCGACTCTCAGATTTTTTCCTTTCTAGACCAGGGTACTTTTTATAGTATGCTACTTCTGTCCTTATCCTATTGGTTTGAACCTAGCTATCTATTTATTTTCTCTACCTCTCACCTCCAAATTAAATGAACTAGGAGTAGCATCAGGTTTATATTTGTCATCCTGTATTTAAACTCAATTACCCTGAGGAGGTTTTCCCCATTTCTCCGTGGTGCTACCCTGGTGGGTATACCCTATTTAACCAAGGACTGACAGATTTAGTACCATCTTGCTCTTCCTGCAAGGTGTTTTATGGTTCAAACACTATGAATTTAAAACTTTTGTTCTCAGTATTTTGTCTATTCTCTGGTTTCTCGTGTATGAATAAAACTGCATTTTAATGTAATTTGTACAGGTATTGCAGGCAATGGGATATCCAACAGGCTTTGATGCAGATATTGAGTGTATGAGTTCCGATGAAAAATCAGATAATGAAAGTAAAAATGAAACAGTGTCTTCAAACTCAAGCAATAATACTGGAAATTCTACAACTGAAACCTCCAGTACCTTAGAGGTATACTTATTTTTTCTCAGAAAAAAAGTACATAGATGTGCATTGTAGGGAATTTGAGAGATGTGGAAAAGTATAAATAAAATCAAAAGCATATACAAACCTGTACATAAATTACAGAGACAGGCATAATTATTATTTTGGTTTATTTCCATCCAGTTTTTTTCATGAATCTCTATGAAGGCAGTCATCTTTTCATGCAGTTTTACATCTTGATTTTTTTCACTTTAAAAATATCTGTAAACTGCACAACACTTGAATATACCCTAATTTAACTAGTATTTCCTGATTGCTGGCCATGGAAGCTGCTTCCAATATTTCAGAATATACCAAGAGTATCAGCAATAACTGATGGGCAGAAAACTACAAGATGTAGTGGAGGAAATTGGGATTATTTGAAGTTTGTGCTAAGCTATGGGGTGCATTGGGTCATCGTTTAGTTGGTCCAGCCCTGAAGGAAGGCATAGCCTGACACAGTATGTATCTCAGACCCTAATTAAGTCCTGACTGGGAACTTACTGTCGCACATAATAGAATGGGATGAAATCCAAGTACTGAGTATACACAGTACATTGGGGAGTTCATGGAACCCATGTTTACTGCATTCTATGTAAAGAACATTAGCTTTAAAGTAACAGCAAGAGCTTACATTAAAAAAAAAGGCTTACTTTGTCATTTGTATGAATAAGTATTTATTAAGGACTTAATTAATAAACTAATTTTTTCAGTCCATAAATCCCTTTTAATACCTGCTTAGTGCCAGGTGTTGCAGAAATTGTGTGCAGAGCCTGGAGCTGCTCCCAGGCTAAAAGGGCAAAAAGACATGTTTATAACAAATGGTAATATAATGCGATAAGCACTGTGATGGCAAAATGAACATAATAATGTCAAATCTTGAAGGAGGAAGGGGTTGTGAGACTCTTAGACATACACTTACACAATCATGTAAAATCAAAGGGAGTCCACTGTGAGCAAGGCTTCAGATGATGAGCTTTGCCGTGTGGGGAAGAGAAGGCATTCTGGACTGAAGGATGAGGAGGTGTTATGACTTTGAGTTGTGAAAGTAAATGTTTAAGAAGTGCCAAGTGGGCCAGTGTGGACAGGATTGATGGGGCTGAAGCCTGAGAAAGCCACACTTGGCACTTCTTGTGATGCTGTGGAGGACAGATGATGTCATGGCCGGCTGCTCAGAGGGACCGGTCATTCACAGGTGGCAGTCACAGGTCAAGATATTGTTTTGCTGACAATGTTACATATAATAAAGAAAAAAGGGCTCATTAATTATGAGGTCCAGACCATTAAGTACAAAGGTAATTAGAAAGGGAGAGAGCAGTGTGGGCTGCACTAGTAGCAGCTACACTGACATAAGAAGTTTTGGTAGTGACTACGTTTATAGTTTGTTTCTGTATATTGTAGTAATGGTAGGAAGCAAGGAGAAAAGAAAGCCCTTATTTATTTCTTCGTTTAAAATAATAGTAATTTATTAAAATTCAGATATTTTTATGCCTCGACTCATGTTTGTAGACATGATTTCAGGTTTGGAAAGCATAGAGTGATTACTATAGACCTAGTTTCAAAAATCACTCATTATCTTTTAAAGACAGTGACTAGAAATTTGCCTTGAAATTCAAAAAATGCAGATTATAAGAACTCATCAAGAAGAGATGTTTATTGATGTTACTGATGTTTTTAAACTTGTCCTTTGATGTTTCACGTCTGAAGCATCAACCACTTATCCAACCTGCACAGAATACTAAGAGAATCTTGATTTTCATTAGGTTTATATACGTAATACTTAATACTTTGGGCTGGGCGTGGTGGCGCACACCTGTAATCCCAGCACTTTGGGAGGCTGAGGCAGGCAGATCACCTGAGGTCAGGAGTTTGAGTGCACCCTGGCCAACATGGCAAAACCCTGTCTCTACTAAAAATACAAAAATTAGCCAGGTATGGTGGCAGGTGCCTGTAATTCCAGCTACTTAGGAGGCTGAGGCAGGAGAATTACCTGAACCCAGGAGGTGGAGGTTGCAGTGAGCCGAGATTGCATCACTGCACTCCAGCCTGGGCCACAGAGCGAGATTCTGTCTCAAAACAAAAAAACAAAAAACAAACAAAAAAAAGAAATTAGCACTTTTGGGCATTTATTTTGTGTGTTCAGCATTTCTTCTGTGGTGGAATTACAGACATGATCTCTGACCTCAAAAAGTGCCCTATCTTTTGGTTTCTTCTTTCTCAAAATTATAGTTGTATTTTGTGGATTTATTTGTTAGTTTGCTTTTGATGCTAGCCTCTGTTTTCATTTGCACCTTCATGCTCTTACATGAATTATTTCACTACTTCTATTCTTATCCCTCAAGTCAGTTATTTCCATAGCATATATCTGCTCTCTAACATACGTTATTTTGCAGTGATGATATCTGTCCCTCCCACTACACTCTAGCTCCTTGAGGGCAGAGAGTGACTGCCTTTATTGTTATTTTAAAATTTCAGAATCCATAGTCTATAGCCAACTGTTTTTACCTTAGGTCCCCTTAAATCTGTTTAGAGTGACTGAGAGGTGTGTAGGAACATTTACCCTCTCACATCCCAAATTGAGAGTTATTTCTTCCTAACCCTAAAGAAGAAAAATGATGAACCCTCAGGCATCATGTGAATCCAAACTGTTCTATTCTCGTTGTTAGTAATTTAGAGTATTGTTCTTAGATCACGAACACTACAGAGCAGAGCCTGGAGTGGCCCATAGTGGTGAGGCTGCATTGGTCTTGAATACTGCTTCGAAGGAAGGCTGGCCAGATGACTGCAATGTTTACTGCTTGTAGAGCTTTTACAGCTTTAATGATATTTTGCCATTTGTGTACAGAGGTGACTCATTCTAGCCCCTGAGTGCTTTGAAGTAGAATTTTTGAGCCTCCTTCTTAGCATAATTGTATTAATAAGAAATGTAATATTCTAAAATCTTACTTGATTGAAACTTCAGATTCCCTTTTCTTATAGGTAAGAACTCAGGGCCCTATCCTCACAGCAAGTGGCAAAAACCCTGTAATGGAGCTCAATGAAAAAAGAAGAGGTCTCAAGTATGAACTCATCTCAGAGACTGGTGGAAGTCATGACAAGCGCTTTGTAATGGAGGTGTGTACCCAGACGCAAGCCAGCCTTATCTTTCTTCTCAAAGACATAGGATATCCTGAACTTAATGTAAAGTTTTAGACTGAGTCAGTTCTTGTGGCACTATTTGATTTTTGGTGTTTTCTGTGTCATAATCTATTTAAGTTAAAAGGACATAGAGGAATTGCATGGGATAATTGCAAGGTGTTATTCTTGATTGTAGGTAGAAGTAGATGGACAGAAATTCAGAGGCGCAGGTCCAAATAAGAAAGTGGCAAAGGCGAGCGCAGCTTTAGCTGCCTTGGAGAAACTGTTTTCTGGACCCAATGCGGCAAATAATAAGAAAAAGAAGATTATCCCTCAGGTATGAGTAAACATGAAACCTTTGCAGAACCTGTGAAAAATGTTACAGGAATTAAATTTTCTTTCCTGTCCATGTGCCACTTGAGCTTTTTCTGAACTTGTTTCTTTTTCTTGGACTTGGCAACCTTTGCGTTGGGTTAGATCATGAATAATACAAATCTGATTAGTGGTTTCATGTTCTATGGACTTTCTAAACAAAATATATATGTACGTGTATATATTTATACGTATATATGAGGCTATTAGCATTATTTGGAGGGTTGAGGTCATTCTTGATGAAGTCAAGTTTTGAGGTAATTTGGACCTTGGTGAGGTCTAAGCAGTTTAGTTTGGGGAAGCTGCCAGGAGCACCTGAGGCTCTGCTTTCATCAGCCTGCAGGTGCTCTTCCAATTCCTTTGCAGTTTCGTCCTTTTGCATTGTTTATTTTGGGTTTCCTTTGCAGACCGCATAAAATTTGGCACTGTATTGCGTCTGTTCCTTACTGACACTGGGAATGTCAGTGCTACTGAATGTCCAGGATCTTAGCAAGGTATTTAGAAAAGATGGCCCTCTAATTACATGCTTGTGGATATGAGATTCTTCCATCCATTCATTTATGCATTCAGAAAACATTTTCTAGTCATACACCATATGCCTGATAGTGAGGGAAAGAGTAAGTAAATATAAGACACATTGTGCCTCATGGAGAGTACTGGTATAGTAACATAACATCGGAATATATTATATGATAGAAATTAAAAATGCTTAAAGTAATAAAAGGAAGCTTAGATTGTTTAATTCTACGTTAAACGTTATATTTAGATTCCGTTATATATGCTATGTCCATTGTAGGGGAGGGTAGAATTGATCTTATTTTACTGGTAAGGAAACAAGGCCCAAAGAAATGGAAATACTTGCCTGTGGTAACACAGCTAATTGATGGTAGGGGTTCCTTCTAGAACCAGGTAGTTCTTCCAATGGCCATGGACATTTTACTATTGCATATTGTATCCATCTCAAAATTTGTTTTGTATTCGTTTAAATTTCTTGTATTTGCTATAATAAACACTGCTTAAATTCTAGGATCTAAAAGGTAGAGAAAACTTACTTTTACTGAGATGAAAAAATTTTTAAAGCCTTTAAATTATACATGTCAAAAACAAGTAGATTGTATTTTCTAAAATCTTCTGGTAAACATGGAACAAAGTATGTTCTAAATTAGTTGAAAGATGGTTCTTGTTTTATGACCTTGTTTTGTGGTGTTTTTTCCCATATTACATCTTATATTTGGTCAGCTAATTTTAGTTTAAAAAGCCCATGTGCAAATATTTATTAGGTAGTTAAGTTTGTTTCTACTAGACATGAGCTAGATTTGTGTGGAATCATTCTGCTACTGCCAGATTGTTGCTTCCTAACTACTTTTGACTAAGTCATGTTAAAAAAAGAAAGATGTCTACATGAAGTTCACTCATTTTTAGAAATTTTCCATACTAGAAGCTATAAAACTCATGTGCTCAATGTGCTTGACGGCCAAGAAACAGTCTATTTTGGATATGTGGGTTGGTTTATTCCAGAGAAAAACAAAAACGGCAGTCCCTGTGCATGACACAGTTAACCTTGAAACTGTCTCCTGTCCATTCATACTAGAGGTAGAGGTTATCCTGGAAAGAATAAAGGATGGAGCATTTTCAAAGTGAGATAAACCAATGTGTATTCTGACTCTTTCAGCTTCTTAGACACTGTTGACTTTATCATAGAGTACGCTTTGAGGCTTTGCACCACTTTCTTGCACCTTGGTTATAGTGGGGAATCTTAATTGTTTCTAGCTTGAGTTTTTGTTGCATTTCTATAGTATTCAATTTGAAACTACATACCTTTTGATTTTCTTAAAATTTAGTTTGGAAAAGAGATTTTTCAACAGTCCTGTTTACTGTTACTCCCGGTATTATCTGTTGTACTTTTAGAATGTTTTTATATCTGTTCTCATTGTTCTTTCTACTCTAAAGTAAGGAAAACAAAGTATTGTTATTCTCATTTTATAATTCTCGGTTACTGTTTCTACTCTAAGGAAAACAAAGTGGGTATCATTATCCACATTTTTAATTAGTGGGGAGATTTCCATAGATTATGGCATTTTAGAGCAAGAAGGGGCTTTCAAAGTGGTATTTATTTATTTAATAATGGGGCCAGGCATGGTGGCTTACACCTGTAATCCCAGCACTTTGAAAGGAAGCTGAGGTGGGCAGATCACTTGAGGTCAGGAGTTCAAGACCAGCCTGGTCAACATGGTGAAACCCTGTCTCTACTAAAAATACAAAAATTAGCCAGGCATGGTGGCAGGTGCCTGTAATTCTAGCTGCTTGGGAGCTGAGGCAGGAGAATCACTTGAACCTGGGAAGGTGGAGGTTGCAGTGAGTTGAGATCGCACCATTGCACTCCAGCCTGGGTGACAGAGCGAGACTCCATCTCAGGAAAAAAAAAAAAAAAAAGATAATTAGTAGTGGATACATATGTACACAAACAGCAGAGGAATCGGGCTCAAGGAAATCATATTACCTTCCTGAGGTCACAGTTACTTAGAGCAGCAACTGGCATCCTCATCTTTGGTCCTCCTGTCTTAGCCCTTTATATTTTTCCCCCACTAGCCCCCTCAGATTCACAGTTAATTCTATGTAGTTAGTTGCTGAGATATTTTCTGCCTGTCGGCAGATAATTTAGTGGATTTGGAACCTAGGTACCAAGTGTGTATGATTACTTTAGTAAGGCCTAAAATGACTTTGGATATAAATTGATTACTGAAATTTGGTGTAGAAAATGAACTCTTTCTGGATAACACTTAAGCGAAAAGAAGTTATTTGCTTATTCTCTTAACATCTCTGTAAGGTAGGTATCATTTTTCTTTTTCAGATGATAAATTGAAGGTTCAAGATCACAGACAGCTCATGGTCTCATCCACGTGCTCGCAGTTTCTCATAGTGGTTGTGCATTGAAGAGACGATAGAAGAAATAAGATGTTTCTTCTTTCAGTAATGAAAATGTGTTATTTTAACAGGCAAAGGGTGTTGTGAATACAGCTGTGTCTGCAGCAGTCCAAGCTGTTCGGGGCAGAGGAAGAGGAACTCTAACAAGGGGAGCTTTTGTTGGGGCGACAGCTGCTCCTGGCTACATAGCTCCAGGTATAGTACAAACTGCAAGAGATTGGCCCCCTTTACTGGGCCAAAATTCAAAGAATAGTATCTCCTTCATTTTCTAAGGTTGTACAGGGTTTGTGGAAATATAACACAGGCATAAATGTACACAGAAATTTAAAAGTAGAGAATTGGCAGAATGTCATAGATGTTCTCCTGGAATCTGCTGAGTGAGGAGAGGCTACCCGGAGGGAGATGACAGATGAGCAATATTGCATTTGGTTGTGGGACTGTATTTTGACAAGGAATTAAAGGATGTTCCATAGATTGAGAATTTTGATGCCTGAGCAGGGTGTTTTCATTGAGGACATAGATGACAGGTTGGGTATAACAGGAGAGAAAAACTGCTAAGAGGTTAATTAATTAGGGTGAAGCCTGGCATTATTAGTGTTTGTTAAACTTAACGTTTGGGAACCATCAAAGGCTAAAGAAATACACAAAGGAAAAAAAAATTTATCTAGAGCTTACTATATGTACTAGATCGTTTCATGTAAATAATTTTACTTATTAAATTGTTTTTAATTTAATTAATTAAATTTAATTGTTTTTAATCTTCACAGTGTTTCATCAGGTAGAAATTATTTTCCAAGGAAGGAAACTGGGATTTAGGGAGATAAGGCAACTAGCTCAGGGTGAAGCAACCACTAAACCACAGAGCGAGGATTTGAATGTAGGTGTTTGCATTTCCAAAGTTCATACTCTTTCCATTCCACCACACAGCTTAAAGAAGATTTGGGAGAATGCCCTCTCTCTGCCTTCCCTTCTAATTCTTACGTCGTTTTAACAGTAGATTATCCAGCTGTCTTGTTAAAAATCAAGTTCTTCACAATATTGAAAGTATAGTACTTTTAACTGGACAAGTAAACCACTTGTAGATATTGATCAAGATGAAATTGTGATGAAGATTGGGTCTTATCCAGTCATTGTTTTTTAGGTAACATCCCTAAGGGTTCACTTTGTGCCTTCCTCAAAGAATAAGACCAGGCCATTTGGGAAATTTTATGATGTGGCTTTGGAATGATTCTTCTAGAAGCTAATCCTAGTAGGTAAATTGCTCAAGGAATGTGCCTGCTTTGGCACACAGCAGACATGGATTTTGTTCTCATGCAGCTTATAGTCTGAAGGGTGAGAGGTAGATTAATCAAGTAATAACAACAAGAAACTGAGATGAGTACGATGAAAAAGAAGGACATGCTGCTGTGAGAGCATGTAACAGAGGAACCTGGTCTAGTTTAGTGGGTCCCTGGAGGCTTCCCAGAAGAAGGGACATTTGAATTGAGCTTTGAAGAATGAATAAGAGTTAACTCAAAGAAGACCGGGATGGGAGAGTGTCGCACACAGAAGGAACAGCATGTGTAGGGACCCTGTGTTGCTGTTGTTGGGGAATTTGGCTCAGTTGAAGAAGCAGAAGTCCAGAATGTGTGGAATGTGGTGAGCACTGAGTGGCAGAAGTGGAGAGACTGGGGAATGATGTGAATTAAAGCTGGACGACTCAGTTCCAGGCCTGGAGGCCGTTGTTTGGATTTTGGTCTTAGAACCCTAAGTGCAGTGTTAAGTCTTGATGGGTTCTAAGGAGAACAGTGACAAGATCAGACTTTATTTGTGAAGGTTAGTCTTTCTATAGTGTGAAGAACTGGATGTAGGGATAGGTGTGAGCAGTGACAAGATCAGTTAGAAGGCATATAGTTTACAGTAATGTATTGTACATTTCAAACTGGCTAGAAGAGAAGAATTCAAATGGTTCTAGCATAAAGACAAATATTTAAGATGATGGGTTTCCTAAGTTCACTGATTTGATCTTTATAAATTACATGGATATATTAAATTATCACATGAACCCCGGAACTATGTACATCTATTATGCCTCAGTTAAAAAAAAGGCTACTGAAGACTACTAACCCAGGCAAGAGACATTGATAGTATTGCTACTGGAGGCAGGGAAGAAGATAGGGAGAGACAAGAAGAGAACAGATGGGAGGAATATAAAGGAAGCAAAATTGATGTATTGAATATATAGAAAGAAGAGTGATGTTTCAGGGATATCTCAGCTCCTAAGGTTTTTAGCTGGAGCATTGAGGGAAAAGGAAAAAGTTATGAATTTCTTATGGTGTGATATAGTTTATGTGTATAAAATTAAGACAGTCTTCTGTGTGTCTCACTATTTCTACTGATATTTAATAATTTTAGCCTTATTCAGTGTATTATTGAAAGGGCGAAGCTTTCATTCATAATAATAGGTGGGTTATAGAGATGAACCATCTTTCTTGTCTTTGATGATGTGTTCTATTGGGGCTTAATCTGGTCACGTCTCTTGTTGCCGCGGACCCTTTACCACTTGCTGGAGTGGTAAATGGCTATGGTCCAGTGGCAGTAATCATGAAAGGAACCGTTTATGGCCGCTCGTTGCCAGGCTTTACTCTATGGTGACTCCTCTCTTGTGTCATTGCATTGACCTCCCTGAAAGGCCTGTCTCCCGAAGCTTTTAAAAATGAAGTTATTTTATGGCCGAGAGAAGATTCAGATTAGGTCCCTTTAGATATTGAATAGGTTATATACCATTTGCAGAGTATATTCTGTGCAGCAGGGACTGTTGTCAGTATATTTACATGTATTATTTAATTAAATTCCCCTGGCAACTCAGTTACTGTACATAGAACACTGAAGCTCCGAGAGGTTAAATAACAGGTGCCATTCACAGATACCTTGCTAGTAAAAGGTGAAGTTAGAATCAGGACTCCAGTGGCCTGATTAATGACCTAGTTAGTACTTATGGTCTCATTTCTTCTTAAGGAGGTTTTGGTATAATCCTTAGAACTGCAGCCTTAGCCAAACAGCTTCTGTTTTCTGGAATAAATTTGATAGCCAACCTTTTTTAACAATTAATTTCTTTTTTGGCCTCTGATCTGTCTCCTCTTCCTACTGCTTATTTCAGCTACATGTGTCCTCTTGAATATGATTTAGTGAGCACTCAGACTGAGTTATATGACTTAACTATAGACTAAAAAGTAAAAATTTTTCATCCCTCAGAACTGTTTCAGTTGGTCCCTAAAAGCAGTTTACTTCTTCAGCATACATTTGAATGCGTTGTCTCAAACAGGAGATTTAGAACTGGGCATTCAAAGAAGACCTAGCCTCTGCCCCAGTGACTGCCTGGGGTAGGACCAGATAATTGAGTAAACACAATGCAATATGATGCAGGTGTAACATGGGTTGGGCAAAAGAGAGAACAGCAAGCCTGGGAGACTTTGCAGGGGAGGTGATAATTGATCCTGGTCTCAAGGGTGAGTTGCGCTTGGTCATCCAGAGAAGGAGGGAATGAAATCATTCTGAATAGCAGAAATGGTTACAAAAAAAGGAGTCGTAATGTGAAAAAGCTCCATTTGTTTTGGGTACTGTGTAAAAGTGCCATGGTGATTTTGTGCCCTTGTTCTACTTTAGAAATTTTTTTCATTTATAAATGAATAATAAGTTGTTGTTGTTATTATTATTATTGAGACATGATCTCTCTCTGTTACCCAGCCTGGAGTGCAGTGGTGTGGTCATGGCTTACTGCAGCCTCGATCTCCTGGGCTCAAGTGATCCTCCCACCTCAGCCTCCTGAGGAGCTGGTACTACAGGCATGCACCACCATGCCCAGCTAATTTTTTGTTTTTCTGTAGAGATGGAGTCTCACTATATTGCCCAGGCTGGTCTCTAACTCCTGGGCTCAAGCAGTCCTCCTGCCATAGCCTCCAGAATTGCCGGGATTACAGGCATGAGCCACCACACCTGGCCCCAAGTAATTTTTATTTACATATTACCTATATCTAAGCTGTTTTACTAAAAGAGTAAAGATTGCAGCTTCTGTTAATATAGATAATATTTGTAATCCCTACTAATATGGTATAAAAACTTCTTTGTACTTGCTTTTACTTAATAATGTGAGCCTTTTTCATAGGTACCAGAGGCTGATGTCAAATTCACCAGCATTTACAGAGAGACCCTGTATTGGGCCAGAAATTGAAATACCAGCAAGTCATAGACCTTGCCCTTGGGCTCACGACCTGACTCATATGCCCATTTTAATGGCCATTGAGACCTCAGCCTGCTCTCTCACTACTTTCTGAAGATACTTGGAAAGTTCTCTTTGCCAACTTTGAGAAATTGGTAGTTTGAGTGGTTTTAAGTATTCTTTTGTTCAACAAATTAGTGAGTGGCTACTACATATATCATACATTCTGCTAGGTTCAGATGATGCAATGACGGATAAGTTTGACCAGGTCTCTGCTACTCTAGTGGGGAACCCAGACAAGGAACTGATAGTTCAAATAGAGTGTGGGGTCAGTGAGTGCAGTGAGAAAGAGATGTAGGATAGGCTGGCACATCTTGGAGAGCCTTGTAGGCCATGGTGAGGAGCTCCCACATCTTAAGCAGGCACACAGAGAGTGGCTAGACTGGGACCATTCTGGCAGTGGTTCTCATTCATCCAACACCTGGAAGAAGTCCTCCGGGGCCCAGGGTGCTGAGCAGGTGGTGCTTGTGAATTGGGCCAGTGATGATTGCCCTGGGTCTTGGACTGATCTGCCTTCTTCTTCTTTGCACTAGGCTATGGAACACCATATGGTTACAGCACAGCTGCTCCTGCCTATGGTATGTACACCATCTTACTGATATCTCCGCTTAGCGACTGTCACAGCAATCCAAAGCACAGTTTCTATCTAGGGTTTTTGTAAATTAATTGGAGGATCTCAGATTTATTCATTCTAGTGACCCAACTTAAATTCCCTTTGAAAATGCCACAACCTTGTGGTTCTTGGTTTGGTTGGAGTTGCTCTTCTCTCCGCTTTGCCTGATTGAAGGACTGCTTGTTCTAATTGCCTGTTTCTGACCATATTGAAATTAAATATTTTAAGTAGTTCTTCTTACAGCCAACTGATACTCCATTCAAAGGCTACTGAAGGGCCATACCCAGTTGCTAGCTTGGCTGCCTACCAGTTATAAAGCCACACTTAAGTTTCTGGTTTGGAACCGTGTGAGTTGTGGGTAACTTGTCAAGAATAGGAACTGCTCACTTCAAATTTGTAGTCTTCATTCTTTTCCATAACTTTGCTTTGGGGTTGAAGTAAATGGGTATCATTGGCCCTAGAGAGGAAGTGATAGTCGGTTTCACCAGCAGTCTTACTTAAGTGCTCACTGCAGGAAGTCTGTAGTACATGCTAGAATATCATAGGTGTTTCTCTTCTCCCCTCTAAAATAAAAAATAAAAGCAAATGCATAAATGAACCCCAGTGGCCCTTTGGATAACTTTTGAATGAGGTTTATGTGGCAATGGAGGCAATAGGTTTGGAGTCAGTGATATGCTCTTAGACATTTTTTTCTACTCAGGTGCTACATGTTATAGAATCAGCCATCTGCAGGGTGTTGTCATTGAGAGAAGAGAGCATGAGAGAGTGTGTGTGCAAGAGTGTGTGTGTCAGCATGCCCCAGGCTGGCTGTGCATCCACACAGCAGGGAAAGGCCCTTCCTGTATTGCCAGTTTTGGCATTAGTCCTCTACATGAGCCTCAGACCTTCGCATTGTGCTTTTTCTCTTCACGCATCTGCTTTGCCATTTTTGTCTGGATGAAAATTGTGTTCCTAAAACTGCTAAACTGAACCTTCATCTGATTTCGTAACTGTGGACATAAGTAGAAAATAATTTGACCACTTTGCCCATTAAAATAGTTTATATTCTAGAAAGATGTGAAGCTACAAGGGTCAAACTTTTGGAGCAAATTTTCTTTTAGGCAAAGTGCAGAGCCTGGAGCTATATCCTTTATATCCTCTGGCACACTCAGGTGTGGTCAAGGCTTCCCCATATTTTGAACTGAGCCATATGGGTAACTAGGAATTGGAAACTAATGCAATAATAAGCTTACCCAGATTTCCTTCTAAATTCAAACTCTCTAGTTCCTTTGGGTTTGGGTTTGGCCATTTGCTTTTAACTATTCAGCTGGTTTCTGGGTCTCCTGACCACCTCATCGTCTCTGTGACTTAGGTCTGGTCTGTTTATCCAAATACATTTTGGCTCACTAGACTCACGTACTATGTCTTGTATAAGTGCCAAAGCATCTGCCGCTTGGGGCAGATATTTAAATCTGTGTCTTTCTTTTAGACATACAGTAAGTTTCAGATTCTTCAGTAAAGGTTTGCTAGAGCTTGATTTTTCCTCTGGAAATACTTTTATATCTAGATTCTAAGTTACATTCATGTTTTTCCTCGGTCTTTTTTTCTCTCTTGTTCCTCCCTTTCCTCCTTTAACATTATACTTTCACCTTGTGCCCTCTGAGCCCCTACATCAGAAAGCTCCTCTCTTCCATGTGCCATATAACTGACTTCCAAAGCTGGCAAAATTTGATGCCCCCATTTTTCACATAAAAGATTTGGTTTTTAAATGTTACTGTGATGCAAACCTACTAAAACAATGCTTTATTTTGGCTGTAAGGTAAATATGTCTTTTGGCCTTTGTAAAGCTGTTGCATGTGGGGTAATTTCCCTCTGATCATCTGGTGCTCTTGAATACCTGCTGTTGCTGCTTTGTGATTTCTCCATAGGTTAAATATTAGAATAGGAATAGGAGCAGATTTCAAATCATGCTTGAGTATGCAGAAGTTTGTGAGGCCACAAGAACGTATTAATTACAAATTCAGAAAGTAATTAATCTTTCCAGATTTGCCATGCCAATATTGGCCATAGCCATTAAGAAGTTAAGTAAACGCCTGGCCATGGCTCCAGCTGGAGCTGAGGTCTGCATGGAAAGCTATGCTTTGAACCTTGACAACCCGTTTCTCCTGGAATATGTGATATGCCACATTGAGAACCCATATGGATTTCTACAGTCAATTTAGAACATGATTCAATAGCATTGCTTTTGATTTTCAGAATTCATGGTAGCCCACTCAATGAAATTGCTTCCTAGATGTAGCCATCCTGATTTTGAGAGTGGAAAATATTATTTATCAAAATATTAAGAGCAATTTCAAAATAGATCTGTGAGCGATTTATGGGCCTCTTGCAAAATGGTATACATGTTGACTGACTGATCTGGAAAAGGTTAATGATAATTACTGTCAGATATTTTTTTACCTGAAATTTTTATTGGAATATTAAAACTTATTTGGAGTCCTCTCCGTTTCTTTTCTCTGTAGGTTTACCCAAGAGAATGGTTCTGTTACCCGTTATGAAATTTCCAACATATCCTGTTCCCCACTACTCATTCTTTTAGCAAATGACAGAAGCTAATTCCTATTGAACAACAATACAGTACAATACAGAATGTTAGAGAAAAAGCCTTTTTATCCTGCTTTCTTTGAACACATACTTGATCAAAATTATTTGTAAAGAACATCTTTCCTACTTTTTGATTTTAACAAATGCAAATTTAGTTCTCTAAAACTTGAAAAAAAAAAAAAAAAAAGAAACCAGTTCTGTGAAAACGGTACCTCATTTCTGGAAAATAACTTATACCAGCCCTTCTGTTCTAGGGAAATGGAAGTCTAGCAGTTCAAAGTTTAAGTTTTAAGAGACGTATCAGATTATGTAAAATTAAATTTGTGAAGGATGTATAGAGTCTCAAACA
Source organism: Symphalangus syndactylus (assembly GCF_028878055.3). NCBI lineage: Eukaryota > Metazoa > Chordata > Mammalia > Primates > Hylobatidae > Symphalangus > Symphalangus syndactylus. Next base: position 21,737,166 of record NC_072425.2, read on the forward strand.
CTGATCACAAATAAACTGCTTTGTTGTAACACAGAGTACTGCCTGGTTCCTGATGCAGTCACTGATTCTTAATTGATTGATATGTATTTGCCCCAGGGCACTTTAATTTGGGCTGTAGTTATTTTTTTTAATACAATAGAGACTTTTCATTTAACTTTAACTTTGTACATATTGAAGTGTGTAATAAAGCCAATAAAATATGGGTTTGAATATTGTTTTAGCTTATTATTTTTGATATGTTTTGGTATCAAATTACAAGGAATTGAAAACTAATAACTTAGCCCTAGAAGCCCATTCACTTGTAAGCAGACTGCTAAAACAAAGCAAAGGTGATTGTTAGTTTGAGCCAGTCTAGTCACTTTGTAAGCCCTTTGTACTCCTGCTGTACAAGGGCATCCCCATGATAAAGGTTCCATTCTGTTATTCGAGCATTGCTTATTAAAATGATGGCACTACCCAGAGATGGGGAAGGAGAATGTGATTATCCTAGTTTATGAATTTCCAAGTTTTTAAAAATAATAAATTAATCAATCAATCACCCTCTCTTGTTCTTGTGGCCTTCTTCACTCTGTAAGATATTGTGTTCACTCCCTGGCTTTTTTCATGCAGATAGAAGATTAGCGATTTTGCTGGGATTCATTGAAGGGTCTCCTTTCCTCTTCAATTACATCAGAATCTAAAGCAGCAACAGGGTCCCCATAAAAACTTGCTCTTCGATTGTCCCAGTTCTTGTTGAGTGCTGCTGTGAAAAGTGACAGGTTTCAGCCATGGGTCAGCATTTCTTTTTAAGACACCTGATGATGCTGGTGGAAATGGATCAGTGGGTAACATTGTGCTGTTCTGTAAAGGGTGCAGACCTAAGTCCTCCACTTGCATTCTCACCTTGTTTGGAAAGCCAATGATGTTACTAGAAGGTCAATGGTTTCATTAAGGTACTCACCCCCATGAAGGAGCAGCAGTGTGGTCCCCTGTCAATAAAAGGCACCATGTCTTAAAAATGTCTGTTTTTAGTATGAATTAGCTTTCATTTTCCCTAGTCAATTCTGCTTTTGGGAACTTGACAGGGCCCATCCATGAGAATGGGCTTCACAAAATATGGCAAATTTCTGTACCAAATTTCTTTGGGACCACTAAATAAAGGTGAAATGGGCAATGTACAACAAATGTTAGTGTCACTTCTCAGATATATATTACACAATGACTAGTTTGTTTCTTCTCCTTGGTCTTTTGTCTTTATTAGTGGTGGGTGATACTTTAATAAAACCTCGTCACTTGCTGGAAATAGCTGTAACTTATCATTCTCATCCTGTGCATTAGTGGCTAGACATAAACAAGAGGGCCCATTTCAGCTGGGAGTTTTCATGTTTCATTGATGCGTTTTGCTGACCTATGGATGAAACAGAGCCATCACTGAGAAGAAAAAGCATGGCTGATAGTGTCCAGGTTTATTAATTCAATCTTTACAGTAGTCCTCAATGTCTTTGGAATACTGTTAATTGGCAGCTGCGGCTGTATTGTTATTTGAAATTGGTCATCAAATTTGGATTCCACGTTGGAATCTCTCTAGAGATTTCTCATTAGAAAATTCTTTTGAAGTAGCTGCTCTGCTTCATAACTCACGCCCTCTGTAATGGTGAAAAGGGAGCTGTGCTGTTTTCCAACATGATGGCAGTCATTTCAAATGGTTTCTACCAAGTCTTTTTTTTTTTTTTTTTTTAATTTTGTTGTTTGTTGGAAGTTACTAACCATGTTGTAAACCTGCCCAGTTGCTGCAAACTTTTACATTTCTCTGCTTTACTTAAAATAATCGAGCTGTCAGTCCTTTGTTAGAAGTGGTAACCATGCAAGTTCAACTGTTTAAATTCTGTAATGAATTAAGTGTCCCCCCACCTGTTGCCCTTCCCACCCTTCCATTTTGTAATGAAAATTCCACTTACAGCCGAAAGAGCAGAGAAATATAAATGAAGCTCTTGGCTTCACCAAATTGCCTGAAATTAACATAAAGTTTTGCTTCTCTGCTCTTTTCTCCACTGTAGGTGGTTTTTTCATTGACAGCCCCTATTGCCAGCCTCTGAGCGTCGCACCATTTATTATTCACTTGGGCCCTCAAGATTTCTTCTCTGACTTCTAGAACCATCAGGTTGTCTGGCTTGAAATGGCAATTTCTATGTCTTGGTCTTAAGAGCAATGTGACACCCTGAGGCTATCCAGCTTTCAGACACACCACTCTGACACCCTCTTTTTGAAAGCAATGACTGATCATTTTAAAGAAGAGCAATACTTTGTTCAAAGCCACGGTGTCTGTTTTAAAACTTTTCCTTTGGAAACCTAGCAATATCTGTACTTAACCCCTTTTTAGCATAGTTTCTCGTCAGGGAGTTTACAGATCAGTGTAGAGCTTAACATTAGCGTGTGAGCTGTGCTATGTTCTGACAGTTTTTACACTTTTTAGCACATAAATAGTTACATTCCTGACTGCGTCAGTTAGCGTTACTATAATTTCTCAGAGATAGGGGTCCTCCTTGAAGCCATATCCTCTGCATGGGGACTGGCCCCTAGCCAGGGATGTGGCTTGCAGCTCGTGTTTCTTCAGGCTGCAGGAGTACCCCATCTCTTGTGCAAGGTAATTGGTCCAGTAGATTTCCAACATACCTCATGCCGACTAGATGAAGTGCATGGGTGGTGAAGTAAGGAGTTGAGTTTACATAGTTCTGAAGTGGTTTGTAGTCTCTCTCAAATTGTTAGCCTGGGGAACCAACCACTGAGAGATTTTGCTGGTATTGGCCTTTGCTTTTTTTTTTTTTTTTTTTTAATTTTGGGTGAATGTTTGAAAATCATGAATCAGCCACCATTATTAATTGAAGAGCTGAGAATACCTCGTTAATGTATTTTTAAAACTGGTGTTGGACCCTCTGTGTATTTCAGGTTAATACTTTTAAGCAGTTTTCAGCACGTTTATCTCACTTTATTCTCGTTCTCCTCGGACCTTCGTAGCCATATCACTTGTATAAAATAGGCTGAGATATAGTGACTGTAAGCTGTGATCTCAGTATACAAAGGTAAGCTCTTTTATTTTCTGATTAAAGAGAAAAATAGTCAATTAAGACAACATGCATATATGACAATCATATATGATGTATTTGATCTCTTAGGTCATATGTCATCGCATTACCTTTAAAAATTGTATGGTCTAAATGTAAAATAGTTATTTTTCAACATTTGTTTTAATACCCTTGTAACTGCTTTTTATTCAAGACAGACTTTCACTTACACTAAGTGTGTGTGTGTGTAGAAACTTAGGATATAACATGTATGTAAATTACACACACATACCTGTTTAAATGTAAGAATTCAGTGATAGGAACAGTTCATCTAAGAAGATTTTAATGACAGGGCACTCTTTTGGCCAAAGCAGTGGAATTTCCTAGGCAGCAAGGTTGGTAACAGTGCTGGTAGGATCCGTATGTGTAAGCTGTTACACAAGCTGGGGATCAAAGTGCCAATTTCTCAAGGAGAGAAACTTCTCCGAGAAATGAAAGTCTCTGATCTGTGTTGTATGCCATAATACAACAACAGCAAGAAGCCATAAAAAAAAAGCAATAGAAAATGAAAAAAAAACAAAACAAAATATTATGGTAACTATGGAAAAGTATATAATTGACTGAGCTAAGTTAATTATTTGCAGAACCAACTTTAGCAAGACTCGGGGTGGTGAATATCGAGTCTGCGGAGACCAAATAGACTTAAAGCAATCCATCTGTCTTTTCCAGGTTAGGTAGCTAGATTATTTATTTCCCACCTTATTCAACCATCATGGAGTTCATGTAAAGATGTGAGGGTTAGGCAGATATTTTAATAAAGATTTGCTTCATTTAGGTGTGTCCCATAAATGCATTTAATTGTGTAAGATGTTCTGTGCTAAGGCTGTATTTGATATATGTAGATTAAAATGAATTTCATGTTTCATATTTGTTTCTAAGTAGCAGTTTCTTTTGATTACTCATTTTAAAGTTGCTGGAACAACTCTTGTTTTTTTCCATGCAGAATCTGTATGTACATTTAATGTGGCTTTGGCCTCTATAAAAGGTTGTACGAGGTATAGCTGACTAGTACTGAGTGCGATCCAGTCCTGCTGAAACAGCCCAGTGCCTATTAGGTGCCAGGTCCTCTTCTGGGTACAAGTGAACAGAGGCTGTGCCCAGTGGAAGCATTTTAATTCTGACAGTCTCCTTGTTGTTGGAATTGGGCCTATTACAAATATCCTACTTTGGGAACCAGATACTTTGTTAACTGTGGCAAAAAGAATATCAGCTCAGTTATTAGTTTAATTATAAACTGTTTAATAATGTAGGCCCTCTGACATCACCAAAATAGGCGTCACTTGGAAATTCACTCATTTAAAATATTTCCCTGGCAGTTTTGAGAGCCTGAAACCTACTCTGGTTTATGTTCATGGACCTCTGTCCAATAAGTGAATGTAATGAAATGAATTCATAACAAATACTACAGTTCTTTCCAAGTAGTTTTTATAGTAGAACAAAGGACAAAGTGGTTAATTTAAACACTGAGCACATTTTTTTTAATGACAAATGAGAAAGTTTCACCCTTATAATCAATCATTCACCATAATTTCCCTGTTTCCTAGATTTCATTAATAACTGGAGGGAAATCTTCAGTAGTGAGTTAGAGGAAAGAACTAAGGAGATCCCCCCTGCCTTCCCTGCCCCCACCCCAGCAATTAGATTTCAAGCAATCCAGAGCCCTATACACCAGGGTCATTAAGAGCAGTTAAAGCTGAAAACAACCTGCTCTGTGAATGGTCTTCCCCTAATTCCCATTCAGCTTATGCCAGTGCCTCCTGAGAGAGGGTGGGGGCTATCTCTGAATCATCCAGAATGAGAAAGGTTCTGTGTATTCAAACTCATACCCTATACAGTCTGACGCCATGCTGTGCAGTGACCACAGGTTCCTCAGTGTTATTAGGAGTCTTGGAAAGGAGACAGGTGGTAAATGGGTAACAACAGCAGAGCCAAGAAACTACTGCTGAGGTGGGTTTCAATATTGATGTGTTTCTCTCTAGCCCTTATTTACAGAGCACAGAGCTAGTACTTATATAAGAATCAGTCCCTTCCTTTCTTAATAGCCACTTCCCAAAAGACTGTTTTAAGTCAAGAATTCCAGTTGAGTTGGTTGTAAGAATAGATATCCTTTCCCACATTATCATTTTAGGTAGGAACTAACAGATTCCATTGATGCTTTGAAGCAGTGATCTTTGGAGGTTTTTAAAAATAGTACCATAATGCAAATTAGGTTATGTAAGCTTTACAGCACAGCTAGAAATAGAGACTAGAAACCATGCGGGAATCTGGGCCAAAGAATTTCTCTCCTTCCAGCACATTCCCATGGGGCTCAGGAATTAGATGAGTTAATACACATAATATGTTTTGAACAGTACCTGGTGCAGAGTACCTACTCACTGAATGTTGAGTGTTCTTACCAAGGTTGGCCGAGGTGAGCATGAACGTGAGGAGGGCAAGGCTCTGCCAACAGGTGTTGGAGAGGCAGGTGCATGGCCTGCTTAGGGTGGAGCTGTGTCGGTTCCTTGGTGCTGATAGGCTTTGGCTGCTGCCAGGCTTTGGGAGAGGACTCCTGGTATCTAGGGGTTAGACAAGAAACACACCCCAAAGACCTGGTGAGAGCTAGAGTGGTGGCGTTGCTGCAGATCCAAGCTTAAGGAAGTTGCTCGTGTGTCTGTTAACAGTAGTTAAATTACCAGCCAGTCTGCTGCCAAGGGTTTGTAAATACTTGTTTTTTTTTTTTTTTTTTTGGTGGCGGGGGGGATTTAAGGGTGCTTAGAACTTCATAAGGGCTGATCTTAGAATATCTACCTGCTGAGTCCAAGTGTCCAACCAGTGCATTAATAATTTTTTAAAAAGGTGTTTGGTTACAACTGCCTCCGGAATCTAACCTTCAGGGTTTACTAGTGTTTAGTAGGTAGAAAGCAAGTTCCTTTAAATCACAGAAAGGAAGGGAGGAAACTGATTGGTGTGCTTAAAAGGCTGTCCACTAGGATGCTTCTCTGAAAAGCACTCCTATAGCTTGTCTCTTCTAGTTTGCTTGGATACTTTCGGGGGGAAAAATCTGCACTTGTCACCATATGAGGCCTCCCTTCTGCCTATTAGTCTTAGAGAAAACATATCTGCCCATCTATTCATCTTTCTTTTTGTCTATCCATTTACTGTCTGGACACAGTTGGGAAGTTGCTTTTTAATAAGAGGAAAATGGGTACATGATGAAATTGATGCTTTTGGATTAAATGGAGGGTGCATGTCTTATCTTCCATTCCTCTGTGTGTCTACAAAGACTTCAGGAGCCTCTGCAGAAAGGTGGTCACATGCATCCTTGGCTGTTGGTAAGAGGTGAGCTAAGCGGGGAACATAGATTGGAGCCCTCAGATGCTCCAAGTTTATAAAAACTGTGTGTAGACAAGGACTGAGTGTTACCTTTAAGGAGGCAAATAAGATTTGCCTTGTAGTCAGGAGGTTTTTCTTAAATCTAAGAAATACTTGTTTAGCTAATGTCCTGGCAAAAGTTAGTACATTCCCCCCAGGGGAGGCTGTTTGGTGGAGTCTTTGCCTCGTTCAGCCAGCATTGAGGGAGGACTTCTTTTTTCGCCTTGACTGACCAGTTGCTAACATTCTAATTACTTACTCCTTCTGAGGAGGGTCTTGGCCTCTCTTGGTAGAACTGTGCCATTTCTGCAAATGAACGGTGCCATCCTGCTGGTGGGCAGGGTGAAGATAGCCACCGTTTGCCCAGGCAGTTTCAGCACTGGACAGAAGGTCTCTGCATTCAGGTGTCTGCTAAATGCCCCAAGTAATGAGGTGAACAGTAGTCCTCAGTTCAGGTCATTTGGGGCAGCAGTAGATTGAAGGAGTAGGAAGGGAAGGGGAAGGAGAGATGCCACCATTTGTATCTTGTGTGCCAGGCACTTGGACATTCTTCTGAATTCTCCAGCTACCTTCCTGGAAGTAGTAGTATCCTTAGTTTACAAAAGAAACTGATGCTCCAAGTTAAGTGCTAGAACCATTAATGGAACCTAGCTCTGTTCTAAAGCCTTTTTCTGTTCCATCCTGCTATGGATTAAAAGGCTGGGGCTGACCGGATGGGCTCTGCTGGTAGCTAGGCCCTCTGACTTGAGGTGACTCCAGATCAGATAACCTGGCCTAAAATAGGGCTCTGTTCATTTAAATTGGTTGTGAAGAACGATTTAACATGCTGGAAGGACAGACTGCATTGCAACTGTATCAACAGAGGAAGCATTTTTATCTCAAGCTTGTTTTTCTCTGAATTTCAGTGAAATCTGAGGTATGTGTTTTCACTTAGCTTATATCTTCCGAGTGCATGTGCTCTGCCTGGCCTGAGATAAGTCATGAGGATGTCTTCAACAATTTAAGCCAGACTCTGAAGGCAGGCTGGTGAGGCTTTGGCTCATTGGGTATAAGGAAGAGGAGCACAGAGGGGCAGCAGCCCATGTCTGAGGTATAAGTGCAAGGGGGTGTCCCTGGACAAGTACTCAGTAGAGATGGGTGGTGGCAGACTGCAGAGGTCAGTGGTCATTGCCAGGAGTTTCCCTCGGAGTAGGCCTCAGGGCAGACTGCCAGCCTGGAGTTTGCTGTCTTCCCTCCAAGTTGGACCCGTGTATGGTAAGCCCTGCTTGGATGGCTTTCTGGTCTCTAAATTGCTGCCTGCTGAGCGTGTCGGATTCTTCTGCTGCTGTAACCACTTTACCAGCTCCTGGGCTAATGAATGACAGCTGGGTCTCTGCTCAGGCATGGGTGGGTGCGGGGATGGCTGTGGGATCCTTTTCAGGGCAAGGTATTCCTCATCCACCCCAAGTCATCCTCTTTCTTGGCACTTGGCAGTGTTTCAGTGCACCCTGCTGTAATCCTGGAGGAGGGCAGGAAAAAGGAACCTTTGAATCCCAGGCTGTCGTGTTCTAGAGCATGACGGTGTCAGGGAGAATGAGCGCCTGGCATTCGTAGAACACAGTCTTCTCTGAAGCCCTTTCCCGTTTGTCATTTCATGGCTTGCTGTACTGGTGGCCCTTGGAGAAGCAGCAGTGCATAGATCGTTGTTCCCACCCTGCAGACAGGGAGAGCAGAGCCCAGAGATCTCTCCAAACCACGCTGCTTATTTGTGGCAAAGCACTGTGGCCCCTAATGAGTTTTTAACCACCAGAAGAAATAACATTTCTTAAGACTGTTTTTAGAGGTAACAGCAGCCCTTTCTGAGGAATTAGTTTTGAATTTGACCACAACTGGAATTAGAAATTTTCTCCTTTTACAGATGAGGAAATAGATGCTTAGATAAGGTGACTTGCCCCAAATTATAGTGTGGTGAGTGGCGGTGCTCACCCAGTCTGAGGCTATGCTGTGTGCAGGTGGTTTGCGTCGCTAGTGTGGACCAATGTCTGTTCTGTCTTCCAAGCCCACTTGGCAGCAGTGGCTTCTCTCTCTGTGATGTGTTCTGCTCACCTTTCCTGTAGGCTTCTGGGCTATCCCCTATGCACCTTGAAACCAAGCAAAAACCAGCCCACATCTCCCTGATCCTTCCTCAGCCTCCTAAAATCCAGACTTTCTGGGCTCATTCTTTTTCTGGTTCCTTTGTTACTGGGCAAGGTGACCAACTGGTCAGCCCTGGGCCAGGCAGCCTGTTTTGTTTTTGTTTTGCCAGCTACACAGTTGGGGTTAATTTCTACAGATCATCATTTTATACTGTAACTGAACCCTATAATAAAGTGCAAATTCAGTAATTGCTACTTGGAGAGCTTCTCAGGGGTGGGAAGGAGGACAGGGGATGTGCTGTTGGAAGTATGTGTTTTATGTTCAGCCTCATCCACACTGTGGTTTTTGGCCACATCCTCCGTTCCTGGCTCGGCCTTCAAACATGCGCTGTAACTGTGGGATCACCGTCACAGTGACACACTTTCCAGAGCAGTCTGGTGTTGGGATCCCCTTGGATTCTTCCGTCATGAGACTTCTCGGAAGTCTCAGCTTTCTAAAAATCCCTCATTCCCGCAGAGGCTACGTTAAAGGAATATGGTAGCCATCATCTGGGAGGTAAAAAACCTATGGAAGTTGGCACCTGGGGGAACTCAGGAAAGCTGAAAGCACCTTGAAATGAGATGGAAGGACCAGAAGTTTAAGGCTGGTGAAGAGGAGACCTGGAGAGAACGTGGGCACTCCTGCCAGGTATTTTTAAGGGATTATATTTATTTGTTGTATGTGGTTCCAAAGGGTAAAAGACAATTATGGGAAGCCAGTGGGGCAATTTGAGCTAAAATACACCTCCCGCGATGACAGACGCAGCCTTGAGAGAGCAGCTGAGGTGCGACATGAGCTCCCTGTAACCGGCATGTTCGAGCAAGAAGCCGGCTGTGTGGACGGCAAAGAGGAAATGCTGTGGAATGTCAGTTTGGACAAACTCTGATGTGACTGGTGATGCTGCCAAGACCATGTCTCCCTTCTTGGGCACGTAGATTTATTGAGAAAAAACATTCAGTGTCACCTACTGCTTCTTACCAGGCTCTGTGTTGGGAGAGAAGGAGCAGTTGGAGAAAATGTCAGAATTTGCAGCTTAGACAACTGAGTAGAAAGTGAAATCATGGACCCAGATGGAGAGTACAGGGAGGGGATGAAAGAGGCACAGAGGATTTGAACAGAATGAGAGTCCTACTCTGTGCAGGGAGAAAGGCTTCAGTGGGTCTCTCCCTCCCTGCTAGGGATCCTCCTTGCCAGCCCTGGGCTGGGGGCTGGCAGGCCCATTCCCAGGTCTCCCGCCGAGGGCAGGAGAGGAGCCAGGCCTCAGGAGAGAAGTGCTTACTGAGTAATTTACCAAGAGCTATAGGCTTCCCACTGAGCCAGACGGGATCCCCAGGAGGGGAGTCAGAGGCCGGCCTGGCATGCACAGAGCGTGTGTGCCTACTTGGGGAGCGTGAAGGGCCTTCCCGTGGGACCTGAGATGATTAGCAGAGTGAAGTGGCAGGTGGGACACACAGTCTGCAATCACTTCTTGAAAGGCCCTGGGTGGCGTGTCCTTCAGTGATGACCATTGTCCACGATAGTGAGTTCCAGAGGGTCTATTGGGACAGTTGGATAGCCAAGGACCAGAGTCAGGAGGGAGGGGTGATGAGCAAGAGGCTCTTGCCGTCGGCCAGGTGAGGCGTGAGGGAGGCTGATGGAGCGCAGCAGCAGAGGGATGGAGAGGCAGGAATGGCATCTCCTCACAGGCCAGGCTCCTCTGCTGGACTGGGCAGGGATGGGAAGATGATGGCCCCCAACCCTGGGCCAAGGAACAACAGCACCCACCCGGGGGCGGGGGACCTGCTGGAGTACTTCTCCTGGACCACTGCTCAGTGGGAAATAGAGGGAACAATGGTGTCTCTGACCAGGATGGGAGAAGGCCGAGGAATGGAGGAAGATACTGACAGGGTACGGAGGAGGTAGAATGGAGCGAGGGCCATCTCCACTGGGCTAGGAAATGGGGCCTTGGTGGCCACACTCCATTGTGCTGGAGCACTCCGGCATCTCCACTGGCAGTGGGTGGGGAGGGGCTTGTGACCTATCAGCGTCTTCACCCCTTCCGAGTTTCCGCCGGGCTGGGCTCTCCAGCCAGGAGTCACAGGTACCGGGTGGTTGTTCATGCTGAGGCCTTTAGCTTGGCAAAAAGTTAATCCATTTTTGTTCATTTTTAACCTAAGCAAGGGTTGGAGCTTGTTGGATTCAGCATCTGTGGAACACAGTCTGTAGCCCGTGGGAAGGTGTGGACATTCTTTCCCAAGTTCTTGAAGGACGGAAAGGACCGTGAACTTGTGAGGTGACCAGAGGGTTAGTTTTGGGTGTCAGTTTTGTGTCTGTCCCAGTGCTGCCACTTTTGCTTCGAAATGGACAGGGAGAGCTGAAGGCCAGCATGGGTTTCTGCACCTGTTTCCTACAGCTCTGCTGGGGACTGGGGCTCAGGTGGCAGCTGTGGACACGGATCCAGTCAGCCTTTGGGTGGCCAGAGCTCCAGGGCCAGGTGTCTCTTAGCTGCAAGCAGCCTTCACTGTTAATCAACAGGCTACGCAAATCTCACCTCTAAAGAGGTGAAATGTGAAAATATACAGGAAGCACCGCCTTAGCCCTGTGTCCACAAATCCTTTCTGTAAAGGGCCAGATAGTGAGCATTTCAGGCTTTATGGACCATGTGGTCTTTGCCACAACTGCTCAGCTCTTCCACTGTAGCACAAAAGCCGCCAGAGACAGTGCGTAAATAGACAGCATGGCTGTGTTCCAATAAAGCTTCACTTACAAATACACAGGGCTGTAGTTTGCCAACCCCTGCAAAGTAGGGAGTATTCTGCCAAAGTTGGCTGTATTTCACCAACCCCTTAGACTATAGAGATGACTTACCCTTTGGCTTAATCATGACTGGAAACTTCCTTCCCATCTGCTGCCTGGACCATCCACCTCCCCACAAAGGCTTCCTGAGCATCTCCTCCATGTGAGCGCTGGCTCAATGCACAGGACGATGTAGTTTCTGCCCATATGGAATTTAGGTTTTGAGTGACACGTGGGACAGTGAAAGAGGAGAGCAGGTGGCTAAAGAGCATCATACAGAACAGGCCTCAGGGAAGTCCCAGGTGGCAGAGTCTCAGAGAGAAGGGCTGAGGGTGAATCAGGAAAGCCCTGAAGGCAGGCAGCTCTGGAGTCGGGTTTAGACGAGGAGGAGGCTGCAGTTCTCCAGGACGGGAAACAGGACCAGATGACGGATGAGATTGTGTGGAACAATGAGGAGGCCTGCATAGTCACACAGGCGCATGGGGTCTGCTCGTAAAGGACCAGGAGGGCCAGGCTCAGGAGTGTGGACTGGATTCTCTGGGCAGTAGGGAGCCATTGGACAGTTGTGCTCAGGAGGATAATGTGATCACAAATGCTTATTAGAAATGTCACTGGCTATGTATGTGGTTATAAGTTACGCCTTTCAGTTTAGTCTGGACTTTTTGGTCCAGGTACTTTTGGTATTAGAGTGGGGAAGAGAGGCCCAGAGAGTTGGACAGGTTTTCTGACCGCTGGCTTATAGTCAGTGAGCGCCCCACCTTTATTTTGACACGACAGAGCTCGACAGAATCTTCCTTCTTCAGGCTTTTTCTTTCCTGCTATCCTAAAGATTCACGTACAAGGGCAGGATAAATGAAACGTTCTGTCTCCAATCTAAGTTCGGCTTGGGGCCTCAGAATATGAAGGTAAAGCGGCGGGGACGGACTGCCCCTTGCTTCAGAATCAAGTCACACGGCGGGACCGCTCTATGGAGCAGATTGCTTCCTTTGTACGTGCCCTAGGCCCGTGTTCAGCAGGCCTCAGAGAAGCAGAGATGCTGGCCTCTCGTCTCCAGAGGCTGCCAGCTACTAAGGGAGGTGGAAGCGACTACCCCTGGGGGTAGACTGCTCTGGGCTAGGCCTGACGTCAGGCGTAGGGGACTGAGGTGAATCAGACATGGTGGCTGCATTGAGGAATGCTCAGTGTAGCTGGGGTGATGAAAAAACCCACGGCTGTTGGTAGTGCTTTCTGCTGAGCACGGTCTTTCCTCTCAGAGGGGTTTCTAGGCACGTTGAAGGGAGCTGCCATTCAGAGCATCGGAGAGGTGCCAGGGACGTGAGCTGCTGCGTTTGACATGAACAGAAGCTGGGAGTAGCTATGGTTGCTGTGCGTTGATAGGATCACAGTGTCCGCTGTGAAGGGGCGGGTAGGGCTGGAGAAAGATGGCCTAATACAAGCGCCTCCACAGGTGCTGATGCAGTGAAGCCCCCACAGCCCCGTGGGGTAGGTGAGGATCACATGCAGCTCGGAGAAGAGAAGGCACTTGCCCCTCTGCCTGAGCTGGGAGGTGGTGGCCAGCTCCACACAGGGCTGTCCCAGGATGCTGATGAGGCGGGACCAGCCACAGGCTGGCAGCGCTGCACTGTGACCCCCTTTCACAGGGCCCAGCCTTGTTTCTGGCCTTCCTGGACTGAGTCAGGAGGTGAGGGCTATGTTGCTGCCCCAGCGCAGTCGGGCCAGGTGTGGGGAAAGGCAGGAGGGAGGTGTGCTGTGCTCTGAGCAGCCTGGCAGGCCCTGGAGAGGCAGGAAGCCACTGCAAACTTCAGGAACTGGGTGCTGCTTCCTCTCAGTGAAGTTGTGTTTTGCTAATCTCTGATAACCAGGTGAGGGATACAGAAGGAAGAGTTGCCCCTGGGTGGCTGCTGTCTTTAGACTTGTCAGGCTCCCTCTGGTAGAGAAGTGCCTCTCGGATTTTGCTGCCTGGTCTTCTCTCTTACGGACATGGAGTGGCTCTCAGGCTCTTACCATAAGTGTGGAACTTCTCGGTAGGTGTGGAACTTCTCAGCTCTAAGAAGGGACACTTGTTGCATTTTCCAGAGAACTTTCTGGGTTTATGGAAGGGAAACTGACAAACTGGAGCCGGCACAGATGGACATTGGGTAAAGAGAATGCAGCCTGTCCCTGGCTGCAGTGCCAGGTGTGGCCTTTCATGTGGCAGCAAGTCACGTGCTGTGGCTCTAGCTTCTTAGGAAGGCTCTTGTCTGTCAGGCAGTGGAGTTCCTTACAGACAAGAGCCTTGCTCAGGCCAGCCCTGCCCCTGCCTACAGGCACAGGTGCTTTGCCATCTGTCCCGTTTTCCTGCTTAGGGAACCAAGATGGTCAGAAAGTTTCTTGACTCTAACCTAAATATTTCTGCCGCTTTTGCGAGTCAGACTCTTTTTCTTTTCATGGTTTGTGGAAATGGATCAGGAATGGGAGTAGGAGTTTTAGACAGCGAGGGAGGGGGTGAGAAGTTCCTTCGCCACCTGTAATTTACAAGTCGTGTTTCAGGTTTCCAGCCTCTTTGCTCTGTTCTGGGTATCTCGTGCTCTCCACCTTTAGGGATTTTGGTGTGGTGGGTCAGTGGCAAGACACTCGATTCAGACACACGCATTTCCGAGGCACTTTCATGTCACTTACCAAGCCTCCTTGTGTGCAGGTATCACTTCACTGGCTCCCTCAGGCTACAGCCCTGACCCCCAAGGTAGTGATGGCAGCTGGTGCATGAGGTATGATTTGGAAGTAGCCAGGCAAGCCCTGGTTGCAAAAAAAATACCTCTTCTATCCTGACAGCAGGCCAGAGGCGTTGCCATTAGACGCATCCCTCTACCTACCCCCGATCACTGTCCATGGTCAGGCCGGCCTTGCACAATCAGGTTCCGTTCACTCCGCACCCCCTTTCTTAGATGGGTGTACTGAGCACTGCTTTTCCCTTAGCTCACTTCATGTGGCAGCTTCTCAGGGATGGGACCTACCATGGCTGTGGGAGACGCTTCGCTACTACTTACTACCTTTCCAAGGGAGGAGGGCTCATTTTTAGAAACGTTACCGGGGAGCCAAATTGTAGGCATCCGACCAGAGGGCCTCGCTCTCTTCCTCTCCCAGGAATCAAGGGTAGCTCTGGCTCTCTGAGGAGCTGTCTCCAGCCTCCAGGTGGATGTCCTTTCCAGCATACCAGGGCTTATGGAGGCAAAATGAAAGCTGGTCCACGTGGGAACTCCCTGCTGTTGTCCTTTCCTTGGGCAGAAACCATATACTTTTTAGCCCCTAGCAGTGTTTATCCTGTTTTCCCCAAGGCATCCTTGGACTCAGGCCTTTCATCCTGGACCCAGCTGTCTGGCCTGTTGTGCTGAGCCTTTGGTCTAAGTGGTTGGTTGGTCCCAGCCACTTCTTCAAAAGAAGGTTTCCTGAGGTAACCATAAATTAGGGCAATCGTACTTCCAGGAACAGCGAGGCTGATGGGCCTGTTCCCAAGGGTGCTTTGGCAGGGGGTGCTGGGGAAGGGGCTGGCCTAGGGCCAGGTTCATCATACCATTAGCCCTACAGCCCCATGCCTTTGTGTCCTGGTTTACGTGCCGTGTAGTGGTCCTGCAAGAGTGGAGCCTGTAGGACTTGCTTCTCACCAGCTCCAAGCAGAACTCTGTCTGGGAAGGTGGGAGGTGCAGCCAGTCTAGACCTGAAGCCCTCACACTAAGGACTAAGGTAGGCCTGCTCAGCCTTAGCCCTTCGTCAGCCCCAAGGGTGGGGGAGGCAGGAGGAGGCTGAGCGTAGGCGTGGATAGAAACCTTTCCCTACCGCACGGTTACACACATGGCATTGGACTCCTGGCTATAGCTCACTTGGGTCTACGGAAGACCAAGTTAGTTTTTAGAAATCTATTTAAAATATCTATCATGTATCTATTTACTGTGTTTTTCTGAATACGCAAGTGTAAATAGTATAATTTGCAGTGCAAAAAGTCCTTGGCAATAACTTTGTGTATTATGTTTAAAAACACTGGAAACCGCGACCACCATGGACTGCCCTTCCCCTCTGAGGCAATTATTACAGGTAGGACTCTGAACTTTAAACCTTCAGCGTGACTGAAGCAGCAGCCTGCACATGTGGACGGTCATCAGTGCCTCGCCCAGAGATGCCTGGCCTTCATCCAAAGGGACCCTGCTGCCACAAGTCCTCCAGGCAGCACCCACACTGTGGCTCCTTCACGCTCAGTACGTTGGACTCTGCCGTAGACTGACCCTCTTGTCTGGCTGCTGTAGTTTGTCTGTAATGCCCTGACATGTTGCATTTTCCCCATTTGGATAAATAAAAACAAATGCTTCTGTCACACACAGTAATGGACTGTTCTGTTTAGGACCCACTGATAAAATGAAGGATACAGCTTTGGTGAAAGGTTCAAGTGCAGGCTCCCTTTTCCTGGCCCTTAAGGCTCTAGTTCAGTACATGTTACAGGTTCTTCCCTTCATGCAAAGGGATGGAGGGGCCGAGGACATTTGAAGGGGGGTGGATGGCTCCTGATAATGGACAGTGATTTGGGTGGGGCCAGGGCCTAATTCATGATCCCGTTATGGTCCTTAAAACCCTGCCTCTGTGTGGTGTGAAGTTTCCTCAACATGAAACATGAACCTGGCAGCCTGGCACAGTGAGTGGTAAGTGATGTCATGTTGAGTGAGTGCTGACCTCTTAATCGTCACACCTGTTCCCGGGGTCAGTAATACCTGGACAGACAATACAGATCGGAAACCGAGGCTCAGGGTTAAAGGACCCTGCCCAATGGTGTCGAGCTTCTAGAGGGCGGCAGCAATTGGAACCCAAAGCTCAGGCTCTTCTTCCTGCTGCCTGGTCCTCTGCAAGGCTTCTGCAGTTGAGCTGCCCTAGTAACTGAGAGCTCAAGACCACAATGTAGTCCCAGCCCACTTGGAGGGACGAGGATGAAGAAGGTCCGGCAGCCCAGGGAAGTGTCCTGGTGGGGAATCGGGCCAGGGGCTGCTGCTGCTGCCTCCAGGTAAGTAATTGGAAAGTTGTGTGGGCAATGGTGCAGGCTGTTTTTGCCTCACTTTATAACTCAGGGCCCCGCCTTCTGCCTATACGTCATCAGGCTGGATCTACAACGACGCAAGAATTGACTGAAAGAATTGCCAGCTGGGCCAGCTCTCTGCTGTTCCCATCCTCATTCCCAGGTTGGCCTTTCTGAGATTAAGAGACAGCTAGGGGGCTGGGCGCGGTGGCTCACGCTTGTAATCCCAGCACTTTGGGAGGCCGAGGCGGGCGGATCACGAGGTCAGGAGATCGAGACCACGGTGAAACCCCGTCTCTACTAAAAATACAAAAAATTAGCCGGGTGTGGTGGCGGGCGCCTGTAGTCCCAGCTACTCGGAGAGGCTGAGGCAGGAGAATGGCGTGAACCCGGGAGGGAGGCGGAGCTTGCAGTGAGCCGAGATTGCGCCACTGCACTCCAGCCTGGGCGACAGAGCGAGACTCCGACTCAAAAAAAAAAAAAAAAAACAGCTAGGCTTTCTTGTTCACAATTGCCACAGGCCTCAGCTGCACAGGAGACAGGGTTGTTGAGGTGGAACTGGGAGAGAGGAAGGGAGGGAGCATTGTCTTTCTTGCTCTTGGGCTCCGGAAGAGAAGGTGAAGGTGGTGGTATGTGGTAGGAAAGACTCAACTCCCCGATGGTGTGGTCACAGGCAGACTATTCACCTTCACTTTCAAATTTGGGAATAACATCACTGAAATCAGGGGTGTTCTGACGACTGGAGGGAGAAGAATACAGGAAAAGAGCCAAGGGCATCACAGGAGAACCCAGCAGCCCTGACGAGCCAGGCACTGGACCACTGCACAGATCAGAACTCAGGAAGGTTAAGTGAGATGTGCATCCAAGGGTATGGCCTGGTCTTGAACCCTGAGTTTGTGTGTGTGTTGCTTGCAGTACAGTGCTGTGACAGTTTATACCTACCTGCTTCCACATGGTCATCTTTAAGCAGCCACCCTGCTGGTTACTGACAGAAGTACGAGTCAACATCCCAGCCGTCTCTGAGCCCATCTCTCTTCACCTATCAATCAATCAAATGGGGAGGGCAGAGAACTCAGCACTCATGTCCGTTGTTGTTCTGGGAGTGCCTCAGTGCCCATTCTGGGCGGCTACAGTCCTCATATCTGCCTGCTCCAGTGCTCCTGTTCTTTGATCACCCCCCAAATGAATCTTAGAAGAGGATTTAAATCCCAATGTCAGAATCAGGCACGTCTCTCAGCAGTGAAGTGACTCTCCAAGGCCACAAGGGGCCCATGTCACCCGTTGCGCTCCCCTCTGCACAGGCTCTGGTTTTCACAACTGATGGGTCAGCTCAGACATGGGAGTTATATTCTGGGCTTATTCGGGTAGCCGGTGGCTCTTTTCTTCACCCACCTCACTACTCAGCCCCTGCCCCTGGGACTTGGAATTCAGAAGAGGTGCAGACACTGATAGCTCCTGCCATTTGGTCTGAGCCGCTGCCTCCCCACTGAGAAATATCAAGGCCCTGGAAATCAGCTTGGTTTGCGGTAGGACCTGCCAAAGAAGGTCCACTCAGCCTGCACTGCCTGCTCGCTGACCTCCTGAGCAGGAGACAACAGGTGCCCAAGGTTGGAACCACAATCTGAGTGGCCCAGCACAACTGCTCTTCCTGCCACAGTCCCCTCTGACCACTGGCCTTGTTTTCCCACTTCCCTCACAGCCAGGCTTCTTAAAATCTATACTTGCTTGTCTCTGCCTCCTGCCCTCCCACCTCAACTGTAGTGGCCACTGCCCTAACAACCTTCCAGCTCCCAAATCCAATGAAGCTTTTCCAGTCCTGCCCTCATCCCCACCCCAAGGTAGCTCTTGCTCTTCTATGGCCGTCCATGCTGCATTCTCCATGTCTTCTCTCCTGCTTCTTGAATGGCGGCTCCTACCTTCAGCTTGCTCGAGCAGTGGTTCTCAATCAAGGGTGATTTGGCCCCCTCGGGGAATATTCGGCAATACTCGAAGACATTTTTGGTTGTGCCAGTTGGCGTGGGGTAATGCACTAGCATCCAGTGGAGAGAGGCCAGGGACGCTGCTGGGATTACACAGGACAGACCCCCTACAGCACAAAAGTACCAATCAGCCAAATCATCAACAATGAAGCCCAGAAACGCTGCACTAGAGATGCCAAACCAACAACTGAGCAGCTGAAGATTGCCAGGATCTCCAACCTGCAAGTCCCAGACTATTTCAAATCTATACCCTGACAGCTAAATTTATCTTCCTGGTGTGTCGTCACTCTCACTAAATTTCACTGACTCCGTTCTCCATTCCTTATTCTGTCATCTGTCACCTCTGCTCACGCCCTTAATTTCTTCTCCTCCCGATTTTTCTTCCTAAAGGATCAGCAGGGAACTGCTCAAAGTGCAAGTTAGCTTAACCCATTTATGCCTAGTATTCCATTATTGGAACGCTAAGCTTGTGGGAGTTACTTATAGCCTACTGCTCAAGGTCATTGCCAAGGTCTGATTTTTCACACAAAAAACTTTGTAACCTCTGGCATGAATGGGTTAAAACTCTCCAGTGACTCCTCATCAGCTCCAAACTCCCTGGCATGGCCGCAACCTAATTATTACCCAGTTTCATCTCTCAGCACCCCACCTCAAGTCGACTTTACTACTATTCTTCCCACCTAAATGCCGCTGTCCTCTTGCTGCTCCTCTGCCTAGCTAGCAAGTCCCTTAGTTGTCAGTCACAACTGTCACTACCACTTTGTCCCTCCTGCATTTATACGTAACCTTCCCACAGGATCCCATGCACCTGTACACGACTTACCATATGGTGTCACTATTATTATTCTAAATCTCAGCCTCAACATAACCAGGGGACCTCCCCAAAAGCAGGACCCTCATCTGAGTCGTTTGAGGCCTGTGTGCCAAGACTGAATAGTATGTGGACTCCTTTTCTTGGGCCAGTACGCAGCTGCAGAGATGAGGATTCTGCTGAGTCCCTGCACTACTCAACAGGGAAGCCATGGGACAGGAAAAGCATGGAGCAGGCTGATCCACAATGTGGATCCCAGAAACATGTCCTCCTGCCTGCAGCCTATGAGCATCAAAGGGACCTAGCTGTGCTCTGGAGCCACAGTCCTGGCTTCTGCAAGAGTACCTGCCAGGGGCTGAGCCCTATGCTAGGAACTTTCCCAGTTTCCTTGCAGTGGAGAAATACAGGGCTGGGGCCCACCTGCTCTCTGTCTAATCTGTATCTCTATCCCTATCTATCTGTATCTATCTATCTATCTATCATCTATCCATCTTATCTATCTAACCTATCTATTTTATCTATCATCTAATTATCTATTTTATCTATCTAATCTACATTTATCTGTCTGTCTGTCTATCCAGCCATCCATCCAGCCATCCTTGCAGGCATGAAGCTATGGTCTGTTCAGCCTGCATCCCTTTAAAGGCTAGACATAGGTGGGGTCCTAGAGGGCAGGTCAAGCAGGAAGGGGGAACCATAAGATAAGGGAAGCATCGGTCTTCTTCCTGCTATGGAGAAGGGGATTGAGGTGGTGAAGAGGGGCAGCAGAAGGCCTGGGAGCCTCATCTCTATGGTGCAGGGATGTGGAGGACAGGCAATGGGAAGAAAGAGGCTCTGAAAAGGTAACTCCATGTCATTGCTTTTAAAGCTTTTAGCAGACCACAGCCGGCCCCCCAGGTGCTCAGCCTGCCTTTCTACTCTTCAGCTGTTTCCCCTGCACATGCACATTTTGGCCCTGGAATTCCCTCTTCCATCTCTGCCTGGTGAGATGCTTTTGCCTTTGAAGGTCTAATTTGACCCTTACCTCCTATAAGGCTTCCTTAAGCCTCAAAAACACCAAGTGTCCCTCATCCCTGCCACTACAGCACGCTATTTCTCAGAGGGGCAATGTTCATCATAAACACAGAGGCATCAAAGTCATTCTTGCCCCATGTGGCCTGCCACACCCTACCACTCCATACGTCTCAACAGGTGGGTGAGGGGCTGCCTCGCGCTCATACATGCCTCTCTGACAGCACACACAGTGGTCTTCTCTGACTCTGCTTCTGTGCGCAGGGGATGAGGGAAGAAGGGGAGGCAACAGGAGTACATGATGACAAAACTGGTTTTTACAAAGCAATGCTGTTTGTACCAAAATATTTAATCAATATGCTGTTAAAATAAAACCAACAAAACAAACAGTAATACAATTTTACTGGTTTATATTTCAGTTCATAAAGTTGACACACTGAAACTACCTTAGCACAATGTCCACACACCTAGCATTAGATAGGCTTACAGCTATTTTGGTAACTGAACAAAAAAGACACAGAAAGCAGCAAAGGGGATGGTTGGTGGGGAGGGGGTTGCCACTTATTACCTCCCTTATTACAGATAACCTCAGCAAGCGCTAGTACAGCCAATAAGAAAAAGAGCTACAAAACAACCCGAGTGTCTTTATATACAAAACCAGTGCCTCTTGTAAGCAGCCACCTCAACACTAAACGCAGAAAAGAGGATAAAACCATCTGCGTGTCAGCCTGTCAGCATATCGCTATATAAATTAAGTCAAAGTTGTTGTTTTTTTTTTTAAAGGTGCTAAAATCTCCATTCCATAGCTTTGAAGTGAGAACTTAGAGCCCATCTGAACAGTGAGGTTTGCACCCAGGCATACTCTGAGGAGGGCCCAAAGGCCCAGCCCATCTGGGAGGGACAGGCCTGGAGGATGGAGACCTCGCAGCATGTGCACCCTGCGCAGACATTTACAGACACGCCACTCAGTCTTTCTCGCTTGGACAACCTGTTGTGCAAAAACACTAGGAATCTTGAAGTGAGGGAGCCCTGTCCACAGCTCTCGTAATGGCAGGGAGGAGAGCAGAGCCCAATGAACCTTGAGTGAAATTAAGTGCTCAAATAACCACATAATTAAATTGTGCAGATCAGCAGTCCTAGTCTGGAATTTAAACACTGTCAACGGGGCATATTGGGAAAGATATTTATATATATATATATATATATATACATACACACGCACGCACACACGCACACATACACACACACACGACACATTAAGCAAAATAAGATTTGTCCATGTTATAATCCAGTCTCACAGTCAAGTCACCCACCCCGGCCTTTTGAAGTCATTTGGCAGCTAATGCTAAAAAATAACAGGAACTATGAGAGTTGCATAGAATTGATCAGAAACATGAATAATGCCAAACTCAAAACCTGCACATGATACAGTTTAACAGAACCAGGTGGCTTCAGATGCAACTATGAAACCCTCCTATTTAAAACAAAGTGCTTCTCTCTCCATGTCTATCTGGGGGACCTTCTGCTGGCATTGAAGCAGAAAAGAATTATTTGAATTTCTGATCCCCTGCCCCACCCTCACAATATATATATAATATGTATATTTAAAAAAAAAAGGTTTAGAAAAAAAATCAACAGACTGAAGGATCCCCTAACTCTGATCATGTAAACTCAGCCTTTAGGCTGGGTGAGGTGTTGGCCTACACGGGGAAGAGGCCTGGGAGGTCACACTGAGGAGTGATTTCTAGAGTGTCCAAAGCATCAGCTGAGCTAGCAGGCCTGTTAGTATCAGTAGTCTTACCCCAGAGGTTGCCTGCTTCACGAGCTCTGGTCCAGTGACCTACCAACATGCGTCTATGGATCTGACTTAGGTACATTCTGGTCCTGGGACAAGTCACAGAATCACACATCTGGCCAAAGAAGGCAACAAAAGGTGTCGTGTTTTCTGAAGGTGTCGGGAGGCGGCAGCTGCTCTCAGCAAGTCTCTTTCCCTTGAACCCCGGTTGCTGTCTTTATGGAGCTCAGTGTTCGGTTAAACCACGTCTTCTTGGCTGCCTGCACCTCATTGAGGGCAAGCCCTAAATGGTGCTCCAAGTCCTGCAAGAGGAACAGTGCGCATGAGGATGCTGGGCTCACTGTCAATGACACTGGCTCCCCAGAGGAGAACCAAGACAAGAATGCAGTCTATTTACTCTGGAGAGGCCTCGGGAAATTCCCCCAGTCTCAAACTGGCATAGAAATGCCTGGAATGCCTAAAGATTTGGGAGCTTTTAGTTAAGATCTAATTTCTTGCCTGGTCTATTTATTAAAACAGTCTTCTACTTTCTATGTCTCCCTCTTCTGTCCACCTAATGCACACCAGGCAGACAGCTAATGCTCTACTTCTGATGACATCATTTCATTTTGGCAAAAATCTTTAAACTCCCTAGCATGGCATTTGAAATGCTTCACAATCTGGATCCACACACTCTCTTCCAGCCTTAGCGCCACCTCCATCCCCTACTGCAAGGAAAGAACTCCTGAAGCTCCTTCCTGGGCAGCCACTCTCCTCCTTGTGCTGCTGAACATTCCACTCCCTCTGCCTGGAATTGCCACTGTTCTCTCTCTCCTGTAGCTACAACCCCTGTGCATTCTTTGATCACAGCACAGCTACTGCTGCCTTGTTGATGCCTTTCCTCATTATTCCGGGTAGCCACACTACCAGGCCTTAGCTTTGCAGTCCCAGACCTATAACAGGGCCTGCCAAAGAGCA
This sequence comes from Symphalangus syndactylus, assembly GCF_028878055.3. Classification (NCBI taxonomy): domain Eukaryota; kingdom Metazoa; phylum Chordata; class Mammalia; order Primates; family Hylobatidae; genus Symphalangus; species Symphalangus syndactylus. Next base: position 21,760,135 of record NC_072425.2, read on the forward strand.
GATGCCCAGCGAATGTGTGCAATGAGGGAGAATCAGCCCTAAAGCTTTTATCCTGAACTTGTTCCCTCCATAAACAGTGCTTAGGGTTTAGTGGTGCTGGTGGACCTAGCAATGCATATAAAGATGACCAAAACAAGCCCTAACTTCTTCATCAGGAAAGGAGGCTCAGATAGGTAGTATATTCACAGTCACAAAGCTAGTTAAGTGGTGGGAACTGGAAGAACAAAAGCTTGCATTTATAAAGCCCCCGACATTCTGCCAAGCCATTTGTGCACACTATCTTACTTAGTCCACAAACCAACCTATCAGATAGGGACTCTCATCATTTCCATTTGTAGATAAGAAACCTGAGATGTAGGGAGGTTACTAACCCAAGGTCAAACAGTTCAGTGGTAGAGCTGTGTTTCTAAAGCACTGTCTTCTCATCCCATCAAAAGATTCCAAGCTTTGTGTATCATTCTCAATATGACAGTGGAAATCCTCAAGACAGGCCAAATACTGATGAGACATCCACTGGCCAATAACAAGTCCTGTATTTCTTCTCATGACAACTGTGACCAATGTTTAAAAGGTGGGGAAAAACCCCAAACCATAAAGATAATTTCTGGGGTTTCTAGTGCACATCAGGAAACCCAGCCCGCAGGCATGTCTCTGAGCTCTGCTGCTGTTACCTGTATCTTACACTCGGCCTCCACCAGCTGGAGTTTGGTCTGTGCCAGTTCTAGCTCCATCTCTCTCAGCTGGTTCTTGAGCGTCTCTTTCTCTTCATCCGTGTCCTCATCTAAAACCTCCTTGGTTGAGCTTATGCCTTTTACACGCCCTTCTTTGTTGAAAAATTCCCGGCACCGCTCACAGTCATCCACTTTTTGCTGAAATGGAATGTGAGATGTGAAGAAAGAAGAGGAACTGGCCCTTTAGGATGGTGTGAGCATCTCCTTTGGGGGACACCAAGAGACGGCTTCTCTGTTGAGCACTACAGTTTCTGAAAGCCTGTGCTCTTTGTAAACTGGCAGATAACCTACTGGAAAAGCCGCTTGGTATTATACACCAAAAATAATAAAAATATCATTGTCTTGATACAGTAATCGCACTTCTAGGAACCCAGGATGAAAAATGAAGCCGTAACTAGATAAAAATTTATGTACAAAAATTTTCACTGTAGAATTGGAGACAAGCAAAAAAGCGGGGGATAAACTATTCAAAAACAATTAAATATTAAATATACCGTGCTATATTTATACAAGGAAGTACACAGCCTCTAAAAGGTTTTTGAGGAACTTTTTATAACATTGGAAAATGGATGCATGCTGGTTGAAATAGAACACAAAAATGTATATAAACTATGATTACAAATAAAATGTATTCCACATTTCATCAAAATAAGATGCCATTAACTGTAAGAAATGTCATTTTATGTTCCTTTCAGAAAACATTCTGCCAATTAAACCACAAAAAGCCAATTATAAAACATCCCACTTTCAGAGATGTAAATGTGAAAAAAAATGCTTATCTCAGAATGAATGAAATTTTAGATGTTAAACACTGAACAAAGACTGAAAGAATACACACCACAGTGTTAATAAAGATGTTATATGTGAAAAATGTATCATAAGGGCTTTTTTCCCTTATTTACTCTTCCAAATTTTCTGCAAGAATATTAAAGTTTTAGAATCAGAAAATAAGTTCTATTTAAAAACCAGATCTGGTTGGCCAGGCGCGGTGGCTCACAGCTGTAATCCCAGCACTTTGGGAGGCCAAGGCGGGTGGATCACGAGGTCAGGAGTTCGAGACCAGCCTGGCCAAGATGGTGAAACCCTATCTCTACTAAAAACACAAAAATTAGCTGGCGTGGTGGCACAAGCCTGTAATCCCAGTTAGCTGGGAGGTGAGGCAGGAGAATAGCTTGAACCTGGGAGGCGGAGGTTAGAGTGAGCCAAGATGGCACCACTGCACTCTAGCCTGGATGACACAGCAAGACTCTGTCTCAAACACACACACACACACACACACACACACACACAGATCTGGTTAAACATTAATTATGACGAAGGCCAGTGTCATCCTGCTCTAGGTATAATGTTGCTTTGCGCAAACATGGCCATGAGCACAGAACTTTCCCAAGTTCCTGTCCTCTGAGCTGTAAATATGTTAGTGAGGCACTTTTCAGTAAATTGCTTATCTTAGTAAAATCTGACAAGTACTGCAATACAGGTAGAGCTTAAAGAAAGCACCACGTTATAAAAACTCCTAAGCTGCCAACAAAACATCAAACAATTGAAGTTCTAAACTGGGCACAATGGTGCCCACCTGGAGTCCAGCAGCTCAGGCTAGGTAGGGATTTCGCTTGAGCCCAGGATTTCAAGGCCAGCCTGGGAACATAATGAGACCCTGTCTCTAAAAATAAAAAAAATAAAAATAAACTAAGGTCCTCATTGTACTTGGATGTGTTACAGCAGAAGGCATGAACTCAGAACAACACTGGAGAGTGACAAGCCACAGCACATGATTCTGACCTCTGCACTCCCACCACCTCAAGCAAGACCTATCACTTGCATGACTCCTTCTCCTCAGCATCACACTGCTGACATCGACTGCCTTACAGACATTTGGAAATCATGGGGCACTTGCACTTTGAGATCTAAAGCTAGAGCTTGTTTGATTTCATCTGTACACCCTTCCAGAGAAAACAGGCGTAGTGTTAGTTGTCAACTACTGAGCCAGGACCTGTGACAGGTGCCTTATTGCTTAGATTCTCTCACTTTTGAAATCAACTGCCTCCTCCCAAAACCTGTTTATACAGCCATAAAATGAAGTAGGTGGTATAAAATCTTTTAGATAAAGAGAAGTCTTACCCGAATTTTCTCAATTTCCAGCTTATTGGCTGTCTGCTGCTTCTCCAATCTTTCACTCAACTGAGAACAAATCTAAATAAACAAATATAAAACAACAATCTCTTGAGCAATTGTAATCATCTGCATAAATTCCGTAGTGGAAGCTGGAATATGTAAATTGAAATTAACATAGTAGCAAATAGGCTGCTACCGCTCAGGAGGGGATATGAAGTTGATGGATAAGCAGGGGTTCTTCTAGCTATGCCGCCTCTGCATTCACTGGCCTAGGACTTGCAAAAACCAAGCAGCACCACACTCAATGGCCAATGGTTTCTGAACACCTGCCAGACGCATGAGCCAGCAAGAGATCCTAGTGTAGGAGGGAACAAGACCATTCCGTTATGTTCTTAAAACTCAACCCGTCAGGGAAATAAACGGTTTAAAACTACACGTAAACAAAAGTTCATAATTCTGAATCTGAAATACATACCAAAACATACTGTGGTTTTAAGTACCTACTATGTGCTGGGCACTGCCATGCACTCTACAAACATGGTCTTTTTAAATCCTCGTAACAACCTTCCCAGGCAGGGATGATTTTCCTTCTTTTGCAACTGAGAATAAGTGAAGCCACTTGTCAGTGCAGGGGCAGAGCCAGGATCTGAAACCAGAGTGCTTGCATTTGGGTTTGGGGGCGGGGGGCAGGTATACATTTTATCCAGACTACGGACTCCCAGATTACACAGCCCAATCCCAGGGTACTGGAACCTACCTGCTTATAGTCACCAATTATAGAACTGTTTTTTTTAATCTCAGATTCTGCCTTGTCGAGTTCCCGACGGCACATTTCTTTTAACTGCACACATAAAAAAGCAAAAGGGACTATGTTAACAGAAAAATAAAGGAAGTTCTGCCACCAACTGCTTAGTGCTAGGCTTCCCAAAAACTGCTGAACCAAACCCTGGAAGTCCTCTAATTCAGCTACTTTCTTCCTTCAATCTTGGCAGCACTAATCCCCTGTTCCTGATGCAGGAGAGGGAGAGAACAGTTAAAACTACCAAAAACGTCAGACCCTGTTTCAGATTGAGGCTTCTGCTGAAGGTCTTCCCTGCCAGTACAAGCCAACCTGTGGACTTTCACTGACAGACCAGACACAAACCAAAGAGCTCATAAGAGGACTGCGGGTTTTCAGCATCTCATGATTTCTGTAGAAAGGGCTTTTTGCAGTCTTTCACCCCAGCCAGTCCTGCCTCCTGGAGGACCGTGGTGCGACGGGGGAGGGGGCTGCTCCCGGGCGCACAGCACCCAGAGCTCTTCCCATGCCTGCAGGTCTGTGTCTCCAATGACTATGGAGCACTGGCTCAGAACATGATTTCCCAAGCTTGCTCTATGAGGGAGACAGCAGAGGACAAGTAGGGAAACAGCCAGGCATTATATGATGTGTGCTTTCCTTCTGCAGAAATTCTACCCCCTCATCTTTGTTATGCTCAAATGCCGACACACAGAAATTCTCCTGCCCCAACAAAGGATAGGCTTCAACCCACTGTCTCCTCCTAGACTTTAATTAGGAACCATTGGACTTTACATAGTAGGGGGAGGAAAAAAGGTCTTTGGAGAGAAACTGAAGCCAGATGTCTCCAGGTTTTCTAGTGCCAACAGGAAGCCACCAGCTGAACTCCCAGTTCTCAAGCATTTGCAAGACAGAGGAATGTGGGAGAGTTCCCTTACCTGAGCAGACTCTTCTTCCAGCCGTCTTTTCTCTTCTTCTGCATCAATCAACTTCTGTTTGGTCATCAGCAGCTCCTTATTCAAAGCATCTGCCTTTTCCTCAGCCTGAAACATTTAAGATATGCTGTCACAAAACAAGAATTGGGAACTGCAAAGGGTTTACGTTACTTAGCATAATCCCATTTTAAGATGATGGGGAAACTCTGAGTCAGAGAGGGGAAATTATATCCCCAGGGTCACAATGAGAATACACTCATTGAGTCATGCATAAGTGCCTGTCCCAGTCTCTTGCTCAGAGGTAGTGCAGGGCAGTAGTTAGGAGCTTAGCCTTTGGCATCAGACAGCCTGGGCTCATCGCCCATTGTTCACTGACCATGTGCCACTTGGACAAGTCATTGAGAACCTCTCTAAGCTTCCGGCTCTTCATCTGAGGGATAAGGCAAGAAAAGCATTCAGCACAGTGCCTGGAATACAGTAAACACCAATAAAAGGTAGCCATCATTATTATTATTAATAAACTGGTTTTCTTCTCCAAACTGTGTTTCCTCTGCTTCATCCAACCCGTCTGGCATTTTTCTCTTGTTATTACCTGATAAAGGAGGCTGCCCCTTTCCTGGCACTTTTTCTTATCTTTAATGGCCACTCTCCACCCCAGTCTTTTTCTAAAGCATGCAAAAGGTCTAGTGGGCGTATCTGTGAGTCCTAGTGAAAATGATATACTTTTGCCTGACATATGAGTTCCTGGTGCTGGTCACTCCAAGGATAACTGAAGGACTGACTACACCATATGAGAGAAGACTCAAGGACTAAATACAGAGGGTCTCTGCTGGGCTCCTGATATGGATAGGATTTCCCTGAAATTCTGACATCACCTAAAGTAGTATAACTGGGCCACTGAGTTTTGCACTATACTCTTCTTCCTTTCCTGTATCTTCTTTGGAAGAAACAGGTTCCAGAGAGCTGGGCCCTTAAATGGGGAACTGGGCCAGGCGCGGTGGCTCATGCCTGTAATCCCAGCACTTTGGGAGGCTGAGGTGGGCAGGTCACAAGGTCAGGAATTTGAGAACAGCCTGGCCAACATACTGAAACCCTGTCTCTAATAAAAATATACAAAAAATTAGCCGGGCGTGGTGGCAGGCGCCTATAATCCCAGCTACTCGGGAGGCTAGGGCAGCAAAATCGCTTGAACCCAGGAGGCAGAGGTTGCAGTGAGCCGAGATCGCACCATTGCACTCCAGCCTGGGCAACAGTGTGAGACTCAGTCTCAAAAGAGAGAGGAAAAAAAAGGAGGAACTGAGAATGGCATGATACGCAGATTCAAAAGGCCATTAATTACTGGCAAACTGCAAATGCACGCAATTAAATGCGGCCCTGCAGTTATGTCCTTCATGGGGAGTAGCTTATCATCTCCTCTAGCTCAAACCCAAGAAGCAACCAAAAAACGAAATGAAGAGAATCAAACAACAGGGAAAATATACTAGTAAGGAGAATGAAGTCCTGTTAAAGATTCTATTTTACTTTAACCAAGAGAACAACCTATCCTCTCTCCCTTGGACTCGGTTAACATCTTTTGAGCATTACACTGGAGCATGTGCTACACACTTATGTTCTGTCCTTTTCTCATCATCACTACCTTGGTAGATGATGATTAATACTAAGACTGATTCTGAGGAGTATGGAGGAGCCTGCTGATGAACTGTGTCTTCTAACTCAACAATCTTCTCTGCCCACCCCAACTCCCCAGTTTATATAAAGCAGTTAGGTGGGGAAGTGATTTCCCCAAGCTGTCACTAGCATGTGGCATAGCTGGAATCTGAAACCAAGTCTTCTGACATTGAGTCCGGCATTTGCGCCACCACTCCTAGAGCTGATTCTCAAAGTCATGCCAATGGGAAGGTGCACAGAGGGTACTGGCCTGACCCAACCAGGGTCCTCTAATGGCACCACACCCACTGCACATTCTATTTACATCAGCATATGAGGAGAGGGCATCTGGTGATAATAAACACATTCAGACTTCTAGTCACGAAGGATTAACAGGGACCAAGTTTATCCTCCTACTATAAACAGAAAACTGGATAGAATATATGAAACAGCTATTTTCGAACACTGAGAACAATAAATGCAGAACTGAGGTTTCTGGAAGGAAGAAAACAAACAAGGTCCTACTTTCACCCTGACTTTCTGCTTAGATTCCAAGCAGAGCATGAAAGCCTCAAAGGGTTAAGGAGACAGGAAGTTAGGGTGGCTGGAAGGCATGGGACAGGGCTCTGGAGAAGAGGGAGCTCTAGAATAGCTTATCAGGCAACACAGGAGATAAAATGAAATCTTGAAAATACCCAATTAAACCAAAGAATACAGAAAGAGAAAACAAATGCAGAAGACAAATAGAAAACAAATTATCATTTGGACAAAACAAAAACCCATTTTAAATATAAAGACACAGACATGTTAAAAGTAAACAGATGGAAAAAGATGTACATACCACACAATACCATGAAAACTGGACTGGCTATAGAAATATCAGATAAAGTAGATTTCAGGACAAAGGGTATTACCAAGGACAAAGAGGGGCATTTCATAATGATAAAAGAGTGACCCTTTGAAGGTGTAACAATCCAAAATGTATGCAGAAATTCAAATTACATGAAACAAATCCCTATATAACTAAAAGGGGAAAAAGAAAAATGCACAATTAGTCATAGAAACTTCCACTGTGCTCTCTCAGGAAGCAACAGAACAAGCAGAGAAAATCAAGTTGTTCTACATAAGACTTGAACACTATCAACCAATTTGGCCTAATTGACACAGTACACTCCACTCACAACAGAACATACATACTTTCCAAGTGTATGTGGTACATTCACCCAAACAGATTATATGATAAGCCATAAAATAAGTAATGGTATATTTTAAAAGGATTAAAATCAGGCAGGATATAATCTCTGATCACAACAGAATTAAGTGAAAAATAAACAGAAAAGTTTCTGGGAAAAACAATAGTTGGAAATTAAATTACATACTACTAATAAACTTGTATAAGTGAAAGAATAAATCACAAGAACTGAATGAAAATAAAAGCACAACACATCAGAGTATGTGGAATGCAGCTGAAAAGAGTGCTTACATGGAGATTTCTGATTTTTTTTTCTTCAAAGACACAGGGTCACATTCTGTTGCCCAGGCTAAAATGCAGTGGTATGATCATAGCTCACTGTTAACTTGAACTCCTGGGCTCAAACAATACTCCCATCTCAGCCTCCCAAGCAGCTAGGACTACAGGCATGTGTCACTATGCTCAGCTATTTTTCAAAAATTTTTTGTAGAGACAAATTCTTGCTATATTGCCCAGGCTGGTCTTGAACTCTTGGGCTCGAGCAATCTTCCTGCTTTGGCCTCCAAAGTGCTGGGATTACAGGCATGAGCCATTGTGCCTGGCTGAGATTAATAACTTTAAATGCTTATTTTAGAAAAGAAGAAAGGTCCAGAGTTATTCAAACTTCCTCTTTAAGAAGCCAGAAAAAGAGCAAATGAAACCCAAAGAAAGTAAAAGCAGAAATCAATGAAACAAGACAACAGAGAAAACTCAATAAAACCAATAGCTGGCTTTTTTTTTTTTTTTTTTTTTTTGAGACAAGGTTTCACTCTGTCACCCAGGCTGGAGTGCAGTGGCGTGATCTCGGTTCACTGCAGCCCCTGCCTCCCGGGTTCAAGTGATCCTCTCACTTAAGCCTCCTATGTAGCTGGGAATATAGGCATGTGACACCACAGCCAGCTAATTTTTGCCATGTTGCCCAGGCTAAAGCTGGCTTTTGAAAAGATCAACACAATTGATAAACTTCTAGCTAGGTTGGTTATGGAAAAGTGAGAAAAAGAAATGACGTACATCAGGAATGAAAATAAAACATCTCTACATATCTTATAAATATTAAAGAATAGAAACAACCTTATATCAACATACTTAAGATGAAATGGATAAATTACTTGAAAGACACAAATTATAAAAACAGACACACAAAAAATTAGAAAATTTGCATAGCTCCATATCTAGAAAAGAAAAAGAATTCACAATTAATTTCCTGCAAAGAAAATTTCAGGTCTGCATGACTTCACTAGGGAACTAAAGATTTAATCAAAGAACCATCATATACAAAGTCCTCAAGAAAACAAGAGGGAACACTTCTCACTTCATTTTATGAGGCCAGCATTCACCAATGACAAAACCAGACAAAAACATTAAAGAAAACTCCAGACAAATATTCCTTATGAACATATAAATATTTAATAAGAATTAAAATCTTTAATAAAAAATAGAAACCCCAACTGGAGTTTATCCTAGGAATGCAAGGTTGGTTTACACTGAAAAGTGAATTTATTTCACTATATTAACAGAATTAAGGAGAAGTACCAAATGATTATCTCAACAGACACAGGAAAAGCATTTGACAAAATTCAACACCCATTCATGACAAAAACTCTCAGCAAACAGGAACAGAGGAGAATTTATTTCCTCAACCTACTCTACGAAAAACCTACAGCTAATGTCCAGAACCAGGCAATGATGTCCACTCTCACCACTCAGCATTGTTCTGAAGATGCTAGTCAGTGCAGTGAGACAAGAAAAAGAGAGGCAGACAAATATGAAAGAAAGAAAAACTGTATTCAGAGATGATATGATTGTATATGTGGAAAATCCCAAAAAATATATTTAAAAAGCTGACAGACTAACAAATGAGTTTCTACGAGGTCACAGGATAAAAGGTCACAACACAAAAACCAACTGCATCTCTAGAGACTAGCAATACACAACTGGAAAATGAAATTTAAAAAACAACACCACTTTACAATAGATTAAAACATGCACGTCTTGTAAATTGAACACTAAAAAACACTGCTGCTGAGAGAAACTGAAAAAGATCTTAATAAAGGAAAATTTTAACATGTTCTGGATTGAATGCCTCAACTGTTGTTCAGATGTCAATTCTCCCCAAATTGATTTACAGATTCCATGAACCTCACTCAAAAGCCAGAGGCTTTTACTTCTAGACGTTCACAAGCTGATTCTAACACTGATACAGAAATGCAAAGAACAACAAAGTCAGAGAACTCACATGAACTGATTTTAAGATTTATTATAAAGCTACAGTAAGCAAGACAGTGTGGTACTGGCTTAAGGACAGACACAGAAATAGATGGAGCAGACAGAATCAAGAAGTGAACCCGCAAATTTAGGGTCAATTGATTTTTAATAAAGTGGCCAAGCTAACTCAATGGGGCAAGTTCAGCAATCTGCAAAATGTCACAATAACTTAATAAGGAGCCGAGCCAGAGTTCACATCCTGCTGGACAGCAGGTGAGCTCACCAGCAAGTTTTCTTCACTCTCACGTCTGTCTTAACACAGAGGAGTGACCCTGCTAGAGGGGACTCGGACATGGTCCTATCAGCTCTGCAGGGACCTTCCATAGGTTCCCCTCATCCTTTTAGCACCAGTGTCAGGTCTAGTCATTACTCCCATTTCATACAGAAAGCTTGATTGGGGTCACCTAGGAATTAAGTGGCTGACATGGAATTTCTCCACAGCTGCTGTGTGAAGAACAGCGAAAGTGACAGGTGATGAATAACAAAAGTGGTGTATAATCAACCAAAAATACAAGAGGGCTCTGGAAATTTTAAAGCCTCACACCAGAGCTTTTCTGAGATGCAGGAAGGAAGGAGCTCAAAGGAATGATGTTCTTTCAAAAACCTAAGTCCCTAAAGTAAAAAGCTAATGAAAGGGCCCCACATTCCTCCCTTCAGTGAGGAAGAATCTAGCTGATTTTCAGTGACGATTCAGAAGAAACTATAGAGAGAAGTCTAACTTGGGGAGGGAAAGTGAGTGTGGGAAAGGTGTGTCTGCAGCATTTTAGATGACTGCAGGATGGGCCCTGGTGTGACGCTCCCGAGCCTTGCCATCAGCAGGGACCCTGCCCTGCCGCCTGCTTAGGAGGGTGAGTTCTGGTGTCAGGCCTTCAATTTGAGGGCTTGGCCACTAGCTGGGTGATCTGTGTGGGATATTTAACCTCTTTTTGCTTCAGTTTCCTCATCAGTAAAATGGGGATCATAATTATATCCCTTCTACAACACGGGCTACTCTGAGGATTTGATAATATATAGAAAGCACTTAGAACAGTGCCTAGCACTTGGTAAGTGCTCAAGAAATGTTAGCTTTTATGTCACAATCCCTGGTCCTCATGTTTTTGATATGGTTATGACATCGATTCATAGCTCCTTGTCCCATATTTACTGTGGAAACAGGCTGGCACTGTAAAAAAAAAAAAAAAAAAAAGCCTGGGCATTCCAGTTCCATGGGCCTAGCTCTGCTTCTTCCTGGGTACCTTCAACTGAATCTCAAGTTTTATAGCTGTTAAAAAAAAAAATCCTCATCCATAAATGGAACTTACATTACTGTTCTCTCAAGGCTGAGGTAAGGGTAAGAGAGATCAAAGTTTAGTAAAATGCTTATCATAGTGCCTGGCACCACAAATCATCAGTAAATGGGATGTCATATTATAATTCTTATTATTTTGCACTCCTAATATCAGGAATGAAACCTAGTTCTCTGACTACTGTCTCAGGATAAGACGACTTGAAAAAGGGTTTATACTGTTTAGGGGCAGGTTTTAAGAACATAAGTAGTCTATGACTCACTAGTGGGTGTCACTGTTAATACTGGGCCTGTTAGACTGGAAAATGCAACAGCTCAAACTAAAAATCCACCTGGAATTTTAGCCTAAGCTGCCTCTTAATTTCACTGTAGGACACAAAAGCTCCTTTTCAAGACCCATATTTTTTTCTTTTCCTTTTTTTCCTCCTTTCTGCATGACCCACGGCTGCTATGAGGGCTGTGTTGGGCGCACACCTCTGACCCTGCTTCAGTAGTCCCTGCTCCATGTACACCTGCCTCCCTCCACTCACTAGGCAGAAATACCCGAACAGGGAGAGAATGACCCATATAGTGTTTCTACAAAGAGGAACAGAGGATATGCTGGGAATTTGCACCGTAAGGAGGAAACTCAACCCTGATGAGCAGACTGTGGTAAGCCAAAAAGCTGTCAAGAGAGCTCAGGTTCTGGTCATTGAGGGCTAATGACCTTGAAACATTCTCCCTGCCCTGTTAAATTCAGTTATTTGTAGATGACAAGCAGACAAGCAGAGGGAGCTAACATTGCCTGTGCCTGATTTTTTTGTTTAATGATGCTTTCATATACATCTAATTATGTAATTCTCTCTATACCTTGTGACATAGCTATTATTCTACCACCCCTCATTTTATAAGGTGTCCAAGGTGAGCTGAAAGTAAAGTAGCTAGCATTAGAATCCAGGTCTATCCTACATTTTCTGAACGGGTAGATACTGTGGTCTCTGTCTCACCTGTTAACCACTTTGAGAATGTGATGAAACCATAGTCTTTCCACCTAGGAGGACTAAACGAAAGCATAGCCTTTCAAGGAAATGAATGAGTACACAAAATTTTTGTAAGCTTCTGATGGATGTCAAGGACATCCTGAAATTCATGGACCCTATTTCAGTGCATATAATGTAAGACCCCTGTAAAAATCCTCAACAGCCTGAACCCATCCCTGGAACTTTAGGAAACCAATGAGCAGAAAGGTAATCCTAGGAGCCTGGCAGGGAAACCTAAAGGGTTGGCAAACTACAGTCCAAGGGCCAAATCCAGCCTGTCACCTGTTTTTGTAAATAAAGCTTTTAATTGGAACATAGCAATGCTCATTCATTTGCATATCATCTATGTCTACTTTTGCTAAGTAATAGCAATGGAGACTGTAGGGCCACAAGCCTCAAACACTTATTATCCATTCCTTTACAGAAAATGTTTGCCAACTTCTGACCTAAACCATAATCGAGAGATGATACCATTTCTTCTAAGGTTAGTTTGCAGTACAGAAAATAGAAAAGGGTTTCTGCCAGGAAAGACATCACTCCAAAATTGTTAAGATTAGGAGAAACAAAGAAAAATGAAACATCTGTCAACAGAAACTCCTGATGAAACTGCAAGTTGCTGAGGTACTGAGCTGCATTCCAACTGGCAATGCTTTTTCAACAGGCACGAAATATGTAGGATAACAAAATCTCTTCTTGTCTGAGGGGGGAGGTTAAGGTAATTATAATGATTAAATGCTCCTGCCAATTACAGTAATATAAGAATTAGCCACAAGGTCTCTTAATCAAATGTTTGGGAAAGAAGCTCAAGGATCATGTGCACAATGAGAAAAGAATGTGGTAAGGAGGGCTTTGTGAGACAACAGATAATTCCTGAAAGGAGGGAAGTGACACTGACAAGCAAGTTGTATCACAAGAGGGAAACTTTACAGGTGGCTAGAATAACAATCACTAAAATTCCAGGATTTCTCTTGGAGGGAAAGTCAAGTGTCTCAGTGCGATCTTTCCCTTCAGACCCATTGGACTTACGTTATCCAGGTCCTTCCGTAGTGCAATCTTGCTGGTCACCAGCTCATGGGCTAAGTCATCATTTTCCTGTTCCAACCTCATGTTAGCTTCTTGTAGACGCCTATTCTCCCGCTGAAGGGTAGAAAGAAACCAGTTACAGACACATAAAAATCAGATGGAAATGAAAATTTCTCAGGGCTAAACCTCAAAATAAATTTCTAAGTCCTATGGAAACAATAAGAGAAATGGCTGGACCTGATGTGTTTCCAAATCAACAATTTCTTATTTTCTAGCTCCATAAAGAAATACTTAACTGATTCAAGTGACCTTGTCAAGCAGCTACTATTTGTTAACTGTGACGAAAAGCCACTGAACTGTAACAAACCAGGCAGCTGGTTTGAAGCAAAAACAGATCTTGCTTGCTAATTTGCAAACTCAAAACTAAAACCTGAACCTACAGAGGAACTGAATTTTAAAAAGGACTCAATAAAGCTAGTTACAGGCACATTCATATGAAATGAAAGCCTGGGAGCTCCTCACACATAGGCCGCAAGCAAACAAACCTCAAATCGCTCGATGGGGTCTTCTTGCTGGGCCTGCTGTTCCCTCATGGTGTGATATTCTTTCTCGTATTTTTTCAACTTCTTCTGACTAATCTGTAGGATAAATCATAGGGTAAATTAAGAAGTATTGGAAAGTAGTGGGTGCTTCAGTGCCTGCACTGAAGACCAAGACTTCCGGTGGCCTGAGCAATCTCAGTCATTATGGACGTGGTATTTCCTAATTTTTTGGAGGGAAATCATCAGAGTAGGGTATAAGACCAGGACCCCAAATTCTCAATGCGTTTAGAGTTCTGTTGGAGATGTTTGGTTCCTAAGGCTTTAACTGACAGTATTAGAATGAACACCCTACAGATGGCTCCTCCTACAAGTTCTGGGTCCTATTTGTCCCTAATAATAATAATGCCACCATTTTATTTAGCATATACCAGTGCTGCTGCTAAATCCTTTAAATCTGTGACCTCACAGCACCTCTACGAGGTGTGCTATTCTCATCCTCATCTTATAGGCAAGTTAACTGAGGTATAAGGAGGTTGGTTATATAACTTGACCAAAGTCACACAATAAGGGACTCGGAGATCTGGGATTTGAGCCCTGGCAGTTGGACTCCATCCGAAGTCCTCACTATACTAGCACCTCTCTATTCCCTCCCTTTCCTCTCTCCTACCTCCTTCTGTGCTGCTTTCAAATAGACAGTTATCTCTACCCTTAAAAACACAGCTCTGCTGACTACTCTGCTTAGATGCCCTGTCACCCCATCAGATTATTGTTCTCTTTCTCTCAAGCCTTTTCTTACCCACCATTGCAAACCACAGGCCTTTATCTTCACCTCCGTTGCTTCAAGACCTGCCCCTCCTTAATGTAAGCCAGGCCTTTGCTCTGACTACTCTATGAAAGAACCCCCTTGAAGGTCACCAGTGGTGTCTTTTTCCTCTGTCCAGTGGTCTTACATCTCCCCAGCTAAACTTCAAAACTCCCTGACTTTCATGCTTTAACATGACCTATCTTCTCTGCTTTCTTCTAGAAAATCTTTTCTCCCTTCATTCTCTTGGCTTTCCTTCTACATAACAGGCTTTCCCCCTCTTTACTGGTTGGCTCTGTCTCCTTCTTCAAGCTAAACTATAACCAAGGGCAACAAGATGCAACTGCCTTTTTTTTTTCCTCTTTGAGGAAGCTGCCTTCAAGATACAACTGCCTTTTTTTTTCCTCTTTGAGACAGGGTCTCTATCACCCAAGCTGGAGTGCAGTAGTGTGATCTCAGCTCACTGCAGCCTTGACATCCTGTGGCAAGTTGATCCTCCCACCCCAGCCTCCCAAGGAGCTAGGACTACAGGCACACGACACCACACCTGGCTGATTTTGATTTTTTGTAGGGATGGAGTTTTGCTATGTTGCCCAGGCTGGGTGACTATCTTTCCTTCCTCTGAACAGCTAGCCATTCCCTATGGCATTTTTTTAAATTACATGTTCAAAAATTATGAGATATAATAGAAAAGTGATTAAAAAAAAAAAGATGTGTGCGATTTAAAGACTGATTATGGCTGCGTGCAGTGGCTCACACCTGTAATCTCAGCACTTTGGGAGGCCAAGGCAGAAGGATCACTTGAGGCCAGGAGTTTGAAACCAGCCTGGGAAACACGGCAAGACTGTCTCTAGAAAAAAATATAAAAATTGGCCAGGTATGGTGGCATGTGCCTGTAGTCCCACCTACTCTGGAGGCTGAGGTGGGAGGATCACTTGAGCCCAGGAGGTTGAGAATGGAGTGAGCCAAGCCAAGACTGCACCACTGTGTCCCAATCTGGGTGACAAGAGCGAGACCCCATCTAAATAATTAAAAAAAAAAAAAAAGAATATAAAACTAATGGTCATCCCTTCCTGAAGCTTCAGTAATCAGCACTAAAGTGCTGACACGGAAATCTGCCTGTTAGTCCCCAGGTTCAGGTAACTAGGACTCTCAGATCTACTCCACTCTAACTTTCTTATTTTACAGATGAAGAAATAAGACCTAGAAAGGGGACAGGATAGGCCCATGTTTGCTGCGTGTTGGTGTCAGTGTCTCCAGATGCTCTCAGTGGGAGAGTGTGTTCCTCTCCCATTGACTGTGGACACCTCCCCTAGTCAGGCTGTTTGCAGGTCTGCCTCAATCACAGCTCTATTCCTGGAGTCTGGCTGCTGCCCAAGGTTAGGCAGCCAGGAAGACAGCATTCTGCTCCAGCTGACCTCTATAGAAAGATGCTCACTCAACACCTGGGGTGAGGCCACAAACTGGAGCAAGACATCTTTAAGCTGAGATCTTCTGCAGTTTAGGGCCAATGCTAGGGTAAACTTTTATTGTGTACCTAAGGGACTCACAAAAAAAGCACCTAAATAAAATGTCTATGCAATCAGTAAGTGTATAGACAATCCTAACAGATCAATAGTAGTGGAAGAGAAAATAAATGTGGCTGTGAACAGCAAACACTTCATTCCCAGTGCTTTTGCATTCTGAATAAATGAGAGGAAGGGCAGTGGTTATGAGGCTCCCATGGCACTTTATTTAAAAAAAACGAATTGATACCAAATCCTGTAAAACATTTTCACAAATCTTCAAGATTCTTCAACTTTTCATTCTCTTGCTGGGGTAAGGAAGAATTAACATTTTCCCCCATAGATATATGTTTTAAGAGGCTAATTACAAAACAATGTCTTCTATGTTTCATTAACCCTTATTATAGCTGCCTCACCCTCATAGTAATAGGGTTGATTCTCCCTCAGTATCATATATAACAAGAGTTGGTGTGTGATAAGTACCTGGTAAATAACAGAACCTTTACACGGACCAACATCTCATTTGCTTCTTACATTCTCATGATAGGATATGGGTGTTTCTTTTCATTTTTCCCATGACTTCCAAGTATTCTGCACTGAGTATGAATTATTTTTATAATTAGGAAAAACAGAATGCTGTTTAAGTATCATTTTCATAATTATACCGGGTTTCTCTAAGAGCTCTGCTTGTTTCTCTAGCTGATGGTCTTCATTTACTTCCGAATCACTCCTCAGGGGTCACCTCTCAGGAATGGGTGTACACAAAGCTCTGCTGTCTTCACAGACTTTGCTGGTCCAGAGTCCTGACTTCTTCACCAGCTCAGTCTTTTCCCAGTCTTCACCCTCACCTCTTCTCAGTCTCTCTCTTTCTCCCTCCCACCCTCCCTCTCTCCCTTAAACACTCACCACGAACACAAAATCAATAAAAACACCATAGCTTCTCATGGGTTCACGGATGATGCTGACTTTTGCCACATGGGTGGCTGCATACCAAACCCAACTAGTTTAGGCTGCCTCTGAGGCACCAATTCCAAGAAAAAGACTGATGCCTGAAACCCGAATGGGGAACCAGAAGGTGCCAGCAGCAGCAGGGACATTTTAAGCCTCCTTTTGAGGCCATATCTGGCAGAGGCCAGCACCTCCCAGCCTGCCTGTGACATTATGAATGTCTTCTCCAGGCCAGAACTGTCTCTCACTCATTGTTGTCCCCTGTTCATGCATAGCGAGTACCCAGAAATGCTTGCTGAATTACTGAGAAAGGACTCTCTTTTCCTTGCATTGACTTTTCTTCTGAATGGAAATGGCAACCAAAGTGGACATACAACGCAAGCATGTTCCTTCTGCCTGGACAACCTCATACCTGGCTCACTCCTATTCACTTTTGGGATTACAGTTCCAACACCTCTTCTTTAGCAAACCTTCCCTCATACTCTCGTCCTGTCAGGCCAGTTCTTTCAGTTATATAACATTCTTACAGCATCAAGTCAATTCATCCATGGCACCAATCCAAGCTCACGATTACGTAGGTTTCTACTTAATTGTCTGTCTTCCCACCAGGAGACAGGCCATATCTGTTATACTTACTATTGTATCTCCAGTGCTCAATGCTTGGAAAGTAATTGGGACTCATAAAAATAGGATGTTAAACAAATCAAAGCCAAAGGCTTCCTTTTTACCTTAATAAAGATGCAGTAGGGACATTTATTTAACCAATAGTTAAGCATTACTATGTGCAGTGGCATTAGCAATACAAAGATATATAAAGGTGCCAACGTACAAACTCCATGAGGGCAGGAAGTCCTATTCATTGTGAAATTCCTAATGCGTTTCACACAATAAGCATGAAAATACTTAATGAACAGAGACTTAGAAGTCCAAGACTCATTTTTTCTCTCTCTTACTTTTAACTTTTAATTGAATTCGGGAAGCAAGGGAAGCTATGGATTTAGACTCAGAGCTCTGAATCATACCCGCTGTTCACTGATTCCTATCAGAAGGCTTTGGAAATCACAGCTTCACATAGAGGTATTTTTGCCCTCGGAGAAAATTAAATTTGAAATTCAATCTTTGTTCTGTTTAAATACACTTTGTGGGGGGAAAAGAAGCCTAACAAATACTTAGGATAAGATTGGGTTTGTTGGTAAAACCAACCTTATACCCCACTGTATTAGCACAGGGGTTCTTAACACCGTTAGAAATAGCACTACGTTGAAAGTCTCCTGAGAGCCATGGTTCCTCTCCAATAGAGTGCACAGAAGCCAACTTCCCCTCTCCCTTCACAATCAAAACATTCTACACACCATTTCAGAGGGCTCATGCGCCCCCTGAGGCCTGTCCATTGTCCCAGGTTAAGAAACCTTAAATTAGAGAGAAGGAACAGACTTGATACATGCCAGTTTGTTATTTTGATAGAAGCACAAATTCAGTCCAAAACCTCTCTCCTTTGGTCACTCACTTGTCATTAGTCTGTCACAGGAACTGGATAATGTGCTTTCTTAAAATCTATGGCACTTGCCCTGGGGAAGCTGGTCTCTGATCAGCCCCTGGAACAGACAGTGACGGCAAGGGCATCACGAATGGAGAAAGAGTGAGAGTGGCTGCTCACCTGGGCAGGTGTGATGTGGTACAACCTGCCCACTAAGAGCTCGGGCTGTGCAGGTGGAATGGACCAAGGCTGGAGTCCTGGCTCTGCCAATGACTTACTGTGTGACCAAGGCCAAGCTGCCTAATCTTAAGCCTCTATTTCCTCATCTGTAAAAATCGTAACAGTCCTTATGAAGACTATTGTTATGAAGATCAAAAAACATAAAATATATATAAAGTCCTCAGAAAAGTTCCTAGCACACAGTAAAGTATTTTCAATAAATTTTAGCTACTATTTGTCGTTATTACCTGGCATCTTGTCTTGACTCAAGAGACACAGCTACAACTCTGAACAT
The DNA here is from genome assembly GCF_028878055.3 of Symphalangus syndactylus. Classification (NCBI taxonomy): domain Eukaryota; kingdom Metazoa; phylum Chordata; class Mammalia; order Primates; family Hylobatidae; genus Symphalangus; species Symphalangus syndactylus. The sequence goes on from NC_072425.2 coordinate 21,778,949, forward strand.
GTGCTGCAAACAAAGAGCCATTTTAAACAAAGTCAATTTAACACAGAAAAGCATGAAACAGGCTACCATTGGAAGTGGAGCTGCTTTCGAAGTTTGGCTTAAAAAAGTGTTGCAAAAATCAGAATCTCTGCTGAGCTGGAGTCATAGGGAGTCCAGTGAGGTGGGAGGTTGAACTATTAGTAGCTCTGCATGGCGAGAGAGAAGCATGTTGTTGGGTGAGTGGGTAGATGGTGGGGGGTAAGAAAGAGTCTGGTACATTGAGGAGATCCTGACTCCAAAGTCTTCATTGCTTCCTGTGGTAGGACTATCAGAAAGCTAAATAAAGAAATCTGACACAAGTCTATCTTCCTGTTTAATGCTCGGGACAGGGACTGATTTTCAGTTACTGATAAAAAGAACCTGAGATTTACTCAGGACTTTCAAGATAACAAGATGCCTACATATCTACTATTTTATTTACTTCTCAAAGCAACTTACTGAGATGAGTGGAGCAGGGATTATCTCCCTCATTTTACTGGTGAGGAAGTAAGACCTAGACCTATCTATCTAGGTCTTATTTCCTCATCATAGATCACATCACAGGTGATACTTATCATATCACAGATGGCTCACATCATACCGTATCATAGATAGGTGACTTGTCCAAAGTTAAGGACCCAGTGTTAAGTGGCAATGCCAGCATAAGAATGCAAGTTGGGGGTGATTCCTGTTTCTTATTTATCTCTGTGGCCTGCTCAGTGCTGAACACCTAAGAAAATCTACAAGCGTTTGTTGACTTGAACTGACTTAAGGAAAGTACCCTGGATGCCTGGGCAAAGGTCAAAACAGGGCAGGCCAGAAGAACACTGGTATTTGAGGGATGCAAGCAGCAGCCACTTTAAAGGCATCATCTTATTCTGTCACAACCCTGCGATGTTAACCTACCCTGGGGTCACACAGCAGAGGCAGAGCCAGGATAAAAGCCAAGGTCTGTGGGTCTCAAAGGTCTGCACTCTTCACCAATGGAAATAAACATACTATTTAATTTCTGAGCCTTTTTATTTAATTTGTTCAAACAGTTAATACTCAAACTCCTTCAAAGATCACTAAGTACAATTAGGTATTCTGGTTCTACCACCAGAGTGTTTTTCTAAAATGGGAGAAGCAAATTAGTAGCAGAGAACCCAAACAGATAAGGACTAAGGGAGACCAGCTTATTAAAAGAAGGCAGTGCCCACTGCTACCCTTGCAACAACTGGCAAAATTTAGGGTTCATTACAGAGAGAGCACCCATTCAGAATTTTCCTCATAAAATCTGATTCTAAAAGGTAGGAACAAGCAAAGAAATAAAACTACACTCCGGTCTAGTTATAAGGAAAGCTGAACTTTGTGTAGTGGATAGAGAGTAAGTTTCAACTCTGACACAGAGATTGAGATTACATTACTAACATCACTAAAAAGGGTAACACACAAATGGCTCCTGTCCCATTCATTCAATCCATCATTTACAGTAAAGCAGAATGCCCATAAGAATTGACTTCAGAGTCTGAAACTCTTGGGATCTAATCCCAACTCCATTAGTTACTAACTTTATATCCTTTGAGAGTTTACATCAATTCTCTATGTCTCAGTATGCACATCCCTAAAAGGCCCTCATATGGTCACTGTGAGGATTATTTCACTATACGAGAGCACTGTGTATGATTCTGCGAGTCCATCAACAAAGAAGACTGATGAAGTCGCTGCCCTCAGAGAGCTTAAATCTAATACATACTAACTACACAAACAATTTGAACAGAGAATGAAGTTCAAACTAGTGTTGTTTCTAAGCTCTGGAATAAAAATATCCCCCAAGGGCAAATGCTGAAGAGTTTTCTGTTTCTCCAAATAGCAAATGGTTAAGAATTATATTAATTTGGAGACACTGCTATTTGGTTTTTGTACTAGTATCTTTTCTTACAAGTAGTTTGAAGTCTGGCACATTCACGTTGTGTTTAAAATGACACGTTCAAACGAAGCAATGGTTCAGCAATTCCATTTCACCTTAGGCAGGATTCTATGGCAAAATGACCAAGTCTTCAGGTCTGATCTAGGAAACTCACTGGGCCATCTCTTAGAGCATGATTCTTGGGTCTTCTAAACTAGCCTCATATGTCTCACTTGTTCTCAAAAAATGCCTATTTTTCTTTCATGAAGAAAGAGCTTCCCTCGCATATTTCTTGAATCAAAAATTTAAAAGACCTTTCAATATTCCCCTCTAAAGACTATGCAAGGTGCAGTTGTATGAAAGGGCTGTGGGGCTCCCAGGACCATAAATGATCTTCTAGAATAATCTATTTAGAATGGAATTCCTTTTAGATCCTCTATCAGAAGTGGAACAATTTTTCTATCTCAGGTCACTGACCCATAAAGGGGGAGAAGTTCAATGGATAGCTAAATGAGTTTTGAGGTACACTGTTAAATTTTAGATTAGGAGCAGGGGATCTAAACTCCTCAAGAAATAAGTAAAACATTTCAATTCCATAATAAGTTCACTTTAAGGAGAAAGAGGGAGAATAGGAGAAGTAAAAGGCCTGAAAAAGACAAAAGTAGAGAGAGGCAAGTAAGGACAGAGACAGAAAAAGATTTATAAAGAAAAAAAAAAATTCCAAGGGCACCGAGAAGAATATAGACATTTTTGAGCAACACACCCATCTTGTGGCCATTTCAGATACTGCCACACCAAATTTAATTATTGAACCTTTGCAATGGTAAGAGACAGTGGAATGGGTTGGAAAGCATTGGGAACATAGAGTCAGAGGCCTCAGTTCTACTAGGGTGCTCTGTCACTATACAGCTGGTACGACTTGGGTAAGTCACTTGATGTGCCCTATTGTATCTCACAGGGTATTGTGAGGAAGAAATAAGATGCTTTTAAGAACTATATCAATACTACAAATTACAACAATATTATAATATTAAAACACAACAATGGTCGGCGCAGTGGCGCACACCTGTAATCCCAGCACTTTGGGAGGGAGAGGTGGGTTGATCACTTGAGTCCAGGAGTTCGAGACCAGCCTGGGCAACACAGCGAGACCTTGTCTCTACACAAAATAAAATAAAAAAATTAGCCGGGAAATGGTGGCGCATGCCTGTACTCGCAGCTACTTGGGAGGCTGACGTGGGAGGATCGTTTAAGTCTGCAAGGTTGAGGCTGCAGTGAGCTATGATTGTGCCGCCAGGGTGACGGAGCAAGACCCTTCTCAAAAGACCAAATATCACAACAATGACAACAAAAGTAGCTATCTGTTTCCTAGACTGGCATGTGAGGCAAAGTATTTCCAATTCTCACCTTGATTATCAGGAAGTACAGTTAACCCTTGAACAACACGAGTTAGGGGCACTGACGCCCTGTGCACCTGAAAATCCACCTGTAACTTCTGACTCCCCCAAAATTTACTTACTAATGGCTTACTACTGACCAGAAGCCATACTGAAAACATAAAGTCAATTAATACATATTTTGTACGTTATAGGTATTATTTACTGAATTCCTACAATATAACAAGCTAGAGAAAATATTAAGAAAATCGTAAGGAAGAGAAAATATATTTACTATTCACTAAGTGGAAGTGGATCATCATAAAGGTCTTCATCCTGGTTGTCATCATGATGCGTAGGCTGAGGAGGAGAAGGAAGAGGGGTTGGTCTTTCTGTCTCAAAGGTAGCAGAGGCAGAAGTGGAGGAGGCAGAGGTAGAAGGGGAGACAGGAGGCATAGCTGGTGTAACTTTTATTGAAAAAAATCCACATATAAGTGGACCCATGCAGTTCATACCATGTTGTTCAAAGGTCAACTGTACAACTGAGTAAACCAAGCCACAATTTACAAACATTTAAAAAATAATGGAAAGGGATTTCAGTGAGTTGCAGAGCAAAAGTTACCTTTGAAAATTCTACATGAAAAAGTTCAAAAGCTTGTTTCCAAACAAGCTTTTGGAACCACATATCATGAACCACCCTTTCGAGGTCTAATGGGCTCAAACCACAGATCATCATGTGCACTCATACCTCACGCAAGCCACAGAATGCAGGGCTCAGGATGCACTTGCCAATGACTTTTCCTAATTTTGAACTGGCAAGTTACCACTGAATTACCACTTTGCCAATAACAGGTTCAACTATTGTGTGTATCTCTCTTAAAATTTTTTGGTATTAAGTATAGCTGCCAGAAGACAACCAATCATCACTAACTAAACTGTACATACCATATCTCACCTTCTGGCAGAAAAATCCCATTCTCTTATGTTCTGGTGAATCTGTACTCTTTTCAGGCTATGAGCCAATTTCAAGAAAAACTACTATCTCACCTGAAATCATGTGCAAATAGGGGGAAACATCCAAAGTGTACCCCAAACACGCAAAGTTCTCCAGGGCTAGAAGGAATTATATATCTAAGCACAAAATATATGTGCTGTGCAGACACAGTGAAGGCAGCCTTGTCAGACTTAACTCATTGAAGGCATAGGCAAGAAAAAAAAAGACATTAGATACCGCCTATCTGGACTTTCCCTACCTTTCCATATATGGAAATAAAGGATCCATATATTATTAAAGTGTTTCAAGCTAATGGAAATCCAAAAGGTAAAACTTCTGGCTGGAAACTATAAAGCTTTGCCCAAATCCATGTTAATTCTTCTTTGTAAAACACATGGTAGACACTCAACAGTGTATTTATTCATTCACTTATTCAATCAATATTTATAAGCAAGATCCTGTTCCTGGTACTGTGGATTCAGCAGTAAACCAAAGAGATTGTCTCTTCTGCTGCACAGCCTCCATTCCAGTAGGGAAAAATAAGATAGGGTAAGGAGGTAATGGCATAAAGGTTGGGGGAGCTGCTACTTTAGATACTGCAATTTGAGAAGCTGTGGATATATGAGCCGAAGACTGGATGAGGGGACAGTGAAGCCATGCAGACATTCAGGAGAACACTACAAGCAGACAGACTGACCAGTGCAAAGGTCTGAGAACAGCAAGGAGGCCAGAGTGTCTGAATTGGAAGGAGAAGGGGGAAATGTAGTAGGAGAAAGATTCAGAGTTTAAGGAAAAACTCTAAAATCCAATGAATCTTTATGTATAAAACTGTCCACATCACAACAACAAAAATTTAAATAAGAGTGGTGGGCCGGGTGTGGCGGCTCACACCTGTAATCCCAGCACTCTGGGAGGCTGAGGCAGGTGTACCGCTTGAGGTCAGGAATTTGAGACCAGCCTGACCAACATGGTGAAACACTGTCTCTACTAAAAATACAAAAAAGTAGCTGGGCATGGTGGCGCACCTGTAATCTCAGTTACTTGGGAGGCTGAAACAGGAGAATTACTAGAACCTGGGAGGTGGAGGTTGCAGTGAGCTGAGATTGCGCCACTGCACTCCAGCCTGGGTGACAGAGCGAGACCCTGTCTCAAGAAAAAACAAACAACAAACAACAACAAAAGCAAACAAATTAAAAAAAAAAAAAAGAGGGGCACAGTTAAATAAACTGTAGCACAGTGAGGCAAATTCAAGCAGAGAAATTATATAACCATTTACAACTGATTATTTACACACAATATCTCAGTGAGGAAAATCCATGTAATTGCATGAAACAGGAAGAAAAATGATACTGACTGTATGAACTCAATTATTTAAGAACACATAAAAAACATTTGGAAAGAAAAGGAGCAAAACTGAATGCGGGATGCCTCTGGATGGTGGAAACGTTGAGTTTTCGGCAAAGGAGACATGCGATAGAGAAGAGCCAGGGAGGGAGCCACTGTGGAGACAGGAAAGGATGATGATGGTTAGATTAGGATGTTAATAATGAAGGTGTTGGTGATCAGAGTCAGGATATATTCTGACGACAGGCATAGACATGGAGTGTGAGAAAGAGAGGAATCAAGAGGACAGCAAGGTTTTTGGCCTGAGCAACCAGGTACCCCTAATTGAGACAGGGATACTGAGAAAGGGGATTTTGGAGGCAAAGAAATCATGAACAAAAAAGAGGCAGCAGCCTCTTCTGTGCTGAACCAGGCTGAGGTGGGAAGAGTGACTTGAAGAATCTCAGAACTCACTTGGTTCTATCTATGCTTTGTGCAAACCTATTCTCTTCGAAAACATTACTGTAAAATGTTTGTTATCTACTTAACGATCAGGGAGGAAATAATTATAGTCGTAGCCATCATTTCTTGAACCCTTACTACCAGGCACTATGTTAAACACTGTACATACGATATCGTAGCTAATCCCCACATATAAAAGCACTTAACCATAGTACCAAGCACATGGTAAACTATCATTAACTGTTAGCTGTAATACCTATGAAGTATGTAACATTTTAAATGGAATGTAAACTCTGATGATTATTTTAATTACCAGAAGTTCTATTTCCTTTTTTTTTCTAATCCACTATTCATTTTATATCATGATTTCTACTGTTTCTCAGGCTAATAGGTAGTTTTTGTATTCCTCCTTTAACAGATGGGGGAGCCATTCAGAGGTCCTAACTTTAGGCAAAGACCTCACTTTTCAGCTGCCTCCTAAAGGCCCAAAATCATATCCACTATGTCTCTGATGTCTGTGTAAGCATTAAACCCCTAATAGCTACACATAGTTCCATACTCCCCTGAGATGTGTTATATCAGTTTACACACACTAGTTGAGCTACTTTGTTTTAAATACCTGTGCATTTCTATTTCAAGTTCTTCCAGGCATTTAAACATTTCTTGGGGTATATTTTATTTAGCCTCTCTATGTGTTAAAAGAAGGGTAATCTGAGTTAGCTCAGTCTGACACATAACCAGAATAAGAAGTAAAATATTATTTACAGAAGCAGAAACTGAGCCCTAAATAAGTGAGCCCAGGGAGGTTGAGGCTACAGTGAGCTGTGACTGCACCACTGCACTCCAGCCTGGGTAACAAGAGTGAGACCCTGTCTCAAAAAAAGCCCCACAGAAAATAAATACAACACAACACAACACAACACAACACAATACAATGTTATGATAACATGAACACAAGAAGATCCTATACCTTTTTACTTTAAAAAAATTGTGCAAATCACAATGCCATTTGAAGTGATAAAATTGAGTTTTCTTCATGTATTATTAGCTTCGTTTTAGGGAATTTCTGATTAGAACAAATGTTGAAAGTTAAGGCCAAACGTGGTGGCTCACTCCTATAATTCCAGCACTTTAGGAGGCCAATGTGGGAGGATCACTTGAGCCTAGGAGTTTTGAGACTAGCCTGGGCAACATAGTGAGAACCCAAATCTACAAAAAAAAGTTAAAAATTAGCTGGGTGTAGTGGCACATACCTGTAGCCCCAGCTACTCAGGAGGCTGAGGTGAGAGGACCGCTTGAGCCTGGGAGGTCAAGGCTGCAATGAGCTATGATTGCACCACTGCACTCTAACCTTGTCTCAAAAAAAAAAATAAATAAATAAATAAATAAATAATAAAAAAACCCCAGCACAGTAGAAGAAATCATGAAACCTGAATTCTGCCACTAACTAGGGGTATGACTAGGGAACTACAACCTCTTTTTGTTTTGATTTGTCTTCAAAACAGGGATATTAATACTCTTCCTACAGTTTGGGGGTTGGGGGGGGACAATGAGATTTCATTCATAGGATTATAATATATAGGAAAGTATTTTGGGGAAAAAAAGGTTAAGAGTTATATAATACAGAAGAAAACATTATCATTAATATTATTTATATATTATAAATGTTAACAATATTATGTATTATAAATGTTATAAATATAATACATAAATAATTATGTATTATAAATGATCAGGAATAGTGAGACACTAAGTGAAAAACAGAATCTTTACTAATGCAAAATTATTTTACCTTCATGTTGCAGGCTAATTCCATTAGTTTTTTTGCATTTTCTTCTGAGCGGTATCTCTTAGGAAGCTGAACCCTAAAGAACTTCAAGGCACCTTCAAAGTCTGTCAACAGCAGGTCATCTTTCGAAGTCTTGAAGAAAATACAAACACATATAGAAAAAATGTGTTGCTATAAAGATGCACAAGAAGTTTTTTATATTCTCAGCACTTTTCAGCACTTTTACAATCCCCAGAAGATACTTCCTAGCTTTTGTCAGAGCCACCTGCATACATCCACTGTTAGGGGTAATGCTAGATTTCCAGCACTTTTATAATCCCCAGAAGATATTTCTTAGCTTTTGTCAGAGCCACCTGCATACATCCACTGTCATGGGTAATGCTAGTGCACAGTGACTGCTCAGAATGAGACTACAACCAATGTATTGCAAGTGCAAAGCAGGGAATGACAGATAACTCGGCTAATAAATAAATAAGTACCTTTAATAATCCAAGGGCGACATTAAAAATAACACTTATTCCCTGAAAGAGAACAGACAGAAAGAACACTGTCAGTTTTTATATCTCGACTATTATGCTATTTGTCCTCAGAATACCCATTTTTAAAGAAATTGTGAAAACTTAAGGAAGGAAATGAATTATCTCAGAACTACCTTGAAAAATAAAAACTAAAGGGCCATTGAAAAGCTGCTTAAAGACCTAGTTTCCCATTTTTCTGAGAGAAGAGCTTTTCTTGCCTTGTTCTCATATTCAACAATAAGAAATGCTTTTCCAAAGTATTCCATGCTTCCAAACCAAAAGATCAGTCATAAAGTTGTGATCTTTCAGGAAATAACTCCTGGGGAACTTTTCCTTTATCTTGTGCTGTCCCAATCCATGCACAGCAACCACTCTGTTGATAAGCCCTATATTCCAGAACTGAATCTGCCCATGGCTCCCTCCATTCTGCAAATCCTGGGGCTAAGAACAAAGGAGAGGAAGCACTAACATCTGTTAATCAAGTCAAACTGCTTAAGCTGCTGGGCCTCAGTTTACATAACTAATACTCTCCTATGGGTTTTCTGAGAAAATTAGCTGAAAAGTTTATGTAAATTACTTAGCATGCCACCTGGCCCTTAGTAGCTACTTAACAGATGGTTGTTTATACTAGTAAAAAGCTAGAAACAATTTAAAGGTTTGTGATTAGAAATTGGTTACATAAAGCATAGCACATCCAAATAATGGGATACTTGGCAGCAACTAAGAAAAATGGCATATTTGGTAATATTTATTTCTTCTGTTTCTTAGAATATTTCAGGCTGAGTGGTAGATACAAATTCTTTATGAATTTTTGTATGTTTTGAATATAGCATAATTAAAAAGGATAGTACAGGTGTGTATGTTCAAGTATATGAAATTTAAAGAGGACACCAAAGAGTGTAAGTAACAATCATATTTTTAAATATACACATAGAGAACCATAATATATATAGTGTTCCATCCATATGGAAACTATACTATTCTGTATAGTAATTATATATACACATATATGAACACACAAAAAAGGCTGAAAGGATACTACTTTTAACCAAACTGTTAAAGGAGGTAACCTACAGACAGTGGGATTTGAAGTATTTTAAATTATTTTACTTATATTTTCTATAAACATATATTATTTTTATAATTCTGTTTTTCTTAAACAAATAAACACACCACACAAAATCCAAAATTACGTCATGGCAAAGACTGTTATTTACTCTACTATCTATTTTCTCTTTAGTATTAAATCTCTAATTTTTAGCAAATTCCTGCTCAGCTTATTTTTTAAAAAGTCTCCCTTGCAGCTAGGTGTGGTCATGTAACTAAGTTCTGACCATAAAGTGGAAATACTGGATGGAACTTCCAGGAAGTATCTTTTGACAATAGAGGAGGCACCCTCTCCCATCCTCTAATCCTCCTGGCTTGAATATGATATAATGGCTGGTGTGCTACTCCTCCATACGGCTAACAGCCACAGTGAGGGGAAGGCACGCTACTGCCAACATTCTGACTTTTTTTCACAAGAGAGAAAAAAGCTATTTTTTAAAATCACTGTTACTTTGGGTTTCTTCATTCAATACAGCCAAACCTAATATGAAGTAATACAAATGTCTAATTCAGTATGTATTTTCATATCAGAGTATACCTTTAACAAATATGATCATTAGCTTTAGTCCAAGGAAGTCACTTAAACCTAGATTTCCTAGCAATAAAATAAAATAACTAAAGAGACCAATTCTGTTTTGACAGAGCTGACACTCAAAACAGAATTTGTTCTCCTCAAGTACGCTGCAAACAAAAGCCAAAGTGCTGTGGCCTCTAATACATACCTCACATAAAAGCAGGTCAATGATATGGAAGACCATGTAGAGAGGGAATTTTGCAGTGAAGAGAGTAAGAAACCACTGGGAGGCATACATGTGCGCTTCAAGGCTTATATCCAGGAAGTGGTTGTACAGGTCAGGAATGTATTCCTGAAATAGCAAACCAATTAGTTCTGGGCACATATGCATCTGTCCAGTTCCCACTAAGGAGGCTCATAAATCTACCAGGAATAGGCCAAAAAAGTGAAATACTTGTGTTTTTCTAAAAATCTCCAAAGTGCTTAGAACACTTATCATCTGGTATTAAGCTGGCACTCAACTCTTTTTTCCAGACCACAAACTAGTTCTAAAGAAAGAGGAATCCCCAAAATGGTGACAAGTATTTGGAAAGTCTGTTTTTCTCTCCAAATTATAAAACATTTGGGAAAGTTTGTTTCACTTTTGTTATGAGATTCCTAACCAGTCAGCTTCAGAGCCTTGGGGAGTACTTCTTGACTGAGTTAGCCGTGGAAAAGACCCCTACAAAGTCATCTGATCTTTTGGGAGTTTATCAGCTCACATCCATGAGGTGTGAAAGTTCAACACTTTGTTAATCTTTGCATCATAATCACATAGTGATAAACGATAAAAATGAAACCCATTCTTAGCCGCGGATCGCTAAGGCAATTACCACTGCTCCCTGGCACCATTTCCTCAATTTGGTGCTCCTTGGTCCTGTACTCTTGTTGTCAAACACAAGCTGGTTTCTCTTTTTACCTGCATGAGGCGCTCCAACTGGTAAAATTTGCAATGCAAATCTTCAAAGTTTTGCTTGAAAAGTTCCCTGAGCCCATAGTCAAACATGATCTTGACCAGAACACTGAATGCCTGTTCTTCAGGCATCTGTAACAGATAGGCAAGTTGTTGGGTAGGGAGGATGGCGGTGGGGAATCACAAAACACACAGAAGTTTTCTCAGGATATTAAATCCAGCTTTATATTACTGTCTTACCAGAAAATTTAGTGCTATGCAGAAACTCAGGCCTAAGGTTGTGTTTAAAACATTTATTCACTCAGACAAGGAATAGTTAACGATGACTACTCTTTGTCAGCATGGTTCCTGTCCTCAAGGAGTCTCTCACACAACCAGTATTAAAATAACTGTAACAGGAATTAGACATCAGTGATAATACAAGAACAGGAAGGCCTGTATCTGCCTAAGGCAGTCAGTAACAGACTTTGTAGGATGGACAGAATTTGAGCTGAGCAGAAATAGGCTGATATACAGTGTAGGTGTCATCTTTCCCAAATCCTGGGACCGCTGTTTAACCATTTTTCCTCCCTTAGCTGCTATTTCATTCTAGCAAAATTGTTTTTCTTCCTCGTTGTTAAAAATATAGCTTGTTTTAGAAGAACCTTACACATTCTAAAGCTTGCAGTAATGCTTAAAGTACTACAAAAGCCTCCTTCACTTCAATTTACATTTATAATAATACCTACATTTTCCATAGTTTTATGGATAATTATTTCCCTGAGAACTTGGCAAGATATTTTCAAAAGAGAAAAAAGAAGCACTGGAAATGTTATTTAAGGATTGGTGTGAATGTAGCAAGCCTTCAAAAAAGTCAAGAAGGTGGGCAGGCTTCTGTGGAACAAGATGATGGAGGCGGGCTGAGCACAGAAATCACTGAGAAGCAAGCAGAACTAAAGAGCAAATCAGATTAAGTAATAAGTGAGAAAAGCACAGCAGATCATTACTGGAAAGTTAAGAGTATCTGGGGCAAAAGCCCAGATCTTTGAAGTCTTTGTCATGGAAAGCAACTTCACTTTGCCACATGCAAGGAGATGTGGTCTAACCCACAGTGGTGATTCTGATGCTAAGTAGCCCATCTCCCCTCACTCTAAACAAGCACTTATAACACTCCCGGCAAGCAGCAAGAGTTCAAAACAAGACATGGAGGGTCTGATTGGAAAACCCATTTTCAAGGGGATAACTGTCCTTGAACTGAAGATAAGAACGAAGATAAATCACCCAGGCTTGTGGGAATTTGAGATAAAAAGTCTCATTAAAACAACAAAACAAAATAAAAACTCAACCTCTTTATTCATGTCATAGCTTTATCATATTTTTACATGACTACCAATAGCAACAAGCTGGGTTCAGTTAAGAAAAACCAAAGTGGTTTTTGTTTTACTTGTACAGGTTGAGCAACCCATATCTGAAAATACAAAATGCTTCAAAATCTGAAACTTTTTAAACACTGACATGATGCTAAAAGGAAATGCTCATTGGAACACTTTGGATTTTTGGATTTGGGATGCTCAACCGGTATAATGCAAATATTCCAAAATCCAAAATCCACAACACTTCCAGTCCCAAGCATTTCAGATACGGGATACTCAAACTTGTATTGCAGTCTACACAAAATGGGTTAGTACCCTTGAATAGCTTCCTGTTGCTTAGAAAAGCAACATTCAGACTCCTTACCTGGGCTCCAAAGCTCTCCCCTCAACTCCCAATCACTCAAGATACTCCAGTCACACTGTCCTCCTTTCAGTTCCTCCCATACACCAAGTGTTTCCCCAATTTAGGACTTCTATATACTGTACCATTCACTTTCCCATTAACACTCTATTCTCTACTCCCTTTTCAAATAGATCTATTATTTTCATAACAACATTTTGAAAAGTTAACACAGAAAAGTACAAAAGAAAATGATATCCCTTATCATTTTCCAGGCTGCTCCTTAAAGGTCACTTCCCCTGAGAAGCCTTTAATCTAAGTAAGACTCCCTTGTTACAATCTTACACCAAACTTTTTATTATACCTTAATAGCGCCTCTGAAAGTAATAAATGATATACTTGTGGGATTATTTGCTTAAAGCTAGTTGGATTCACAAGCTCTGTATCCATGAGGATTGAGACCATGTCTCTTATTTACCTCTGATCTTCAGCACAGTACAGATCATAACGGGTACCCAAAACTCTTTGCTGACATCACCTGTGTGGTATTCTTGCCAAGCATTTTAAACTGAATCATGAGAAAATGAGACAAATCAAGAATGTGGGACATTTTATATGACAATTTGTCTGAATTTTTCAAAACTATCAATGGCATGAAACACAAAAAAAGGCAAAGGAGTAATTTAGATTAAAAGAATAAAGAGAAATGACAATTCAATATCTGAATCTTCATTAGATCTTGATTAGAAAAAAAGCTAGACTCTATGGAGTAGACAATTGGGAGAAAATTGAATGTGTATTGTGTATCAGACATTACTGAATCAATGTGGAATTTCTTGGATGTGATCATGGTATTATGGTTATGATATAGAATTCTGTTGCTCCCAGAAGGCATATATATGATCAAGTATTTAGGAGTCTTGATGTTTGTTATTTACTTTCAAGAATAATTTCAAAAAAATTTTAAGTGAAAAAGAAAATGTGTGTTTATGCAGAAAAGAGAAAAAGAGAGATGCAGAGGGAGACAAACGGAAAAAGCAGTGTGGAAAATATTAATTGGTAAACTAGATAAAGACTATTCACCTTAAGAATGTTTAGAGTTTTCTGTGGATTTGAAAGAAAATAAAAAAGATGGGGGGCAAAGTGTTTGCTAAGCCAATGAATGAATAAAATGGTACTAAAAAAAAAGCAACTTTTCTGCCTTCCTCCTACCCCAATACATAAATCTCAAAACAAGTATTAATGACAGTGGCTGCTTTAGAGAAGATAAAACATCCCCAAGGGTTCAACCAACATTAAAGTCTCTCCAATCGTCCTATTAATAAAAAGGAAGTCTACCCTTGTACTAGTTTTCAACATTGCTGTTTATTCTCATCATGTATCTCCTCCACAATGACATTAAGTTAATTTAAGGAAAAAGTTTCCAGCTATAGGGGTTAAAATTCATGCCTTAAGAGTCTGTCCAAACCCAACATAAAACCATGCTCAAGCCTAAGGTTAGTATAAGCTGAGGCAGGCCATGTGTTAAGTCATAACAGAGACCTAATTACTCACATGGAGAAGGAGCACAGCAGCAAGAAATGACTGGCCCTGGCAATAACCAATCTCTTCATCATACACAGAATAAGCCTGGAAAATAAAACACACAGAGGAAATGTAAATGAATGTAGCCACTTGTGGGCCATGGTGGCACTATAGGACCTTGAATACAGAACCCTGGAGGAAGCTACCCACACTGGGACAGCATTTTGACAGACAATAAGTGGTGCCAATACTTCTCTCCAATCTTAACTTTTTCTTTACAATGAATACAGCTACTACCACTCCATTTCCTGCGGCGAAGGAGTAGGGAAGATTAAGCAGAAACCACTTCTGCACTAAAAAAACTTCGTATTTCCTTGTTGTTGTTCATGATGTTCCCTCTCCTTGGGATGTCCTTTCCCTCTCTGCCTGAAACATGCACTCTTCCTTCAGGCACCAAACTTATTTCAATTCCCCCAGAATGAATTCCTCTCTTCTCTGCCTCTATGGCACCTGCTATACATGCATGGTTATTATTATATTATTACCACATTGCATTTTATTTTATTTTTAGAGACAGGGTCTTGCTCTGTTGCTCAGGCTGGAGTGCAGTGGTACAATCATGGCTCACTGCTGCTTCAATCTCCTGGGCTCAAGGGATCCTGTCCCATCAGCCTCCTGAGTAGCTTGGACCACAGGCTTGCACCACCATGCCTGGCTAATTTTTAAAAATTTTTTATAGAGATGGGATCTCAACTATGTTGCCCAGGCTGGTCTCTAACCCCTAAGCTCAGACTATCCTCCTGCCTTGGCCTCCCAAAGTACTGGGATTACAGGTGTGAGCCAATGTGCCTGGCCCACACTGCATTTCTTTTTTTTTTTTAATAGAGACAGGGTCTCACTATGTTGCCCAGGCTGGTCTCAAATTCCTGAGCTCAAGTGATCCTCCTGCCTCAGCCTCTCGAAGTGCTAGGATTACAGGCGTGAGCCACCAAGCCCAGCCCCACACTGCATTTTAAATGTCCATCTTCTCTGCCAGATGGCAGGCTTTGTGAGGGACAGGGTGATGTCCTATTCAACCTAGTCAGCACCTCATATACAGCATGCACTCACTAAACACGGTTAATGTTATTCATTTTTCTTTCTGGGAAAAGCTCTTTTGGCAAAGACACCAAAATATAATTCTTTCCACAATACCAGTAATAACTTTTCTGATAAGCGAGATTACTCTGAAACCATTTGTGGGTTCCTCTGGAATTCTTATTTTTATTTTTCTTGGCAGCAAATGATTATTACCCATCTCCTCTGAATGTTATTTTGAATAGAATATTGACATCTAACATTCTTCATGGTTTACTCTTTGGTTTTTTAGTTCTTTTTCAGAGTTCTGCTTTTATGACTGATATTTGCAGTTCTCATGTAAATGTGGTAGAAAGGGAAATTCCTATAGCTTCAAGATGCTATTCCTTGTTTGACAAATTTATTTCTTGTGAAACTCCCTTTGTTTTCCACTTATTTTTTTGTGCTAAGTTTCCTCTGTGCCCCAAGAAAGCAACTTAGAATTGGGTATGTTTAGAATATATAACTCTTAGCAAAATATGGTGCCAATACTTATTAGATGCTAGTCAAGTTAATATGCAACCAAGTTTTATCACTAGCTTTGGTGAAACTATAGCTTTTAAAAATATATATATTATGATCATGCATTCATAAATTTTTGTAGAATTCAATGTAATCTTATTATACCACACCCATTTCATCACAGTTTATCTGATAAGAAGGCTACAGGATGAGAAACATACATACTTTTCCAGAGACAAGATGTGCAAAGAGGGCTTTAGAAATGATCAGTTTATAATACAAGGAGGCACCACTTTCCTATCAAGTTAATAACAATTAACAAATGCTATTACCAGTATTAATACTGTGTTAAAAATGAGTAGTAATATATGCTAACACAGCTCTCTGGAAAACAGGCAATGTCTTTGAAGATATCCATTAACAGTTTTATCAGTTACAAAAGAACAGAGGCTTTAGACTTAGTCAGAGTTGGGCTAAAATCCCACAACTCCCAATGTCTAGATATGGATCTTTTCTTTCTTTTTTTGAGACGGAGTCTCGCTCTGTCACCCGAGGTGGAATGCAGTGGCGTGATCTCGGCTCACTGCAACCTCCGTCTCTCAGGTTCAAGCAATTCTCCTGCCTCAGCCTCCCAAGTAGCTGAGATTACATATGCCTACCACCACGCCCAGCTAATTTTTGTATTTTTAGTAGAGATGGGGTTTCATCATGTTGGCCAGGCTGGTCTCGAACTCCTGACCTCAGGTGATCCACCTACCCTGGCTTCCCAAAGTCCTGGGATTGCAGGTGTAAGCCACCGCGCCCAGCCTAGATATGAATCTTGAGAATGTAACTTACTTTATTTGTCATATGAGAATAAGCCTAGTATTAATAACACAGAGTTGATGTATTCTTCTCATTTAACATGCTCAGCACAGAGCTTCACCAATTATGTATTAATAATAGGATGAAACTGTACTGAATTTCTACAGGTAGAAAATAGAGGGGAGCATATTTTTCAGGCTGATGGAAGATACAGGAATCATATACGTGTGAAATTATATGATACATTTTGAAAATGTTTGGAGTATAAGTTTCATGTTGGCTGTAATGAAATCTGGGGGAAGAAAAGACATTTCACTAATTCATCAACACTTAATGAACACCTACTATAGACCAAGCACTGTGCCAAGTGCTACAGATGCTACCATATCTAAGAAAGATCCCTGCCCTTGAAGACATCACAGTTCAGTGGGGAAGTTAAAACAAGTGAATCACCAGAGCACAGTGAGAAGTTCAATGTAGTTAATGCATACAATATTTGGAGAAGCAGCAATAAGGGCTAAGTCAGGATATAATACAAAATATCTTCAACACTAAGCTAAGGAATCCAGGGAAATGAACTAGGACTTTTCATTTAATTCCATGGGTTACAAAGTAGCAGTTATAAAGGTTTCTGTGGAGGCCACTGAAATGATCTAATTCTGCGTTAGGCAAGGAGCAAAGAATAAACAAGCTAGAACCCAAAGGCAGAGCAGCTTTTGTAAAACTGCCAGCAACGTAAGATACTGGCCTGTACCAGGGCAGTGAAGAGAGAGAATGAAGCTAAGAGAGACATCAGTCATATCTAACTCAACCTAGACAAAGACAGGACTGAAAACCAACAGAAATGATTGTCTGCAGCAGGACAATGGTATGGGAGAAAAGGAGGACTATGTTTAATTTAAAAAGATACAACAACTTAATGTAATGTGGGTCTTGTTGGCTCTTGATTCTAACTAGCCGTATTAAGGATATTTGGAGTAGCTACTAATTAATTGGTAAAGATGGATAAAATTATTTTTTAGAGATGTAGTATTAAAAAATTAGGATCATGATGTCTCAGATTTGTTTTAAAGTACTTCAGGAAAAAGGAAAAAAAGATGAAGCAACTGTGACAATACATTGACAAATAATTAGTGTGGGGGATATTAACTATACTTATCAGTTAGACTAATCATTATACTAATTAATGTTTATGTTTGAAATTTTTCATAATAAACGATGTTTTAAAATGTACTGTATTTTTAAACCCATTCTGTTTGATATAATTGACAGACTTTTACATGGAGACTAATCGTCTGCTGGAAATTTAGACCTTGAGTTAATGTAGATTTGAGAACATCTGTATAGTGATGATAGCTGAAGCTTTGGGGGTGGAAAGGATCACCCAGGGAGATAGTGTAGAGCTAGTGAAACTACTCAACTGAGCACCCAGAGGAAGGCCTCTGGTTTAGGGGCAGGTAGTGTGAGATAAAATGGTGAAGTCAGTGAAGGCATGAGAGTGAGCCCATACCCAAGAGGGTGACATGTCTTATGCTCAAGAGCAGAAAGCTCTGCAAGGAAGAGCACTAGGAACTAGAATATATTCTATTCTATTCTATTCTATTCTATTCTATTCTATTCTATTCTATTCTATTCTATTCTATTCTATTCTATTCTACTAGAATACAGAATTCTATATTCCTATAGAAATAGGAACTAGAATATAGTGGAGTCAAAAGTATGTGAGGAAGGACCAGAGGCAGTGGACACAGTGTTTCTTTCTAGGAAATTCTGTAGCAAAGTGAGAGATGGCAGGGGTCACTGCTTAAGCAGGAAATAAAACTGAGAAGGGGCTAAAAAAGGATGATCAGAGAGGAAGATTACCACAGAAATCGTAGCTTTATGTATCCTATGTAAAAGTTAAAATTAAATCTAAAAAATATTTCTCTAAACTCAACTGTCTTTGTAGTTTAAATCATCAAATTTTTCATTGGTGAGCCTATCCTTTATTGCTAGTCTGTCCTAAAACCAGTTGTCATATAGCATTAGGGACATGTCTCATGCCTTACCTATACTTACTACATAGGAGACGCTAAATAAGTACTTGATTACTTTTGGGAGGAAAAGACTAAAGACTAATTCTGAGGACAGATGAAGACTGAAAAACTCCGGTCCTATCTCCTCCTTTTATAAACCAATAGCTCTAATGTGCCAAATCTATTTGAAAATGGAATACGGAAATTGAACAGGCTATCACTTCCTTTAGTGTTCGGGTACAGACCTTTTGAGAGAAATCAGAACTCTCATCATTTACTATGCTGCAGTGCTATAAGTCCACCTGGATGGGCAATGACACTTCCCACTGTGAGACGGTACCGTAGGTGCCAAGTTCATCACTTATAAAGTGAATACTGAAAAGGAGTCTGCAGTGTCACAGGGCTCAGAGGTTCTTAACATAAAAACAAATTTTGAAAGTCTAAATGTGGAGCCAGGGAACTGTCATCTAAAAATCCTGATTAGAAGGGGAAAGGAAACCCTACCATTTTATTTCTTATTATTTTCTACTCTTTAATGAGTCTAAAATTGTGTTCTCACCTTTGACTTTGCAATGTCTTTTCTCTTTTTTGAATTCTTGAACATCAAATACAAATTACACCTTGTAGTTTTTTCTTATATAATTTCAAAGCAGAACCACCACTCAGAATTGAGTCTTTTTTTTTTTTCTGACATGAAATACCTTGCATATTTTATATAAGGAATCTTGTCCATCTCCTCCTGTGTCCTTAAAGTAGTCATGGGCTGGGAATGTTCGGTTAATATCCCGGGTGATAGCACTGTCCTGGGGAGACTCCTGTGGAAACATAAGGAAAGAGAGGGTTTAGTTAGGTTAATCACGTAAATTCTTATTCAGGTTTAGGCAACGTCTTCTCATTTACACACTTTAAATGTTGCAGGGACATACATACACATATGCATGCCCATAGTTACTGCCTCTTCAGGGACCAACCACTCAAGTAAAAGCACATGTAAAGGGAGAAAAAGATGGAAGAAAAGCAACCCATTTCACTCTATACACTTCCATATTATACTCCATCCTTACTGCAAAGAAATGCAGCTGGTGACCCTTCTATTGTAAGATGGAAAATGTGCTATTAAAAATGGATTTCACATAGGAAAATACTCAAACTAATCGCAGGAGGAGGAGGTAAAGTGCTCCCAGTAGAAAAACTGCTGCTTTAATTGATGCTTTGGAATGAAGCCCATATGCCAGTTTTCAAATGGAAAAGAGTAGTTACTTAATTGGGGTTTGTCCTAGAGGCAAATGGCATAAGAATGCACAAAGCAATCTACTCAGTATGAACAAGACCACCAAATGCCAAGGGATTCAAACAGGCTATGGGAAAATATCCTTTGCTTTTTCCAATGGACAAAAACTGTTTCCTCTACTATAATGAGTTAACTAAAACATAACAAATGTCAATAATGTCAACAAACCTTTGTAAAATACACCAAGCACCCAGCTATTTCTAATATTCTCCCCTTGTTAAATTTCATTTGCTGACACAGTAAAGAACTGGAACACAGAAACATGACCTTCTACTTTAACAATGCAGTGTCTTCATAGCTAAGACAATAGAGTTGATTCCCCTTGGTAAGAATACATCATAATCAGTATACTACCAAAGAACATGATACCTCTGTTTTAAGATGAAAAATGCAAGTGATGTTCTTCTCTTGTCCCATAATTTCTCTAGCCTTTTGGGTAATCATGTTCCGAAGGCCATGAATATTTTATAGTTGTGGGATCTGAACTAACTTTAAAGCCTATGCTCTTTCTTAAACAGTAAACTATTTATACCTTCAAGGATGTTGCCAAATTGCTTTTCAAAGAGCTTTAGTGGCATATGTTACTTCTAGTTATTAACATAGTCTTAACAGTTAATGGCAGCTCAGGACTGTGGTGCTCTTCAACAAAAGGAAAAAATCCAAGGGAGATCTATGACTACAGCAGCTAATTACATGGCGGCAGCTTCCAGACTGAATTACAGCTCTGCGCTGGAGGTATCTCCAGAAGTTGAGAAAGTGGGAGAGAGAGGGAGAGCAAGCGAGAGCGAGAGTGAGAAAGTGAGAGAGATAGCGAAGAGTGAGCGAGAGAGTGAGAGAGAGTGACAGCGAGTGAGAAAGCATGCACACAGATTTTGGGGCGGGCAAGGTAGCTAGAATTGTAGGGTAGAGGGCTAGTGAGGAATATGCTGAACAGAGAGCTGAAGAGTTAGAAGAGGGGTCCCTATGAGACATGAATCATAAATAAATGACAAGCTGGACTCTTCATCAAAATTTAAAAATCTTACTATTCAAAAAACTGTTTAAAATATGAAAAGGTAAGTCATAGGCCACGACACAATACCTACAAAACATATCTGATAATAAAGTTGGAGTTGTATCCAGAATATAAAACTCTCTAAATTAATGAGAAAGACAATTAATTTTTTAAAAAGTGGGAGTGTGTAAATGATTGAGGCGTTTCATTAAGGAAGATACAACACACGGCAAATAAGCACTTGAAAAGATGTAAACATTACTAATCCTCAGGGCAGTGTAAATTAAAACCACAATGAGATTCCACTAGATATCTACAAAATGCTAAAATTAAGAAGTGTTGGCAAAGGATAAGAAACAACTGGAACTCCTATACAATGCAAAATGGTACAAACACTTTGGAAACAGTTTGGCAGTTTCTTACAATAGTAAACACATAATTACCATACAACCCAGTGATTCCATTCCTAGGTATTTACCAAAGAGAACTGAAAATATAAATGCATGAAAAGACTTAAACTCAAATGTTTACAGCAGCTTTATTCCTAACAGCCAAAACTGGAAACAATCCAGAGAGAATCAGATGAATTTAGGAATTCTATAAAACAACAACAGAAGCTCTAAAAAATGCTAAGAATGATAGACTGTGGTTTAAGACAACTACGAAGGTTAGGAAATTAAATTGAGAACGGAGAGGAATATGGAAACCTTCAAAATATTTTACATCAGTTACATCAATCATACTGATGACGGAGATGACAACCTGAAAAAGGATACAGTTATTAGAGATATGAGATTTGGGCTGCGCATGGTGGCTCACGCCTGTAATCCCAGCACTTTCAGAGGCTGAGACAGGTGGATCACTTGAGGCCAGGAATTTGAGACCAGCCTGGCAACATGGTGAAACCCTGTCTCTGACTACAAATACAAAAATTAGCCAGGCATGGTGGCAGGTGCCTGTAATCCCAGCTACTTGGAAGGCTGAGGCATGAGAATCACTTGAACCCGTGAGGCAGAGGCTGTAGTGAGCCGACATCGTGGCACTGCACTCCAGCCTGGGCGACACAGCGAGACCTGTCTCAATTAAAAAAGAGAGAGAGAGAGAGAGAGAGAGAGGAGACGAGATTTAGAAATTCAACTGTACACAGGACGTAAAAAATAACAAAAAACTGAAAATACTCTCTACAACTGGGCCAGTTCTTGTCAATTTGCCATCCCATATCCATTAATCATGGAATTATCAGACCGAAGGGGCAAAATGCCCTTAAGAGAAGGTCAATTTGAAAATTCACACTCAATTTTTGATGCCTTCAAGAATGATAATAAATTGATGAGTTCCATATGAATCATTTGCTTAAAATATTTGGCCTTAGGAAATATGCTGAAGAACTTGGAATAAATTCATTTGATTTGCTGGAGGCCACATCATGCAAAAGTGATGCAGAAATTCTAATAATGATGAGTTTAGTAAGTTCCTAGCAGAACGACATTAAATTTGAAAAGGTTCTGAAAATAAAACACAGCAACATTATGGATGATCCCCTAAGAGAAAAAAAGCAAAGAGCTTTTGCAAAATAGTCAAAGCAAGTGCTTATAAAATTAAGCTTTATATAACAATATATATTCCTTTTCTTTCTTGTTTCACTCTTGTTGCCCAGGCTGGAGTGCAATGGAGCAATCTTGGCTCACCGCAACCTCCGCCTCCCTGATTCAAGTGATTCTCCTGCCTCAGCCTCCCCAGTAGCTGGGATTACAGGCATGTGCCACCATGCCTGGCTAATTTTTGTATTTTTAGTAGAGACGGGTTTTCTCCACGTTGGTCAGGCTGGTTTTGAACTCCTGACCTCAGGTGATGCGCCTGCCTTGGCCTCCCAAAGTGTTGGGATTAGAGGTGTGAGCCACCACACCCGGCCGTATTCCTTTTATTTCTAAGGAGTTAAACATAAATGTAACTGATGTAGAGAGCCTGCCAATGCAACACATATAACGCTATTCATGGCCAAACTGATCAAGTCAACCAAATACATCCTCTCAAGGAGGCTGTAGTTAGTAAAATAGCTTAACAGACAAGTTCTTATAAATTTACGGCAACAGTGCGCAGATGGTGACTTTAAAAGAACACGGAATGAATGGTAAAAGTATTGTCAGTTGTTACGTTCTGAAAATTACTGCTGTTATATGAGAGGTGGGTTTTTTTTTTTTTTTTTGATCAACTGGTTTTGTGTTTTGGCTAATTCATTTATCCCAAGAAAAACACCTTTAATCTCTAGAAGAAAACAAAAATGCAATAGGATTATGCACTATTGCCATCTTGCAAACTTTTTCTATAAAGGGTCAGGTAAAAACTTTTGGCTCTGCAAGCCATTCAGTGCTGCAGTTATTCAACTCTTACCTTGTAGAGCAGCCATAGACAATATGTAAATAAACAAGCACTGCTGTGTCCTAACAAAACTTTATTTATAAAAGCAAGAGCATGCCAGGCGCAGTAGCTCATGCCTGTAATCCTAGCACTTTGGGAGGCCAATGCGAGTAAACCACTTGAGCCCAGGGGATTGAGAACGGCCTGGGCAACATGGCAAAATCTCATCTCTACAAAAATACAAAAATTAGCCGGGTGTGCTGGCATACACCTGTCTTAGCTATTTGGGAGGCTGAAGCAGGAGGATCCCTTGAGCCCAGGAGGTAGAGGTTGCAGTCAGCCCAGACTGTGCCACTGTGCTCCAGCCTGGGCAGTAAGAGAGAGAGCCTATCTTATACAACAATAACAACAACAACAAAAATGAATAAACAAAAGTGAGACGCAAACTGAACCTGGCCCTGAGGTAGTAGTTTGTTAACCCTTGTTATAAGTATACTACAACACAGTAATTTGTTATGGTCAGCATGACCAGAGAGAAGATTTTTGTTATGATTTCAAATATACTAACGTTATTAATTTTATACATGCTTTGCCTTCAGAAACTCTGTCACAAGCTGCTACAGCTTGAAATGTGTATCTCTTTGAACACTTTTGTACTTTTTTCACGTAACAAATGTTAAAAATGTTTGCTGCATTTTGCAAAAGTCTGTATATTCCTGTATATACAGTGTAGTAAATGTTTAAATAAAACCCTGTAATTGTAGTGGTATATAGTCCCTGACATTTCAAGCAGCAAAATAAACAGTATATACAGCTCACAAATTATAAACACATAAACTGACACACGAGACTGGCTAAAACAAAAATACCAAATGTTGGTGAGAATATGAAATTACTGGAACTCTCAATGGTTGCTAATGGGTGTGTAAATGACATAACCACTTTGGTAAAGAACATGGCAGTTTCCCATAAAGTTAAATATATATCTAACTACCATGACCCAGCAATTCCATTCCTAACAGCCTCATGTGTAATAGCCCAACTAGAAACCTCAAATGTCCATCTATAGAAAACGTGATAAATTATGGCATATCCATCTAATGGAAGACTATCCAGCAATACAAATGAACCTCTAATACATGAAACAACACAAATAAATCTCAAAAACATTATGTTGAGCAAAAGCCCATGGTGACAGAAACCGAAATGGTTACCTGGGGGTGGGAGGGAAATCAAATGAAAAGGGGCATAAGGGAACTTTCTGAGATGATAGAAATGTTTACATTTTCTTTGATTGGTGTTTACACAAATATAAAAAGTTGTCAAAACTCATCAAAAAGTATGTCAAAAATATAAGGTGTATGTTTATTGTATGTAAATTATACTACACTCACAAAAACTGCAATCTCACATTCCCCACCTCCCTCCACCAACGTTTCTCAACACTTCTCTATTCTTGTGAGTGGCAGCAGGTTTCACCACCTCGTTTCTGATTCCAGCTACCATGAATGATCACTGATCTGGAGATCTCTCTGCAGAGTCTGGATTCTGTCTCTTCCTTTCCACTTCTAGTGCATCACCCAAAGGCAGATCCATGCTTCATCTTACGAAGACTAATACAACAGCCTAAATGATTGTCTTAGTTGCTTCAGGCTACTCTAACAAAATACTACAAACTGCGTGGCTTATAAACAACAGGAATTGTTTTTACAGTTTGGGAGACTGGAAATTCCAAGATCAAGACGCTGGAAAATTCAGTGTTTGGTGAAGGCTCGCTTTGCAGGTCATACGTGGCATGTGCTTGCAGTGTTCTAATATGGGGCAGGGCAGCTCTCTAGGTCTCTTCTTTATAAGAGCACAAATCCCATACATAAGGACTTTGCCCTCATGACCTAATCACCTCCCAAAGGCCCCATCTCCTAACAGCATCACATTAGTGATTAGGTTTTGTTTTTGTTTTTAAATTTTTATTTATTTATTTTTTTGAGACAGAGTATCGCTCTGTCGCCCAGGCTGGAGTGCAGCGGTGCAATCTCGCCTCACTGCAACCTCCGCCTCCCGGGTTCACGCCATTCTCCTGCCTCAGCCTCCCGAGTAGCTGGGACTACAGGTGCCCACCACGCCTGGCTAATTTTTTTAATTATTTAGTAGAGACGGGGTTTCACTGTGTTAGCCAGGATGGTCTCCTGACCTCGTGATCCGCCCGCCTCGGCCTCCCAAAGTGCTGGGATTACAGGCGTAAGCCACCTTGCCTAGCCATGCTTAGGTTTTAACATACGAATTTTGGGGGGACATAAACATTTAGACCGTAACACTGATCTTCCTTTATCTCTTTACTTCTACTGGCACAACCGTGTCCAATTAATTTTTCTGAAATGCATGGACCAATCAGATCATTTTGCTGGTCATAAACTTTTATGAGTCATTATTACTATGTATACAGGAGGAGGTTCATGCCTCCTCCTTCATACTGACCACTTCACAAGTAGAGTGAACACTACTCTGATTTCAGAATACCACTTGAACCATGTAGTAGGTAGGGTCACTGCTGAAAAAGACCCCCAGGACATTTTGTTCTCTCTCAAATGCATGCTGCAATATCCTGAGTACCCGGGGCATGCTGGGGGAAGACTGGAGCATTAGGAAGAGAAAGGCCTTTAAACCCAGACATATATTCAAGTCCAATGTGCTGCTGGTGGCTCCCAGTTAACAAATTAAACCTTGTTTTCTACTTGTCACTCTTCCTTGTGTTTATATTTCTTTGAAAACTTCAAGAGAAAAAGGGGTGACTGGCATGGCAGAATGTGGGCATTGTTGGAAGTAATTCTGTTTAAAACCATACTGTAAAATATCAGCACTTCTTAAAATTTATTCACTAAACAAATACTGAGAATTAATGCCTCATGCTAAAATCCAAATCTCTTTCCCAAACATAACCTAAAATTAAGATATACCTTACTGCATTTTAAAAGGAAAAAAAAAAAATCTAACTTTGGCTTTCCCAGTATAATAAAACCTTTTTGTTTTCTTATTTTAATAAAATTGTTCTGCTTTTTTGTAACAGTAATACTGGAAGGAAAAACAATAATTTTACCATTCGGATATAACTATGGCTAATATTTGGTTGGCATATGCCAAACTTTTTAGGTTATAACCATTTATTTTTATAAAATGAGTTTAGATTTTAGAAAATTTGTTTTTGCTAACTACAAAATATTGTATCTTTCCATATTATTTGGCCAATTATCCTACCTTAGTATTTTTAATGCACAGTAACCTGTCACACGGTTATACCATAATTTACTCTGCCAAAATCTCCAGCTTTGGGATATGCAGCTATTCTACCCCCTTTGCTATAAACAAGGCTGTAAAGTAGAGCAGTGATTCTTAAGGGAGAAAAGACAGTTTCCACAATCACTCGATTTCCCTAAAGAAACAGTATAATCCTTGTTTTTGGATTTTGAGTGGCCCTGCCAAATTGTCCTTCATGAAAAGTTGTACCAACTTACAAATCACACTGATACCACTCTTACAGCAATTACTCTGTTTTTGAATAGTTATTTGTATACTTGTCCTATGCTCCTTCTAGTCCATAAGAATTGAATCTAAAGTTGCAAAAAATTGCACATGAAGTTTATTGACTCCATCCTATTCTAACTGCAATACATGATTTGCTGTCAACATTTAAAAAGGCATTACCATACATATATTTGCTTGCTCTATCAGTTGAGAGGGCCTAGAAGCAATAACATCCAGTAGCAACGAGCACACCTAGCATCTATATTTTGGTATCTAATACCATTTACTAACAAAAGGAACCAACCCTCCTTGGAGAAATGGCTGATTCTAGGACCAGGGCAGATAGCCTGGAACATCATGTATTGGCCAAAAATAGGAAATTGTCTCCCTTCACCCCCACCACAAAGAAAACAAACCTACATTGATAGGAGTATGCCAAAGGGACACGGGAACCAAGTGAAAGAGTTCCCAATGGTCAAAGCTGGAGCAATTTGAGCAACAAAATAAACTGGGTTATATAAGTATAAAATAAATGGCCAGGCATGGTGGCTCACGCCTGTAATCCCAGCACTCTGGGAGGCCAAGGTGGTCGGATCACCTGAGGTCAGGAGTTCGAGACCAGCCTGTCCAACATGGCGAAACCTTGTCTCTGCTAAAAATACAAAAATTAGCTGGGTGTGATGGCGGGAGTCTGTAATCCCAGCTACTCAGAAGGCTGAGGCAGGAGAATCACTTGAACCCAGGAGGCGCAAGTTGCAGTGAGCCAAGATCGCACCACTGCACTCCAGCCTGGGTAACCAGAGCAAAACTCCCATCTCAAAAAAAAAGAAAAAAAAAAAGAAGAGGAAGAAGAAATATCTGGCTGGGCATGATGGCTCACACCTGTAATCCCAGCACTTTAGGAGGCCAAGGCAGGAGGACTGCTTGAACCAAGGAGTTCAAGACCAGCCTGGGCAACACGGTAAAATGCCGTCTCTACATAAATAAATAAACAAACAAACAAATAAATAAATAAATAAAACCTCAACAAAACAAGCAAACAAAAAACACAAAAAAATTAACTAGGCATGGCAGCACTTGTAGTCCCAGCTACTCAGAAGGCTGAGGTGGGAGGATTGCTTGAGCCTGGGGGGGTCAAAGCTGCAGTGAGCTGTGATCATGCCATTGCATTCCAGCCTCTGTGACAGAACAAGACCCTGTTTCCAGTCAATCAATCAATAAAAGAAATATCCAGGAGTCCATACTTGCATAAATAAATGATTGAATAAATAAATGGAGGAGAAGAGACAAATCCTCCATGCAGAAGAATCCCAAATAATTTATGCAGATACCTCACCTTCAAGGAAGGGGAGCAAAACTCCCCACTCCTTAAGTGTGGCCTGTGCACAGTGACTTCCTTCAGAAGAGTACAGTACAGTATGACACGGTGTAGAGAAGAAACTTTATGGTGGAGAAAACTGACAAAGATGACCTTGGCCAGATGATTGAGGTCAACAGTGATGTCACGCTGACAGCATGTACCCTTAATGTCATAAAAATGGCACGTTACCTCTGTGTTCTTCCTCCTCAAAATTCATGACTTCATGGAAAAAAAAAATCAGACAAATTTCACTTGAGGGATACTCTACAAAATATCTGAGTAGTATTCCTTAAAACTGTCAAAGTCATCAAAAACAATGCAAGCCTAAGAAACTGTTACAGTCAACAGGAACCTAAGGAAACACGACGACTAAATCTAATGCACTCTCCTGGAGGGAATCCTGGAGCAGAAAAAGGATATTAGATAAAAACTAAAGAAATGTAAAAAAAGTTTGGGATTTGGTTAACAACATCTCAAGATTGAGTTATTAATTATAATAAATGTACCACAATAATACAAGGTGATAATAATAGAGTTAGTAACAGAGTATACAGGAATTCTTTGTACTATTTTTACAGTATTTCTGTAAATCTAAAACTGTTCTTAAAAATAAAGTTTATTAAAATAAAAAAGGTTAATTACCTCCTTATTCTACAATATGGAAATTCAGACTTAGAGAAGTTAAGCCACCCAACTTCACACACCAGAACTTATCAAAGCACTCAATAAAATGCTGGACTAAATTTGTGGAATAAAATTGGTTAAATGAACATTGTGGATATACGCTCAATAGTAATCACACGTAGGCTCTGTTCTTGTGATTTATTTGCAGGTGATTTCTTTCTTGTCCCCAATTATGATCATCTTTGAGTGTATCCAATAAAGCAGTGGTGAAGCTCTATTACTTTCTTAAATTTGAAGGCTCTCCTAAAATAGATTGTGCAGATGAAAATCTAAGGAAATAGTAACATTTGTGCTGTTTTCTTCTCCCTACCTTGGTTTTAAAAGTCTTCCATTAGTTAAAACCACAGTGGGACCACATTCTGTAATCTTTCTGGATGACTATTTTTATACCTTACTGTGAGAATTGGCTCACTGGGTAATTTCTCAGGATTAACAAGGTACTGGGAAGTGTAGGAAACCCTTTGAATACACACCCTTTTGTAAACTCAAGTTGAAAAATAGAAAGCTAAGAATGGCAGGAAGAAAAGAAAGTACCCAAACAAAGAAAATGCAGTGGAAGGCTGCCATGAGAAATAACCAGCATGGGGAAAATTATTATTTCCAAAGTAGCTTGTTGCCCAAAGAAAAAGTTAGTTCTTCTTAAGATTAATCTAGAATGTTACAGATGCTTTATTAATGCCATCATGTAATATTTAAGAGAGCAGAATAAAACAAAAACACCACCAAAACCCACTCCAATACATTATACCATGTCCTATCTTTACAATATATTTCACAGGAATAAAGTAACAATTTTTGGTTACATTTTCTTTTAAAAAAGTCAGCTACTGCTTATCAGAAGTCATTTTAAAGACTAAGTTTTAAAAATCCCCTAAACAGATGGGATAAAAATTCAAAAGAAGGAAAATGAAAGTGTGCTATGCGTAATATAAAATAAATGAGGACGAAAAATCTCTCTGAGGTAAAATAATTCTCTCCTAATTACATAGCACTCATGTCATTTGTCTTTCATTTCATATGTTTGGAAGTAGAACTGAGCAAAATAAAGAATGAGAATAAGACTGTTAAGCCTATGAAAACAGATGTCTTATGTTTGGGTAAAACCAAGATGGTCCTACAAAAGTCTGCAAAATCTGGAAATGTTATTTCAATTGGTCATGTCACATCTCAAGCACTTCTAATTTGATAGAGCCAAGAAAAGTGACAAAAAAAACCCAGTAACATTATGTTGTCTCTTAATAGCTTTGTCTTTTAAAATTAAATACTGAACCCATCTAAGGAATGCCTCACAAGAATTACAACAAAATAAAAGGGAGGTGTGTATAGTATTCTTAGCCTGAGATTTAATAAACAGACTTATGGGTTTCCATAAATCCTCTGACTCTGTATGCAAAGTTTTTTGTTTCATTTTGTTTTGTTTTTGAGACACAGTCACACTCTGTTGCCAAGGCTGGAGTGCAGTGGCGTGATCTTGGCTCACTGCAACCTCCACCTCCCAGGTTCACGAGATTTTCCTGCCTCAGCCTCCCAAGTAGCTGGGATTACAGGCACGCACCATCACGCCCAGCTAATTTTTTTTTTTTTTTGGTAGAGATGGGGTTTCGCCATGTTGGCCAGGCTGGTCTCGAACTCCTAGCCTCAAGTGATCTGCTCATCTCAGCCTCCCAAAGTGCTGGGATTATAGGCATGGGCCACCACACCCAGCCTGTATGCAAAGTTTTGTGTGCATTTTTCTCAGAAGAGTGCTCAGGGTTTTAAACATATTCACTAGAATGTTAAGCTTCATGAAGACAGAGATTTCTGTTTTGTTCACGTATATCTCTAAGCCCAGAGAAGAGTATCTGACACAAAGTAGGCACCCGATAAAAACTTACTGAATGAATTAATTCTCAAAATGATGTATGACACATAATAAGGTTCAGAGCCACTTATCTAAAAGATCGAAAAGAAATTTTCTATTGCCAGCTGTACTTTCACAGACCTAAAAATAATTCTTTAGGTAACAACATGTAGGTCTATCTTAACAACCTTTTGAGGTGGGTTCTATTATCTCCCCCACTTGACAAATGAGGAAAAAAGTTAAATCACTTGGCTAGAAAATGGGAAGCTAGGTCTGGAACCCAACTGGTCAGGCTTCCTAGCTCACCTTCTTAATCCAAATGAACATATTGTAAAAGTGAAAATATTCTCTTATCAGTATTGAGTTGGAGTTATAATTTCTAATATATTTTTAAAAATGCTTTTCCCGTGGCTGGGCATGGTGGCTCATGCCTGTAATCCCAGCACTTTGGGAGGTCGATACAGGCACATCCCAAGGTCAGGAGATCGAGACCATTCTGGCTAATACAGTGAAACTCCGTCCCTACTAATGATACAAAAAAAAAAAAAAAAAATTAGCCAGGCATGGTGGCAGGTGCCTGTAGTCCCAGCTACTCGGGAGGCTGAGGCAGGAGAATGGCATGAACCTGGGAGGCGGAGCTTGCAGTGAGCCAAGATTGCATCTCTGCACTCCATCCTGGGCAACAGAGTGAGGCTCCGTCTCATAAAAAGATAATAAGAAAATAAAATAAAATAGAATGCTTTTCTCTTCTAGACTCTTATAACTAAAATTGGTATGACATAGACTTTGAAAATAAGCTTTTCTTTTTACTCATTTGAACATGCTTCCTTGTATGAAGGCTGCTCAGTGTTTATGAAAAACAGAAATAACTAAAGGCCCTAGTAACATGTAGCCAGAGAAATACATGACACTCTTAAACATAAAACCAAGGTGAGGCCAGGCGTGGTGGCTCGTGCCTGTAATCCCAGCACTTTGGGAGGCCGAGGCGGGCAGATCACCTGAGGTCGGGAGTTCGAGACCAGTCTGATCAACATAGAGAAACCCCATTTCTACTAAAAATACAAAATTAGCCAGGCGTGGTGGTGCATGCCTGTAATCCCAGCAACTCAGGAGGCTGAGGCAGGAGAAGCACTTAAACCTGGGAGGCGGAGGTTGCAGTGGGCCAAGATCGCGCCATTGCACTCCAGCCTGTGCAGTAAGAGTGAAACTCCATCTCAAAAGAAAAAAAAAAAAAAAAAAAAACAAGGTGAATAAAATCGCAACATGTGGCTCCTCTGTAAGTTATTCAAAGAAAAGGCACAGTCGCTGAATGCTAGAGGCATGTATCTTAACCATTTCAAATCCTAAAAAAAAAAAATATTCTTTTAAATGTTCTGAGTTTTTTTCTTTAAGGCTGACCACCAGATAGATACATTCTTAGACCACAATATCTTGGCCTTTCACAGAACCACCTTCACTAAGTTGTGGCATTAGCATGTTCTAAGACCCTGTCAAAAAAAAGAAAACAAACAAACAAAGAAAACCTTGCTATTGAAACTTTGTATTTCATGGTGGTGAGGACATCTCCTACCACTTTACTCAGTGTCCCCATCAAAAAACCGTTTCTCCTAAAAAATTATGCATATTTTTCCCCATAGAAATGATCCAATGTTCATTTTTGCTTAGGCCTTCAGGAAGCTCAGAATCAAATCTGCAGCTCAATCTCACATAATACAGGACCTCATAGCCTGTATATCAGTAACAGGAATTATAGTATATTTGTATCAAACAAATTAAAGCCTCTCAAAGTCAATTACATAGTCAAATCAGTAAGAATTACAGAAATAGGTATCGATTGGTGGGCTCACTTAACACTGACAATACAAAAATATCTTCATCTTAATTTAGCTCTGAAGAACATAATCATATAAAACAAACACATTTTTACTTGTCCCTACACTACTAGCAACACTGCCCTTTAAGTCAGTATTTTCAACTAGGAACCATGGGACCTCTCTGTCCTGTGGTGCTGTTCTTCCACACTAGTGCAACAGCAGGGATTTTAGTGGAAGTTGGATTTGTGTGTAGATATTGCTTTGTATATTTACCCTGGTGATTTGCTCTTGAAGGCAAAAACCATACTTGCAGTAAAACTGCCACTGATTAACAATTAATAACAATTCAAAACCTGGACCAAAAGGAAATAGTAACCTGATCTCTATACATTTAAATACATGACATATTGTTTAGGTATTCAGTAATTAATGTTTTAAAATTTCTACTCCAAAGCTCCAACACCTCACACAGAGCAGACAGGAATTAGATACCCATGAACATGGAGGTAACTAAAGGCATTTCAGAATCTGGTCACAATTGTGTGGAGACTGGAGTTGGACTTTTGACAAAGAATGCAGACAATGGGCTTTAGGTGCTCTACTTAGATCACAATGCAACCAACAGAACACAAAGTCTAGGGCCAGGCTCTTCTGTCTCTGGATACTGCCTCTCCCACTTACTAATTTGTGTGACCTTGGGCAAGTCATTTAACTAATCTGAACCTTAACATACCTATCTATAAAATCTATGCAATGGTTCCTGCCTCACAGTTTATGAGAAGCAAATATGGAAAGCTGGTGGCTTAAGGCCTGGTGTATCAGCGGTAGCTCTTTCTCACCAGACTTAAGATTTATGATGTTGGCGTATTTCCAACCTTGGGAGAGAAGCCAAGGGACAAAATCTGTATTTGGCAAGTTTTCCTGTTTGGGACTTAGTGCCCTGTCAGGGATCTGCAATTAGACAGTATACAATTCAGAAATCTCCTGAATGTTATGAACATCACATTTTAACCAAATGAAATTATAAAGAAATCAGGTGGCAGAAAAACTGGTACTTGAAACATAAGTGATACAATAAGAGTATTTTGTTTTTTAGCCTATGAACCATACTAACGAAAACACTGTAGAGCTCAATATTAAATACCTTTGCTGATTATCTTTTTTCTTCCAAAATCATTTCTCAGAAGCAAAAATCCATCTAGGTTTCTCTATTATCATTGTCTAATTTAGTAAGGAGTTCATCCATTTCAAGAAAAATAATATAAACATTCCAAATGACTCTACTCCCTTTACTCTTTTCCCCTCTAAACAACTTAATCCAAACATACAAAACAACAACAAAAAACACTATATGCTATAATCATTGAACTGTCACAGAACCTTTACTACACCAGACTCAATAAGCTGGCTCTAGAAATGTTTGCCAAATAAGCTCCTCTAACTTTAACATACACTTTAGAATTATATTAGCTGAATGATTATACAAGTATTATGTTCAATCTATACCATACCATGTAATAGAAAAGCAGATGACTTCCTCAGAAAAGATGGCTTTTATTTAATGAAATATTGTACTGCTATCACATTGTTTCAATCCAAATATGGCATTATAGTGCCATTCTAAAAATAAATCTAAGTCCCATGTGATATGCAGCCTTTTAGCTATGTTCATTTCCTTTTAGGGCTCAAGTTTCCCACAGGAAAATTATTCAATGTTTGGCAAAACAGTCCCAAATCATGTATAGATAAGACATAAATGCTAACTGCACTGTCAACCTTTTCCTGGTTTGCTATTGTTGATTCTCCTTCACAGCAATCCATCATGGAGAGGCCCAAGAAGCAGGAAATACTCAAGTACTGTTACCTGACAAAAGTGAACACACAAAATGTCATTTTGATTAAAGAGGTGGTGATGGTCAAAGGGGGAAGGTAATTTATGGGTGAACTAAGACATAAAATTATTATATGCAAAGTCATATTCCAAACAAATGTTTCTGATAACTGTGATGAACTTCCAAATACTTATTTCATTGCATTATTACCAAGTAAACTGCATATCAAATGCTCTCTTAGTACAGCTTAATACGTATTGTATTGTTTGACTTGTACTATTTGTTTAAAGATTTTGTAAAGTGTTGTATGCTATGGATAAAATCTTCTCAAAATCACCTACTAATAACATACGACACACAGACACACACAGAGGAGCAAGTCTCATGTTGCTCTCAAGTTATGTTTTTACATAATCGAATCAATGGATTAAACTATTTCCAAGAAAATGCTTATAAATGCTTCAAAATGCTTAACAAATACTCAGTTTCACTTTACAAAGTTAGCTTCTTCTGAAATAAGTCTCAAATCAGAGATTTAAATGTGCCTATTGAGTAGCAAAAATATACAGCAGTTGACCGGGCATGATGGCTCACACCTGTAATCCTAGCACTTTGGGAGGCCAAGGTGGACGGATCACCTGAGGTCAGGAGTTCGAGACCAGCCTGGCCAATATGGTGAAACCCCATCTCTACTAAAAATACAAAATTAGCTGGGTATGGTGATGCAACCTGTAATCCCGGCTTCTCAGGAGGCTAAGGCAGGAGAATCGCTTAAACCTGGGAGGCGGAGGTTTGCAGTGAGCCGAGATTGTGCCATTGCACTCCAGCCTAGGCAGCAAGAGCAAGACTCCGTCTCAAAAAAAAAAAAAAAAAAAACAGCAGCTGTAAAATGGCTAGATATATTTAACTCTATGGAAGTTTCTTGCTGTTATAACAATTAACAAATATTAAATGAAAATCTGTGTTTGAATGATACTAGTCATGCAACAGCTCCATCAGTGAACTGCTGCACTGTATTAAGAATTCCGTAAGAGGTCTGCATTCACACACATATTTAAAGTCTATAGGTATATATTCTGAGTTTCAACCTTTATTTTAATTTTGAATTTTTATATAGCTTTTAGCCAAAAATGTTTTCTTGAGCTCAACATATAAGAAAAATCATACTGAAGATTTTAATTTTTCTATGGAAGAATCTTAATAAGTATCAAAAAAAATACTTAAAAGCTCTCTTATTTTAGAAGTAAAGTACAAAGCTGTAAGTAAACCAGATCTTTTTATATTAACTAAAGAACTTAAAACTTATCAGCACATAGGAAATAATCCCAAGCAAAGTGTATTAGTATCTATGTAGTAATGCCTTAAAGGACTCTCCTAGAATTAAACTTCTTATATTTTCCTATTTAAAATTCTTGGGAAACAGCTACTTTAAAAGTTACTAGACAACCTATGATCTTCCATTTTATTTAAGCAAAAACTTTACCCTTCAAACTATCAGTACAATTATAAATACCAATGAAGGAATTATAGAAATACCCATTTATTTTTTACCTCCCCGAACAAACATTTCTGAGGTTGTTACTAGTGATCAAGAGAACATTTTGATTAGTATTGAAAGAAAATCTTAACTCGTTTGGCTGAAAGTACCAATGGAAAGACAATTCTGTGATTTTACTTAACACAAACCAAAATCTTAACAGTTGTTTCCTTTTTTTCCAAACCTGCTGGAAACTCCTATTTTCTAAGCACTTGACAAATGTTGAATAACCCTTTGGAACGACTTATTCTAGTGGAATGACTGAGTCTAAAGGAGGTTTAATACCTGGATTCTAGTCCTAGTTCTGCAAATAATTAACTCTGTCACTATTCTGGGTCTCTCTTTCCCTGTCTGTGAAAGCAGGAGTCCAGATTATGACTGCTAAGGGATCTTCTAAGCTCTGTCACTTGAGGATTCTATATTTATGTCATTCATTTTCTCAGAAGTCTTAAGTCTACCTCCAATTCCTAATTAGAATTAAATCCCTTAGCCATGTATTCCAGACCAGCTATCACCAGTTTATCTTTCTGAATTTATTCTCCCTTATATCTCAACTTAAAACTTCTGCTTCATCCATACTACCCTATTCACAAGACAGCTGCACCAGCTAACATGTACTGAGTGCTTACTACATGCCAAGCACTATGCTAAGAGCTTCACATGCATTAGCTCATTTAATCTTTACAATACGTACATGAAACAGTGTCATTAGTTAAGACAACTGAGACTAAGAACGATTATGTACTTTGCCCCAGGTCTCACAGCTAGTAAGTGGCAGGGCTAGGATTCAAACCCAGGTCTGTCTGCCTCTCAAGCACATACTTTTGGCCACTACACATTACACAGTCTCCTTATTCCTTAAGTATATAAACGGCTCCCCTTCATCAGGCCTTTTAAGCTTAAAATAGGAGCTGCCAAAATTGTATTTTCTGCATAAGACCAACTCATTTTTAAAGTTTGGTTAAAGTGACCCCTCTTTACCGCTTCAGCCTCAAATTTCCTTTCTACCTCCTAAAGTATTTAAAGTTCTTACCGTAAACCCCAATGACTTATTATTCCCTTGATGAAGTACATCCAAGTATTGTATGTGTATCTTAATGTTCGAGATTTGTATAGGACTAACCCTACTGCAAAATGTATTATAAAAGCAGGACAAAATACATAAAACATCAGTTGAAGAACTGGAGCTAACTATCAAGGCAGTACTTAAGGGATTTACCATCCCTGAAAGAAGGAAGCACACCAGGTCACTCCACATTCACCCAAGGCCTTTCCTCTGATGGTATGTGCCAATTTGCAGGACCTGGAAGTCACTGGGAGATTCTGACCTCTGTGTGGCAAAGAAATAATAGCTGAAATCTTTTACTGAGTTTCTACAATGCCCCCAAGTACAATTTTACATACTTTAGATGTGATAGTACCTAATTTTCACAATAATTCTAATGAGGTAGTATTATCCCATTTTGCAGAGTAGAGGACCAAGGGCCAAAGACTCCAAAAATCCATGCTCTTTTCACTACCTTCCTCTTTATCTCAGAGGAAAAAAATGATCCAAGAGTATGAAGTAATCACAGTGACAACTTTAAAAGCCTTACTATCAACATAATATGCAACTGATCTTAAACCAACTGCTATAATACTGCTGTCATCTTCATTCAAAGATGAAGATCCTTCTAACATTCAGACAGATTACCTAATTAACTGCCAGAACTAGGATCTACATTTTGTTTTAACTTTATTTCCAGTGTTCTATAGGCTACAATACACATTCTCAGTATTATAAAATGATGTTAATGATATATAATGTTAACAAAACTTAAGTAGGAATGATTTAGATTCCTACAAATGCATATCACGAAGAAGGGGAACTTTTATAAATGAAAAAAGGCTTTAGTTTGATTCAGTTCCCCAGAGGCAATAAAGGCAGAGACCCACAAATGGCCTTCTTAAACTTTATTTTTTGGTCTAGCTAAAAATAAATGGCTTTGGCAGTGGAGGTTTCCTCCGTTTTTCTGGAAGAAATTTCCAAAATAAATAATGCTATTTAAATGCTATAACTTTTGTCTTTCTCCCCAAAATATTGCCTTAACAATTCAACTCAGTAAGTATTTGCTAAAAGCTGATAGACACAGAACTTAAAACTTTACTTTGAAAATATGATTACTTTTATATTTTGCTCAAAGACAATTCAGTCGTTTTGTAACAAGCCAACAAATCTTTCATTAAGTGACTACAATCATAACTTCTTGTAAAGATAAGCTTTTTAATTTGCAAAGGGCTTTCTCATGTCACATATTGTTTGTTAAATTGTAGATCACTTCATTATGGTCTTTAGTCTATTGATCCTTTGGGTTCCTTTAATTCTGTCCAGCTGGATACTTTATGAAATCTCATTCAAGGGGGGGGGGTCTGGGGTGAGGAGAGTAATTAGACTATAGGAATTCTACTCTACCCTGAGCCTAGCCCATCTCTCACACTGCCTTCTAAGGAAATCTATTTAACGTGCACCTCCTTGCCTTTGAACACTACATGGCATTTTGCATTCCTCTCATCATTTCATAATACCATATGTTGTATTATACTCATGTACCAGCACACATATTCATATACATACATACACATGCACACACGTTTTCCTATATTCTTTCCCACGATGTCAAAGAAGGATGCATTCCAGCACCTTCTGTCTTCTCTTAGTAAAAAACAAAATTTCAAAATCTGAAAAGTTCCAAACAGACACCTATGGAGGCGTAGTGATACAGCAGACTGGAAACCAAAAAGGTCTTATAGCCCCAAAACTCCATTCCCATAATTGGAAAAGAGGGACAATATTAACTTTGCCTATACTTCTAGGGGGATTAAATGAGACAATAGGAAATGGCTTTGTAAAGAGCCATAGGTAAAATAGTGCTATTATGCCCCCATTTGCTATTTCAGTAATGTTCTAAATCTGGGCCTCCTTCCCGATTTCCCTTTACTTCTGTTAAAATACATCTCTTTTCCTAAATGTGGTCTATGTTTTTCATAGAAAATAATACACCTGGAGGCCAGAATCCCAGCACTTTGGGAGGCTGAGGCGGGCGGATCAGGAGGTCAGGAGATCGAGACTATCCTGGCTAACACAGTGAAACCCCGTCTCTACTAAAAATACAAAAAATTAGCTGGGCGAGGTGGCGGGCGCCTGTAGTCCCAGCTACTCGGGAGGCTGAGGCAGGAGAATGGCGTGAACCCCGGGGGCGGAGCCTGCAGTGAGCCGAGATCGCGCCACTGCACTCCAGCCTGGGCGACAGCGAGACTCTGTCTCAAAAAAAAAAAAAAAAAAGAAAGAAAATAATACACCTGGCCAGGTGCGGTGACTCATGCCCGTAATCCTAGCACTTTGGGAGGCCAACATGGGCGGATCACGAGGTCAGAAGATTGAGATCATCCTGGATAACACGGTGAAACCCCGTCTCTACTAAAAATACAAAAAAAAATTAGCCATGTGTGGTCGTGGGCGCCTGTAGTCCCAGCTACTCGGGAGGCTGAGGCAGGAGAATGGCCTGAGCCTGGGAGGCGGAACTTGCAGTGAGCCGAGATCGCGCCATTGCACTCCAGCCTGGGTGACTGAGTGAGACTCCATCTCAAAAAAAAAAAAAAAAGAAAGAAAATAACACACCTACATAAGTGAAAAGGTCAAACAGTACAAAGCTTACAATGAAATTCCCTTCACTCCTCATACCCTATTCCTTAGAGGCAACCATTTTCACCTCTCCTTTTCTTAAAGCTGTTTGTTTTTAATTCATATTCCTGAATAAAATGCTTAAGTTGCTATTTTCTGGGTTTTTCCACTTTAGACATCAGTTTCAGAGTTTACACTACGGAAGATGCTACTGTAGCTCTGTTACACCCACCCTCCTTCCCCTCACCCCTCAAACACTTCCCTTCCCCTCACCCTGTCAACACAGTGTTGCTATCATTTTTGGCTAAACACCAAACTATACACAGCAACATATAACTGAATCAGAGTATGTCATGATCTTATTTCCTTTCTTCAATTTTCTATTTTTTTCTGGAGTTATTAATTGCCTATCTTTTTCTTTTCCTTGGTTTTCTATGTATCTATCACCAATTCTTCCCCTAAAAATCTCACAAAACTAAATTCTTCTCACCATGGTGAAAATCCCAACTATAGTTTCCTAGAGACATACCTCCTAGTGTCTTCTTTCTTCCTGCTCCTATTTAGACTGGCTGCTCTCTAGGTCTCCTGCATAGTTGCTTTCATAGAGCTTTCCTTCCTGTGGGAATTCTTTTCACCATCTTCCTGTGTCAGAGACCCTGCTTCCTGGATTCTGTATCTCTTTCTTGATTTCCTCCCTCATTCTGGAGAAGCATATCTTTCAGTAACTTCCCGAGAAAGTACGTAAGGCAGGTGAATATTTTGTGATTTTGCAGATCTCAAAATGAGTTTAGTTTACCCTCACACTTGAATGACAGTTGGCGCATAAAATTGTGGGTTGGAAATCACTTCTCCTCAAAATTTTGAAGCTATTACCCATTATCTTCTAGCTTTATTGTGGCAAAAAGTCCTCTGCTA
Source organism: Symphalangus syndactylus (assembly GCF_028878055.3). Classification (NCBI taxonomy): domain Eukaryota; kingdom Metazoa; phylum Chordata; class Mammalia; order Primates; family Hylobatidae; genus Symphalangus; species Symphalangus syndactylus. The sequence goes on from NC_072425.2 coordinate 21,819,308, forward strand.
CTCAAATCCCTATACTTTGTATGTTTAGACTCCACCATCCATGCCCCACCCCATTCAAGAAGCTTTTAGGAATTTTTATCCCCACTGTTCCCAAATTTTATAACAATTTGCCATCACGTGAATCTTTTTATTACACTGAAAGGGGCTTTTTCATTATGAAAACACGTATCTTTCAGCACTGGAAATTTTTCTTGTGATATTTAATAATTTCTTCCTTTCTTTTCCTCTATTCTGTTTCTGAAGATCCTGTTGGGTTCCCTGATTAAACCTCCGATTGTTTTGCTTTTTCATCTATTTTCTGTCTCTCTGTCTTTTTGTTTCACTATCTGGCCTACTTCATTTTCTAGCCTGCTTACTAAAAAAAAAAAAAATCTTATTATACTTTAAATTGCAAGAGTTCTTTCTTGTTCTCTTCCTATTCATTTTTACTGCACTCTGTTTTCCCCTGCTTTAATGGATACAAAATCTTATCTGAGAATGTTGGTTACAGTTGGGTTTTTTGGTTGTTTTCTTCAGCAACCTACATTCTTTCTGTTTCTTCTGATTTCTGTCATTTGCTTGATTGTTTTGGGCTCTATACTTTATGTGAGAACTTTTTCTCAAAAGTGCGATTATCTCTGGCTGTCTGTTAATATTAAAAGTGAAGCAATAAAAAACTGTGAGCTCTGTGTGCATGGGTGGGATATGTTGATTGATGGGCATCACCTTAAAGTGACTAGGCAGGGAATGTGGCTATTTTGTTTCTGAGCCCTCAAATGTCAGTCCCCAGAATACACTCCTCTCATATCCTGCTTAGAACAGTCTGAGAGTGTAGTGTGGTAAGGGGGCTGATTATTTAACATACAGACTTTCTTATAGCAGTCATGTTTGCAACAAAGCACACCTTTAGTCCCATTCTCAGCTATGCCTGGCATCTAGAGTGGTTTAGCTTTTCCAAAGAGTAAATCTCCCACCTTCTGCTGCAATGGTGAAAACCAGTTGCCTGCTTGGGATGGGGATTCAGGTGGGATGGGGATTCAGGTGGGATGGGGAAGAGGAGTAAGGGGTGATGATGTCTAAATGTTCCTTATATAAACTTTCTATCAATTATTCTGTTTTTCAGCTTCTATCAATTCTTGTTTTTCAGTCTCTGTGCTTATAGGGACATCTTAGGAATCCAATTCCCAAGTAGTTACTGTGGTCAATAGACAAATCAGCCTGTTTCTTTTTGCTCCTCTTCCTCATTTGACTTTAGAAAGCAGCTCTGTTGATTCCGCTGCGTCAGTTACTACTTGTCCACTGAATTTCTATATTCCAAAATTCTGCTGGCATCACTGTCTGTCATCATCTCTGTTCTCCTTCTTTTTATCCATATTATTCTTTATAGTGAAGTTAACAGAAATATGCATATTCAATCTGCTATATTTAGCAGGAGGTCTGTCATATGTTTCTAAAGCCTAGGCTTACATAATGGTACAGAATACAAGCTTTAGAGTCAAAGAATTGGATTTGAATCATAACACTTACTATATATGTAACCTTAGAAGCTTCTTAACCTCTCTAAGCCTATGTTTCCTCACCTATAAAATAGGAAAATTCAAAGTAACTACCTGATAGGTTGCTGTGAAAATTAAATGTAGAATGTAAGAAAAAATTAAGGTAAGAATATAGGCTTTGGAGTCAGGAAGTCCTAGGTTTGAATCCCAGATCTTCCACTTACAAGCTGTCTGACGCTGGCACCTCAAAATCTGTTTCATCTGTATAATGGGGTTAATAATAGTCAATAGCTCCTACAGTGTTGGAAGTATTAACATAAAGTTTATAAAATTCTCCTGAAACATAACGAGTCTCAATTAACATTTATACTATTGCTCATACTTCTTACCCTTAGAATTACACACATACACATGTGCCCACCCCATGGCATGGCTGAATCAAGTCAAATTCCAACTCCTCTGCAAAAGCAATGCGATATACTAGAAAAGGGCAACGGATTAGGAAGCATGAAGTCTGGGTATTACCATAAATAGATAACCCAGTGGCCACTGGGCTGGTTTCTCGTCTGCAAAATAACAGAATCAGACCAAATGATTTCTAAGGTCCTTTCCAACTCATCTGCCTCTCCCTGCCTCCTCTGCTAGACATGATCTGACATGAATATCACATCCCTAATTATCTGATACTATTAATTTTTATAGGTAGTTTCATGTATTTTGCTTTTCTAACTAGGAACTACATGAAAACTAAGATGAGTGGCTCCCTCAAACTAACGTAAAGAATAAAGATGTGTTTTGAATAATAACAAATCATAAAACTAGTATGTTTTATGATAGAAGATAAGGCTGGGGATATAAAAACTACCTTAAAGAGAAAGAATGAGTTGCAGGCTTGCAGACTACTAAGACTTGCAAGGAATCTGACTAAAAGACAAGTAACAGAAGAAGTTAATTGAACTAAGGAAATACCGTAATATGTCAATGAGAAGGTAGGTTAGTCAATAATGGAAGCAGGGATGATTTCATCTTTTACTATGATCCCAATAATGTTCACATTACAGAACCATGTTCTGAGATTCCATTCCCACCAAGCAAGCTTCTGAATACAGTTTGGCTTCCCATAAATATCTACTAATAGAGAAGACTGCTCTCAATTACCAGCATCTACTTCTTAAACTAATAAAGTGACATGATTTTATACACCAGCATCATATGATTGCACCCCACAAAAAATAGAGCTGTGGGGGTGGCCCAGCAGGAAGCCTTGGTACATTCTTCCAGATAAAGTAGAGAACAGTGAGGCTTCCTGGAAGACAGATAATCACAGAATTTTTCCACATGAAACACCTAAAGACTATATAGTTCTACAATAAAGGAATGATCCTTCTTTGATCCCTCTCTGAGGCTAGTTATACTACCTGGCACACAGCAGAACTTGCTAGATAAGTGCTTCTTGATTGCTTCTTAAACTTTCCCTAAAAGCCACTGCTCTTACATAATACAATTTTCCATACCCTATGGCAGTATCAAGGAAATACTTCTTCTGGATACATGACCAATAGTGTGGTAAGAAAAGGAAGGAAGAAGGAAAGACAGAGCTAAAAAACTGGGAAAGGCTGAAAGGGAGACAAAGCAAAACCACATAGAAAGTTTCTTTCATCAAGGCTTTCTATAGTTCCTTTGGCCTTGTGACCAATTTTACAGAGCTTTATCTGGATCCAGAGCCAAGAAGGTGTGATCCAACTACATATTTCCTAATCCATTCTGTGAAAAACTGGCAATTTGAAAGCACTGCCTGAAGCTCTCTGGGCCGAAGCTACAGAGTTTCCAGAACTAAAGTTATCTAAGCATATAGAGGACTCACATTACCACATTAATCTCTTGATACCATAAAGAGATATTATTTATTATTTAAAATCTAGAATAACCTAGACCAAATGGAAGGTTGCTTATGAGGCTCTGGACTACCTTTCAAACATCACTGCCCTATAATCCCTCACAGAAGGGAGAAGGCTGGTTTGACTACATGCAATAATTACAGAGTCATTTATTCATTCTATAAAACTTACTAAAACTTCTGCTCTGAGCCAGGTCCTATGTCAGATTGTGGGGATAAAGATATTAACCAGACAGATAAGAGACACTGTCCCTTGCCTTCAGAGAGTTTGATGACAAGTAAAGGATGTAAATCAAAGCAATTTTATGTTGAATTTAAGGCTACTGTCATTTTAGGAGGATGAGCATTTATTTTGCTTCTCTTCTCAAGTCTGGGATTGCTAAGTAGCACAGAGTAGTGGTGTAGCATTGAGCTTCAAAGATCAAAGTGTGGGGGAACTCATCATGATGTATGGCTTCCTTACATGTAGAAGAATGGCAGATACAAGTAACAGTAATCATTTTTATTTGCAAAGCACTTTACAATTTACAAAGTACTTTCACATCTATTATCTAACGCAAGCCTCAAACTAACCCTATGAGGTATGAAGGGATCAATATTTCCTTTTAGTAGAAATTTAGCATTTAGAGAAGTGACTTGCCCTAATGCAATATTTACAAAACTACTTAATTAGAAACAGAAGCCTACATTTTTTTATTCTCAGTTCCAACTTCATTTTTACTATACGATGCCCTTTTGTCACACAAATTTTGAAGAAAGGCCAAATGACTCGTTTACAGCCATAAGAAATGTCTACAATATTTCCAAGGTCTGCAACATAATATTAATAATATATAAATTTAATATAAATACTTAATATTTAGTTTTTCAACCTAAAATGAAAAAAATTACACAAAAATCAACACACAAAATGATTTATGAGGACTTCAAAAAATCTCAATGCCACAGTTTTCCCATTCTTAAATTTCCCAAAATTTGCTCATATAACAATAAATTTTGGCTTGCTGATAATTTCACCAAACACTATGAAACAAAAACATAGTCAGTGAAATTAAGACAATTCCTATCTCAAGTCAACATGCAGATTTTTCAAACAAACCTCAAAAGCTGAGGAAACCCTACTAGAAACCACTCCACCATCTGGGCCATCTGGGAGTCTAACCCTGTTGCTTCATTTTCAAGTTCAAGGAGGTGGGCAATGCATTTATGGTAAAAAAAAATTCAAGTTTTCCCAATCCTTAAAATACTGAGACCATTATTCAAGTAAAAAGTAAAAGCCATTATAAAAGGCTCGAAAATAATTTATCCAGCAATAAAGCTTAAAGAAAACCTTTTCCAAAACGGAATTTTGAGTAAGAGTCAATAGGCCCGTGGAAAAACGCAAATATCCAATCTAGTGTCAGGATAATGCTCTCACTAAAGTTGAGCACACTAGTCCATTTGTAATTGCTTTTCTACTCTAAGAAGGGGGAAAAAAACACTTTCACTGAAATCACTGCATTAAAAAATACAACTAGTTTACAAATATAACATTAGTATAATCCTACTTTAAAATTTACTATGAAATAATTTCAACATAATCACCAAAAGTATACGTTTCCTCTGATACCAGTCACATGCCATATAAAGTTAAATGAGATATCCTGCCAACGCCATGGTAACTGAATCTAAAAATACACTTTTTTTGAAGTCAGACTGGTATTTAAACTAAATGTCATCAAATGTTGCATTAAATATGCCAGGATGAAAAGATCAGTTAAACATGAACTTTCCAAACATATCACATAGAAAACACCCCCAGCCACTAAAGAGGACATTACTGTGTCCAGGAGCATCTCCTGTCTCCCAACACATACACACACAACAAAATAAGATCAAACCTACTAATTTAACATCAATTTTTCAACAAAAATTAACTGTTTTAAATTGCCATATTTTCTAAACTAAAAATTCATAAGCAAACTGCAAATGTGAACAGGTTACATTCTCTAACATATATGAAAAAAGGTAAATTTTGGTTTTTTAGATCTGTACCACTTATACAATACAACCATTTTTCAGAATCTAACAGAAAATGTTTCCCATTTGAAATGGCAATTTAACCAAGCCATTTCTAACATAACTTGCAATTTCAGTATGAGTTCTAAATTTTGAAGCAGCTTAGAATAAAATTTGCTAACACTAAACATAAAGAGCAAGCAAGGTTTTGGGAAAAACCCAGAATCTGAAGTTTGAATGTTTATATAATGCTTAGTCACTTAAAATAAAAAAGTTTAAATAGAACACAACTGAGGTTAAAATCAAGTTGATGTCTAAAGCCTAAAATCATAAGAATACTGGCATCATGATGGAAAACCAAAGCTTATATGCCTGCTTTATAAATATCCATGTCCTTTCTTGGATTCAGAAATCCACTTTAACCCATGTCCCCTGGGTTTCTTCCATCTTCCATCTCACTGAACACCACTGTCACATTCAGATTACAACCTCTAGCCAAAGGCAGAGATCAAATAAGTCTCCTGAAGATTTCCAGAACATTTCCAGAACAGCAGAAAAGTAGAGGAAATACTCTCGTGCCTGGAGCTGCCGGAATTCCTTCTCTCCTTTTAGAAAAATAAACCTCTTGCTCTAAAGATAATCACTTTTAAGAACAAACATCACTACTACATACAAACACACTTAACTCTCAATAATAATTCTATAGAAGAATTATAAAATCCTATAGGTTTTGCTAGTACTTTGGCATGAAAAAAAAAAAGACCATTAAGAACTGTATGCCAAAGGATTTTTTTCCAGAAAGAAAATAGCAATAAGAGACTTAGTATTTCCCCTTCTCCTCTTCAAATGTGGATTCCTTAGCACTAACTGAAAGAATACTTTTCAAAAACAACTAGTTGATTTCATTTAACCACAAAGAAAATGTCTCAACTCCCTTGTATTTTAAAAAAACAATCAGTATACTACGGTATACTTTCTGACTCAGTTGCTTATGACTCACACCCTTCTCCCTGATGTTCTAGTATTTTGGAAGTCTTTGAATAGAAAGAACAGACAATATTAAAGACACTTTTTTGTAAATAGTCACCATTATAAAATGGACAGCCAACAGCCTATCACTGAATTATTTTTTAGCTTAAACACATTTTGCTGTAAAAGAGAAATCTAACAATTCGGATATTCTAAATATAGACATAACACAAAGGCATGGGCAAAAATACTACACGATCACTTCTATGCACACATATCTTTAGATCTCTGTGAAGCACGGCACAAAAAGTAGCTCAGTTTTTCATAAATTGTATAATTTGCACTTTTGCTTCATGGTTCACTGTAAAATTCTAAAATTAATGTTTATATTTTCACATTATTCACCCTACTGAGAATTCTCTCAAGAGAATAAAACATAGAACATTTGGCTTTCTAAATAACAGTGTTGAAACTTGCAGTGTAGTTATGCTTTGGCATACATAAAAAGTAATTTCTAAAACCTTTTAATTTATATTTTACTATTCCCTGTTAGAAGAAATCAATTGCACATGTAGCCCAAATAGCTGGAAAGAACCCAGAAAGTGACAAGAAAATGATGACTTTTTAAAATGCTGACGCTTTTCACACTCAGGTTCAGTCATGCCAGCTGGAAAGAGGTGTTAGATATGGCTTTATTCATTTTAAATCTGAGAACTGTAGTCATGTCCAAGACATTTGAAAAATTGAGAGCAAGAGCAATTTGTCTTCATGATCTTGAGTCTTCTAATTCACAAGCACTTTTGAAAACCATTTCTACAAACTTAGAAGGTATCCGTACGAATAATTTGTATGCTATTGCTTAGAGTCAAAGTATTCTGTCCCAGATTTCCTAGTAAATTAGGAATACTTAGAGATAACACACACACACACACACACACACACACACGGGAACCCCATAACTGAGCCACTTCAGATATGACATCCATTAAGAGGGCCTTTGCTTCTAACTGTGTAAGGGTCGTTGGCTGTAGTCTGACTTGCACAAGAAGTACACATAGCCCCTGAGAGGCGCTTTAGTCCTCTTTGGAATACACTGTTGGAGAGACTATAAATGACACAGTTGCAGAAACTGTTACTAATAGCAAGCCAGGTGGTCAAGAAGGATGCGAAGCGGTTGCTGTGGCCAGTGGAGCTTTCCAACAAGAAGTAGATGATATATGGCAACCAGAGGATGTAAAATACACTAGTGATTCGAAACAGGACCATGGCATAGCGCTTATCAGGACAGGCCTGCACTTCCCCAGTCTCCCCACTCTGGCTGCTGAAGCGGGCTTGCCTTTCGCTGATCTCCTTTGTGTGCTGTTGGCAGATGCGGAAGATGTTGAAATAGGTGAAGCAGACAGTAAGGGCTGCTGGGGCATACAACATCATCACGATGAACAGGGTGAAGTAGGAGTCGGTGTGCCAGGACTCCGCACACCACTGAAACACATCTCCATGATATCCAGGTTTGCCCCAGTGGAAAAAGGAAGGCAGGAAGACCAGGGTCGAGTATAGCCAAATCAGGAAAATACACAGGCGTAGTCTCCAGGGTGTAACCAGAGTATTATAGGTTAAAGGTTTAGTAATGGCAATGTATCTATCAATGCTGATACAAGCCAGAGAAGCCATGGAGACGCTCTTCAGAACCGATACTACAAAACCAAATATCTGGCAAGTCAAGGACTCCTCTACTGGAAGGGGGTGATGGAGGAGTGATAAAGAAGGGACCACGCAGCTTACCCCAACAAAAAGGTCAGCATATGCCATAGTCTGGATAAAATAACTTGTAGTGTGATGGTTCAACAAAGGTGCACAGTGAAATACAAAAATCACAATGATGTTGCCAGAAATAATCAATACAGTTAGAAAGACAATAATCAATACTTCCAAAAGGCAAAAATTGACAGTTTCCAAATAGCCAAATGCCAAGAGGCAAAAAGGGTGGCTGCTCTGATTACCATCCAAGGTGGAGTTCATCTTGAGCTCAGGAGTGATCTGTCACTTCATGCTGCCGCTTGGCTGCTGCCAACAGTTCAAAGAAGCAGCTGCTGTCATTGCGGTCAGCTTTGCATGTGTGTAATAATGCCAGAGGAGCCTTACTCCCCAAGCTCCTGATGCTGCTGCTCTGGTGCATTGCCTGCAGTGCAATTCCCCTTTAAATCCTTCCTGGAATAAGGAGAGCCAGCAGCAGTTGTCTGGCCAGTCCCAGACGAAGCCATAGTGCCAGGTTCACCATACACATAGCACCAGGGGAGCAAGGTAAACTCTGGGAAGAACGTCTTCAGGCCAAGTGAGGGTAGGGGGAAAGGGTAGAAGAGAAGGGAAGAAGATTAGGAGCTTCAGCAGGAGTTGTAATGAGTCTCCTCTGAACAGCTGATAGAAGAAAAGGAGAGAGCATTTTACATTTCACATCCAATGCCCTAATCAAAGAACCTGGCTAGCTCAGGCTGGCATCAACCCTCCCACTCCACCCCTACTGGCACCACTATTCACGGCTACTCTCAATAGCACCCCACATAACTGATCTGTACTGTACAGAGGAGCAGCAGCAACATCAAGCTTTCAAGATCAGCATAAAACAAAACCAATCACAGTCAGATTAATTTACCCCCATTTCCTTTCATTTGAGACTTGGGGGAGAAAAGGAATTTGCTTATAATATTTAGGAAAACCTTTCACTACAATTACCACTAATAAAATTAGCCAAGATAATTTACTTTCTTCATTGATTCCAATATAATATTTTGCCTCTTTGAAAACATTTCAACAGAATTTACTGTTCAGTTCAATTTCAGAATGTTACCTGTAATTCTGCATGCTGCAATCCAAACAAAAGCCACAATACATCCTTAGCAGAAAGCCTTGCAAAGCAGGAATGTGCTTCAACCCGCGTACTGCAGAACGGAGACACGGAGGGAGGGGATAAAGGAGTAGGAGGGGAAACAGGGAGAAGAGGGGGCTTGGAAAAAGGAAGAAAGGGGGAGGGGAAAGAAAACGCCTGTACGTGCACACACTCTGGCATCTTTAGCAACTAATTGGAATTCATCGTCAGAGAGGTGCCCCCTGATTTCCAGACTGCACAGTGTGGGAATGGCTTGCTACGCCTGCAGTGCATCATTTGAAGGCTGTTTCCTCGTCTGTCTGGAATCCCCCTTTTAGTAGATAAGCAGAATTCAGGCTGCTGGCAAGGAGAAGGGGTAGTAACAGAACAGGGTGTCAGGAATCAGACTGAAACACACTGCCAGAGGGGTAATTTCTATTTTCTCACGGCATTTTCCCAAAGAACAAAGGGCAATATTAAAGAAAGGAAGTATGTTAACTTCCTTTAAGTGTATGGCGTATGGCAACTGAGAATCATAATTCAGCTGCACAAGAAGTTCTAGCTAGAAGGCTATTCCCCATTAGTTTTGTCTCTCATGATTCACTGAATATTGGCCAAGAAACTTTAAGATCACTTTTTCAAGAGAAAAATAAAGTATCTCCCATTCTGAATACTACACAAATAGCACAGATAAATTACATTGTTCCCATATTGACACTACCCTATAGTTTTGAGATGCATTTCTTGCTTCTAATTTGCTGAGCAGTATACAAGAATACAAACAAAAGATAGAAAAGTAAATGTACCTTCTTCTACTCAGGCATGGATATTACAGGAAGTTTCATGGTACAAATAAGCCTTTGTATCTTAGAATATACAATCTTGCTTCTGCCTATTTAAAACAATGCAAACTGTATTACATTATATTGTGGTTTTCCTGGTAATGTCATAAATGATGACAATTTTCAGCTAACACAGCTGGGTGCTATGAAAATGTGTAATTTTAGTATCTTTATTTAGAAGGATTAATTGAAAGTATCCAGCAGAGTAAAAGACAATAAACAAATGCCAGCATTTGAAGGCATTCCAAGAGGTAGGTAACTGAGTAAAAACATGTGATCCAACTTTCATTTTTATTCATTTTATACACATGCTTTCTTATTACAGACAAATGGCCGCCCATAACCAGAATGCAATGAATTACATTTTAAATCTGAAGCAGCAGCAGTTGTCTGGCCAGTCCCAGACGCGGCCATAGCCCCAAAATAAAAAACCTATTTAACCATAATCCTGATAGTAATATTTGACAGGTCTTATTGGGAAACAGAGCAAAGTGTATGGCACAGTAAAAAGACCAAGAGCATCGAAGGAACAATAATCAGGTTCAAATTCTTGCTCTAATATTACTTATCCTCTCTTAAGTCTCTGTTTCCTCATCTGTAAAATGAGAACAACACTCCTTACTTCACAGGGTTGCTGAGAAATAAAGTATACACAAAAGGCTTACCAACACCTAGCACAGAGGGGGTATATAACTTTACTCACTTTCTGCTCCTACAACTAAAATAGCCTTCCTAAAGAGCCAGTGTTTTCCTGCCCATCATGTCGAAATGCTTAAGGCTGGGCTCCTCTGAATCCTGAAGGGCCTGCTCTTACTGAGGCTATACAGTTCTAGGTCATACAACAGCTATCTGAATACAGTGCTGTCACACATTACTCAAACACATTGAGGCTATGCATATGCAAAGCACTGAAGGTAGCTGAAAAGAAGGAATGATGACACGGCGTCAATTATTCCCTCAACATAAATAACTTCTCTGCCTAGGTCTCCAGCCCTGACTTCACTCCTAAGCTCCCTTTTCCATCTACAATTTGCCTGCTAGTCACACATCTTCCACCTGTAGATGGAAGATGTCCTGTAGAGATTTCAACCACAGCATGTCTAAAATCAAAAACCTTTTTCCTACCAAATAAGCCTCTGTATTTTTCCAACATTTTCCCAGGCACTCCGGTATGAAACTTAGGAATCAATCATCTTGACCACTCTCTCCCTCAAAGCACTTAGTTCTTGGTCACCAAGTCCTGAAAATATATTTCCACAATAGTTCTCAAATGCATTTCCTCCTTTCAATTTTTAATACACTTACCATAGAAGATGATTACCACCTAAACTTATAGTTTTGTTCATTTTTCTAATTTTTTCATTTCTGCCTGGTTAAATATCCAAAACGTACATTTTATTATTGTACCCCACTGTTCAAGAAGACTCAATGGCTCCCTTATTGCCTTTCTAGTCTGATCTCAATTGTTTTACTTCCCCCAAATAACCTGCCCTCCAGCCAAAATCAGATTACTTCTTATTCTATACACTTGCCATAGACTTTATTTTTAAACCATATTTACTGAGCACCTTAATAAATACAGAATAAAGGAGTGATTTTTGAGAGTTACTGCTATATTTCAATAAATAGAAAAAGTGTTCACCAAAGTCAAAAGTCTAGGCTTTTCTACTACTACTTGTGAATTTGGGCATGTAACTTATTCTCTCTGTGGTTTCCCATGTATAAAACAAGACAGTTATGCTGATAAAAACAGACAATACAATGGCTGAAAATTTGAAAGAATTAAAAATTTATAAAATTGCAATAAAACTACAAGCTGTTACATTACTGTCATTAGTACAGTAACAGTTCTTTCAACTTTGTTTCTATTTTAGTGAAACCACTCTAGGAGCTAAAATCAAAATATTCATTTAAGAAACTTAAAAAAAAAAGCCTAATAGCCACATTTAACTGAATCAATCAGGAATTAAATGTTTTGCTTTGGATTAAAGAAAAACATTTTCTTCAAAAAGACAATTTATTAACAACTTGGAGAGGCTCTACAAATTTGTATCCTTACAAAAATCCGTATGTACATTTGGTCTTTAACCATAACATAGACTCATTCTAGTGTTCCATACCACTCTAGGAAGACTACAGTTAATATTATGTAGTTTCAAATAGCTAGAAGGAGATTACTGAATGTTCCCAACACAGAGAAATGATAAATGTTAGAGATGATGGGTATGTGCACAATTACCATGATCTGATCAGTATATACTATATGTATCAAAACATCATTATATACCTCATAAGTATGTGATATGCTGATTAAAAAATACAATAAAAAATAAAATAATGCAGTCTCATGATATATTCTCTCTATATTTACTTTGAAGGCTGAGTAACTTTCTATATATATATATATGACTAAAAGGAAATACATTAAAAATCAACACTATTATTGGATGGTGGGATAACAGTCATTAAAAAATCTTTCTTCTTTATAGCTTTCTATATTTTCTGAATTTTCCAATTTCTATATACTCTCAGAACCATATTGATTTAGCAAGATAGAATGATGCTGGGTTGAAGCTGTCTACTTCATGGGGCTCTGTTCCACCTGTTCTTATGCCATCAGAGCAACATTCCTTCAGACAGTCTTTGGTACTCAATCTAACTCAAAATGGACTCCCAAAACGTCAGTTAAAAAACCTCTTACAGAAAAAGAATATAATTATGAACTTACCGATACTTAACCATTTCATTGCTAGCTAAATACTTTCTGACCTGCAAACAAGCCAACTTCTATATGGTTCAACCTAATGAAACTAAAACAACTTTAAAAGCCAAAATAATTAAAATAACAAAACGACAGGCTTAACAAGAAAAGCAGAACGAGAAATGAAATGTAACAAAAAAAGGAAAAGACCTGTTCAAATTATATTTCTTTTTCTCCCAACCTATTCAGAGACTTAACTACTTGCAGATGAGAAATTATCTCAGTTCTTCAAATTCCTAAGTTTCACCTCTGGGCATTAGTGTCAACTATCACTTATTATTTGGTAAAAATGAGCTTCACTTTTTGTCTGACATCTTAGCAAGGCTGCAGTGTTCACCACCGCTCTCCGAGCTTCACGATGCCACACAAGGACTACAAGAAGAAGAAAGACACTGGAAAGTCAGCCAAGAAACACAAAGACCCAGTGAACAAACCCGGGAGCAAGGCCAAAAAGAAGAAATGGTCCAAAGGCAAAGTTAGGGACAAGCTCAATACCTTGTCTTGTTTGACAAAGCTACCTATGACAAACTCTGTAAGGAAGTTCCCAACTATAAACTTATAACTCCAGCTGTGGTCTCTAAGAGACTGAAGATTTGAGGTTCCCTGGCCAGAGCAGCCCTTCTGGAGCTCCTTAGTAAAGAACTTATCAAACTGGTTTCAAAGCACAGAGCTCAAGTAATTTACACCAGAAATACCAAGGGCAGAGATGCTCCAGCTGCTGGTGAAGATGCACGAACAGGTCCAAGCAACTCTACATTTGGAAAAATAAAACTTTATTAAGTAAAAAAAAATGAGCTTTAAACATTGTTTAACATATTATTTTGGTGCAGCTGATGTGAGTTTATTTATATAACTGTCATTCCAAAAATGATTTGAGATACTTTGACTCATCTTTTATTCCTCCCTCGCCCCCATCTCCCACATTCATTCAGTCATCAAGTGAGTGCCAAGGATTCTACCTCTGAAATCCTCTTAAATAGCATCTTTTTCCCCATCCCTTTGCCACTACAGCCCAATCCAAGTTGAAATTATCTCTTGCCTGAATTATTAACAGGTCTCGCTGCAATTATTCTTACTCCACTCTAAGCCCAAGTAACAGAGTGATCTTTCTAAGCCTATAATACAGATAATAAGCAAAAAATATATATATATATAATATTAAGTTATTTACACTTAGTATGGACTATGGATTATACTAAGAATTTTCACACGTTATCTAAGTTAATTCTAACAACTCTACAACTATTATTATTCCATTTTACAGATAAGGAAACCAAAGCCTATGAATGTTAAATTGCCCAATTTCAATGGCTAGAATACAGCAGAACTAGCATCTGAATTAAGACAATTTGCCTTTAGATGGAAACCACTTTGCATACTGCCTTATAAACCGGAATATACAACCTGCCTGCTTAAAATGCTTCATTCACTTCTATTGCCCAAAACCTTAAATATGCCTTCCGAAGCTTTCAAAGATCTGTTCCCTATCTACCACCTCTCTGGTCTTATCTCCATTCACACTCTATGGAACTGCCAGGCTTTTTCTCACCCTTGAGTACACGCTGTTCCCTCTGACTTTTAAGACCACATCTGCTATGCAGCACCCTATCCCACCCCAACTATCCAACCCCTGGCTAATTTCTGAGCAAGAGACCTTTTAGAACACTTGGGTGAGAAATCCTTCATGTTACATGCAGTACAGCAGTATGTATTTTTTCTTCTACAACTCCCATGCAACTTTATGATTGTTTATAGTTAGCTGTCTATTTCCTCCATTAGACTGCAGACTTCCTGAAACCAGTGAACAAGTTTACTTTATTTATGGGCATAGCCATGAGGCCTACCACAGGGTTGGCACAGGGTAGGCATTCAAAAGGTATTTTTTATTGAATAAACAATGAATGCCCAATGAAACAAAAGGCAATTCTGCTTTTAGGTTGAAAGATCTTTCAAGCAAAACTCCAGTATGGTAACTGTTTAACTCACCTGTAATTATTAGGTCGAGGCATATGAAATTGCCTATTTGTGGGTCAAAAACTGTCAAATAGCAATTTTAACATGGACAAACCAAATATGTTTCCAGTCTTATGATTCAGGAAACCTTTAGAACTCCCAGCAAGTATGACTTACATAAACTCACACGAAGGAAAATAACTTCACAGGAGTAAGATATAGGTCTTAAAATTATGTTCACAAGTATAATTTAGAGGGACCTACTGCAGCAATTCCTGTATGACAGCAGACAATACAGTTCTAACATCCACCAGCCACTATTTTCACATAGAACAAGACAGCAAGAGTGCTTAGTTGTGAAAAAATGGAATTATGGCCTATTTTGGAGGGCAGGACTCAAACACACTGACTGATTTTCCAGAATGTCAAAGCTTAAGGAAAAATCAACAGACTACCTCAGCTACCTCAGTTCAGAGAAGAGGAAATGAAGTGGCAGAACTGAAACTTGTACCCAGGCTTCCTCCTCCATGGCCAACATTCTTTTTTGCTAAATCTATCTCCTTTTATTGTTGGGTATCCACAGGCATATTCTTATGATTAAATATTATTCAATTCTTACCTATTACAAACCTACAGACAGAAATTGTTAATTAAAAAGCAAACAATCTGCTTAGTAATAACATAATAATTGAATACATTATTTTTTCCAAACTAGCAAAATGTGGCTGGGCCTCCAGGGACTCCTTTCAACAATTAGAAATGTAAATATTGGTTGGCAGGACACGGTGGCTCAGGCCTGTAATCCCAGCACTTTGGGAGGCCAAGCCGGGCGGATCACAAGGTCAAGAGATCGAGAGCATCCTGGCCAACATGGTGAAACCCTGTATCTACTAAAAATACAAAAATTAGCTGGGCATGGTGGCACACGCCTGTAGTCCCAGCTACTCGGGAGGCTGTGACAGGAGAATCACTGAACCTGGGAAGCGGAAGTTGCAGTGAGCCAAGATCGTGCCACTGCACTCCAGCCTGGCAACAGAGCGAGACTCCGTCTCAAAAAAAAAGAAAAAAAAGAAATGTAAATATTGGTTATATGAGCTTGCTACTAGTTTGCTTCTGGATAAAAGCTTGCTGTTCATGGCAAAAGATTCTTATCACTGAAGTTGAAACTAGAGAAAATGATGCAAATAAGTTTAAGAAAAGATAAGCAAGGCCAAGTGGATGGAAGGAAAGAAAAACATCAGAATAGGTTGCTATTTCATTATTCTCTCATTATTAAAATGATCTACTGAAGAAGCAGTTTGCTGTAAATTTTTGCTACTAAGCACTGAATTTTAAGAAGCTAAGCCACCAACACAAAAGGTAAAAAATAACCATCAGAAAGAAGTGACAGAAGAGGATTCTGGAAGCTGGAAACAAGAAAGTGCCTTTGTTTCCCCTTCATTTTCAACTCCAACTTATTTGATTCACAAGATCCAAACAGCTGTAAGAATTACAGGCAACTGGAGGTAAGAGAAGCCATGAGAGTCTCTGTGGATTACTTATTAAGCTTTCTTCCCTCTGAGTCTGACAAGTTCTACCTAGAGGCCAAGGTTGAGGAGCTCTTAATCAAACACCAGAAAACAAAGACTACCAGGGGTGCTTGGTCTATAAAAATTTATTCCATGAAGCCAACGGTAGTAGTTCAATATAAGAAGTCTATCACATGTTGATAGATTATGTAACTTACTCCATTAACAAATTAAAGGAAATTAGTAATAGTTCTGAAAAAGCTGATAAAATTCAGTAACATTCCTAATAAAAAATCCAAAGCAGGGATAGAAGGAAACCACTTAACTGAAACACAATTTATTATTATTTTATTTATTTATTGAGACATAGTCTCACTCTGTCACCTGGGCTGGAGTGCAGTGGTACTATTTTGGCTCACTGCAACCTCTGCCTCCTGGGTTCAAGCGATTCTCCTGCCTCAGGCTCCCGAGTAGCTGTGATTATAGGTGCCCATCACCATGGCCGGCTAATTCTTGTATTTTTAGTAGAGATGGGGTTTTGCCATGTTGCCCAGGCTGGTCTCAAACTCCTGAATTCAGGTGATCCACCGGCCTCGGTCTTCGAAAGTGTTGGGATTACAGGCGTGAGCCACTGCGCCCGGCCAAAAACAAATTGTTTACCAAAAAAAAAAAAAAAAAGAGTATGTTTTCCAAAAGATTGAAAAACTAAAACCATTTTAATTAAATCCAGGAATTAGATGGGGGTGCTAGTTATCACCATCATCATTTAACATTGTCTTAATGCTTCTATAAAATATAAAGACAAAACCAAGAAAATGTAGTAGGCTGCATAAACATTGTAAAAGAGGTAAAACCATTTTTACTGCTGATATTATTACACACCTGAAAATCTCAAAAGATGACAATATAAAGTTAGGACAATTAATCAAAATATTAAGAGGTAAATAGAAAAAATGTAAAAATCATTGTCTTTTTCCCTATTGTAACAGTTAGCACCTACAAACGGAAACTGACAAAACTACTCCATTTGCTGTAGTGTGAACATGCTAAGTTAATTCTCAGGAACCAATTTAACAATAGAGCTACAAGATCCCTATGAAGGCAATTCAGAATTCTTGAAGGCAAAAAAAAAAAAAAAAAAAAAAAAAGATCTGAACAAATAAAAAGACATACTGCATTCTCACGTGTTAAACTTATACCCCCAACTGGTATGTAAATTAAATGCAATTCAAATAAGAATCTCCACATAACCTTATAGGGTGGTGGTGGTAGTGAGACTGGATAAAAGATTTTAAGGTTTTTATGGCAGATTAAATTTGCAGAATAGTCAAGTAAGGTATGAGATAGAAAACAAAAAGATTTGCTTTCACAGCTATCAGAAATAATACAAAGCCTTTTTGATCAAAACAGTGTGGGGACAGGAATATGCAAACAAATAATACAAAGAACAATCCAGGAATCAATACCAGCATATATGAGAATTTAAAACATGACAAAGATGGTAGTTCTACTGAGTAGGAAAATAGGAGTAGCACAACTGGTTATCCATCTGGAAGAAAGTAAAATCGAACTGCTTTCTCATGCCACATACAAAAATAAGTTCCAGATGGATTAAAGACATAAAAATTCACACATAGAATAAAAATCTTGCAAGAAAATGTTGGAAACCACATTTACAAAATATAAAGACAGAAGAGGCCTTAACCAAGACACAATTTTCCACATAAAAATTGAAAATGTCTTGTATGGCATAAAACCATGAATAAAATCATTAAAAATATATTTATAATGCATATGAAAAGGATTAGTAAACATAATATATGGAGAGTGTTTAGAAACTGTTATCTTAAAAAGACTTCATAGATAAATGTACAAAGAACATAAATAGAAGAGCAAATCATTGAAATTTACTGGCAGCCAGAGAATTGCAAACTAAAGATATGCTAGGCCATGTGCAGTGGCTCATGCCTGTAATCCCAGAACTTTGGGAGGCCGAGGTGGGAGGATCACGAGGTTGGGAGTTCGAGACCAGCCTAACCAACATGGTGAAACTCAGTCTCTACTAAAAACACAAAAATTAGCCGGGCATGGTGGCGTGTGCCTGTAATCCCAGCTACTCAGGAGGCTAAGGCAGGAGAATCGTTTGAACCCGGGAGGCGGAGGTTGCAGTGAGCCAAGATCACACCACTGCACTCCAGCCTGGGCGACAGACACAGCAAGACTCTGTCTCAAAAAAAAAAAAAAAAAAAAAAAAAAAAAGATACGCTGGCATCACTTACATCCACTGATAGTAAAAATTAAATATAATAACTAATACTGGTTGGGATACGGGGCAGCAGGTACTTTGCTGGTACAACTATATGAACTACATTGCTGGTGGAACTGTGAACTGTCACATCCAAGTGCGCTGCACAGTATCTGACACATACCTAGTGCTCATAAAGGTAGCTATTACTATTGTTTTATTATTTCCCTTCTGGATCCCTACTGAAATTAAAAAGCCTAAAAAATTTTCACTTTAAAAAGCAAAACGGGAAGAAGAAACTAACTCCATTGCTTACTGAAATAAGAAACACCTTTAAAAGCATACTATGTATTTTATGTTACTGAAAGGTCATTTGTCCTTGGGTTAAAAAGGTGTATTGAAAAATTCCCACATGTACCCCATACAAGACAGGCTTGACAACTAATGCAAGATGATGACAAAGACATTAATCAGTTTTGTTTGCCAGGTTAATTTTTTTGATCTTCATTCTACAAATCAAGTCACTCTTTCCTGCTCTAGTCTTTGAAGAAGCTAAGCAAAAAAAAAAAATCTCAAAGCAATATTATATGTAAAATTTCGGAACACAATGCATATATCTGGCAAAGAAGCCATGTTCAGAATAAATACTTCCTAGAAATTAGTAGTGTGTATATATATATACACAAATATTTTCTAAATAAGCATAATATGTACAAATCCTGCTGTGTGCAAGAATGTTTATAGCAGTTTTATTCATAATAGCTAAAACTGGAAAAATCCAAACATTTGTAATAGCCGAATATATTTTTTAAGTGTAGTTTATTCATATAATGGAATACTCTAAACAATTTTTTAAAAAGACAACAAAAAACAAGCTACTGATACACTCTCAAAATAGATGAGCGAAAGAAGTGAGATACAAATGAGCACATGCTGTGTGACTGTGTAACTGCATTTAAATTAAATTCAAGGATGGGTGTGGTGGCTCACGTCTGTAATCCCAGCACTTTGGGAGGCCGGGGGGGGGGGGGGGGGGGCGGGGGATCACCTGAGGTCAGGAGTTCGAGACCAGCCTAGCCAACATGGGGATACTCTGTCTCTACTAAAAATACAAAAATTAGCCAGGCTTGGTGGCGTGTGCCTGTAATCCCAGCTACTTGGGAGGCTGATGCAGGAGAATCGCTTTAATCCAGGAGGCAGAGTTCACGCCACTGCACTCCAGCCTGGGTGACAGAGCAAGACTCCATCTCCAAAACAAAAAAAATTCAAGAACAATCAAAACTAACCTAAGGAGAGAAAAGCCAGAATAACGATTAATCAGGGGTGTAGTAAGGGTATTTATGACTAGAAAGGTACATGAATAACTTCTGGGGGTTATGGATATGTTCTTGCTCTTGATAGTGGTCACCGCAGTGTATTCATATGTAAAATGTCATGGATCTATACACTTTTAAAAAAGTAGCTTATATGCAAACTTTGATAGCTCTGCTGGTAGAGTAGACTGTAAAAAGTACCTTACTCCCCCCAAAAACATTTCAGAGTAAGTTAAAAAATGTCAATTACCATTCCCATACAATGATAACTCTTAATTCCAGGAAGACAGAAAAGAGAAGCAATACCAACTTACGTTAGCTATCACTGTCATTTTTTTAAATTCACAAATATTATGGTGGTTAAATTTCTATTTTCTGATCATCTACTAGCAATTTAAATTAATATATATCCATTAAATAATCTGGGGGGCTGGGCGCGGTGGCTCACACTTGTAATCACAGCACTTTGGGAGGTCGAGGTGGGTGAATCATGAGGTCAGGAGTTCGAGACCAGCCTGGCCAATATGGTGAAACCCCATCTCTACTAAAAATTAAAAAATTAGCTGGGAGTGGTGGTGGGTGCCTGTAATCCCACCTACTCAGGAGGCTGAGGCAGGAGAATCACTTAAACCCAGGAGGCAGAGGTTGCACTGAGCCGAGATCGTACCACTGCACTGCACTCTAGCCAGGGTGACAGAGCTAGACTCTGTCTCAAAAAGAAAAAAATTGTAAGTTTAATGTGAAATATAAAGTGCACATCACCAGTATAACAAATCAATCAAATGTTTCATATTTTGTTAATAGTCTTTCTTTTACATATAACTACCAGGTTCCTTTTCTATCAACAGACGTTACCACTTTCATGGAACTAGAAAAACAGAATCCATTCAGTTACAGACACTTCATGTCTTACGAATAGTCTTACCAAAATATTTAGTTTAAAGCAATAAGCTCTTAAGAATCATTTTTGACCAAACACTTCAAAGGACTTCAAAAAAACTAAATAGTGTTACAAATCCAAAATATGATTTGCCAACAAAAGAAAATAAAAACTAGGTGTATCTCTGCTAGACATACATGTTATATAACCTTATTCTTCAGTGGCTCTGTTCATATTATGAGTACAATGCTGTACCCATCTTTCTATACCTGGAATTCATCTCAAATGTTATATTCCTGATAAAGACTCCTCTGTTCTCCCAGACAGAACTGATAACTTCTTTTGATGGCTCCCACTGTGCTTTTTCAGACACATTCTATCATAAGACAGCTACTTGCTTTTGTGTTTAACCTCCCAGCTCCAACACTGTGGTTGTAATAGTTACTCAACAATAAATACTAGTTAAACAATTATATCAACTTAATGGAAGGAATCAGAATACTTATTGAAACAAAAAAAAAATCTGTCTGGAAATAAGATGATGAGAAAGAACATTAATATTCTGAAGACATAAAAGTCATTTTCTGGTGAAGGTCCTATCTCATGTTTGAATACTGTTTTTCCAGGCCAGGTGAGGTGGCTCACACCTGTAATTCCAGCACTTTGGGAGGCCAAGGCAGTTGAATTGCTTGAGGCCAGGAATTCAAGACCAGTCTGGCCAAAATGGAGAAATCCTACTCTCTACTAAAAATACAAAAATTAGTCGGGCGTGGTGGTGCGCACCTGTAATCCCAGCTTCTTGGGAGACAGAGGCACAACAATTGCTTAAAGCCGGGAGGAGGAGGTTGCAGTGAGCCTAGATCATGCCACTGCACTCTAGCCTGGGCAAGACTCTGTCTCAAAAACAGAAAAAAAAAAAAAAAAAAAAAAAAGCCTGCTCTTCCCTTATAAGTTTTTTTTTTTTTTTTAAATAACAGCTTTATAGAGAGATATCATTCATAATTTATAAGGTTTTAACTTTTTTTCTTTTTTAAGACAAGGTTTTACCTTCTGTCACATTGAAAAAATCTCCTATATTCTTGAAGATTCTGAGCAATCCATTCACAACCCAGGTTTGAGATTTGCATACTATTGGAGAAACTGCTTCCTGAAGATAAACACTTCAAGAATTTGAGAAAATTAAAACTAAAACCGAAAACATGAACACAAAGGCATAAAACATTGCCTAACCTTGCAGAAAATTACTTTAAATCCTGATATGCTTGTAGAAGGAATAGTTTTTCTTGTTTTGCTTGCAAAACTTTGAGGAATGCATGAACTTCAGAAGGGGAACACCATACAAATGAGATTTTTTTCACTTTAGAGGAATGAGCTAAAAGAGAACATGGTTTAAGATTAAAGAATTATTTTCTTACAGTTGCAGAAGAAGTAAGAAGAACTAAGCCTTCCCTACCAAGAGCACATTTCTGTAAAATGTGAAAAGTATTAAAATAATCAAAAGAAAATTTTTACACATTGCATAGCACAAGTGGTTTGACTAAAAATGTTATTTACAGTCAAAAAAGAATCTGGATATACAATGGGCTAGAAGACACCTTTGGTCTCTGAGGTGATATGAATCAAGGAGAAAAAACTATGACTTCTCCTTTGTGCAACAGAAAAAACATGTTAGAGCTAGAAGTATTAACAGTTCTATTCTTGAATAAAAACTTCTTATAAGTCAAATAACTACAATGATCTTTTCATCACAAATCTCTAAAAGGATTAATGCTGAAGCTGAATTATCACCCCCTTACCTTTGTGATAAGAATGCGATATTTCTCTACCAGGTGGTCATTGTTATGACAGCCTGCTAGCAGCTGCCAGACTTCTCCTCGAAGAGCTTCAGGCACACCATTTCTTACTAAGGATGACAACTGCTTCGGTCTCACATTCAAGTTGAGATGCCTAAAAATAAAGCCATAAACCATGAATCATAAAAGGAAGATTCTCTAAAGAATGTTACTTTTATCAAAGTCGATCTAAATGGCTTACAAATACGCGACAAGGTAACATAGTAATAAAGGAAAAGAAAAGTGCTTCTGAATTAGATGAGGCCAAGATAACTATGAGAGATTGGGTGGAAGAAAATAAAAATCCACACAGATTCTCCAAACTGCTTCTTAAGTATCTTTAAATTATTTCTCTACTTTAAAAAAAAAAAAAAAAAAAAAAAAGCAAAACTGGAAATCACAAATGATGCTCTATGGCTATGGTTTATGTAAAAAAGATGGCCGGGGGCAGTGGCTCACGCGTATAATCCCAGCACTTTGGGAGGCCGAGGTGGGTATATCACCTGAGGTCAGGAGTTCAAGACCAGCCTGGGCAACATGGTGAAACCCCGTCTAAATACAAAGAATTAGCCCATCATGGTGGCACATGCCTGTAATTCCAGCTATTCAAGAGACTGAGGCAGAAGAACTGCTTGAACCGGGAGGCGGAGGTTGCAGTAAGCCAAGATTGCACCACCGCACTCCAGCCTGGGTGACAGAGCGAGACTCTGTCTCAAAAACAAACAAACAAAAAAAAGAGCAAAATTCCAATCAGTGGACATATAATAAATGACAAGAACCTAGCTCTACATCAAAATTGACAAGTGGTCAGCAGGGCGTGGTGACTCATGTAGTTCCACTGCTTTGAGAGGCCAAGGTGGGAAGATTCCTTGAACCCAGGAGTTCCGGACCAGCCTAGGTAATATAGCAAGAACCCCATGTCTACAGAAAAATAAAAATAAGCTGGCATGATGGTTATATTCCTAGCTACTCGGGAGGCTGAGGCAAGTTGAGCCTAGGAGTTCAAGGCTGCAGTGAGAGATCGCACCACTGCACTCCAGCCTGGGTGACAGAGACAGGCTTTGTCTAGAAAAAAAAAATTGACAAGAATATTGTATATTTATAAGTTCTAAGTTAAAATAAAATATCTTAAGTATGTTTCCAACAGTTTTTAAGATGCCTTCCTTCAAATAACTTTTCTGAATGTTTATGGTGGCTAATAACATTTCCACTGAACTACTATATCACTACAAGTTACCAAAATCTTTGGACTTCATTTATGTCACCTATAAAATGGGAAAAATTAAACTAGCCTTGAAATGTTGGTATAAATGTACAATGTGCTTCTGCATACAGTATCTTAATTGATCTTCAGAACAACCATCTGAGGTAGATGGTAGTATCTCTAGTTTTACAGATGCAGAAAAAATTTCAGGGAGGTCAATTAAATGACTGAGGTAGTCCTCAAATTCTTAAGACTAATGAATGCTCTGTTATAGAGCAGCTGGTTTGTGACTTGAGAGCCACCATTACTGAGTCAATAAAACAGGATCCTGACATTAAGAAGATGCTGTGGCTATCAGACGTAAGCAGAAGTTACTGATACAAAATAACCACTATCAAATTATAAAAACGCCTGTGATTTTTCTCAAAATGTTCACAGAATCCTATGAGAATTCTGCACAGTACGTTTAAAAGTGATTTATTCTGTGACATTGGTATCCTAATGCAAGTGCTATAGACAGTTCAATAGTTTTGTCCTTGTTTAGATAAAAACATTATATAAAAGTTGAAGAGTTATAAGCAGAAAGAACAGACATAGTTCTGTTGCTAACTCAATCCCTGGTATGCTATGGCCTGTGGGCCAAACTGGGCCTATCTATCACCTGTTCTGGTAAATAAACTTTTATTGAAACACAGCCATGCTTATCTGTCTAAGTATTGTGTATGATAGCTTCTGCACTACAATAGTAGAACTGAGTAGCTAATGACAGACTATTAGCCTGCAAAACCTAAAATACTTATTATTTGGCTCTTTACAGACAAAGCCTGCTAACCTTACTAGCTTAATTTACATTGATAAAATTACTTTCAGAATATCCAACTTAGCAACCTATTTTATACCGACATTAGTTCTCTTATCCATTAAGAGTCATATTAAAATGAACTTGTCACGAGGTCAGGAGATCAAGACCATCCTGGCTAAAACGGTGAAACTCCGTCTCTACTAAAAATACAAAAAATTAGCCGAACGAGGTGGCAGGCGCCTGTAGTCCCAGCTACTCGGGAGGCTGAGGCAGGAGAATGGCGTGAACTCCGGGGGGCAGAGCCTGCAGTGAGCCGAGATCGCGCCACTGCACTCCAGCCTAGGCAACGGAGACTCCATCTCAAAAAAAAAAAAAAAAATGAACTTGGAGAATTAGAGCTCAAAGATACTATTAATACTACCACTAAAATCTAATGTAGAGTAAAATAAACCAGCCTTGGGATCAGACTTGACTGTGTTAAAAATTCTGGCTGTGATATTTCCTAACTAGAATGCCTTAACCTATGAACCAGTCTCATCTGTAAAAAACAAATACTTTATAAGGTTGTTAGAGTTGACATAGAGCACATAACAGCACAGTGCCTAAAATATGGTAAATTCATTAGTTCTATGTTACTATAACTACAACCATGGCATCCATTATTTTTAATCTATAATAATTACAAATGGTAATTTTATAGACTTCTATTTTCTAAATGAAGAAATAGACTCAAAAGAGTTAAGTGACTTGTCTAAGACCACACAGCTTAAAAGTAGGAGAGGTAAAATTTGAAACCAGGTCTACCAGGCTTTAACATTCCATTATTACAATGCTTCTTATCCATAGAATACATATCCATAGAACACATATAATAATGAGAAAAAATAATGATGTAATGAACTAAAGAAGAGACACTATTATATCATATCTTAAGACATGACTAAAGCAAGCAAAAATAGTTTAAATACCCTGAAAGACAGTAGAGACAGATAGAAACTCAACAAATACATTTGAGGGAATAGGAAGACATGTTAATTAAATGAATAACAAAGCTTGATAACAAAACGAATTCCAAGTTGTTGTATAAGATGCTGATGGGTTCGTGTAATAAAATCTAACTGGAGTCTTAATGCTATATCTACATGATTTTAAATATATTATTATGTAACCATATCAAAACTCAATTACATTTCTGTTTTAGAGCAGAAACCTTTTTATACAGATAAAATTCCTGCCAGCAGCATCCCAAACACTCCAAACTCAGTGAACTGAAAATATAATTGTGACAAAAGCACCAGAAGTTTTGTCTCCTGATGTAAAGAAATATCAAAAATATAAGAAAACTATTACTCTGGGTTTTTTTGCAGAGTTCATTTATTAAAACAACTTGTGTAAAGAAAAATCGTGCTTTGGTTTGCTTTTCTCTCCTGTACACATTTGACATTTTCCAGTGTGGAGAGTGTTTTGTCAAAAGTGTAAAGCATTGTGAGAGTAATATAAAAGCAGATAATGCCCATTTGTAGTCCTATCCCTTAAGGGCATGACATAATGCTTTAAAATTCTGAGACACAGCTTTACTCTAACAATGCAGTGAAATACTTCGACAGTTAAAATGTCTGAGAAAAATCAAACCCCAAAGTAACAGGCCAATAGGGAGTTTATATGACAACCCTAGCAACCAGAATGTCAGAAATAGAGAAGTGTTCAGATCACTTCCAAGCTCAGCTTTTTTCAGCACATACTGGCATCCTACTCAAGGAGAAAAGGAAACTGCATAAATGTCTCACCAACCTGACTTACCAGAATATCTGTGGTCATGTTAATAAATACCTAAAGGCAATGTATTCTTTTTGTTTGGTGTTTTTTCTTTTTTGCTTTTTGGAGAAAGGGTCTCAACTCTGTCACCCAGGCTGGAGTGCAGTGCTGCAATCAAGGCTCACTGCAGCCTCGAACTCCTACGCTCAAGCGATCCTCCTGCTTCAGCCTCCAGAGTAGCTGGAACCACAGGTGCACGTCACCACGCCCAGTTAACTTTTTCATTTTTTGTAGAGATGGGGTTTCACCAAGTTGCCCAGGCTGGTCTTGAATTCCTGGGCTTAAGCAATCCTTCCGCCTTGACCTCCCAAAAGGCTGAGATTACAGGCATGAACCACTACACCCATCCTGAAGGCAATGTATTCTTTTTAGATAGCCTATAGGATAGTGCTTCTTAACACTGCTATCAAACCATCTCTTGAGCTGATGAGAAATTCCTAAAATTTGTAAGTGTTAGTAGGAATTTTATAAGAGACAGTAATCGATACAGCAGGTAATATATACCATGCTTATGACACTACGCTCTGTCATTCTAGATACTTATCACAGATAAGGGAAAAATCCTACCTGGGGTCTCTACCATGGCTCTATGCATTGTGTGAACATCCTCTAAACTGACTATTGTGTATTATCTGAACCACTCAGTGGTTCCTAACCTCTTCAATATAAAAGATACTTTTCTTATTTATTCTGTACATGAATTCCACGTTTGGATAAATATTTTCTCCAGCAATGAGAACTTATTAGGTTCCTGATATTCTGAAAATTGATTTCAATTCTCTACTACTACTCATATAAATCCCTAAAATAGATCACAGAATGCAAACCTTACACTTAGGCTTCTACTATTGGTTCCAAAATTGATTATAGTTAGGTAAGATTCTCCACCCATAAAAGGAGAATTGTAGATAAAAAGAACTATTCTATCATAACTTACCATTTTGACAACAGTTCTCCCCATGTTTCAAGAATTTTTTCTGCACATTCTTTGGATACATCACCAGATCCACTCAGGAGAGGTTCATCATTATCTATAATAAACAAAACACACAAAAACGGTAACAGAGGCGGCTATGCTAGCCAGAAGAACACTGGAATGTTAAGAGTCAAATTTGAAAGACTTTACTGGGAGCATAAAGTCATAATTTCTCTCCTTTAGTATTTGTGGATAAGTACAAAGAAAATAAAAATGGTTCTAGGTAAAATGCTGTAACCTCTTTAATTCTCTTGTTTTCCATATAGGTCCATATTATGTCAATTGCAAAAAAAAAAAAAAAAAAAAGGAGCTATTTAATTATAAAACTATAGGATTCAAAATATGGTATTTTCTCTTATTTTCCAAAGCAAACAGCTTTATGCACGAAAATATGTAAGTCTTTTTTTTTTTTTTTTTTGAGACAGAGTCTCGCTGTCGCCCAGGCTGGAGTGCAATGGCGCGATCTCGGCTCACTGCAGGCTCCGCCCCCCAGGGTTCCCGCCATTCTCCTGCCTCAGCCTCCCGAGTAGCTGAGACTACAGGCGCCCGCCACCTCGCCTGGCTAATTTTTTGTATTTTTAGTAGAGACAGGGTTTCACTGTGTTAGCCAGGATGGTCTCGATCTCCTGACCTCGTGATCCGCCCGCCTCGGCCTCCCAAAGTGCTGGGATTACAGGCGTGAGCCACCGCGCCCGGCCTGAAAATATGTAAGTCTTATTTAAAACACTTAAAAAATTTCAAACTACCTAAGTGTCCAACAATAGGAGTAGAGAATGGTTGAAGAAATTATAATATATGTACATAATGCAATTGCATGTTGACATTTATGTTTATATAATAATGATATGGTTTGGCTCTGTGTCCCCACCCAAATCTCATCTTGAATTGCAGTTCCCATAATCCCACGTGTCATGGGAAGGACCCAAAGGGAGGTAACTGAATCATGGGGGCGGTTTCCCCCATGCTGTTCTCATGACAGTGAGTTCTCATGAGATCTGATGGTTTTATAAGCATCTGGCATTTCCCCGGCTGGCACTCATTCTTCTCTTTCCTGCTGCCATGTGAAGAAGGACATGTTTGCTTCCCCTTCTGCCATGATTCTAAGTTTCCTGAGGCCTCCCCAGCCCTGCAGAGCTGTGAATCAATTAAGCCTCTTTTCTTTATAAATTTTGCAGTGAGCCGAGATCACACCACAGAACTCCAGCCTGGGCAACAGAGCAAGACTCTCTCAAAAAAAAAAAAAAAAAAAAAAAAAAAAAATTAAACCTCTTTTCTTTATAAATTACTCAGTCTCGGTAAGGTATGTCTTTATTAGCAGTATGAGAATGGACTAATACAAATGATATGGCAAAATACGGTATAAAATGAAAATACAAAGAGCTTAATATTCATTATGATCTAATCTATGTTATAAAATAGAAAACAGATAGGTATAAACTATACCAAACACTAACAATTGTTCCCTCTGAGTGATGAAGTTATGATTGGTATTCTTCTCTGCTCTTTTGTTTTTATGACTTTCTAAATTTTCTAAAATGGGAAATAATTTATAAAAGAAAACACAAACATACTTTAAAAGGCCAAATTAAATCATTTCTAATTTAATTCAATTAAGGAAAGTAAATTCAAGTCAGAAGTTAGAGATTATAAGATATGAAGACAGTGAAAAAAGTGGCACTGATCAAGGCATGAGAGGAACTTAAAAGCATAATAAAAGTAGAGAATAAACATGGACTAAGATATCTACTTAATCCTCTTGTTTGACACTCAAAGAATTTTTAACTTTTTGCTACAAACGGAATCAGGATGAATATATCTCATTGCTTTCATCAGGTTTATGCCCAGAAACTGACTTTCTCAGTTTTAAAAAGAATGCATATTTTTAAGAATACTGAAAATTTCCGACAAACTGACTTCCAAAACGTTCTACCAATTTACGGTTCCACTAACTGGGTTACAACAGTGCTTGTTTCCGTGGATCTTTACCAATGCTCTTTCTAGATTTTGTTTTTATTTTTTAGCTTAACTTGCCTAAACAAAGTTTGGATCTTTACACCTCTAATGACTACATGTTGAATCTGCATCCCCAACAGAGACAGCAATTCTCTGAAAGCACTAATTTTAAAGACTCAGAAATCTGTGATACTTCTTATTGAACTTCTTTATATTATAATACTTTGGACATTATTATCAGTTTTGCTGGTGAGACATGGAAGATGATAGACAGAATGTGAGAGATCTTCTGTATATGGATAAATAAAGAAGAGAAAAGGCTAGGCCAGGCACGGTGGCTCACGCCTGTAATCCCAGCACTTCGGGAGGCCAAAGTGGGTGGATCATCTGAGGTCAGGAGTTTGAGACAAGCCTGGCCAACCTGGTGAAACCCCATCTCTACTAAAACATACAAAAATTAGCTAGGCGTGGTGTGGGCACCTGTAATCGCAGCTACTCAGGAGGTTTAGGCAGGAGAATCACTTGAACCCAGGAGGCGGAGGTTGCAGTGAGCCGACATTGTGCCATTGTACTCCAGTCTGGGCAACACAGCGAGACTCCGTCTCAAAAAAAAAAAGAAAGGCTCAAGGGCACTAAGGTAAATGTCCCCAACTTCACTACCTTGCAAGACTGGCCCTACTTTCTAATCTCTCAAGTAATTTTCCATTTATTAAAACACCAATATACTAAATACAACTCTGGGGAAAGGTGACTATGAAAAATGTACTAAAATTTAGAAGGGATGATAATTTCTTCAAAAATATTAGAAAAACTTTTTCTTACAAAATTCTCTTCCACATTTTGGATGCTTTCAATAAATCTGGGTAGTAGTAGTTTAAAGTCTGTGTTAAGAACCCATCTGCCTAAGGCAGGGGTAGGACAGGCATCTCAGTTTCAGAATGATGCTTCTAAACATGTCCCCTTTATAATTTCTGGGTTTCTGCCAAATGTCTTATGGGTAAGAAGCCTCTCGAGAGAAATGTAATCATTTCTTCCCTGGAAGCAAACAATCACAGCAGGAATGGTTTCTCTGGTTTGTACATTGGGTTAGGGAGAATTAAAAGATAGCATGGCTATACAGTTTTCTTTAGTCCCAGTTCTCCTGTTATTAACTCTTCACTATAAAAATGAATCCTAGGGGGTTACCGATACTGCCAATATTTACTGAGCACCTACTACATATCAGATGTTGTGGTATACACTAGGGAACAACATGAGGCAAAAGCAAACACACTCTTTTCCTTCACAGAGCTTATGTTCTAGTGTTCCATGATTTCCCCCAAGGGGTACACACTGCCATTAGTCCTTATCTCTCCCTAGTTAAGAACTATCAGTACAGGCCTTCTGAACCCCCTAAAATTTTATTTTAAAAAAGGTATGTCTGCTATAAATTAAAACTTGATGTCAGTCCTGAGGAACCTTTAGTCGGGCCCAGATTTCTTTGTAACCAGCAGATACTCCTCAAAATCTGTGGTATGAAGATTTGAGCATTCTCTGGTTTCATAATAGTGTCTTTCTCAGTTTTTGTGTTTGTTTTGTTTTTATTGCTGAGTGTTAAGAGAGGAAAGTTATGTAAACTTTTACCCATTCTGTCATCTTAACCAGTGTTGACCTAGAAGAGAAACTGCAAACCTCAAGACTGTTACACAACAGACAATTTCAAACAGCGGGAACAATCCACCTTTCCCAGATATAACATATGACTTAAATTGGCTCTCCAGGGGGGACTCTGAATTGCATCTCTGACATCAAAAACAATACATGTGCTTTTTCCATACTTCAAAATGCTTTATGTGAACTAAATGCAAGAGATGATGATAGACTACAGCTATGACTGTGGACTCACAGACCTAGATCCAAATCCTGACTCTGCCAATTTCTATCTGTGTAACCTTGGGCAAATTCACTTTTCTGAGATTCCATTTCTTTTTTTTTTTTTTTTTTGAGACAGAGTTTTGCTCTTGTTGCCCAGGCTGGAGTGCAACGGCGCAACCTTGGCTCACTGCAACCTCCACCTCCTGGGTACAATCAACTCTCCTGCCTCAGCCTCTCAAGCAGCTAGGAGTACAGGCATGCGCCATCACACCCAGCTAATTTTTTGTATTTAGTAGAGACAGGGTTTCACCATGTTGGCCAGACTGGTCTCAAACTCCTGACTTCAAGTGATCCTCCCACCTCAGCCTCCCATGCTGGGATTACAGCCATGAGCCACTGCGCCTGGCCAGATTCCATTTCTTTATGTGCAAAGTTAGGTTAACAATAAATCCTATTTTTCAGGATTATCATGAGGATTATATACCTACTTAATACATATTAAGCACTTAGTAATTGGTGGCCATTAGTATTACTAATAAATGATGCTCAATTGATTAATCATAAGGGCAATGGGAGTTATAGCAAACAGTAGGTATTGGAAACTCAGTGCTCACTCTAAACATGAAGAAAGTCAGTGCTCACTCTAAACTTGAAGAAAGTACATGGATAAATGTTTCATGGATATATATTTCATTTAACCAAATCAATCATTCTTGCCATCCCCATGCTTTTGTTAATGCAACTTCTTAACTAGAAATTCCAAGGAACTCCACTGATGACTACTAGATTCTCCTTGCACTTAAAAGTCCCAACTGAAAAACTACTCTTTATGATGCCCCACAACATTCCCCACAATGAAAACCGAATTCTCCTCTATGAATTTCCAGAACATTTCCTGTGAGCTTCACATATAGATACATGGCTCACATGATCTCATATTGTAATCAGGTTTTCTTCCATTAAATTCAAAGCCCTGGTACTAAGTTAGAAATTAGAAAATGACTCTCATTCATGTTTCCTGTGGCCCCCTTTCTTCATGCCTCATTAAAAGGTAATTATATCTTTTAATAGAGAATGACAGATTAATTCAATAGATTTAGCCAGAAAAAAAAAAAAAAACAAAGAACCAGTGGATTCTTAATGTTTATCAGTGTAAAACATAGTAATATATAAACGTATATATTTATAAATATATTTGGTAAAAAGGGTCATTTGTGCAAGCCACATTTTGGCAAAGTGAATTTGTTCCTGCAAAATTAATGTGTTGAGATAGGAACATTTCTTTAGGTGTAAGCTGTGTCAAACTTGTTCTAAAAAAAAATGTACTAATATACCAAGCTAGCACTACACTGACTGTTTAGAAGGAGCTAATTATAAATCTCATTTTTCCAACTGGGTTACAAGTATCTTAAAGAAAACTCAATGTTAATCATTTTTAAATCTCCCACAGCTACTTACATATAGTAAACTCCCATAAGGAATTCATTAAATGAATTATAAATGCCATATCACATTATCAATCCCCTGATATGATTTTAATAGTCTGCACGGTCCTCCACCTCCAAAAATAAATTAAGCTATCCCTATAGTTTACCTTCCTCTTCATCATCTTCTGGAGGAGAAGGTATCACTGAACTCTGTGATCCAGACTGTGGCAGGCGAACTGAAGGACTGGCTGTAGTTTTCCTCCTCTCTCTTTCTGATTCACTTTCCAAGCATACAACTTCATATAAAGTGTCAGTATTATTCTTTCTCTCCTTTTGCTTTATCTTGAAGATGAAAAAATATTATTTATTAAGCAGTAAAATTCTTTATGTTTTTAATTAATTGCAGTGTTTTTAATTGCAGTGATCTTGGCTCACTGCAATCACTTCTGATTTCATACAGGATGTGAAAATAAATGATTTTTTTTGAGTATCTACATTAAAAGTAACTTTTTAAAATAGAAAAGCATATGTTTAGATCTTAAAATTCTTAGGAAAATTGGGCATTTACTGAGCAGTACTCTAGTTCTGCTTCAAACCATATTGGTTTGTCTTCAAACCATATTGTCAAATATCCAACTACCAATGTTTAGCCAATGTCAACTAAAGAACTAACAGTTCTGTATCTCCCAAATTAGTTAAGGCATCCTTCAAGGTTTCCTATATAAAACTATACAGAAAAAGTGTTTTAAATTACCCTAAAACATAAACTTTAAGACTAAGAAAATTATCTTACTTCTAATGTTCCAGTGTTTCATCCCCACTCCTTTTGCTTAAAACAGTGTAGAGAACTTTTTCTTCAACTGAAAGCTACAACTTGGAGTTGGAGTGGGGTCAGGGGGAGGTGAATGGCAGAGAACACATCAACAGTAACCACAAAAATATTGACTACTCCAATTGATTGTATTTTGGTTTTATTTTGAGGCAAACATATAATTTAAACTGACCTAAATTAAAAATTTAAACCAGGGATATAAAACTTTACACTACAATACATATTGTAAGTACATTAACATTCCATATTACATGTAAGTAAGTATATTAACATTCTTCCTTCCATATAAGGAAGGTAGCATGAAATATAAGGAAGCATAAAAAGGGAGAGCTATAGGAAAACGTACAGAGAAAACTAGAAAGGTGGCTATACAAAAATATATATATACACACATACCAAAGTAAAAACACAGAAAGGGAGATGGGGGAATAAGATGTTCATTAGCTATAGAAATATCAGCCAGAGCAGATTTTTATCATTGCAATGTTCATTTGGGTTCTTAAAAAAAATTAACCCTATCATGGAAGTAAGCAAGATAGTGGCAACACGCTCTTTCAATATCATCCTGAAGCAGTGTTTAATACAGAAGTCAGTAAGCTTTTCTGTAAAGGGCCAAATAGTAAACATTTTAGGCTATATGGGCCAGTTGTCTCTATTGCAACTACACAACTCTGCTGTTACAGTGCAAAAGCAGCCAGACAATAAATGAGTTTGGCTGTGTTCCAATAGAACTTTATTTACAAAAACAAGTGACAGGCCAGGTTTGACTTACAGGCTGTAGTCTGTCAACTTTGGTTTAACATGTCCACCCGAGGATTACTTAATTTTCTAGATGAATATGCCATTTTGACTTAGCTACTTACTATTAATTAAGGACTCAGACTCTGAAGTTACATGTTAACCTATAGATTTGTGTCCAGGAGATATGCAAATGATTTCTGTCCAAGAGAAAATATAACCCGAAAGTTACCTATAGGACATTAACCAGTTTTATTTCTAACCTAGTAATCTTATTGTAACATTCTTTTTTTGAAAGGAAGGATCATGTAAATCCAAGTTCCTCAAGTACTCAGAGTTTTGCTACCTTTCTGGTTCTCTCATTAATTAATACACTGAATTAGAATATTTGATACATGTTCATTCTAAATTGATAATTATGATTTTTAACTCTTGAAAATTATACTTTAATAAGAAAGAGAATTTAAAATTTTTGTTTTGTTATAAATTGCTCTTTGAAACATCAGACGATTGGTATCCTAAACAGTTCAAAGATCAGCAATAGCTCCTTTTTTTTTTTTTTTGAGATGGAGTCTCCCTCTGTCACCAAGGCTGGAGTGCAGTGGCGTGATCTCGGCTCACTGCAACCTCCGCTTCCTGGGTTCAAGCGATTCTCCTGTCTCAGCCACCCGAACAGCTGGGATTACAGGAGTCCGCCACTATGCTCAGCTAATTTTTTGTATTTTTAGTAGAGACGGGGTTTCACCATGTTGGCTAGGCTGGTCTCATGATTTACCCGCCTCGGCCTCCCAAAGTGCTGGGATTACAAACATGAGCCACTGTGCCCGGCCAGCAATAGCTCTTTATCTTAAAAATAAACAAACTAACGTGGTCCACTTAGAAACTCTTCTGTATGTCATAATGACCAAAGGACATGCTGCCTTTTGAAGTCAGATAAATACAGTCAATTACCGGACCAAACTTGTAAGTCAAGGACTCTAACTATGAAAAATGTTAATTGTTGAAGCTGGGTAACAGTACATGGGGATTCATTATACTATTTAACAATTTCTGCATATGTTTGAATTTTGTATAGTAAAAAGCTTTTTGAATTACATATGTTAAATATAAAACTTTTATATATTAAGTTATACATATAATTTAAACATAGGTTTTAAATTATATAATTTAAACATAGGTTTTAAATTATATAATTTAAACATAGGTTTTAAATTACATAATTTAAACATAGGTTTTAAATTACATAATTTTAAACATAGGTTTTAAATTACATAATTTAAACATAGGTTTTAAATTATATAATTTAAACATAGGTTTTAAATTATATAATTTAAACATAGGTTTTAAATTATATAATTTAAACATAGGTTTTAAATTATATAATTTAAACAGGTTTTAAATTATATAATTTAAACAGGTTTTAAATTATATAATTTAAACAGGTTTTAAATTATATAATTTAAACATAGGTTTTAAATTATATATAAAATTTAAACAGGTTTTTAAATTATATATCTTATATTTATGAAATATATGTGTTATAAACATATAGAATAACTAAAAGCACTCAGAAGAGACAAAAAAAGGGTAGACTTGAATAAATGGAAAGACATCCCATGTTCCTGGATAAGATGACTCAACATCATAAAGATGTCAATTTTCCCCAATAAAAACATCAATAGTGGCCAGGCATGATGGCTCATGCCTGTAATCCCAATACTTTGGGAGGCTGCACATTTTGGGAGACCGAGGTGGGCAGATCACTTGAGCCCAGGTGTTTGAGATCAGCCTGGGCAACAAAGGCAAAAGCCCATCTCTTTCTTAAAAAAAAAAAAAAAAAAAAAAAAAAATACAAAAACTTAGCCAGGTGTGGTGGCGCACACCTGTGGTCCCAGCTACTCAGAAGGCTGAGACCGGAGGATCACTTGGGCCCAGGAGGCAGAGGCTGCAGTGAGCTGAGATTGTTCCACTGTACTCCAGCCTATGTAATAGAGCAAGACTCTGTCTTGGAAAAAAAAAAAAAAAGCCAGGCTCAGTCGCTCACGCCCGTAATCCCAGCACTTTGGGAGGCCTAGGCAAGTGGATTACTTGAGGCCAGGAGTTCAAGACTAGCCTGGCCAACATAGTGAAGGCCCATCTGTACTAAAAATACAAAAAATCAGCTGGGCCTGGCAGCACATGCCTGTAATCCCAGCTACTCTGGAGGCTGAGGCAGGAGAATCGCTTGAACCTGGGTGGCGGAGGTTGCAGTGAGCCAGGATCGTGCCACTGCACTCCATAGCGAGACTCTGTCTTTAAAAAAAAAAAAAAAAACCCACAAATGAAAAACACCAGTAGTTTTTTTTTTCCAGAGCTACACAAGTTGAACATAAAGTTTATATGAAAAATATGTAAGAAAATCCAGGAAAACCCACAAAAAGGAGTATTTGAGGAGGGAAGGTAGACCTACCAGATATAAAAACATATTATAAAGTCTACACATTGTCAGGTGCAATGGCTCACGCCTGTAATTCCAGTACTTTAGGAGGCTGAGGCGGGTGGATCACCTGAGTCCAGGAGTTCGAGACTACCCTAACCAACATGGTAAAACCTCATCTCTGTTAAAAATGCAAAAAAATTAGCCAGGCGTGGTGGTGCGCCCCTGTAATCCCAGCTACTCTGGAGGCTGAGGTGGGAGAATTGCTTAAACCAAGGAGATGGAGGCTGCAGTGAGCCGAGATCACACCATTGCACTCCAGCTCGGGTTGACAGAGTGAGACCCATCTCAAAATAAATAAATAAATAAATAAAAATAAAGTCTACATAATTACAACCGTGTGATTCTAATGCAAGACCAGTGGAACAGAATATAAATACCAGAAAGAGGTTCAAACACACATGGAAATTTCATATATGGTAAGTGTAGCATTTCAAATCACTGGGTAGAAAAGTTAATAGTTTTTAATGAATGTTGGGACAAGAGAATAGCCATTGGAAAAAGATTAAATCAAATCCACACTTCATGCTATATACCAGAGTACATCAGAATAAAATACTAATGAATCAGAAATCTAAAAGAGTAAAATGAAACCATATAAGTAACAAGAGAGTAACAGAAGAGTGTATTCTTTTTGTAACTTTGGAGTTAGGAAAGCGTTTCTAACTATGATCCCAAATCCAGAAAGGTTTAAAAGAAAATATTGATATATTCAAGTACATAAGAAGAAACTGCATGACAAACCCAAAAAGAATCACCATGATGTAAGTTAAAAGATAAGTGACAAACTGGGAGGAATATCATATCTCAAAGGCTCAATCTCTTGAATATACAAAGAGGTTCTGAAAATAAAGACAAAAAAGACCAAAGTCAAAGAGAAAAATGAGCAAAAGATATGAATAGGAAATTCACAGAAAAGTCACCCTTATACGTTAAAAAGGCAGAGAATAAACTAAAACTACTCTTAGATACCACTGCCTCACAGATCCTTAAGTCTGACCACACACTCGACAAGCCTGCAGAGAAACAGGTATTCTCATACCCTGTCCATGGTTACACCTTCTACAGAAGGGAATTTGGCAAATATAACAATAGCATATAACTTTTTTTTTTTTTTTTTGAGATGGAGTCTCGCTCTGTCGCCCAGGCTGGAGTGCAGTGGCGCAATCTCGGCTCACTGCAAGCTCCGCCTCCAGGGTTCACGCCATTCTCCTGCCTCAGCCTCTCCGAGTAGCTGGGACTACAGGCGCCCGCCACCACGCCCAGCTAATTTTTTGTATTTTTAGTAGAGACGGGGTTTCACTGTGGTCTCGATCTCCTGACCTCGTGATCCGCCTGCCTCAGCCTCCCAAAGTGCTGGGATTACAAGCGTGAGCCACCGCACCCGGCCAACAATAGCATATATACATTCACCTTATGTGTCAGTGATTATACTAATAGAAATCTATTCTAAGATGCACTTTCATAAAATCAAAATAACACATACATAAGATTCCACATTGCAACATTATTTGGAACAGCAAATGACTGGAAACCAGTTCAAGTGTCCATCAATAGCGGACTGGTTGAAAAGCCCATAGTTCATCCAAATAGGACAGTACTAAATAGCCATTAAAACGGAAATGAGGAAATCTCTATGTACTGTTGTGGAATGATCCCCAGGATATATTAAGTTTAAAAAGCAATGTACAGGATAAGACATATGGAGTATCCTAATTTTTATTTCAGAAGGAAGTTAAAAATATATAGAATTTTATCTTCACAAAAATGAAATCAGGATAATAAACCATAAACCAATAATAATTATTATCTATGGGTATGGGGGTAAGGAGATACAAATGGAAGCAGACTTCCGAGTATACATTTCTACATAATTATGACATTTATAAGTATTATATATATTCAAAAAAATAAAAAGGAAAAAAAAATCCCAAGCCCTAAGCTAAAATAAATGGAAACAAATGAACCTAACTATATGTCAAATGGTAACAGAACCACAATAAAAAATTATTCTCAGTGATTTTTAAACACCAACCATTTTATAATCTTACTGAAACATATTCAAAGGACAAAAAGAAGTTCCATAAAATCTTAAATTTCACCCAATAATTCTATTATTAACTGCAAGACTTTTTTATTTTTTATTTTTTTTGAGATGGAGTTTCACTCTTGTTGCCCGGGCTGGAGTGCAATGGTGCAATCTCGGCTCACTGCAACTTCTACCTCCCAGGTTCAAGTGATTCTCCTGCCTCAGCCTTCCGAGTAGCTGGGATTACAGATGTGCACCACCACACCCAGCTAATTTTGTATTTTTAATAGAGACGGGGTTTCGCCATGTTGGTCAGGCTGGTCTTCAACTCCTGACCTCAGGTGATCCATCTGCCTCGGCCTTCCAAAGTGCTGGGATTACAGGCATGAGCCACCGTGCCTGGCTGACTTTTTTAGATTTTGATGAAGATAAGGCAAATAAATTATACTGTTACTGTAAATAAAATATATGCATATAAATATTTTTAAAAGAAAATCCTGTAATGTCAAATTATTATTGAAAATATGTGAATGAACTCAACTGAATCAGGTAAGTATCACCAACAGATACTAAAAATATTAGTTAATTAGTTATTGGCTGGGCATAGTGGCTCATGCCTATAATCTCGGCACTTTGGGAGGCTGAGGTGGGAGTATCATTTGAACTCCAGTTTGAGATCAGCCTGGGCAACATGGTGAAACTCCGTCTCTCCAAAAAATTAAAAAATTAGCCAGGCATGGTGGTGCACCTTGATCCCAGCTACTTGGGAGGCTGAAGCAGGAGGATCACTTGAGCCCAGGAGGTCAAGGATGTAGTGAGCCGTGCTTTTGACACTGCACTCCAGGCTGGGCGACAAAGTGAAGGAAAAAAAAAACCAAAAAAGACGTTGTTGAGAAACAGGATATTTGGAAGTTGCCAGTGTCAGCCCCAAAGATTACTTGCTAAGTGTCAAGAAAAACCCTATTTTTCAAAGGAGAGATCCAGTGGTCACCACCTTAATTAAGTGATCACACTTCCCATCAGAAATACTGGAACAACCTAATATCACACACCTCTCAGTTCAGCAGTGGAGTGGAAAGCATTTGGACATTTTTATCTTGAGAGGAATGTGTGTGCCACACACATACACTCTCAGCAAATTAAAATAAGAGGCCCGGGTATCCAGTTATAGTTATACTAATTATCTGTACAACCTTGGCCATACCACTTAGTCTTTCAGATATCAGCTTCTTCATTTATACAACAGTAATTTTATGAAAGATTTTAAGACCCCTATAGTTTAATCGGCAATAAAAATTACATTATTCTATAGTTCTAAGAATGTTTAATTGGTCTTTTGTTCGCCTTATGTCACTATTGGAAAATCTATTCATTAGATCATTTTCTTGCTCTTTCAGTAAGTAGCATAAGAAAATTTAAGTCCAACAAAGCAATCCTCCTGTCCCTACTAATTTTTGGTTTCTTCTCTACTATGATGCTATCTTAATATAACAGTCTCACAGATGGGAAGCCTTCCAGGATAAAAGGAATTGCTGAGTCACCAGATAATTTTAGTGAAAGGAAAAAGAATCGATTTTTACACACATCTTAAAAAGCATTTACATATTGTTTTCCTACACTGGAAGCAAAAAACAGAAATGCTGTATGTTGTATATTCTTAAATTTGCTTTGTAGCATTGTTTCCTTTTCAGTCTAAGGAGAACTGAAAATGGTTAAAATTTTAAATTATGCTTAATTTCAGTAAATCCTAAAAATACTCTTATAGATGAAAAGACAAAAGTAGCATGTTTCTCTGGAGAGTGTCCTGGCTGAGACTTTTAAAAGGCTTAGATATATGTTTTGTTCATATTAACATCCCATAAAATCTACTGCTAAATATCTTTGGAACTCAGTTTCCTCATTTATAAAGTGAAAACACTATTTATCCTCATTGAATCACTGTGAAACTATGTAAGATTTTAAAAAGTGAAGTAGCCAAAACAGTGATGGTCACAGTTGAACCTCAATTACTTTTTAATGCCATGAATGTAAAAGAGGGAATAAATTTAGTTTATTAAGTTACAAGGGGTGAGATTAACAGTGTTCTAAATGCTTTAAGACAGCGAAAAGTTGTTCAAATTCTTCCCATTCTACCTCTCCTTTCCCACTCCCTAGCACTCCGCCTAAATCCCCACACAAACACAAAGACTTATCCAAATAAGGAGAAAAATAAAAGATTATCATCAGGAATTTCCTGCTCTCCCCCGAGCTTCCACGTACACACTTCTGCTTTTTGCAAAGAAAACAGTGAAAACTCGGCTTAAGTTTAGTTTGTAGCCTTAACAAAGAGTCCAGAGCAGTCTCTTAGGCTGCATCTCAGGTATGTTTTTGGCTAGTGTACCCTGTCAAGTCATTTTTTAGCCTAACTAAAAAAAAATTAAGTTATTAATAGAAGTTATGTTATTATTTGAATAACATACTGTATGAGAATATTTTAAAAGTTTTACATTGAATTAACATACAGCTCTGATTATGGTTGCTAAAAATAAAAAATAAATTTTTAAAAATAAAATTAAATAAATTTGTTTCCATAGAAAGATAATATTCTTCTATACTCAACCCATGCAGTCTTTGAATCCAAGGTTGTATAACATTAGATGTCAAAAGGAAATGCAAGATCGGGGAATCTTATTTATGCTCACTAAAATGAGATTAAAGGGTTGGAACACTAATTAAACAGAACTATTTTTACATACAACTTTTACTAAAAATTATTATACAACTATTCTCAGGTCAGTAAGTAAAAAAAAAAAAATATATATATATATATAATAAAAATATATATACAACCAATTTCTATTTACCATCTAGAAACTTTTTTTTTTTTTTTTTTTTGACGGAGTTTTGCTCTTGTTGCCCAGGCTGGAGTGCGATGCTATGATCTTAGCTCAATGCAACCTCCACCTCCCGGGTTCAAGCAATTCTCTTGTCTCAGCCTCCCAAGTAGCTGGGATAACAGGCGTGCACCACCATGCCTGGCTAATTTTTATTTTTAGTAGAGACGGGGTTTCTCCATGTTGGTCAGGCTGGTCTCAAACTCCCAACCTCAGGTGATCCGCTCGCCTCGGCCTCCCAAAGGCTGGGATTACAGACCATCTAGAAACATTTATTTTTATTTTATTTTATTTTTTGAGACGGAGTCTCGCTCTGTCGCCCAAGCTGGAGTGCAGTGGCGCGATCTCGGCTCACTGCAAGCTCCGCCTCCTGGGTTCACGCCATTCTCCTGCCTCAGCCTCTCCGAGTAGCTGGGACTACAGACGCCCGCCACCACGCCCGGCTAATTTTTTGTATTTTTTAGTAGAGACGGGGTTTCACCGTGGTCTTGATCTCCTGACCTCGTGATCCGCCCGCCTCGGCCTCCCAAAGTGCTGGGATTACAAGCGTGAGCCACCGTGCCCGGCCTAGAAACATTTAAAGATCATTCTCTCTTAATCTCTAAACTTTCAAACTGATGTTTGTAAACTGGTTTCGTTTCTGATGCTTTTTTGTCCCAGGGTTCACCCTCCATCTAAATAATCAATGCTGTTCTGATTTCATGACTTAGTGCTTTTTTATTAATTTGGTGTCCCACAGAGGTTGTATAATCCTTCTCAATAATAACAGCAAATATGTAGAGAGAACTTACTATGTACTGGGAACTATTCTAAGCATGTTGTATAGTTTTTCATTTAATGCCACAATAGCACTATGAGGAAGATTCTATTATGCTGCCAGTTTACAATTTAGTAAACTGAGACTCAGAGAGTTGAGGGAACTTGCTCAAAGTTAACAAGCTAGCGGTAAAATCCATGTGCTCTGACTACAAATTCAAGTTCTAGATGATGACCCCGTGCTAATCCTCTGCTCCTGCTACAACGAAGAGCTGGAAGAATAGTGCTGGGACTCAGGTTTACTTTCTGTTTCTTAGGACAACACTGAAAAGAAGTGTCCATGCCTGCTCTGCTTATTTCCTTTTTCTAAATATACCCAATAGGGCTAATTTGGGTACACGAGAATCAAAATTCTTGCTATTGAAATAAAAAAATGTAATATGGAAAAGTATATTCAAGTAAGCCCCACATACAACACTTTCATTTTATATAATAGAAAACAGAAGTTGCATGTAAATAAAATCAATTCAACATATATTTATTGAGAACTACTACGTTCCAGGTACTTGGGATAAGTCAGCGAATAAGAGAGATTAAGAATCTCTCCTTAGTAGAGGACTCTAATATACAAAATAGATAATAAACAATATAAAAGTATGTTACATGGCATTATCAGTAT
The DNA here is from genome assembly GCF_028878055.3 of Symphalangus syndactylus. NCBI lineage: Eukaryota > Metazoa > Chordata > Mammalia > Primates > Hylobatidae > Symphalangus > Symphalangus syndactylus. Next base: position 21,862,258 of record NC_072425.2, read on the forward strand.
GTAAAAGTCTGGTTAAAAAAATAAAAAATAGGGCCAGGCGAGGTGGCTCCCACCTGTAATCCCAGCACTCTGGGAGGCCGAGGCAGGTGGATCACAAGGTCAGGAGTTCGAGACCAACCTGGCCAACATAGTGAAACCCCGTCTCTACTATATAAAAAATAAGGTCAGGCGCGGTGACTCAAGCCTGTAATCCCAGCACTTTGGCTTTTACGGAGTAAAACTTTGGCTTTTATTGAGTAAAACAAGGCTGGAGGGTTTTATGCAGAAAAGTAATAAGATCTGACCTTAGGCTACTATTATGTTGAAAAGAAATCAAGAGGGGACAAAGACAGAAACAGTATGATGGGTAAAGAGGCTACTGCTAGGCCAGGTGTGGTGGCTCATGCCTTATAATCCCAGTACTTTGGGAGGTTGAGGTAGGCAGACTTCTTGAGCCCAGGAGGTCAAGACCAGCCTGGGCTACATGGCAAATCCCCATCTATATTTTAAAAAAGAAAAAAAAAAAGGCTATTGCTATAAATGATGACTCAGATGAGGATTATTGTACTCTAGCTGGTGAGAAGTGATTAGATGGAGATGAGATAATAAACCTTTTTGGAAATGTTAAGTTTGAGATATCCTGAGAAGTAAGAGAAAGAGGAGCTTTAAGGAAAAGAAAGTAAGGAAAAGAAAGTAAGGAAAAGAAAGTAATCATCTATCGCAAATGCTACAGACAGGTCAAGATGAGGACTCAGATTAGCAATTTAAATCAGTAGTGACCTTGATATCTTCCAAGGAGTTTTGCTACAAAGGAAAGTAAAAATGGAAGCAGTAGGTGGTAGAACAACTGGGGGCCAAAAAAGAGTAAAAGACTGGAACAGAGATTTTAGCTGCTACCCACCCAGAGAAAAGACAGAGTATGAAGTTTAACTTTGATCAAGTTAACTGCCTGATTTAAAAAAAAAAAAAAAAAAAATCAAGACTCTTCGGAAGAAAGTAACAGAATACAGTCTCTACAATGTATCACTTAAGATGTTTAACTTGTAATCCAAAATTACAAAGAAACAAAAATGTGCATCATCACACATGAAAATTAGCAGGCAAAATTCTGAAGTGGCTGTACTGTAATTATGCTTAAGGATTTAAAAGAAAACCTGCTCAATGTAAAAGAATAGGAAATCAAGAGAAAACAGAGATTAAAAAAACCCAAACAGACCTTTTAAAAATAAAAAATATAGAAAATGTTTTTAAAATTCATTGAATGACTCTAACAGATTAGAAGTTGATAAAAATCAGTGAACTTAAAGACATATTAATAGAAAGTATCCCATCTGAAGAAAACAGAAAAAAGACTGGGAAAAAATAGAGCCTCAGAGATATCAAAAGCTCTAAAATATACATAATTACAATCCCAGAGCCAAAGAGAAGAGAGATGGGCAGGAAAAAAAGTTTAAGAAATAATGGGCCAGATTTTCCCCAAATCTGGTTAAAAAAAAAAAATTAAAAAATTAAAAATAAAAGCATAAATTTAAAAATGCAAGAACCCCAACAAATCCCAAGCAGGATAAACCGAAAGAAAACCGTACCTAATCATGTCACAGTTAAACATCTGAAAACCAAAGATAAATAATCTCAAAAGCAGCAAGAAGAAAATGACACATTATACCTAGAGGAACAATAACATAAATGAATGCTGACTTCTCGTCAAAAACAATGGAAGGGCTGGCTAGGCAAGGTGGCTCACGTCTGTAATCCCAGGACTTTGGGAGGCTGAGGTGGGCGGATCACCTGAAGTGAGGAGTTTGAGACCAGCCTGGCCAACATGGTGAAACCCTGTCTCTACTAAAAATACAAAAAAAAATTAGTCGGGCATGCTGGCACACACTTGTAGTCCCAGCTACTCGGGAGGTTGAGGCAGGAAAATCACTTGAACCCGGGAGGTGGAGGTTGCAGTGAGCCAAGATTGCGCCACTGCACTCCAGCCTGGGTGGTGACAGAGCGAGACTTCGTCTCAAAAACAAACGAACAACAACAACAACAATAAAAATGAAAGCCAGAAGAATAGGAATGACATCTTTAAAGAAAAAAAAAAAGTCAACCAGAATCCTATCCAGTGAAAATATCCTACTGGGATGAAAGCCAAAAACAGACATTTTCATCTAGAGAAGTTTAAGAGAATACATCTTTAGCAGATCTACACTAAAAGAAATGCCGTTCTTTGGGTTGAAAGTAAATGAGACCAAATGGAAATGTGGATCTTTGGGAAGAAACAAAGAGCAATGAAAATGATAAGTAGGTGGGTAAATATGAAAAATATAATTTTTCCTCTTAATATATTTAAAATACACTTGACTGTTTAAAGATCTGAGGGCTTAGAAATCAGCCTCAGACGTGATTTCTCCTTTCTTATTCCCCCCTTCTATATTAACAGAAAAATACAGTACCTGTTTTAGTTTCAAAAAGAAATTTTCAGTAGTACTGCGTTTGCTAAAGGGCCAGAATAATCTTTCATTAGGTGAGCAAACGCGGACTTTTGTCTCCAGGAGAAATCGAACAGGCTCCTGTACTTCTGTTATTACCAAATCTACAGCTGTGGTCATAAACAGGACTTTATCTAAACAAAGAAAGAGAGAGGCTGAAGAGGTAAATCAGAAACACAAATATATTTGCTCATAAGATTCCATAAAAACTATTACTTTTATTATAAACTTTCAAAATACCTTAAGTGAACCATCAATTAAACGCGTAAAATAATTAGACAAATAACTGGTTTCAAAAACAAATTCCATATTGAGAATTATTTTAAAGTAACTGACAGTAGTATATACTGTAAAGCTTTTAAAACTGTACTGTCATCAGGAGACCAAGGCAGGCAGATCAGTTGAGCCCATGAGACCAGCCTGGCCAACATGGTCTCTACTAAAAATACAAAAATTAGCCAGGTATGGTGGTGCATGCCTGTAGTCCCAGATACTTGGGAGGCTGAGGTAGGAGAATCACTTAAACCCGGGAGGTGGAGGCCGCAGTGAGCCAAGATTGTGCCACTGCATTCCAGCCTGGGTGACAGAGTGAGACTCTGTCCCCCCCCAAAAAAAAAAAACCAAAAAAAAAAACACCACTGTACTGTCAGATTGTTCCGCACAAGTGGCATATGACTTCTTTATGTCACCCTTATCAACACTGAAACTTCTCAACTTTTAAATTTGGTTAACAATGGTATTTGAATGGTCTGTTTGTATCCTTTAACTATTTATCTATAGTGCTATTAATAACAAAAAACTGAAGGGGGGAAATGCTCAATAAGGGGCATTTATTAAGCAAATTACATTTTCAGAATGGGATAATATGCAGCTATTAAATGCTATTCAAAGAGCATATAAAGTATCTTCCAGATACTTTATGCATAGAGTATTTGAGGAGCTACACAAGAAACTGCTAACAGTGATTCCTTTGGGATGGAGCCCTGGGGACTGTGGTAGACTCACTTTCCCCTATAAATCCTTTGAAATTTTTAACCATTTATGTGCATGGATTACCTCTGTACAAAAATAAAACTTCCAAGTCTGTAAGTAAATAAGCACATAAATAGAAAAGAAAAAGGGGAAGGAAAAAATGAAAAAAAGGATGGAAAAGTGGGAAAAAGTGATACTTTGCTTATAGGTCAAATTTAATAATAAACTGAAGAACTATTCAAATTCTTTGGTTTCAACAGAATTAGGTAAACACTGGATATTGGTCAAAGAAGTGGTCCTTAGTTTTGCATCTCTTCTTGAGACTAAAATTTCTGTTCATGATGTCAACAATCTGTATCACCTTTAGGAGTTTCTTCATTTACAACTTGAAAATGTGGGGATTTTGGATTCCAGCTCCCCGTAATAACATAGGACTTTCCATCTGAACTTTTGCCCATAGATTCCTAGAAAAAAAGAGTAAAAATAAACCCAAATGCCACAGTGAGTGAACAACAGTTAACCCCCATCTTGCTGCCTTTAAAAACCAGAAGCTGCAAAAATATAAGAATATGGAAGAGGATATGTGTATGTGAATGATTATATTTACGGTAAAAAATGTGCCAATTATTTATGCAACTGTCCTGAAGTTATATGTAAATGCTTATGAATATCAAATTGTATACACATTAAGAAAATCCACAACCTAAATCCGATGTTGAATTCTTCTTTCACGTGAATTATCATCATATAATTTTTAGTTTTGAAAATAAAGATTGTCAGATAATGGGAATAATACTAATAACATCTACTATTGGTAAGATACATGACAGTCTATAAATAATTCTTTAATAAATTTTCTCTTTTGATTATCACATCAACTGTACTCAAATATTTAAACAAGAATTTTATCACCACCACACAGTTAACAGACCAAGGCTTATCCAAAGTCAGACTTGTAAACAGCTAGTCAGGAAAAAGGAAATTATCTTATCTTTGTATATTGTTTTTATAGCTTACAAGAACACCTTCTTAAACATGTTTTAACACTAGATTCAGATGAGAAAAAGTGAAACAACCTTTACTGAGGAAATAGTATGTAACTTTCTCATAAAAATAAATTCTTACCAAATCTAATAAGTGCATGTCACTATTTCGTACATCTTTTCCTGGACTAAGCAGAAGACCAAAACACCTACAAAAAAAGATCTGACATAAATTTAAGAAAAAAGATAACACAAAAGAACATTTAAATTACGCTACTTTAAAAACAAATTCTTGCTGATAGAAAAGAGAACACATTAGAATTATCAATAAATTTGTGTTGCTAAAATAATAATCCTTGCTTCAAGATCAGCTAATTCTGTTTGCCTTTTATTACCACATAGTTGAAGAGAGCATATTAGCTCATTATTTATAGTAGCTATTTCAAAGTAATGAAGCACTAACTTCAGTAAACAAAATAATTTCCTAGGGAACAAAATACTTTGGAAATACATTTTTTAATACAGTGTAAAACTATGCCATTAGATTGATAAAAGCCAAAATTTATATTTAAGCTAAACTTACTAAAAATGCTTACCTTTCAATGGCAAGTTCTTTATTAGTTGTTTGCTGCACGTAGATGACAATCTTCTTATCAATGCCTTGGCGTAGTTTAAAGCACTGTCTGTCCTTATCTTTGGGAACTGCACTGTAGACCAACATGTTTCATTAATTTTGCAAAGCATTTTCTTGTCACATACTAGAATCATTTTTTTAAACAAAGACCTCAAATCTCTGATTCTTTTCTGTGCCTGGTTTGCAAATAATAACAAAAAAGAAAAAAATCATTGTACGCCTCGATGTGAAAATATCATTTGAGTCTAGGCACTATGGCTTACACCTGCAATCCCAGAACTTTGGGAGGCTGAGGTGAGTGGATCATTCGAGGTCAGGAGTTCGAGACCAGCCTGAGCAACATGGTGAAACCTCATCTCTACTAAAAATACAAAAATTAGCTGGGTGTGATGGCACATGCCTACAGTCCCAGCTATTCAGGAGGCTGAGGCAGGAGAATCACTTGAACCAGGGAGGCAGAGGTTGCAGTGAGCCGAGATTGTGCCACTACACTCCAGCATGGGTGACACAGCGAGACTATATCTCAAAAAAAAAAAAAAAAAAAAAAAAAATATGATATTTGCAGGTAAACCACTAAAGCATTTACAAAGCTAGAAAAATCACTCCTATGCCCCCTAAAACATAACCTTAATTTTCTCTTTTGTTGCTGTAAAGCACGTTTCATGGCATCTGACATACAGAACTCAAAAAAAGTATTCTTTCCTTTATATTTATCGCTGGGCTTTACAGATAGACTATTATCTCCTTCTTTGCTTAAATATGTAATGAAGAAAAAGATACTTGATCACAGATCTTTTGAGTTTTGAGTTTCAAAGCAAGGTATCTTTAAAAAGTAATAGAAATGAGGAAGATATGGCCAATAATAAGCTGTTGCCCAACACTTCCCTTAAGCACTGTTAACTTTGTTATAAACCAGTGTAATAATTATGAAATACTAACTAGTGATAAGGTTAATAAACATCAGCTTAATTAAAAAGGTAAAAATATTATTTTTCTTTTTTTGAGACAGGATCTTGATCTGTCGCCCAGGCTGCAGTACAGTGGCACAATCTCATAGTTCACTACAGCCTCAAACTCCTGGGCTCAAGCTATCTTCCCGCCTCAACCGCCAGGATACCTAGGATTACAGGTACATGCCACCATGCCTGGCTAATTTTTTAAATTTTGTAGAGATGGGTCTTGCTACGTTGCCCAGGCTGGTCTCGAACTCATGGGCTCAAGCAATCCTCCCACCTCAGCCTCCCCAAGTGCTGGGATTACAGATGTGAGCCACAGCAAAGTTCTTAAAATGACAGTTTAACAAAATAATCCCCTATTCTCCCACACACCACTTTCTCTAGCTCATTGTTCTCAAAGGTAAACATCTGTCTGTGGCCATCAGCCAATATGCAAAAAATCTAAATTGTATCTTATTTCTGTACAACTTTAAGATAATGGCAATAGAACCATTAGTAGCTACTGTAAATGGCTAGATGAAAGCTCTGAACACCTACTCAGACTTAAAGGTAGCCCTGAAGAAATACTAATTTGAAGAGCTTCTGCACTTTATTACTGTTGATACTAATTCAAGAACATTTTTGAATACTTCCATTAGAAAATCAAAGAATCTTAGCAAAGAACTCGAAAAATGTCAAAAATGTTCAAAGAAAATTTTTGCATACCAAACTGTCAAATATTTGTGACAGAATTTTCACCTATAAGGAAATGGAAGGGTCTCAGTTTTCAACTTGTAATAGATACACTGGTCTCTATGTTCTTTGGATGCTCAAGTAAATATAATCCCATTGTTTAGCAGTTTAAAACAACAACAACAGACAGAAAGTTGTCTCTGGTGTCCTGAATCTACAGGGCTGCAGTAACAGGAAGCAGAATGGAGAGTGTAATCAGTGGGTGTTCACCTCACTGAATGTCAGGGTCCTAGACTATATTTCTGGTCTAATAACTACATCATGTGAATGTATCCAAGTAGGGAATTTAGTATTTAATTTCTATTGTGTAAAATAAGAAACTGAAGTCCAGACTTAATTTCCCTGGGTTTACCTATAAATAAGCACAATATAAACTACCCAGTTTATCTCATGAGGATGGTTAGTGAATTAAGTAAAACAAAAAAGAAGTGTTTTGAATGGTACTTTGAATGAAAATGCTCAATTTAGGTCGGGCACAGTGGCTCATGCTTGGAATCCCAGCACTTTGGGAGGCCAAGGCAGATGGATCACTTGAGGTCAGGAGTTCGAGACCAGCCTGGCCAACATGGTAAAATCCTGTCTCTATTGAAAATACAAAAATTAGGCGGGCATAGCAGCACATGTCTGTAATCCCAGCTACTTAGGAGGCTGAGGCAGGAGAATCACTTGAACCTGGGGGGCAGAGGTTGCAGTGAGCCGAGATTGCACCACTGTACTCCAGCGTGGGTGACAGAGTGAGACTCCGTCTCAAAAAGAAAAAAAAGTATGAGACCCTGTCTCAACAACAAACAAACAAATGCTCAGTTTTCCCATGGGCAAAATGGAGAAGCAGGTTTCTAATGACAATAATTTAAAAATTGGCCAGGCATGGTGGCTCACGCCTGTAATCCCAGCAATTTGGGAGGCTGAGGCGGGTGGATCACGTGAGGTCAGGAGTTTGAGACCAGCCTGGCCAACATGGTGAAACCCTATCTCTACTAAAAGTACAAAAAGTAGCCAGGCGTGGTGGCGGGCACCTATAATCCCAGCGACTCAGGAGGCTGAAGCAGGAGAATCGCTTGAACCCGGGAGAAGGAGGTTGCAATGAGCCAAGATCACGCTATCGCACTCCAGCCTGAGTGACAAGAGCAAAACTCTGTCTCAAAATAATAATTTAAAAATTATACTTTTTCAGAAATGAGAAGAGCATTAATTATTCTCATCATACTTTTGTCTATATTTATGTTAAGGTAAAACCATAGTAAATCTTGTGTTGTGTTATACACAAATATGAGTTGGACAGGGCATAAGTAATATCCATAAACCAACATGTTTTAGTACTCTATTTAACATTTAATTTCTACTTTAAAAATTTGCTATTAATATTATACACAATATGCTGGAGAACATTCATGTTAATAATTCTTTGAAAACTTCAGTAATTATTTCTGCAGATACATTCCCATACCTATTACAGAATTACTGGATAAGAGGAACCGCATTTGACAAGTTTAAATTTGACAAACCAAGGTATATTTTGCTAGGATTTCATACATCTAAAGTACTGTTGTGTTAACCTAATATATATAGGTATAATAATTATTTCGGTATAAAAATTATTTAGGTATAATATTTAGATAAAATAAATAGGTATAATAGTAAGTATTTTAGGTTTTATATAATAGGTATAATTATACAACTATTACATAATTTATATGTATAATATATAATTATTATTATGCCTAAATAATATGTTTAACCTAATATATTTAGGTATATTGATCATTATACTTAAATAATATATTTAAGTTAACACAACAGTATTTATTATAAACCAGAAATTCAGTAAAGCCATAGCAAAAGGAAAACAAAGTCCTAACAAACGTGAAAAGCAAATCTGACCATCCAGGGATTTTCTGTAATAGCACTTTGTCAGTATGCACAAATAGAACAGAGATGTTTATGATCATTCTATCTTGAATATGCCTGATTTCAGAAGGAAGGGAAGTTATACTGATACTTCCAAGGGATCTTAATCTTTCCTATTTAATAATTAGAATTTACAGACCAAAACTACATAAATATTTTCAATAAAGCAAAAAAGGCCAGGCATGGTGAATCATGCCTATAATCCCAGCATTCTGGGAGTCCAAGGTAAATGGAACACTTGAGGCCGGGAGTTTGAGACCAGCCTGGCCAACACGGCAAAACCGTCTCTACTAAAAAATAGAAAAAATTAGCCGGGGATAGTGGCAGGTGCTTGTAATCCCAGCTACTCAGGAGGCTGAGGCACGAGAATTGCTTGAACCTGGGAGACAGAGGTTGCAGTGAACCATGATCATGCCACTGCATTCCAGCCTTGGTGACAGAGCAAGGCTCTGTCTCAAAAAAAAAAAAAAAAAAAAAAAGGCAAGAAAATATATTTAGTTTAAAGGTTGCTTAACAAGGTAAAAAAACTATTTAAAATTATACAGATTATAATTTTCACTTTGCAGGGCAGGAAGGTACACTGCAGGAAGGACTACCTCACAGCATTGCTTTGAGAATACAAAAAGCCAGGAATGGGTGGCTCATGCCTGTAATCCCAACACTTTGACAAGCCGAGATGATCACTTGAGACCACGAGTTCAAGACCAACCTGGGCAACGTGGCAAGACCCCGTCTCTAGAAAAACTTAAAAAAAAATTAGTCAGACATAGTGGCATGCATCCGTGGTCCCAGCTACTCAGGAGGGTGAGGTGGGAGGACTGCTTGAGACCAGAAGGTTGAGGCTGCAGTGAGTCATGTTTGTACCATTGCACTCAAGCCTGAGCAACAGCGTGAGGTGTATGTCCAAAAAAAAAAAAAGAGAGAGAGAGAGAATATAGAAATGTATCTAACTAGAAGGCACTGAGCACAATGAGTTATACTTTACTCCTCAAAGTTTAAGCTGCACCGTACACTAAATTGGCCACCAGATGGCATGATAACTCCAAAGTCTGAAGAAAGACTAAGAATTATCCATTTTTCTAATACATAATCTAATAAACCAATCACCGTGCTTAATTTAAAAGCAAAATATTAGAAATATTCATATTTTTATATAACTTCATTTTACCAATTTAATGAGGTAGTCATGGAGGAAACAGACTTCTACATGCAATTACTGATTATAATACAATCATTTTGTGACATGGGCTATAATTTTAAAAAAATCAAGTCATCTTGCAACCATAAAATTTTAAAGTGAGAAAGGCTTTTAGAGTCTAGCCACCTCATTTAATAAATGAGGAAACTACTGACAGATGTAAAGAAACTTGGAAACGGGGACATTGTTAATAGTAACAATAATTAAACTAAAGCTAAGTTTTGACTTCTATTCCATGGTTCCTTCCACCACTCAAAGGATTATCATTATATTTAAAAATTAAAATCAGTCACTTCTAACCCTACAGAAGATTAGACTTCAGACACAGACCTTATTTCTCCCCTTCCAATGTATGCAGATAACTTTACTGGAAAACTTGATTTGAAAAGGCTTAAGATTTTTAGATTATTAATACAAGTAAATCAACCAACTAAAACAAGCAAATACAATCAGCAAAACAAATATAGCTACCAATCCAGCTAAGCTTGGCCATATATACACACATATATATATATATATATATATATATATATTTTTTTTTTTTTTTTTTGAGACAGAGTTTCGTTCTTGTTGCCCAGGCTGGAGTGCAGTGGCAGGATCTCGGCTCACTGCAACCTCTGCCTCCCGGGTTCAAGCGATTCTCCTGCCTCAGCCTCCCGAGTAGCTGGGATTACAAGCACCTGCCACCACGCCAGGCTAATTTTGTACTTTTAGTAGAGACAAGGTTTCCCCATGTTGGTCAGGCTGGTCTCAAATTCCCAACCTCAGGTGATCCGCCCGCCTCAGCCACCCAAAGAGCTGGGATTACACGTGTGAGCCACTGTGCCCGGTGCTTTGGCCATATTTTTATAAGCAGTTAGCCACTTGGTATCTGACTAAAAGAAGGTAGCAACATGTTCCCCATATGACAATTTTTTTAATTGCTTTAAAATTCTTCAAACTTTGCCTCTGTTAAATTTATGTATTTATTTTCCTTTATCACCCACATTTTTTTAAAAGCCCTCCCTTTAAAAGCAATCATTTTATGGTATGAAAGTTATAATTTGACCTAGAATTTCCCCTGAACCACAGCATGTTAATACATGAATAAAATAAGATTCCCTACCTAAAATAACCTTTACCATCATCTTCTTTTATTTCTAAAGACACAGAGAAGGTAAAGATGTCACTGTCAGGAGTCTGGGGTGCAGCAGTGGCTGAAAGTGGGGTCTGCTTGGCAGAACGGCGGAAGGCAGTGGCAAAACTGTAAAGTATCCGGCTTACCTACAACCAGACATGTTAGGAAATGGGCTGTTATCAAAAGATACAAAATACCTTTATTAAGCTGGAAGGTTACCTACTTTGGAGGGCAATAATTATCTTTATCCCACTTATTTCTTTTGGTAAATTACCTAATTTGTTAGGCCTATAAAGCAAGCAACACTAAAAATGGCCAGACAAGGGGTTTTAAAAAAGAAATGGTTATAAGCACTGTAAATCCAATTAAAAAATCATTTCCTAAATTGTTAGAAACTATCTGAAGATATTACAATGAAAACAGTCCTAACAAGTTTTGATTTAAAAGAATGGTTTGCAAATCTGTCAATGTTAGAACCAGAATGCCTACTTAACCCAATCAAAAGTAGCCAACAGGTCTCCTCTGACATTCTTAGTAGTAACAACAAAGTTCTAGTTAATCAAATTTTTAGTTAATTTATATTTTGGCCCATGAGACTAGAATCACTAAAACACTAGCAGAGAATTTCATCTGGCTTATGAGTGATCGTAATAAATACCATAATCATTTCAACCTAGTGAGGGCACTGGTGAAGTTTCATTTGCAGAGTTTTCTCTTGAGGACTTACAGCTTCTTGTATTTCACACCGGAAGACGTGTATTCTGAAGAGCTCTGCATTGTAATGACTTTCAGTGAAAGCAAAACAGTCACTCTCAGGAGTTCCATCATGCCCTCTGACACAGAAGAGGATTTTGTAGATAGGGTAGTTTGCTATTTCAGTGTTTGTCTGAGGATCTAAGAGTCTGTTCAGAGAAAAAGATATAGAGAGATTAGAGGAATTATGAATAATCTGCACTATGTTTATATTAAGATGTGAGACTCATTCTTTTTTTTTTTTTTTTTTTTTTGAGACGGAGTCTCGCTCTTTCACCCAGGCTGGAGTACAGTGGTGCGATCTCTGCTCACTGCAAGCTCCGCCTCCCGGGTTCACGCCATTCTCCTGCCTCAGCCTCTCCGAGTAGCTGGGACTACAGGCGTCCGCCACCACGCCCGGCTAATTTTTTGTATTTTTAGTAGAGACGGGGTTTCACCTTGGTCTCGATCTCCTGACCTCGTGATCCGCCCGCCTCGGCCTCCCAAAGTGCTGGGATTACAAGCATGAGCCACCGCGCCCGGCTGGGACTCATTCTTTCTAGTAAGAAGATCATATATTTGGTATGCTGATATTAACCTTAAATTTTAATAAGTCATATGTGAATTCCAGAACCCACTGATTACATAATTCCATAGTACTAAAAACCATATGGTACCATGTTTTAGGGAGGCAAACAGAAAGGTATAAACAATATCAATAAGCACATTTCTTATATAGTCTGCAACAAAATAAAGACAAGATACGTAAATTAGACTACCAAAATACATCATTGAAGCTGTGCCTTTTTTTTTTTTTTTTTTTTTTTTGAGACAAGTTTCGCTCTTGTTGCCCAGGCTGGAGTGCAATGGCGCGATGTCTGCCTCCTGGGTTCAAGTGATTCTCCTGCCTCAGCCTCCCAAGTAGCTGGGATTACAGGGATGTGCCGCCACGCCCGGCTAATTTTTTGTATTTTTAGTAGAGACAGGGCAGGTTAGCCAGGATGGTCTCAATCTTCCGACCTCAGGTGATCCGCCCACCTAGGCCTCTCAAAGTGCTGGGATTACAGGCGTGAGCCACCACACCTGGGCGAAGCTGTGCTTCTAATTATCTCCTTTAAAAATGACCTAATCTGTTATGAAAAAATAAAAAACAAAAAACTGATGCTTTTTCTCAGACTGAAACAAGTTTTTTTTTTGATTCATGGAAAATGACAGAGATTATACAAAATGTTAACTCCTCAAAAAAAAAAACATGAATAAAAGCAAAAAGATGCCATTCAGTAAAAAATCAAAGGGATAGCATTCATTCAAAAATCTACTTATTCAACAAATATTTATGGGATACCTACAACATTCCAGACTCTGTTCAGGGCACTAAGGCACAACTATGAAAGGTCTAAAAAGAAACTATGCAATTTCAACACTACGTGGGTAGAGCCATTAATGGGAAAGCCTAGAAGGCCTTGCTCATCACGGAAATACCTAGGAAGAGGATCTAACACAGGTTTGAAAGCACTTTTATGAAAACTCTAAAAATGTGGGGTTAAGACCGACTAGCTTTCTAACTTCTTTTATAGAATTAAATATATATTAAAGTATAACTTCAGTTAGAGGAATGAGTATTGACTAAGAAACATATAGAAATGAGTGCTAAACACATTTTATTAATAGTTTATCATTAATAAATAGAATTTGTGAGTCTTTGCAAAATAGTTCTTTATATACTTAAGGGGAAAAATTACATATACAGATTATTTTACTACAATCAACACACAGCTATTGCTCTGTCACCATGAAGTTCAAAATACTTCTGAGGATACTGAGAAATGGATACTCTATATACTGCTGATAAAAGTATAAACTGGATCAATATTTCTAGATGGCTAGTTGGCAATGTTATGAGAAGCAATAAAAATAGACAAACTCAGTAAGCTTACTTCTAGGAATTTATCTTAAGGAAATCAACAGAAGTCTAAAAAGACTGAGCTCAAAGATACCTATTTATAAAACACTGATATTCCCATATAATTAAAATTAGCTATCATTATTCATGCTTTTCTCTCTGAAAGATAAAAACCTTAAAATGTCTAATATAAGAGATGGGTTATTTATTTATAACCCATTCATATGCCATCATAAATTAAAATTTTTAATAATATTTACTGGCATGAAGAGGTTTATGATATAAAACTAAGTACAAGATGGTATGTACAGGTCCATTGCTGTTAAAAAAAGTTGATTCTAACAGTTGTATAATTATGTATGTATATATATGCAGGTATATTCACACATACATAGACATATACACATACCAATATGCAAAGAAGATCTTAATAAGCCAAGATGTTAACTGTATTTATTAGTGGTAGAGTAGAATTAAGGCTATTTTTATGTGGTAATTTTTTAAAATAAGCATGTATCTTTGGTAATAGGGAAAAAAAATTTATTTTACCTGCACTCATCTGACTTATTGAGCAACAGTATATTTAGCTGGTTGATACAGACATCTGATTAGCTATCTGCAATTGTTATTTGTTCTATTAGTATAAACAGCTAGAGGCTTCTCTGTGCCTCAGTTTTCTCATCTTTTTTTTTTCATTTTGTTTTGTTGAGACAGGTATCACTTTGTCACTCAGTCTGGAGTGAAGTGGCATGATCACAGCTCACTGCAGCCTTGAACTCCCAGGCTCAGGTGATCCTTCCATTTCAGCCTCCTGAGTAGCTGGGACTACAGGTGTGTGCGACCATGCCTGGCTAATTTTTGTATGTTTTGTAGAGACAGGGGTTCACCATGTTGCCCAGGCTGGTCTCGAATCCCTGAACTTAAGTGATCAACCCGTCTCAGCCTCCCAAAATGCTGGGATTACAGGCATGAACCACTGCACCTAGCCAGTTTTCTCATCATAAAAATTAAGGGGTGTATTGGTATAGTTAATATTTAATAATAAATTTTTGTAACTTTCAAACAGCATGAAACTCCATTTTGAAATAATGCGTCAAGCCTGTATTTTCATCAAAGGAACATGGAAAATATAATCTTTTAGGCTGACTCATGTCAATATATTTCATTTATCCCCAAAACATTAAATGCCTAATGTACTACACATGATTGGGATGAAAAACTATTACAAATAAGTGACCATTTTTCCCAAAGGTCACAGTCCTTGGAAGACATAACATCAGTGCCAGGTAAATGAAACATTACACAAGTAAAATAACTATTAATATGTATTTTATTCACTATTGCTTCTTTCTAAAGCAACAGGTCAGAGATCTGATGTAAATATCAAAAGATTTCAATAAACCAGTCTCACCTCACAATTCCTTCAGACACATTCGGCACTGAAAGGGTAACATCTAGTGAAATCTGACACTGGCTTCTTAAGATGGACATCATCCTTAAGGCTTCCACTTCACTCCTGGGAGCATTTACAGAGGCACAGCCTAAGTAAGTCAGTTTACTGAAAACTACGCTGTCCTCATCGGCCACTGGTGTGAAAGGACTTGAAGCTTCAGAATCTGAAAGAAACAACAAATAAGGAAGTGATTACTTTCACTTTGATATTTTGTTGACATGATTAGCAAGTAAAAATCTGCAAGTAACATTTAGGTTCTAAAATTAAGTATTAATGAGATAATATGCCACACCCTAAAAGAAATGCTCATGAAAGCCAGAAATCTCACACTAGAACTCTGTCAGAAACACCAAGATTTTTAGGTACAGGTTGAATATCCTAAATTCAAAAATCTGAAATATGAAATGCTTCAAATTTCAAAACCTTTTGAGCACCTACATGACACTTAAAAGAAGTACTATTTGGGGCATTTCAGATTTCGAATTATTGGATTTGGGGTGCTCAGCAGGTAATTATATGTATATTCCAAAATCCAAAAACATCTGAAATCTGAAACACTTCTGGTCCCAAGCATTTCAAAGGATACTCAAAATATAGTGCTGTTAGAGTCAGTCTCAATCAGACTCAGATTTGATTCACTTTTCTGCCTCTTCTAATTTGTTTTGATTTTGTAATTTACATTTAGGTCGAATATACATTTAGTATTTCTTCACTCTGAAACTCCTATCTCTGATTGCCATCTTTTTTTTTTTTTGAGACGGAGTCTCGCTCTGTTGCCAGGCTGAAGTGCAGTGGAACAATCTTGGCTCACTGCAACCTCCACCTCCTGGTTTCAAGCAATTCCCCCTGCCTCAGCCTCCCAAGTAGCTGTGACTACAGGTGAGTGCCACCACACCTGGCTAATTTTTTGTATTTTAATAAAGACAAGGTTTCACCATGTTGGCCAGATGGTCTCAATCTCCTGACCTTGTGATCCACCTGCCTCGGCCTCCCAACGTGCTGGGATTACAGGCATGAGCCACTGCGCCCGGCATAACTGTCATCTTTCTGACCTGCACTGCTACAATTATTTCTCTAATTCATCATCTTAGCCACTTCATTATGTTCTCTTAATCCCTTTGGCTTTCCTTTCCCAATAACATCTATAGTTTTAGCACCTGCTTTTCCAAATGAGTCTTTTCAGTTGTCCTTCTCCTCCCATGCTATATGTCTTTCTGTCCCATGTTCTAGTCTTCCTTTTTCAACTTGGCAACTGCTCCCATAGAGCTATATAGGTCTGGAGCAAACATCTGTTCACCCAGAATTATCCCTCCATTTCTCTAATATTATACTCATATTCCTTCTTTGAAAAATCTTTAAGCATTCTGGGAAAAAAAAAAAAAAAGACTCCCTCTGTGTCCTTTAGCCATGTTTTCTCTTTCCTCGGTACAACTGAAATACATTTAAAAGGAAATCAGAATGGTACATATATTTTTACTCCTCTCACATCCCCTTAGATTAAGAATTTAGAGATTCTAGAGAATGTTTTTGCCTGTTTTTGTAGACAATGATTTTGCCTGTTCTAAATAAAACCTAGTACAAGGTGGACACTCACATATTAAAAACAATAACCTTCAGTTACACAAGCAATGCAGCAATCCTAACCTCCTTGTCCAGGTTTCACTGGTAGGCTCATCTCTGGTTTTTGGAGCCCTACTAATGGCACAGGATTAATGGTAGATGAAGCGGAGAGCTGATTAGAAAGAGGCCCATCTCCTTCACCATCCAGTTGTGACCTTTTCACAAGCTCCTTTTCCCCTGGCTGGTCATCCATTGGAGGATCCATCAGTACATCTGCTAGCTCTTTTTGCAGCTGCTGTTCACTTCCATTCCCTACAATCTAAGGGTCACAAATACATGCAATCAGCAAAGTGAGAAAGATTGGCCAGTATTGATTAAAATGGGTCCACATTCTAAAGAAAATCATTAGCATTTCTTTTAATACAAAGATATCTTCTGAATGTTTTTTTAAAAAAATAGAATAAAACAAGATCTGCAACAAGTAAGGGCGCAGCTGCTCTCTCAATTTATATAGTTTTTCATGAAAAAGTACATAGTAAACTTGAGACTAATACCCAGAAATATATGCGATAGCCTGCCAATGTTATTAAAGTCTTTTACTGTGTCCTAAACTAACAATAATTAAAGGATTTATAATTTTGTCTGCTAAGAAATAATGCTTTTAAGAAGAACATCTTAGTGTCTCCTCTAGCCCTTAAGAAAAAAGGAAAAATGTGCTTGCTTCCAAAAGATATCAACAGAAACATACATATTAGGCAATACATTTCCACAGGTATTTTACCACTCCAGTCATATGCAAGTCTCTTGTATTTCTGAGGAAGACTTATATGATATGAACAGGTTCTGAAAGTTCTGAAACACTTGAGTAAAGCTGACATGAATGTACAAAATAGTCCTGAGAAATAAAAGCACTCTATTTCAACAATATCAAGTAATTTTATGGAGTCATGATGGGTTATTACTAGTTCCTCAACAAGGAAGCAAGTAAGTGCAAAATCCAGTGGAGCCTGCCCAATGCCAAGGAAAACCACAAGTGACATAATGCAGTATCGTCACTAAACGCTTACGAAATACTAAAAAAATTAACAAAAGAATTGAGTTAGAAAAACGAAGTCATGGGAAAAAAGAGGGAGCCCTGATTTAGGAGGATTTCTGAAGACTAAAACCTAACAAAAAGTTAAATTGGGCAGGGCTAAGAGAACGAGGCCTACCCTAGCAAAATTAACACAGAGGCTAGGAAGCAAAATTCCAATAACAGAGGTAGGTATCTCTGGGCTACCAAGAAATCCAATTCAAGTATTTTTATTGATTCAGGCTTTTATAATTCTATAAACTTCAAGTCTCTTGTGCTGCAAATTATAATTGAGAAAAAGATAAGTCTTTTTTGCGGACATTTTCCCAAGGAAATTCCAACACTTCAACTACTTTTGCCTTAGAAATAAAGACCTCTTTCTTGGCTTCAATGACAATTTCTGTTTCTGTGAATTTCATTTTATGTTTGGAGTTATTGCTAATGGAATTACAAGTGGGCAAAGTAATTTTAACCCTTTGTTAAATCGGATTCTACACATACACAAGTGCAACTGATTTCTTTTTTCAGAAGTTCTGCTTTAAAAAGTTTTTTGCTGGGCACAGTGGCTCATGCCTATAATCCCAGCACTTTGGGAGGCTGAGGTGACAGACTGCTTGACCTCAGGAGTTCGAGACCAGCCTGGGCAACACAGTGAAACCCCATCTCTACCAAAAATACAAAAATTAGCCATGTGTGGTAGCATGTGCCTGTGGTCCTAGCTACTGGGGGGCTGAGGTGGGAGGATCGCTGGAGCCCAGGAAGTTGAGGCTGCAGTGACCTGAGATCACGCCACTGCACTCCAGCCTGGGTGACAGAGCAAAACCTTATCTCAAAAACTTTTTTTTAAAAGAGACACCATATCACTATGTTGCCCAGCGTGGACTTGAACTCCTGGGCTCAAGTGATCCTCCCTCATCAGCCTCCTGAGTAACTGTGACTACAGGCAGTGCCACCACGCCCAGCTTAAAAAGTTTTTAAAGCACCTAAAAATCCAACTATAGCTTAGATCCAATTAACCTCTTATCTTTTCAAAACTGGAGAAGAAATACTGTATCACCTGCAGTAAGCAAAAGACAGCCCAAGTGAACCTAAACTAACTTTTCCAAGGGTAGGGAGAAATAACATATAGGAGTAGAGTTATATAGCTTCCCAAAAACAGATGAGAGAAGATATTAGATTCCCTGTTGAAGCAATTAGTAATTACAACTGGGAATGCAACTGGAACTGGAGAAAGACATATTAAATGCTATGAAGTACTGTTTTGCTCTTTGGCACATAAGTAAACCCAAGTTTTCTGTTGGGATAGGCTGCCTACATTGTAATATATTTACCAATCACAGAAATGCAGCTAACCCTAAAAGAAAACATGTTTATACATTTGCCTTGTGTTTATACATGTTTATCTTGCATTCTTCCCTACTTTATAAATTTTATAAACATAAGAACTGTCTTCAATGTCCTTAACTCCTCCTTAAAAACTAGGAAAAAGTAATGCACACACACAAAACAGTTGTAAGAGTGGTTTAAAAATAGTAACCTAACAAATGTCTTGAATAATCTTATCAAATACAATGCTCAACAATTATCATGTTAGATCATTTGTGAACCTTTAATCCAGTTCCAAATTACTACCTGTGACAGCATAGTACACATACTTTTTTTTTTTTTTTTTGGAGACAGAGTCTCGCTCTGTTGCTCAGGCTGGAGTGCAGTGACACAATCTCGGCTTACTGCAACCTCTGCCTCCCAGGTTCAGGCAATTCTTCTGCCTCAACCTCCCAAGTAGCTGGGATTACAGGCACGTGCCAACATGCCCAGCTAGTTTTTGTATTTTTAGTAGAGACGGCATTTTGCCATGTTGGCCAGGCTGGTCTTGAACTCCTGACCTCAAGTGATCCACCCACCTTGGCCTCCCAAGTGCTAGGATTACAGTCATGAACCACTACGCCCGGCCTACATACTTTAATCAATTAAGTTCTTTTTTATTTTTAAGACGTCAACTAATTTTGCCTAAACCAAGCTAGGACAACATTCAGCAGTGCCTTTCAAGGTTCTGAAACTTTGACATGCATCAGAATCACCAGGAGAGCTTGCTGAGACAGACTGTTGGGCCCTACCTGAGCTTCCAATTAACTAAGTCTGGGGTGGTACTCAATTGTTTGAATTTCTAAAAAATTCCCAGATCATAGTGATGTTGCTAGCCTGGGAACTGCACTCTGAGAAACAATCTTAGATTAATGATTTTTGACCATGACTATCCAAAAAAATTATCAGTATTACTAGGGAGTATGAAATGAACAAAAGCATGTAATACATTGCGTGGCATCTGTCACATAGTCAACATTAATACATATTTGTCTTTTTTCAGAAGTTCTGCTTTAAATAGTTGGTTTTTTGCTGGGTGCAGTGGCTCAAACCTATAATCCCAGCACTTGGAGAGGCCGAGGCAGACAGATTACTTGAGGCTGGGAGTTCGAGACCAGCCTGGCCAACATGGTGTAACCCTGTCTCCACTAAAAAATACAAAATCAACCAGGCATTGTAGCATGCACCTGTAGTCCCAACTACACAGGAGGCTTAAACAGGAGAATCGCTTGAACCCAGGGGGCAGAGGTTGCAGTGAGCCAAGATCGTGCCAATGCACTGCAGCCTGGGTGACAGAATGAGACTCTATCAAAAAAAAAAAAAAACCCAACAACAACAAAAAACCTCCACAGATGATTCTAACATAAAACCAGGATTGAGAAACACTGCCTCAAATCTAAATCCCAAACTACGACGCCAAAATAGTATTTACCAGAGGGTCCACATAGACATCAAAATGATCTCTGGTACTTTTTGAAAATGCAAATCCCTTGACTCCACCCAAGAAAAACCTCTGTACATGGGCCCCAAGAATCTATATTTTGCACCCCATGAGATGTTCACATGTAACAAAGTTTGAAAATCACTGGGCTAGGAACTTACACAGTTCATTTATTTTCTAATATGAATGGTTCATCATGATAAAAGGACTAACTGCGAATGATTTTTACTTTTTGCACATGCCTATCTCCACTAGAGAGGCTAGGAAAGTTGACTATTTAGTTTCCAGCCTCCCTTACGGCTATGGTTTACCATATAACATAATTTTAGCCTTTCAGATGTAAAGAAATTGGCTGGAAAGCTTCTGGAAGACTTGATTTTCCCAATAAAAGAAACAAGCATGACCGGTGTTACCCCCTTTCTCTCTTCTTCTTGACTTGGAACATGAATGTAGAACCATGGTGGATGCACTATTACAATGAAGTGACACAGAACAAAATGTCAGTAAGCCAATCCAAGCACAGTGGCCTGTGCCTGCAGTCCCAGCTACTCAGGAGGCTGTGGGGAAGGATCACTTGAGGCCAGCCTGGGCAACATAAGGAGACCCCTTGTATTAAAAAAGAGTCAGTGAGCCAAAAATGAATGAGTGGATAAAAGAAATTGGGTCCTTAATGGTATAGATCAGAAGTTAAGAAACATTTTCTGTAAAGGGCCAAATAACAAATATTTTAGGCTTTGCAGGCCTTATATGCAGTCTCTCTTGTAGCTACTCAACTCTGACTTTGTAGCATGAAAGCAGCCATAAACAATGTGTAAACAAACTAATGTGGCTATGTTCCAATTACACTTTATTTACAAAAACAGGTGGCAGACCAAATTAGGCCACCAGGCTATAGTCTGTTGAACCCTGGTATGGATGAACACGTTAAACCAACTAGCAACTGTTTATCTCCAGACTTCTCATAGCAGAAAAATAAACCCACTCTTAGTAGGGCTCTCTTCCTTGCTGCCAATAGCATTCCTAACAGATACCACGATTACCTCTAAAATAAATGTAGTTTCAGGTAAAGTAATGAAGACATTGTGGTACTGGTGAAGAAGCAAATATATAGATCAACGGCACAGAACAGAGTCCAGAAATAGATGCACACATACATGGCCAACTGATTTTCAACAAAACTGTCAAGGTTATTAAATGGAGAAAGTGACAAATAAAACAAATGAAGCTGGAACAATTAATCTGACATCTATACACAAGTACATGAATCTCAATAGTTCACATCATATACAAAAAATTAACTCAAAAAGGATTACAAACCTAAGTGTGCCCTAAAACTATAAAACATACAGAATAAAACATAGGAGAAATCTTTTTGATCTTGTGACACAGAGATTTCTTAGGACACAAAAAGTATGAATCATAAAAGAAAAACTTGAGAACTTTATTAAAATTAAAAAGTTCTGCTCAAAAGAAACTCTTAAGAGAATGAAAAGATAAGCCAGATCTGGAGAAAATATTTGCAAGTCATAGATCTGATGAAGGACTTATATCCAGAATATATAGAGAATTCTTAAGAAGAAAACAAACTACTCAACTAAAAAGGGCATTTCATCAAAGATACACAGATGGCAAATAAGCACATAAAAAGAAACTCAACATTACTAGCCATAAGGGAAATAGAAATTATAACAGGATGCCTCTATACCCTTATAAGAATGACTATAGTCTGGGCGTGGTAGTTCATGCCTATAATCCCAGCAATTTAGGAGGCTGAGGCAGGTGGACTGTCTGTCTCTAGGAGTTTGAAACCAGCCTGGGCAACATGGTGAGACCCTGACTCTACAAAAATTTTAAAAATTAGCCAGAAGTACTGGCACACACGTTGGTCTCAGCTACTCAAGAGGCTGAGGTGGGAGGATCACTTGAACCCAGGAGGTTGAGGCTGCAGTGAGACTATGCCACTGAACTCTAGCCTGGGCAACAGAGCGAGACCCTGTTTAAAACAAAATACAGAGTAGAGTAGTGTAGAGTAGAGTAGAGTAGAGTAGAGTAGAGTGTAGAGTAGAGTAGAGTAGAGTGTAGAGAGTAGAGTAGAGTAGAGTAGAGTAGAGTAGAGTGTAGAGAGTAGAGTAGAGTAGAGGAGTAGAGTAGAGTGTAGAGAAGAGTAGAGTAGAGTAAAGTAAAAGTAAAGTAAAGTAAAGTAAAGTAAAATAAAATAAAATAAAATGAATGACTAAAATTCAAAACAACTCTGACAATAGGAAGGGCTGGCAAGAATGAGGAGCAACTAGAAAACTCCTGTACACTGCTGGTAGGAATGCAAAATGGTCTAGTCATATTATCCATTTTTTATAAAGTTTTATAAGGTTAAACATTACACTTACCATATGACTCACTCTTAGGTATTAGTTACCCAAGAAAAATAAAAACCTATGTCTACACAAAAATCTGTTTGTAAATTATTTTTTGAGAGACAGGGTTTTTCTCTGCTGACCAAGCTGCAGGAGAGTGGCACGATCATAGCTCACTGCAGGCTCAAACTTCTGGGCTCAAGCAATCTTCCCATCTCAGCCTCCCAAGTTGCTGAGATTACAGGAATGAGCCACCAATGCCCAGCTGCAAATGTTAATGCATTATTCATAATAGCCAAAAACTGAATACAACCCAAATGTTTATTCACTGGTGAGTGGATTAATAAAAAGATTCTTATAGATCTATAAAATGGAATACTACTAAGCAATAAAAAAGAATAAACTACTAATACACACAATAACATGGACAAATCTCGACAGCATTATTCTATGTAAAAGAAGCCAGACACAAAAAGACTACATACTGTATGACTCCATTTACCTGGCATTCTGGAAATGGCAAAACTATAGGGACAGAAATCAGATCACTGGTTATCAGGGAAGGGGAATAAAGGTATGACTAAATAGATGCACAAGGGGACTTCTGGGAGTAATAAAAGTATTCTCCATCTTGACTGTGCTGGTTGTTACATGAGACTTTACATTTGTTAAAACTCAGGACTGTACAACTAAGAGGGCTGCATTTTATTGGTGTAAATTCTACCTCAAAAAATCTGATCTAAAATAAAACAGAAAAAGTATGATTTCCACAAAAGATGCAATTTGAGAACACAACTGTTCCTTTTTTTCTATCTACTCTACTAAAGGTGCTCATCCAGGATTCTGTCTTTGGCATTAACTTCACGTTATTAGACTCTCCTGTGCCACTGTATGGCATCAACTCCCAACAACAAACAATCCCAAATCTATATCTACAATCCCTTCCTCAACTGTCTACTGGATAGAGAACTTTAGTTGGATACATCAAACTTATTCTGTCCAAAACTTAAGCCACTGATCCTCTTCCTGCTTTTTTTTTTTTTTTTGAGACAGTCTCATTCTGCCGTCCAGGTTGGAGTGCAGAGGCGCAATCTCTGCCTCCTGGGTTCAAGAGATTCTCATGTCTCAGCCTCCCGAGTAGCTGAGATCACAGGCATGCGCCATCACGCCCAGCTAATTTTTGTATTTTTGGTAGAGATGGGGTTTCACCATGTTGGCCAGGCTGGTCTCAAACTCCTGGCCTCAAGTATCTGCCCGCCTTGGCCTCCCTGTTGGGATTACAGGCATGAGCCACCGCACCCAGCCCTCCTGCATCCTTTTTTAATCAATGAGTTGCACTACCATTCATTCCATGGCCAAATTAAGAATTACAATCATCCTTGATTTCTCTCATTCCCATATGACTCACAAATCCTACTGACCCTTGTCTGTCCATTTTTCCCTTCTTCTATCTTCTCTGCATAGCTAATACCTTAGTACAACCTCTTTCATTTTACGTAAGCCTACTGCAAAGTTAGTAGTTTGCCTGCCTTCCTTCCTTCTCTCTCTCCTCTTTCACATATGGCCACCATCCAACTTATAATTGCCAATCTTAGTTGTGATCAAGCACTTCCTTGTTTTTAAATCCTTCCACGGTTCCTCAATGCCCACAAGATAAAGCCCAAATTCATAAGTATATCTTATGTCTTTTCATAACTCTGCTCAATCTGCCTTTCCAGTCACTTAGTCACAGCAAACTACTCAACTTTCCCAGGACACACCATACAGTTTCAAGCACCCATACTTTGCATAGAGTGTTCCCTTTCCTGGAAAGCCATCCTCTCCTCCTGTGTATTCTTTAAGACCAACCTTAAATTCTGTTACCTCCTCTGGGAGAACTTAACCCTTCTAGATAGGATTTAATCACTCCCTCCTCAGGGCTACCATAATATTAGCATACGTGTTTATTCTAGCATTGCTACTTGTTTTAGAAAATATTTGTTTAGAGAGTCCCTTGAACGAGACTGGGCAGAGACTGTCTGTTAAATTATCTTTGTATCCCCAAAGCTTCAGATAGTGACTGGGACAGAATACACCTGAAATACATATTTACTGAACTGAATGTTACAAATGCAAAGAATGGAAGCCAAAGCAGTATGATTTTACCCTACTTGGATACTGAATATTCTACAAATTTTGGTTTAATTATAGAAAGGAACTCTGAATGACTTTAGCTTTATCTACTAAAATACAAAAACAAAAACAAACACCATCTTTTTTCATTATTCTGAGCAAGTGTCATTAAGGTCTAACATTTACAATAAGAATACTGCAAAGACCCCAGTGCAAAACACAAACAATATATTTTGAAGTCCCACAAAGACTTCTAATGTAATTTAGCACAAATATGAAGACAAAAAAAGCAAAACAAATATTTATGAATAGTACAACTAAGAATTACATTTAGATTTGTGTTTATTTCCATGTACTCTACATTAAAAGGAACAGTTCTTTAGGAAAGTCCTGAATCGTGAAGGAAAACAATAAACATAAAAAGGCCAATTTAGCATTTAGCAGCTACTGTAAACATATGACATAAACGTCTGCAGGGATGGAGACTGCATGATGAATTGTTTATTCATAATTCTGCTTACATAGCAGGGTGGTACTAAAAAAAACTGGGCTCAGAGTTGTTTTGTGGCACAATGCCAAGAGGCACCCCATTCACAGCATAGATTATCTGAATGGCTCTCACTAGAACTGTACTGTGCAAAGCCTATGCAACTGAACTTAGTAGCCATACTTGGGCCCCCGAGTAAGACATATCTGGCTTTGGGACATTGCTCTGACATTAACTCTGTAACTGAGGGCAAATTGATGTCTGGGAGCCCCAACTGTCTCATCTCTAAAATGAGGATGTTAATATCTATCTCACAGGATTGTTATTAGGGTTTGATAACATTATTGGGCACTTATGTATATTTCAAGCACTGTATCGTGTGGTTTTTACAGAACTCTCATTTAACTCTCACACCACAGTAGCTGCCAAATAGTTAGCATCCAATATGTGTTGGTATTCCTCCGCCCCACTCTCAGTTCTTTCTAAAGAACTCTGATCCACCTATTAGAGTTGAAGTTTGAAAACAAACAATAAACTTAGCAAGTAGTTCTACTTTTCGTGGCCCAAAGAACTCTAAGAACACACCTACTATTCATGTACAAAAGCAGCATACTGGAATAACATTTGTCCTTTCTAAATATATCAAATAAGGGCAATATCTTATATGGTAGAATTGGCTGCAAGTCTGTTTCCTTGAGAGCAAAATTGCATTTTGGAACCAAAGGACAAAATGTTCCAAAGGCAAAATCCAGAGTCATTTCCTGGTCTCAATTTTCTACTTCTAATTTTATAGTCCTTGTTTCCTTTCACTGCAACAATACCAACTCAGCCCCACTTGATTTGCCAGTTATACAAAGCTACTTCAGGCAGTTTGGGATCCTTTTCTGAAGGATATTTAGGCCCTCAAGACAACATGCTTAGGAAGGGACAGTTTGTGCTTGAGAAGTCCCTAGATGATCAGAAAATTAAAGAAGAATTCCTGATGATCTACAGTTTCCACTATTTTAATCCTACTGCAGTAAAAACACAAATGAAAATGGTTCAAATTGAGTAATACTGCTGAGCTTCAGTGTAAAAGCTGAGCAATTAAGAAGTATGTATGTTGCTTATAACACTAAATAACCTTAGCTGTGTCAGAATACATGACACAAAATAACCAAAAGTCCAATTTGGATATTTGAAGATTTAGTTACTAATTTCAAACCTGCTCACACACTCATTCTGTGATCTTTGTTAAATCAGTAAATTTGTTTATGATTTACTTTATAAACCATGGCTGTTCTGATTATCAGTCTCTTTATCTTACCCTATGAAGGAAGAACCAAACAACATAAAGTTACCATTAGAATTTCTAGTATTACTTTAAAATAAAAAGAGGAGGGGAAATAACAGCAGCTTGTGAATTTATCCTGAAAAGTCAACTGAAGACAGGCCCAAAACATTTACGACTGTTTCACTAAGTAATAGGACTATGGATGGGTTTTATTTAATTTTTTATTTTAAAAATAGAGACAGGGTCCCATCATGTTACCTAGGCTGGTCTAGAACTCCTGGGCTTAGGCAATCCTCCTGCCTCCACCTCCCAAAGTGTGCTGGGATTACAAGCATGAGCCACCGCATCTGGCCATGGCTGGGTTTTAGTTACTTCTCTTACTGCCTGGTTTTCTATATCAAGCAGACATTATTATAACTAAAAAAAAAAAAAAAAAAATGACGAAGCCATTTCCATCTTGGGAGGAAAACAAAAGCAAATACAATCAATTCTTCTACATACAGTAGTCCTGACTCCATGTTCTTTCAAGCTTCTGGATCTTACCACGTTACAGACTCACTTCTTTGTACAGGACATTCTTAATATGTTCTCAACTATCACCTACTATACATAACCTTTCTTTTCTTCTTTAGGCAACAATTACGTTCTCACACAGTTCGCTCATACCTAGATTCTAATACATGATGAATTGTATCATGACATATTTACTGATGTGTCTCCACCACCACCACCACTCTAACTCTCTTAATTAAACTGAGCTCATGTTCAGTAACTTTGCTGAATAAAAGATCTGCATTACAGAGGACAAGATTACCAGGTTCTTTTTTTCTTTGTTTGAGACGAAGTTTCGCTCTTGCCGCCCAGGCTGGAGTGCAGCGGCATGATCTCAGCGCACCACAACCTCCGCCTCCCGGGTTCAAGCAATTCTCCTGCCTCAGCCTCCTGAGTAGCTGGGATTACAGGTACGTGCCACCATGCCCGGCTAATTTTTGTATTTTTAGTAGAGATGGGGTTTTGCTATGTTGGCCGGGCTTGTCTCAAACTCCTGACCTCAAGTGATCTGCCTGCCTCGTCCTCCCAAAGTGCTGGGATTATAGGCGTGAGCCACCATGTCCAGCAGATTATCAGGTTCTAAAAAAGCAGTATTGGAAAACAAATCAGAAGATTAGTTACGGCATTACTGAGATAGAGTGACTTTTGTTATCTGCTATTTTAATAAAGTTTGGCAATTTTCTTCCATCTAAATAATGTCAATTAGATTTTTCAAGAAGAAAACCCTATGAGGATTAAAGAGTTTAAAAAATTAACTGATCTGGCCGGGCTTGGTGGCTCATGCCTGTAATCCCAGCACTTTGGGAGGCCAAGGCGGGTGGATCACGAGGTCAGGAGATCGAGACCATCCTGGCTAACACGGTGAAACCCCGTCTCTACTAAAAATACAAAAAATTAGCCGGGCATGGTGCTGGGCGCCTATTGTCCCAGCTACTGGGAGGCTGAGGCAGGGGAATGGTGTGAACCTGACAGACAGCTTGCAGTGAGCAGGGATCACGCCACTGCACTCCAGCCTGGGCAGCAGAGCGAGACTCCGTCTCAAAAAAAAACAAAAAAAAACAAAAAGTAACGGATCTTTCTGCATAAGAAACACTAGTTCATCAATGCATCCCCAACCAGTATTTATAGAGTATCTTTGGGTAAGAGCTAAGATTCCCAACTGAGAGGAACATATAGTCAGTCAGATGGAGAAAATACATGTTCTGCTTTTATGGAAAGTTCTCACATTTTGATATGAGTTGTCAAAACATTTTATTAAGAAAAATACCTGCTTATGGATGACTAGGTTAAAAAAAAAAGAAATACACCTCTATGTATTTTATATATATATATATATATATATATATATATATATATAAAGAGATGGGCTCTCACTATATTGCCTAGGCTGGTCTCCAACTCCTGAGCTCAAGCAATCCTCCCACTTTGGCCTCCCA
Organism: Symphalangus syndactylus; assembly: GCF_028878055.3. Lineage (NCBI taxonomy): Eukaryota > Metazoa > Chordata > Mammalia > Primates > Hylobatidae > Symphalangus > Symphalangus syndactylus. The sequence continues at coordinate 21,890,954 of NC_072425.2, forward strand.
AAGTGCTGGGATTACAGGTGTGAGCCATCATGCCCGGCCATACCTCTATGTTTTCTATAACCACACCATCACATAACACTTTTCTTTAAGGGGCTTACGTAAAGCATTACCAACTCCAAGAAGCCTTCCTTGACCCCTCCCTCAAGCTGAGTCAGGTTTCCATCCTCTGTTCTATAGCACCCTTTGCTCATCTATACCACAGCATTCATCTAACTATACTGATGCTGAAAATTAAATATGGCCAGAGAATCTCTACAATACCTCCAATCAAGAGATACAGCCTATTTACCCAAAATCTTGAATAAGAACTGGACTTGTGACTTGCTTTGAATAAGAGAATCCACGTGGTATAATTTCTAAGCCTCAGCCCTAAAGGCCTTACAGCTGCTACTCCTTTCCTAAGACTACCATGCTGTGAAGAAGCCTAAGATGAGCGACTACATGGAAGGAGACCTAGCCATCCTACTCAAGCCCAGTCCCCACCTGACCCACCAGATGAAGTTGTATGAGCGCAAGATTGGCAAAAACCAACCAGTCAATCCACAAAATCAAGAGAAATCGTTTTAATCCACTGAGTATTGAGGTAATTTGGAGTTTTTTCCTTACTATTTTTATTTTTTTTAAAAAAGAGACAGGGTCGCACTATTGTTGCCCAGGCTGGTCTTGAACTCCTGGGCTCCAGTGATCCTCCTGCCTCAGCCTCCCAAAGTGCTGGGATTATAGACATGTGCCACTACAACGGGCAGAGGTAATTTGTTACAAAGGAAAGACTAATAGAAACAAATGTAACAAGACTTTTAATAATTGTCATCTACCCTAAGCTATAAGCATCTTAAATATAGGCACCAAGTCCAGTTCATCTCTATTCTCATTCAGCCTTGTATTATTTTCTCTCTGGCTATGATGTTCTCCAGTTCTACTATCATTCCACTTGGGACTTACTGTGTTCTTTGAAGCCAATGATTTATATCATTTATCATTTCTGGAAAATATTCAACTATTATCTCTTCAGGTATTTTCTTGCATCTTCACCATTCTCTTATTATAGAACACTTAAGATGATTGGTCCTTCTCATCTTAATTTTCATGTCTCTTAAGTGGTCTTTCATATCTTATCTTTCAATGCTATCTTCTGGATAATTTCTTCAGATCCATTTTCCAGGTATTTGATTCTCTCTTCAGCCATGTGTAATGTGCTGTTTAACACATCTGCTGCACTTTTAATTTCACTGGCTCTAAATTTAATTGCAGAATTCCAGTTTTAGTTGGCTTAATTTTTAAATTTTTTGATATTTTGTTCTTTTTAAATGTTTTCTTTTTTTTATTTTTTATTATTATACTTTAGGTTTTAGGGTACATGTGCACAATGTGCAGGTTTGTTACATATGTATCCATGTGCCGTGTTGGTTTGCTGCACCATTAACTCGTCATTTAGCATTAGGTATATCTCCTAATGCTGTCCCTCCCCCCTCCCCCCAACCCACAACAGTCCCCGGAGTGTGATGTTCCCCTTCCTGTGTCCATAAGTTCTCATTGTTCAATTCCCACCTATGAGTGAGAACATGAGGTTTGGTTTTTTGTCCCTGCGATAGTTTACTGAGAATGATGTTTTCCAGTTTCATCCATGTCCCTACAAAGGACATGAACTCATAAATGTTTTCTAATTTTGCTTTAAGTCTTTAATGATTTTAATCATATTTCCCTTAAGGTTATACCTAATAATTCTAATGCCCAAGTTCTAGTGGGATTCAATTCTGCTGGAGTTTGCTAACTTGCTCATAATAAATAATTCTTTGTATATATTTGTAAATGTTGGATTGTGTGCTCTGCTTTAAGAGGGTTATCTGGGGAAATACCATGTAGCCTGAGTGGCGAGTATGTTCTTCCAGAGTAGTTCTGCAACTGCTTCTGTAAGGTGCCTGGAGTATTACCAACCAAGGAACATACAAGTAGTGTAAATTCAAACTCTAAACATACATGAAGGCAAGCCTGTGGGAACAAATTACCAGCAAGACCCTCCTCCAAATTAGTGTCCAAGCTAAGAAATGTAAGTTTCCTTATGTTCTTCCTGTGACTACAGGTAGAATTTTTACCCTATCCTTTCAAGTTAGGACGTAGCCCCTGAGTACACTTTCTGAGGAGATCTCAGCTCCAACACCTCTCTCTCTAAACCCAAGGCCTTACCTCTTGCCCAACGTAGTTATCAAAATCCAAGCACTTTGGTTATAAAGAATAAAAAATCCTAGTGCAGACCAAATGTCAGCCCATATGTATAGTTCCAGCTTTCAGTCCCCTCTTTGTTTTTGTTCCTTGAAGACTGTCATTACTTTCTTGTAAATACAGCTAGTCAATTAAAAAGGTATTTGTTACATTTCAGCCAGCTTTCCTAATTATTTTATATTGGAAATTTCTTAGGCTGTGTAGGTTATCATATTTTCAAAAATGGGAATTCTTATCCTGTGATAGTTACTAGCTGTCAAATGACCTTTCAACAAGACACTCAACTGGGATTTTTGGAATTTGGGGGTGGAATAGTGACAGACCTTTAAAATATGTTTTCCATTGGGTACACATGGACATAAAGATGGGAACAATGGACACTGAGGACTGCAACAGAGGGTAGGAAGGGAAGGAGACAGAGGGATAACGGTTGAAAAAACTATCTATTGGGTACTATGCTTACTACCTGGGTTTAATTGTACCCCAAACCTCAGAATCATGTAACATACATTTGTAACAAACCTGTACATGTACCCCCTGAATCTAAAATAAAAGTTTAAAAAAACATTTCTTTTTTGAAACAGGGTATCACTATGTTGCCCAGGCTGAATTGCAGTGGCTATTCACAGGCATGCTTATAGAGGACTGCAGCCCTGAAGTCCTGGCTTTGAGCAAACCTCCTGCATCAGCCTCCTAAGTAGCTGGGACTACAGGTACACACTATCACACCCAACTCATGGTTTCACTTTTATGTTTATGTCCCAAGCATAAATGTTAGCACTAAAACAGAAACAAAGAAAAATTCCAGGGCCTGGCGTAGTGGCTCACACCTGTAATCCTAGCACAATGGGAGGCTGAGGCAGGTGGACCACTTGAGGCCAAGAGTTCAAGACCAGCCTGGCCAACATGGCAAAACCACATCTCTACTAAGAAAAAAAAAAAATTAGCCGGGCATGGGGGCACACTGGCACATGACTGTAATCCCAGCTATTCAGGAGACTAAGGCACAAGTCATCTGAACCCAGGAGGCGGAGGTTGTAGTGAACAGAGATTGTGCCACTCCACTCCAGCCTGGGCGACAGAGCAAAACTCTGTCTCAACAAACAAACAAAACTCGAGAGCCTTGGAATTTATTTAATGTCACGCTGGCCAGGCGTGGTGGCTCACAACTGTAATCCCAACACTTTAGGAGGCCAATGTGGAAGGATCATTTGAGGCCAGGAGTTTGAGACTAATCTGGGCAACATATGAAGACCTTGCCTCTACAAAATAAAGTAAAATAAAATAAAATGTTTTAAATTCCATATTATACCACATTGAAATGGCAAAAAAAAATTGTTAGGAAGGGCCGGGCGTGGTGGCTCACGCCTGTAATCCCAGCACTTTGGGAGGCTGAGGTGGGCAGATCACGAGGTCAGGAGATCAAGACCATGCTGGCTAACACAGTGAAACCCCGTCTCTACTAAAAATACAAAAAATTAGCCGGGCGTGGCGGTAGGCACCTGTAGTCCCAGCTACTCGGGAGGCTGAGGCAGGAGAATGGCTTGAACCCAGGAGGCAGAGCTTGCAGTGAGCTGAGATTGCGCCACTGCACTCCAGCCTGGGTAACAGAGCGAGACTCCGTCTCAAAAAAAAAAAAAAAAAAAAAATTGTTAGGAAGATAGATAAGACGCTCTACAAATCTTTTTTTTTTTTTTAAGTCATTTTGTTAGTCATTCTACTAGGGGCTGAGAAACGATACAAGGTTTCAAAAAGGAGAGTACCACTGCGCAAGATATCTCCAGTAATACTGTTATACATTCCTCTGATGACAGACCTTAAAGATTTAACAATTTTAATAATTCCTCAATTCCAGTTCTATACATAATAACCTTACATAATATACAGATGTACTGAAATTAAAACACACAGAGGAAATATTTTAAATTTGGAAAACATGTTCCTCAATTTCCTTGTCTACAAAACACAATCATGCATCGCTTAACAACAGGGATACATTCTGAGAAATGCACTGTTGGGCAGTTCTGTTGTATGAACATCATAGAGTGTACTTACATAAACCTAGGAAGCATAGCCCACTATACACCTAGGCTGTATGGTATAGCCTGTTACTCCTAGGCTACAAACCTGTATAGCAAGTTACTATACTGAATACTGTAGGCAATTCTAACACAATGGTAAGTATGCGTATATTAAACATATCTAAAAACAGAAAAGGTACAATAAAAATATGGTATTATAATCTTTTGGGACCACCTTCATACATGCAGTTGGTTGTGGACTGAAATGTTGTCATGCAGTGCATGACTATACAGGTATTTCTTTCTGGTAAACAAGACAAATCATAGTTAGAAAGAATAAGACCTAGTATTTGCTAGCACAATAGGGTGACTACAGTAAAAATGGTTTAATTGTACATTTAAAAATAACTACCTGGGGGCAGTGGCTCACACCTGTAATCCTAGCACTTTGGGAGGCCAAGGCAGGCGGATCATCTGAGGTCAGGAGTTCGAGACCAGCCTGGCCAACATGGCAAAACCCTGTCTCTACGTGTAAAGAGTACAAAAATTAGCCAGGTGTGGTGGCACACACGGCTGAGGCAGGAGAATCGCTTGAACCTGGGAGGCGGAGGTTGTAGTAAGTAAGCCCAGATCCTGCCACTTTACTCCAGCCTGGGTGACAGAGCAAGACTCTGTCTCAAAAATAATAATAATAATAAAATAAAATAAAAATTAAAGTAAAAGAGTATAACTGTGCTGGTAAAAAATGATTTAATTGAATATTTAAAAATAACTAAAAGAGTGTAACTGTGCCACACACAGTTTCTCATGCCTGTAATCCTAGCACTTTGAGAGGCCAAGGCAGGCAGATTACTTGAGGCCAGGAATTCAATATCAGCCTGACCAACCTGGTAAAACCCCATCTCTACTAAAAATACGAAAATTAGCCGGGCATAGTGGTGCATGCCTACTGTCCCAACTACTCAGGAGGCTGAGGTATGAGAATCATCTGAAACCAGTAAGTGGAGGTTGCAGTGAGCTGAGATTGCACCACTGCACTGCAGCCTGGGCAACAGAGCGAGAGTCCACCTCAAAAAAAAAAAGAAAAAAAAGGTAGAATTGTATTGTTTGTAACACAAAGAATAAACGCTTAAGGTAATGGATACCCTATTTACCCTGAGGTAATTATTACTCATTGCACACCTGTATGAAAATGTCTCGTGCCTCATGTAATGCATATATACACATTAACGCATAAATATATACACCTACTATGTACCCACAAAAATTAAAAATTAAGAAAAAAGGCAGGGCATGGTGGCTCACACCTGTAATGCCAGCACTTTGGGAAGCCAAGGCAGGTAGATCCTGACCTGAGGTCAGGAGTTCAAGATCAGCCTAGCCAACATGGTAAAACCCCATCTCTACTAAAAATACAAAAAATTAGCCAAGTGTGGTGGCATGTGCTTGTGATCCCAGCTACTCAGGAGGCTGAGGCAGGAGAATCACTTGAACCCGGGAGGTGGAGATCATGCCACTGCATTCCAGCCTGGGCAACAAGAGTGAAACTCTGTCTAAAAAAAAAATTTTTTCAGGGAAAAAAAGACATATGAGACAGCAAAAAAAGTTGTTCTTTGGAAGATACCTGAGGGTTCCCCCCATGTACTATAAATGATTAATCAAAGTAGAAATAGGAAGAGTAAGTCAAACTACTTTGAAAGTTTACAAGAAAATTTTCAAATGGAGGAAATCCAAAAGGAGACAAGATGGATTTACTTGCATATTTACTGCTGTCTTAATTTCTAGAAACTGTTCCTGGGCTAACTATTCTACTTACGCACAGAAAACTCTTTTCCCTAATCAAAGATTCTGCTCTCCTTTCATACTAGTAATATACCCTTTTTACTAAATAATTCCTGCCAATATATAAATATTCTACAATCATTCAATAAAATCCATAACCCCTGCAGCTATCACTCAATTTTTCTGCCCTCATTTTACAGCAAAAGTCCTTGAAAAAGTTGTCTGTATTTATTTCCACTTCTTTCTCATCTCCTATTTACTAATGAATCCACATTAACCTTACTACAGTCCAATCTCTCCAAAAAAACCCATTATTCTTGAGGATCCCCAAGGCCTGCATCTTATTTTTCACTTATTATCTAAATTAATCTATTAGCCAAATCAGACATACCTGATCACTACTGCTTTCCTGAAACACCTTCCTCACTTGTCTTCCAAGGAATTCTGCTCTCCTAGTGATACGGTTTGGCTGTGTCCCCATCCAAATCTCATTTTGAATTGTAACTCCCCCAATTCCCATGTGTTATGGGGGGGAACCTGGAGGGAGGTAATTAAATCATGGAGGCAGGTCTTTCCCATGCTGTTCTCGTGATAGTGAGTCTCATGAGATCTGATGGTTTTTAAAACGGGAGTTTTCCTGCACAATCTCTCTCTTCTCTTGGCTGCTTCCATCCTAAGACATGACTTCCTCCTCCTTGCCTTCTGCCATGATTGTGAGGCCTCCCCAGATGTGTGGAACTGTAAGTCCATTAAACCTCTTTTTCTTCCCAGTCTCAGGTATGTTTTTATCAGCAGTGTGAAAACGAAGTAATACACCTGGGTTTTCTTATATCTCAGGAGTTATTTCTTGTCAGTTTTTTCTGTTGATTTCTCTTCATCTCATCTCTGAATATTGAAGTACCCTAAGAACCAACTGTTATCACTTGTCTCTTCAATATCTACACTCACATTGTGAGTGGTCTCATCTAATTCTATAGCTTTATTTATTTTTTTATTTTTTCGAGACGGAGTTTCACTCTTGTCACCTAGGCTGGAGGGCAATGGCACAATGTAGGCTCACTGCAACCTCCGCCTCCCGGGTTCAAGCAATTCTCCTGCCTCAGCCTCCCAAGTGTCTAGGATTACAGGCTGTACCACCATGCCTGGCTAATTTTGTATTTTTAGTAGAAATAGGGTTTCACCATGTTGGCTAGGCTGGTCTCAAACTCCTGACCTCAAGTGATCTGCCTGCCTCAGCCTTCCATAGTGCTGGGATTACAGGCGTCAGCCACTGCACCCAGCCATAAAAATTTCATAGCTTTAAATAGTATGTAAATACTATTGATGACAGCTACAACCAACCTTTCCTTAGTATTACTCTCATACTTCCAACTATCAAACTACCTACCTGACATCTCCAAAGAGACAGCTAACACCTCAAATGTAGTATGTTCTCCTGACCCAATTCTGGACTTACCTTTCTCTTTCCCATCTCAGTAAATGGCATTACTGAGGTAATGCCATTACTTTTTAGTTCAGGATTAGACTAAACAGCCCAGGCCAAAATCTAGGAATCATCTACTTCTCTTTACCTCATACCCTACATCTAATTTACCCACATTAATACCAAAACATATTCTGAATCAGAGCACATTTACCCCTGCTCTCCTTGCTACCACTCTTGCCCCTTTCCTGCTAATTGTCCAGGGAGATTTTAGAAAAGACTTATTGAGATATAATTCATAAACCATACAATTCATTCATTTAAAATGTATGTTCAATGGTTTAAGTATATTCACAGATATATGCAACTACCAAAGTCAATTTTAAAACAAATTCATTACCTCAAAAAGTGGCACAGGCCGGGTGCGGTGGCTCACGCCTGTAATCCTAGCACTTTGGGAGGCCGAGGCAGGCGGATCACCTGAGGTCAGGAGTTCGAGACCAGCATGGCCAACATGGTGAAACCCCATCTTTACTAAAAATACAAAAAGTAGCCAGGCATGGTGGTGCATGCCTGTAATTCCAGCTACTCAGGGGGCTGAGGCAGGAGAATCTCTTGAACCCAGGAGGCGGAGGTTGAAGTGGGTTGAGATCACGCCACTGCACTCCAGCCTGGGCGACAGAGACTCCGTCTCAAAAAAATTTTTTTTTAGTACAAACATTGTAAAAAGCAGCACAATATACCCTTAAGTTATCACCTTTCTATTCCCACCAGACTCCTCCAACCAGCCCTAGGCAACCACTAATTTTCTGTCTCTAAAGATTTGCCTATTCTGAATATTTCATATTCATGAAATTATGTAATTTGTAGTCTTTTGTGAGTGACATGTCATTCAGCATAATGTTCTCAAGGTTCATGTATGTTGTAGCACGTATCAGTATTTTATAGCTTAATAATATTCCACTGTATACCACATTTTGTTTACCCATTCAGCAGTTGACGGTTTAGTTCTTTATACTTCCTAGAACTATTATCATTTACAAATTCTTTCACTGCATTTTTTTGTTTTTGTTTTTCACTTTTCTTGATATCTTTTTTTCTAAGTAGAGACAGGGTCTCCCTCTGTTGCCCAGGTAGGAGTGCAGTGGGTATGATCACAACGCACTGTAGCCTTGACCTCTCTGGCTCAAGAGATCCTCCCATCTCAGCCCCCAAATAATTGGGACTACAAGAGCATGCCACCACATTCAGCTAATTAAAAAATTTTTTTTTTCTTGTAGAGATGGAGTCTCTGTATGTTGTCCAGGCTGTTCTCAAACTCGTGGGCTCAAGTGATCCTCCCATCTCAGCCTCTCAAAGTGCTGAGATTACAGGCATGAGCCACACTGCACCTGGCCCTAACACAATGTTGAAGACTGGTAGTGATTGTAGACCTCGTCTTATTCTTAAACTTAGTGGGGGGGAGAATCTCTCACCGTCAAGTATGATTTTACCTGTGAGCTTTCTGTAAATGTCCTTTATCAGGTTGAAATGTTCCATTGTATTTCTAGTTTGAGTTTTCTCATTTTTTTCATGAAAAGTGTTAGATTTTCGTCAAATGCTTTTTCTGCATCTACTGAGATGATCATGTGGGTTTTGCTTTTTATTCTATAGATATGGTGTATTACATTAATAATTTTCAGATGTTAAACTAACCTTACATTCCTGGAATAACTCCCACTTGATCATAGTATGTAATCCTTTTTATATTTATATACCAGCTGAATTCACTTTGCTAGTATTTCAAGGATTTTTGTGTCCATATGCATTAAAGACATTGGTGTGCAGTTTCCCTTTGATGTCTTTGTCTGATTTTGGTATCAGGGTAATGGTGTTCTCATAGAGTAAGTTGGGAAGTATTCCCTACTTTTCTATTGCAGAGAAGAGTTTGTGCAGAATAGACATTAATTCTTATTTAAGTATCTGGTAGAATTCAGCAGTATAGCCACCTGAGTCCAGGGTTTTCTTTGGGGTACTTTTTTGATTGCCAATTCAATCTCTTTGTTACAGATCTGTTCAGACTATTATCAGTTTTGTTAGTGTCACTCTAGAAATTTGTCCATTTCATCTAAATTACCTATTTATGGGCACACAACTCTAGTATTCCTTCATAATTCTATGTATTATCAGCAGTATTATCCCCTTTCATTTATGATTCCAGTAAACTGTCTTCTTTTTTTGTGGCTAATCTAATTAAAGCTTTGTCAATTTTGTTGGTATTTTCAAAGAACCAATTTTTGGTTCCACTGATTTTTCTCTACCGCTTTTCTATTCTGTTTCATTAATTTCTGTTCTTTTATTTTCCTTCCTTCTGATTGTTTTAGGCTTAGTGTACCTTTCTACCAGGGTCTTAAGGTGGAAGGTTAGAATATTAAGTTTAGGTCTTTCTTCTTTCTTAATATAGGCACTTAACAGCTATAAATTTCCCTAAGAACTGTTTAAGCTGTATCCCATAAGTCTTAGTATATTGTATCTGGATTTTCATTCATTTCAAGTATTTTCTAACTTCCTTTTTGATTTTTTTCTTCCACTTTTTATTTAGGAGTATGTTGTTTAATTTCCCTGTATTAGTGAATTTTCAGTTTTACTTCTGTTATTGATTTCTAGTTTTCTGCCCTTATGGTTGGATTAATACTTTGGGTGCACTTGAAAAGAATGAATATTCTGCTATTGTTGGGGTGAGTGTTCTACAGAGATCTGTTAGCTCTAGTTGGTCAACAGTGTCATTCAAGGCTTCTATCTCCTTATTGACTGGCCTAGTTGTCCCCTTCATTATTGAAAGCAGTGTATTACAATCTTCAATAATTTTTTTTTTTTTTTTAATGAGACAGAGACTTGCTATGTTGCCCAGACTGGTCTCGAACTCCTGAGCTCAAGCAATCCACCCGCCTCAGCCTCCTGAATTGCTGGGATTACAGGCATGAGCCACCACACCCGGCTAACAAATATTCTTGAATTGTCCATTTTCTCTTCATTTCTGTCAGTTTTTGCTTCATGCATTCTGGTGCTTGGTTATTAGGTATGTAATTGTTAGATGTTTGTTATGGACTGATCCTCCTCATTACAAAATGTCATTATTCATATATCACTTCTAGTAAAGTTTTTTGTTTTAAAGTCTATTTTGTCTAAAGTCAGAATAGCCAATCCAGCTTTCTTATAATTGCTGTTTGCATTACATTTTTCCATCTTTTTATTTTAAATCTATTTGTATCTCTAAACCTAAAGTATATCTTGTAGATAGCATACAGTTGGATCATATATTTTTATCCAATCTAACAGTATCTCACCTTTTGATTACACTGCTTAATCTATTTACATTTAGTATTATTATTAATATAGCTGGATTCAGGAGTGCCAACTTTTATCATTTTTAGTGTGTCTCTTATCTTTTTTGTGCCTCTATTATTGCTTTCTCTTGGACTTAGTAAATATTTTCTAATATAGCATTTACATTTCTTTCATGATTTTTTTCCACATATATTTTTACTTGTATCCTTGGTAGTTCCTCTAGGAACTTACAATGTACTATTTTTATTATTATTTTTTTTTTAGAGAGGGTCTCACTCTGTCACTTGGGCTAGAATGCAGTGGTGTGACCATGGCTCACCAGAGCATCAACCTCCTGGGCTCAAGTAATTCTCCCAACTCAGCCTCCCAAGTTGCCTTCTGACTACAGACACACACCACAATGCCTGGCTGATTTGTGGGGGGTTTTTTGTTTGTTTGTTTGTTTTTGTAGAGACGGGGTTTCACCATGTGGCCCAAGCTGGTCTTAAACTCCTGGCCTCAAGCAAACCACCCACCTCACTCTCCCAAAGTGCTGGGATTACTCTTTTTTTGTTGTTTTGTTTTGTTTTAAATCTTTAAGCTCTGTTGGACTTGAAACAATGTACATCTTATCAGAATGAGCATCTGATTTATACTCACTCAATTCTACTGAGAAACAGAAACATTATTCACACATAGCTCTATTCCCTTCCCCCTGCCTTTTGTGGTATTGCTATAAACATTATATCTATAAATGTTAGAAGTCCAACAATACACTGTCACAATTATTACTTTATATAATTTATATATACCTTTAAAGAAGTTGAAAGAAGAACCAATGTACATTTAAAGCTTTTCTTATATTAGCCTTCTTATTTATCATTTCTGGTTTTCTTCACTTATTCTTATGAATTTGAGTTACTATATGGAGTTATTTCCTAGCCCAAACACAGATCTGTCCCTATCTTATCTCCTTTTTCCTATTATTGGCAAATATATTACATTTCCGCATCTCATAGGCCCAACAATATACTATATACATACTATATAGTACTGCAGTAAAATGCAGTAAATATACTGAGATTTATGGGATACAGCTTAAACAGTTCTTAGGGAACTTTACAGCTATTAAGTGCCTATATAGATACACATGATATATACACAACACAAAAGAGAAAAGGAGAAAATATGCATTTATAGTGTTATTACTACATAATTACTTTTACTGGTGCTCTTTTTCATGTGGATTAAAATCATCATTTGGAGTAACTTGCTTTCAGCCTGAAGAATTTCCTTTAGTGTTTCTTGTAAGGTGGGTCTGCCAACAGCAAATTCTCTAAGTTTTTACCTCAGAATGCCTTTACTTCAAGGAACCTTCAGTTTTGATAATAGCTTGGCTGACATAGAATTGTTGGTTAACAGTTTTTTTGGTTTAAGTGCTTTGAATATGTTGTCCCACTGGCTTCTTGCCTCCATTTTTTTGCTGAGAAGTTAGTTATAAATCTTACGGGCAGGTTCCCTTATAAGTTGATGAGTCAGTTATCTCTTGCTGCTCTCTCAAGATTTTTTCCTTGTCTTCGGCTTTTAGCATTTTTACCAAGATATTCCTCTTTGTGAATCTCTTTGCATCTATCCTACATGGAGTTTATTGAACTTCCTGGATGTATAAATTATTGTTTTAAAATAAATTTGGGATGTTTTTGGACATTATTAAAATTTTTTTCTAGTCATTTCTTTCTCCTCTCCTTTTGATACTCCTATTACAAGCATGTTGGTACACTTAATAGTTTCCCATATTTTTCTGAGCCTGTTTTTTTCTACATTGTTTTTCTTCATGTTCTTTGAGTAATTTCTACTGATCTATCGTCAAGTTCATTAACTTTCTTTTGCCAGTTTAAACGTACTGTTGTGCCCTCAAGTGAGTTTTTCATTTCAGTTACTGTGATGTTCCATTCCAGAATTTCCATTTGCTTCTTTTTAAAATGATTTCTATCTCGTTATATCTCTATTTCATGTGAAACTATCATCACACCTTCATTTCTTTAAACGTGATTTCCTTTAGTTTGCTGAATATATTAATAATAGCTACCTTGAAAGCTCTGTGTTAAACCCAACCAGTCACTCTCACAGGCAGTATCTGTTGCTTGCTTTTTTAACAGGATATCTGGGTCATATTTTCTTGTTTGTCTGAATGTCTTATAATTTTTGGTTAGAAACTAGATACTTGAGATAATATACAGTACCAACGCTGAGTACTGGCCTCCCCCACTGCAAGGTTATTGTTGATGCTTGTTTATTGGGTGACTGGCTAGTTGATTTTTGTAGATTCCATTGTCCAGTGTTAAGCCTCTGGTGTTGCTCCTCAGGGAGCTCAGACTTGAGATTGCTCACTGTCACCTTGGGATGAGAGTGGTTTGGGCAGGGCTCTCACTGACTCTTCGTTTCTCTGACCACATCTAGCTTGTTAAATTACACTAATTGCTGTCTGATTGTTGTAATGATTTCAACAATGCACTACAGTATAAACTGCTCCACAGTCTAAGTCAATCAAACTTGGGTATCTTTGAAGTGAAAGTTCCAGAGGTCAAGGGTTGAGATTTGTTTTGACCCTTGGTGATCTCCTCCCAGCTGTGTCTTTCCCTAGTTTCCTCAGGCAAATGAGCACATCTACAGTCAAGTCTAAATGTCCCATCAATCTACCAATCTTCCCCAATTACCTTTCACCACAACCTCCACTATTTTTTAGAGTAACCTTAGGCTTAAACTTTTCTATACTCTGTCGTGAATGAAGCCCATTCCTTTAAGAAGGCTGCTTTAAGGCCAACTTTTCCCTGAAGGTAAAATCTCTGAGACATGGCTTTGGAGCTGGAAGTAGAGACAATGACACACTGTGTGTCACTGAGTGACACCCTAGGGTTAGTTGCTCTGCCCAAAGTAAAGCCTCTGTCCCAGGAGCAGGGGCTGGGCAGAAAAACAAGGCCCCCAACCCTTAGTCACACTTGGCCAGAAACAGGTATGGGGAAGCAGGATGTGAAATACTGATATCTTGCTCCTGCTTTGGAAGATTGCTCAGAATGGGAGCTGGTGGGGCACAGGGATTCTTGTCTTCTTCACTGCACCAATATGGAGAGGAGTTACCATCTCTCTCAGCTGGGACAGGGTAAGGAAAGGGCAGATCTTGTTACCAATAACAGGTTCTTGCCCCCTGACCAAATTTTAGTAAATTTTCTTGAATAAATGTTTTGTCATTTGCTGTATTTCCTTTAAAACACTTTCAGAGACCTTAAATGTTTTATTTTCGTAATTGTCACCAGTTCTGCTGGTGAGTAGAACATGCTGTCATCCTACAAGTCCCTCTTAACCAGTGAGCTTTTAAAAATATAAATTAGATCATGATCCCATTCAAAACTCTCCAAAATTTCCACTCACTTTTTTTTTTTTTTTTTTTTAACAAAGCCCCATACTTCCTACTAAACTCCACAGGGTTCTACACAATCCAGCCCATGCCCACTATTGGATCTCATCCTTTACTGCTTTTTACTTTGTTCACTCTGCTCTAACCCCTGTCCTAGCAAGGGTGGTTCTCCTCATGGTCTTTCTATTTGCTGCTCTAACTGGAAAGCTCTTTTCTCAGATTTTTCTATGGCCTTCTTCCTCACTTCATTTGGGCCTCACCTCAAATGTCATCTCAAGACCTCCAAAAAAGCACCTGTCATTCACTCTTATTAATTTTTTTCAAGTTTTACTGTTTTTTATTTATTCCTCTATATATTTATGAGTAAGAGTAAGGGTTTTTTCTTTTTTGAGACAGGATCTCACTCTGTCACCCAGGCTGAAGAGCAGTGGTGTGATCATGGTTCACTGCAGCCTCCACCTCCTGGCCTCAATTGATCCTCCCACTTAAGCCTCCCAAGTAGTGGGGACTAAAGGTGTGCGCCACCACACCTGGCTAATTTTTTAAACTTCTGTAGAAATGGGGTTTTGCCATGTTCCCCAGGCTGGTCTCCAACTCCTAGGCTCAAGTGATTCACTTGCCAAGGCCTTCCAAAATGTTAGGATTATAGGTGTGAGCCACAACACCTGGCAAGTTTTCAAATTTTTGACAAAAAAATTTTTTTTTAATTATACTTTAGGTTCTAGGGTACATGTTCACAATGTGCAGGTTTGTTACATATGTATACATGTGCCACGTTGGTATGCTGCACCCATTAACTTGTCATTTACATTAGGTATTTCTCCTAATGCTATCCCTTCCCACTCCACGACAGGCCCCTGTGTGTGATGTTCCCCATCCTGTGTTCAAGTATTCTCATTTTGACAAAAATTTTTAAAAGTCAAGGAACAATCATAATGTTGTTCACTGTTTATCCACATATCCTGTTTTGTTATTCTTCACAGCACCTAAATTTATTTGATATATTTATTTTCTTATTTGCTTAGAGTCTTATTTCCCCCATTAGAATTAAAGCTCTAGAAGGGCAAGGAGCTTTGCCTGAGTTGTTCACCACTATATCCCCAGTACTTAGAACAATAATTGGCATATAGTCATTACTTAGTAAACATTTGTTGCATGAAAAGATGTTAACAGGAATTAAAACATTTTTAAAGCTACTTAAATTTTAAATGACAACTTTAACAGATAATCTGTTTTTATCTATATCAATAAAGAGTAGAACAATAATAGGGCATTAGAAAATAAGTAATAGTGGCTGAGAAATTATAAAAAAAAATGGCCAGGTATTTAAAGTTGTTTCAATAATCCTAAAACACATTTTCGTAAATAGCATCTTTGACCTGCCAGTGCCCTCACATTATGTAAACCAGTACCAAACAAAACAAGTACTTGTAATTCAATGGAAAAGTGAAAACAATACTAAAATGACAAATGTTTATACTATAACCACTAGTTTTGACACTTAAGGGTATTGAAAAATTTAGGAAAAGCTACTCAGCGTGAAAATCTTTAATCAAATATAAACTACTCACTAGGTGCAAATAAAATTCTTTAACATTAAAGAAAAAGAAGTATATTACTTCCATGTTCTCACTTTCCTCCCGTATCTGTTTTCTGTTAAGG
Organism: Symphalangus syndactylus; assembly: GCF_028878055.3. Lineage (NCBI taxonomy): Eukaryota > Metazoa > Chordata > Mammalia > Primates > Hylobatidae > Symphalangus > Symphalangus syndactylus. Next base: position 21,906,783 of record NC_072425.2, read on the forward strand.
CCAAGTTTTGCAATGGGCTTAGAAAAGCTAAGCAAAACAATCTTAGGTTACAGAGTTTTTACCTTGAGTCCTGTTTTCTCATCATCACTTCCATTATTTGTAGATGGTGTCTCATCTCCTTGCCTGGAAACCAAGACAAAATCTTCACTATTAAGAGTAGATACTGAGTCTGAAGAGACACTGATTTTTCCAACAGAAGCCTTGTCATCCATAACTCAAGAATGAGTCTCAACACATGAATGATTAAATATTTTTTAATGCCTGAAAAACAAAAACCATAAAGATACTCATATACAATGTCTGCCAGATATTCAATTACACTCTACTTCTTACACAACATATACGAAATTTTTTTTTAAATGCTTCAAAAATATTTTCCTAAGACTTTCACTACTTATAGCTTAGGGTTTTTTTTTTATTCCAGATAATAAGGGAATTTCATGCTATTCAAGGCCAAGATATTTCAGACTTCAAAAAAATAAATAAAACATATTCCCTTCAGGATAACCCTAACTACTTACAGTGATTTCTTTGGGCTAAGTTGCAATTCAAGTCTTAGCCTCCAAAAATATGTAAGTACTAGCCTTCTGTTTTCTACCCTCTAATTTTTCTTTTTATTTTTTGAGACGGAGTCTCACTCTGTCGCCCAGGCTGGAGTGCAGTGGCGCGATCTCCGCTCACTGCAAGCTCCGCCTCCTGGGTTCACGCCATTCTCCTGCCTTAGCCTCCGGAGTAGCTGGGACTACAGGTGCCCGCCACCATGCCCGGCTAATTTTTTGTATTTTTCGTAGACACGGGGTTTCGCCGTGTTAGCCAGGATGGTCTCGATCTCCTGACCTCATGATCTGCCCGCCTCGGCCTACCCTCTAATTTTTAAAGTTGTACATGTAAATGAAATGGAAAGCACTTAATTATTGTGAGGGCACAATAAGGTTTTCCTAGCATTATTGATACTTAAATTTAAAATATTAACATGGTTTTGACAGGCCAAATTTCACATTAACACCCAACAGGAAAAATTCAAGGCAGTTAAACTTTAGCATAAATTCTAGAGCTTGGAAATACCTTACAAAGTAGGAAATGAGAAGTTCATTAAAAACTGCATCTTCCCACACCACAGTTTCTTAGAACGCAGCTCAATATGAACATTACCCAAATAAGGGTTTCATACCAAAAATTCCCAGCAAAAAGTATAAATATGTGTCACTTATGAAAATTCATTCAATTATTTATTGAGTCTTGGAATGAAACTTAAACTCACCATCATTTTAAAACCTAGTTCTGCAAACTTTGTGGCAATGTTTCATTTGGTTGTCAAAACATCAACAAAACAATAAAACGTTATACTCATTAACTAACAAAAGTAACTATGGCTTCATGTTCATCTAGTACCTCAAAGATGTTAAGGTTCTAAAAATCTGTTTAATTTCTCTGACTGTGGATTTTTAATCATTGACTATATATTTATGGAGCATACACCATGTGTCAAACAAAATTTTCCCCTAAAAGGCCCACATATAAACATCTGGCAGGAGAAACTACACAATCCCTGAGTATTATAGTTGGAAGAAAACTTAGAAATCTAAAACCAAGTTGATGGCAGAGTAAAAAGTAGGAAAAAAAAAAAAACTTACAAATCAATACTGTTAGATAAAGAAATGGCAACCCCGAGAGAAGGAAGGTCATTTAACCAGTTAATGGCACAGAACCTAAGGCTAGAACCCTGGACTCTCTGCTGCCTTTGTTTAAACTAATTCCCCTGCTTAACAGCTATTACACATCTGCATTTCATAAGACCAAATCTAAATACATAGTATGGCATTCAAAAACATTTCAAATTGTACTTTTGAAAAATTCAAAGAAAAATGTTTCACTTAATCCATTCAATGAATACTTATTCAGTGGTTAATGTATAAAGAGTAAGCTATGATAAACAAAAGAAAATAGATTCTTGCCCCAAAGTTTATAATTTAGTAGCGAACAGAGACAAATCGTACCTAATAAGTACTGATTTAGGGTAAAGAAAATTATGGGAACATGTTGGGAGAAGGACTAACTTAGACCTTTGCTGAGGAAATATACTTTATTCCTTTAGATATTTGCCCTCACAGGATTCTCTTCCTGAAGTGGTTTCCTCACTTTTGTACTTGATCAACTCCAACTCCTCACTCATGATGTAAAAATCTCCCTCTCTTAGTAGTCTTCTCAGTCCACTTGCCCGTTCTCACCCCAGAATCCAAAGAACTGTTTCCCTTATATCTGTTCCTACAGCATTTTACATTTGATTTTTCTACAGTATCTATTATGTTGTTTTATAATTTAATGGTGAGTGCCTTTTAATTTGTCACATCTCTATTTCACAAATGAGGAAATTAAGTCTTAGAGAGATGGTGTAACTTGTTCAATGTAATGTGGTTAGAGTCAAAGTCAAAAATTAAACCCAGTTATCTGACTCCAAAGGCTATACTCTTTCCGTTCGATTATGAAGCCTTTCTAATGCCACAAATTTGGGCCTTGTCCCAAAACACTCAGTACTGGGTAAAGGAGTCTTTAACTTTTTTTTTAGAATTTGTACTTTAAGAGAAGTTTCCATGCTCAATCAATTAAGTCTTTTATCCATCTTTTATAATGTGATTAACAGTTGGATGGCAGAGGGCCTGGGAAAGTGGTCTAAAGCTCTGGTCTCAGAGACACTAACAACTTTGTATACTACTACTCTGGACTCAGAAACAATGTACTTTGGTAATTACACTAAGGAACTGAGATTTGGCAAGCTCAAAGTTCCACCTACTTTCTTTGAGAAGGTGATAGGAAAATACACTTTATAAAATACTTTATTTTTTGTTTTGGCAACTGAAAGTAACTGAATCACTCAGCAGGAATGAGGTTTATCAAAACACTAAGTAGTACAGGAAATATTATACAATAAGATTCCTTTTCTCTGCCCTCCATGGACAGAAGTGAAGAGGGAGTAGTCCATCAGCTCTACAAACACAGATAAAACCACCCATTCCCTGGCCTCCACAATGAAGAGGTACCCCAGAACTTGCTGCACTTCTGGCAAATTCTAGAGATTCACAACCTCTGTCTCAAGACCATAAGGGATTTCTTTTTAATCCCTACTTACATCAGTTACCATAAGAAGTCCCTTACTCTAATTCTTCATCCTTCAGACTTTAATTCTAATTCCCATTGACAATAAAGTACCAAAATTCCTCCCCCCAACACCCTGCACTGCCACCCCGCTTCTCCATAGCACCTATAACCACTTGACATATATTTTGGTAATTTAAGTATAATGTAAACTAGAACCTAAGGTTCATGAGGGCAGGCATTTTTATGTCTGATTAAGTGCTGAACCCCTATCACCTGTAATAATGCCTGGCACACAGCAGGTGCTCAACTATTTGTTAAAGAAGTAGGATAAATTGCAAATAAAGATGGAAAAGAGCAAGAGCCACCCAAGGAAAAAGTAAGGCCACCTTTTATAAATTGACAAAAAGAACAGAGGTCATATTTGTGATGCTGAAGCACACAATTAGGAATTAAGAAAAACCTAAGTTAAAATACTGGTTCCGGGCGGGCGCAGTGGCTCACGCCTATAATCCCAGCACTTCGGGAGGCCGAGGTGGGAGGATCATGAGGTCAAGAGATCGAGACCATCCTGGCCAACACAGTGAAACCAAGTCTCTACTAACAATATAAAAATTAGCTGGGCATGGTGGCGCATGCCTGTAGTCCCAGGTACTTGGGAGGCTGAGGCAAGAGAATTGCTTGAACCGGGGAGGCGGAGCTTGCAGTGAGCCGAGATCGTGCCATTGCACTCCAGCCTGGCAACAGAGCAAGACTCTGTCTCAAAAAAAAAAAAAAAAAGATACTGGTTCTACTACTAATAGTAAGAGCTTGTCACACTGAGCCTCAGTTTCCATTGAGGTAATGTTATACTATCGATCTCACAGAGCTACTATATAAATTACTAAGGACTATACATAAAACATTTAACAATACACAAAGAATATTATAAGCACCCAATAGTTATAGCTTTTCAGAAACTAACTTCAAATTCAAAAAAATTTAACAGTTATTAACTGATTTAAGTAATCCAAATTAAAATACTTACACTATCTCTACCTCTTGGCTTATGTCTACAGTGCCTGTATGAGTTAATTTGGTTGTTAGTTACGAAACACATTACTGAGGAAAAAATAAATTAATTAATTTCCTAATTTCACATTCTAAGTTGTTAATACCTAAATAAAAGCAAAATAGTACTTTGAATAAAAATCCTTTATGTATCACAGAAAGGAATAAAATGTACACATTTTTATCTCATTTTATCATACTAACAATTCTGTAAAATAGATAAAGGATTATTATCCCATTTGAAATAAGATACATATGAATAGCCTGGCATTTGGTAGGTAAGCACTCACAGTTTGTCTCCTCCTTTTACAGAAGTAATGAGCCTAGATCCTTGTAACAAGTCCAGTTACCAACAGGGCAGGTTGGTGGATTCAAGTTCAAGGATGCTTTTACTTTTGAGACAGGGTCTTGCTCTGTTGCCCAGGCTGGAATGTGGTAGTGTGATCCTAGCTCACTGCAGCCTCGAACTCTCGGGCTCAGGTGATCCTCCTACCTCTTCCTCCTGAGTAGCTAGGACCACAAGGGTGTGCCACCACGCCTGGCTCGTTTTTTTTTTTAAATTTCTCAGCCAGGCGCAGTGGCTCACACCTGTAATCCCAGTACTTTGGGAGGCCGAGGCAGGTGGATCACGAGATCAGGAGATCAAGACCATCCTGGCTAACACAGTGAAACCCCGTCTCTACTTAAAATACAAAAAAAAAAAAAAAAAATTAGCCAGGCATGGCGGCGGGCACCTGTGGTCCCAGGAGGCTACTCGGGAGGCTGAGGCAGAAGAATGGCGTGAACCCGGGAGGCGAAGCTTGCAGTGAGCCAGGATCACACCACTGCACTCCAGCCTGGGTGACAGAGACCCTGTCTCAAAAAATAAAAATTAAAAAATTAAAAAAAAAAAATTCTCAGCCACCCAAAGTGCTGGGATTACAGGCATAAGCTGCTGTACCCAGCCTTACCTCTCTTTTAAAAAAGTCAAGTCACTTGAGGTGACAGACAATTATGTTCACTTATACAGCCTCTTCCATCACACCTAAAAGTTCAATTATGCTTTATTTTCATTATATCTACTCTTTCACTACTTTTATTCTTACAGAGATACTAAAGATCACTACAGATTTTTATTGCAAATTAGTCCTGTATACCAAAACTCTATGAACTTTTTGCCTAAAGTCACTGCTCTGTGCTGTAAGTGCTAATTTTATGCTCAATTATGTACCCCAGCATAAAATGCATCTCCATATTGCTAAATAAAGATTCACATTTAGCCAGGAGCAGTGGCTCATGTCTGTTATCCCAAAAACTTGGGAGGCTGAGGTGGGAGGGTCACTTGAGGCCAAGATTTCAAGACCAGCCTGGGCAATACAGTTAGATACCATCTTTAAAATAAGATATTTAAAAATTAGTCAAGTGTGGTGGTGTATGCCTGTAGTGCCAACTACTTGGGAGGCTAAGCCAGAGGACTGCTTGAGCCCAGGGGTTCTAGGCTGCAGTGAACTATGACGGAGGCACGGTGCTCCAGCCTAAGTGACAGGGTGAGACCCTGTCTCAAAAAAAAAAAAAAAATTCACATTCATTCTCAATCTCCTCTTAAGCACTGTAGTTAACAGAGTGAAATGGAAGAACTGGCCATGATAAAACCTCTTTTAAGAGTCCTTTAAAGGCAGTCGGTTATGGAACAGTGTTTACTTTTTTAAAAACTGCCAACTTTTTTTTTTGAGACAGAGTACTATCAGATATTTGTATTGTTTCTAGTTAACTAACATCTGAGAAGTAACAAACAGTGACATGCAGTGGCATGGATTTGCTAATGTGCAATTAGCAGAGGCAAAACCACCTCCCAGTAAGTGACCTACCTAGCTTAATAAGAGGTGTGGGTAATACTAATAATTGAACCTGACATGCTTGAGACAAAATGTGCTAGTGCCTCGTCCAAAGCTTGGTTAACCTTTATTTCTTTGGTTTTCTTGAGATTTTCTTCTTGAAAGAGTATTATTAATGGCTCCACCTCTACCACTTTAATGGAACTCCCCACTGTTCTAAACAATCCCTCTCAAAAATACCACCCCGTTACTTCTTTCACTGAACCTCTTAAAAACCATCAATACTACAAAATTTCACAACCCAAAGCATTATTTCTTACTTCCACCTGCTGAAGTAAATGAAAATGCTGGCCATTTTCTTATTCTGAAACTCTTACCCTTTTGCATCCATTTCCTACCTCTATCTTTTCTTAGTTCTCATTTAGGTTCCTTTTCTTCTATTTTTAAAATCACATCATCGTCCTTCTTTTCACTGGCTATCTCATTAGCTAACATGGTTACAGCTTTCTATTGTATGCTGATAACACTCTAGCACTATCTTTTCTCCTGAATTCCACATGGGTATTTGTGTTATATTTTCTTTTTCTTCTATTCAGTATCAAAGAGTCTGATATGTGCCAGACACCAGGTATAGTGTTATGGTGAGGAATAAAAGATACTCCTTACCTTTGACAGGCTTACAGTGGTAGAGAAAACAGACTAGTAAACAGGTAATTATAATACAGTGCTTGTTATAATAGAGGTGTGTAAAGGGTGTTATGAGAAGACACAGCAGGGCTCTACTATATGTGTCCTATGGTCATCTCAAAACCAATTCCTTGCATCCAAAACTAAACCATTTAATCCCCACGCGTCAGCAGATTCTTCTTCCTAGATTCTCTATCCTGGTTAACAGCCACAGATTCAAAACAACATCAAAAAAAAAAAGAAAAAGAAAAAGGAAAAAAAGCACAAGAAACCAAACCAAAACAAATCTTGACTCCTCCTTTTCTTACCCTCCCTTGGAATAATGGATTTTAGTTCTAAAACATATCCGAAATCTATTCCTTCTTCACTATCCCTCATGTCATTGACTTGTATCTTATTCTCTTTCAACCTGCCTATAACAAGTCTTTCATTCTGGACTCTTCCTACTCATTGATTATTTAGCCCCCAAAGTTAATTTCTAAAACTTACATCTGGTCATATATCCCATCCCTCCCTTTTCCTCAAAACTATTTATTGCTCCTGACTGAAAATACAATAAAATCCAAAATCCTTATATTATTTAGTTCTTCAAAATCTGGAGCCAATTTCCATTCTAGTCTTATCTTCTTCTGTCACACCATACTATATACACAAATATGTCATGCATTTTAATGCCTTCAAGCTTTTCATATGCTGCTTGCTCAGCTGGGAATGTGTTTTTGTTTCCCCAATCAGCCTTTCTCCACCAACAACAACCTAGTGATACAATCAAGTATTCAACCTCCCCCTTTCCCTTCTGCAGTGTTCATTATTTTCTTCTAGGGCTCCTCAGGCTTTTTGTTTTTTAGTTCTATCACAGAATTATAGCATTTACCACACAGTAAAATAATATCAACACCTTTTTTCTTTTTCCTTTTTTTTTTTTTTTTTTTTTTTGAGACAGAGTCGTGCCTTGTCACCCAGGCTGGATCCAGTGGTATGATCTTGGCTCACTGCAACCTCTGCCTCCAGAGTTCAAGAGATTCTCCTGCCTCAGCCTCCTGAATAGCTGGGATTACAGGCATGCACCACCACGCCCAGCTAATTTTTGTTTTTGTTTTGTTATTGTTGTTGTTTTTGAGATGGAGTTTCGCTCTTGTTGCCCAGGTTGGAGTGCAATGGCATGATCTCAGCTCACTGTAACCTCCGCCTCCCGGGTTCAAGCTATTTTCTTGCCTCAGGCTCCCAAGTAGCTGGGATTACAGGTGCCCGCCACCACGCCTGGCTAATTTTTATATTTTTAGCACAGACGGGGTTTTGCCATGTTGGCCAGGCTGGTCTCGAACTCCTGACCTCAGGTAATCCACCTGCCTCGGCCTCCCAAAGTGCTGGGATTACAGGTGTGAGCCACCGCAGCCTGCAGTAATTTTGGTATTTTTAGTAGAGATGAGGTTTCACCATGTTGACCAAGCTGATCTCAAACTCCTGACCTCAAATGATCCACCTGCCTCAGCCTCCCCAAGTGCTGGGATTACAGGTGTGAGCCACTGCACCTAGCCCAACGCTTCTTTTCTACTCCACTATATTGATCAATCCATTCATTCCAGAAGCAATTACTGAGTATAAACCACCATGTCAAATGCTGGAAGCATAGTGGGCACAAATAGTCCCCCGAACTACTTGTGGACAGGCGTCTTATGTTTTACTCATATTAATTTCATATCCTTACTTACGGGCAGTGTTCAATAAATTTGGTTGGTTGAATATACTTCATGGCTGTTTAACTAGTAGGGTCTAAGTAATACAAGGAAAACAAACAACAAATATGCTACTTTACATGCATGCATTGGGGATGTGGACATGGATGAAGACTAAAATGAACAGACTTAAAAAAAAAACTAACCTTGAGTGTACCTGACTGACTCTTTATCAAATCCCCAACCGTCATGACCAAAAAACAGTTAACACAATCACAAAAAATATACCTTGGGTTCCCTTTGGACCAAACACTAACCACTTCCCTCCCAATCCCCATTATTTTTCTTGCTCAACCAGTGAAGAAATGGGTACAGCTTTAGGGAATCTTAAGCAAGATGACTAAATCATCTTGCTAAATCAAAAGAGAAAACAATACTTATTACTTCTTGAGTGTCAATTATATGCCCAACATGGTGCGAACAAGTTTTACATGCATTATTACTAATCTTCACACCTTGCCAGATGGGTATTAACTTCATATGACAGACAAACTAAGGCTTGGGCAGGCTGAGTAACTCGCTTAAGTTCACAGAGAAAATTGTGGAACTTGATCCAAATCCAAGTATCTAGGTGTCTCTGTCCTTTTCTGGATTGCATCTCTCTCCCTCTTGATGTCCCTATCTCCATCCTCTCCCCATTCCAATCCATCCTCTATGCTGCTCCCAGTTGTACCCTTCTAAGACACCAATCTGGTGAGTTTACTCTCTGTTTAGAAAAAGAACAAGACAGGATGCAGCAAAAGAATCAAGTCTGAAAGATGCTGTAGCAGGATAATTTCTGTGGGTTTGTAGCTCTTTAAAATTAAACAAGCAGGGTAAAAAGAAGCTATAAAAAATCACATTGCATTAGTCTCAGTTTGTGTGTGTGTGTGTGTGTGTGTGTGTGTGTGTTTTCCTGGCTCTGAACTTTGTTTCGCTGCACTGGTTTTCACATGAATTTCACACAGCCTATCCCTGGAAAGGGTGGGACAAATCAAACAAAACTCAATGGAACACCATCCCTTCTTTACAAAAATAAATTCCTTTCCACCACTACTAACCGCTAAACAATAGATGTCTTTGTTTTCATTCTGACTCTGAATTTTGAGGCTATTTCTTTGAATTATTTTAGTGAGCTAAGAGAATCGTAATAATTTAAGCTTTCTGATTAATTTCAGTTTAGGTTAAAAAACCAAAACCAAAAGAATCAAAACAATCATCTTGGGCCTACTTGCACTTAAAGGCAAGAAAAACTAGCTTATCTAAAACTCACGCTTAGGCAAATTTAAGCCTACCATAACTGTGACAATTTACTTCTTTAAACTATTAAATCACTTTTAGTTCAATTCTACATTAACTAGAAAAGATATCGGAATTAAATACAGGAAATTGTAAAACAAAATAAAACTTTAAAAAATCTTTTTTATAAGTTGTAATCGTTTTGCATTGTGGTTAATAACACAAACATTACCATCTTAGCTACAGAAGTGTACAATTCTGTGTCATTAAATACATTTACATTGTCATGCAACCATCACCATCATCTATCCTTGGAACATTTCCTTTCTTAACTCTGTGCCCATTAACACTAACTCCCTATTCTCTTCCTCCTCCAAAAACCACTATTCTACTTTCCGTCTCTAAGAAATTGACTACTCTAGGTGCATCATATAAGCAGTGGAATTACATAATATTTATCATTTTATAACTGGTTTATTTCATTCAGTATAATGTCTTCAAGGTTTATTCATATTGCAGCATGTGTCAGAATTTCCCTCTCTAAGGCTGAATAATATTTCAATGTATGTATACCACATTTACCCTTCAATAAAAGTAAGTTTCAAAATAATTATAACTATATAGGATCTTTAAAGGGGGGAATATCAGGTGTTTTCCATTACAGTTCCATGAGGTACACATAAGTAGCTCCATATTTAAAAATGGAGTTTCTGAGGATAAGCTACTTAATCACTTTCTCAGAGACTTGGGATATCCATGTCTTTCTCACCCCAAAGTTCATACTCTCCCCACTGTATCTTGATACTTCACACTTCTAATGAAAGGTACAAGAGGTAACAAGTAGGGATGAAATGTGCATAAAACTATTCATTTAACTCTGTCAATTGTGAGTGTGATAACGCTGACACCTGAAAAAAATCTTGCCAATGGTTTTCTCATGTTCCCGTGGATATTTCAGGAAACATACTTTAATTTTTTCCAGAACTCTACATATGCTGGCTTAATGCCATTTCAACACAATATCTGTGAAACTAAATATTTAAATTGTTATTTGGATTCCATGTCCACAATAGAAACTATCCCTGGGAACACAGAGAAAGTTAGCTTAATGTTAATGTACTACTCATTCACGAGATCAGATTATATTCCTGACCTTGCTAGTACAGATTTTAAAAACTGTTCAGATTTCTACAGTATAATTTACATTAACATTTAATAAATGTAAAAATAAGAGTATTTTTAAGCAATGCAGGGTTAGCCAAAGACTTTTCCTCTTTTTAGGAAATTAGTCAATATAGTTCCTTCTCATGTACAATAAAGAAAATGAATCTATTCCACTTAGAATATGCGTCTGTTTACATTCAGATCTAAAATGTATTATTCACTTCTCTTTAATCTACATGAATTTAAAACTAAGCAGGCAAATCATTCAACAGATGATCAAAGTCTAAGATAAATGCAGTAATATAATTTGTCTTGTCTATGACCTGTTTGGTTTTCAGGGGAACGCATGTAGGCAAACCATGAATGTTTGGCAGAAGATACGTGTTTTCTGTACCTTCCAGCATGCTCTCTTATTATCCTTCATGATAGTTAAAATATTCCCAAAGCTGGTCCAAAGGCAGTAAATTATCTCGATTGTTCAGTCAGTTACAGAACTCCTTGTTCTACTCTTTTCCCCCTTCTCACTACTGCACTTTACTAGTCTTAAAAAATAAAATATATTCCCAAAGAAGGATTCTGCATATCATTTCCTTAACTGATGAAAGATCATCCTAAGAAAATGGAAAACAAAATTATAAACCATAGGTTGTTGGTTAGTTACCAAAATGTATAAATAAGGGGAAAAAGGGAGAAAGTTTTAAAACAGTCAAATTGCTGTTAAAGTTTGACTTAGTAGCATTATGTTAAAGTTACCACAGAAACTCATTTGCTAATGTACCTTCAGAAATGACAGATTTAGGTATAGAGAAAAATTTATTTCCACAAAGACTTACAGAACCCAAGGAGTAGTAGTTTATCACACAAATGCTGATACAACCTTAACAGGAAAGACATAACAACTATGCATTAATTCTTGGAGAGGTACACAATTAAGAAGATATATTTCTCATACTTTACAACCAAGATAATACATACTATTTAATATCGGGCAGGACTTGAAAGTAGGTTTAGGGCTTTATTTTACTGTATAGTGATCAGAAAAAGGGATTTAGGGGGAAAAGTCTGATAGAAAACAATTTTCAAAAAATTCTCACTGAGTACCTCAGAATATTATGGTTGATTTGGAAAGAGGAGGGAAACTTCCAGGCCACATTCTATAAACTAATGTGTTCAAGACTTGCAAACTTCCATATTTGGTCAGTCTTTGCACATGAAGAGAAACAAGGCTGTTAGGGTCAAAGTGAATGGTTACAATGTAAGCTTAAATGTCTATCCAATATTGTTACAAGGTTTCTAAAGAATAATGAGCTCAGGATCAACACAAAACTGAGAGGGGGGAGGGTGGTAGGGACGACTGGGTAACCGGTTTATGCTTAAAAAAAAAAAAAAAAAAAAAAAAAGCAACAGCTATGATGTTCATATGGTGTTTTTTCAGGCATGCCCCGGGGCATCAAGTCCTGAGCCTTGAATTTTTTTTCACTGGGATCTAACTATGTAAACTCAGTAAAACAAGGCAACTACATACAAAGCACCAAAATATCATGCCAAATTCTGCTTTACGTACCTTAGTTAAATTAGCACTTCTTAAATATTTGAGTTCTGTCTCCAAGAAAGATTATTTAACAAACTATAGGAACGATCCCTGAAGTATAGTTTTGCTAAGAAAGATTATTCAGGCCGGGTGCGGTGGCTCTCTCCTGTAATCCCAGCATTTTGGGATGCCGAGGCAGATGGATTACCTGAGGTCAGGAGTTCGAGACCAGCCTGGCCAACATAGTGAAAACCCGTCTCTACTAAAAATTAAAAAAAAATCATCTGGGTATGGTGGTGCGCGCCTGTAGTCCCAGCTACTCGGGAAGCTGAGGCAGGAGAATCTCTTAAACCTGGAAAGCGGAGGTTGCAGTGAGCCGAGATCGTGCCACTGCACTCCAGCCTGGGAGGATGCAGTGAGCTGAGATCGCACCACCACACTCCAGCCTGGGCGACAGAGTGAGACTCCGTTTCAAAAAAAAAAAAAAAAGAAAGAAACAAAAGATTATTTAAGAGTGTTGTCACGTTGGGAGGCCAGGATGGGAGGATTGCTTGAAGCCAGGTGTTTGATTAACAGCCTGGGCCACATGGTGAAACCCAGTCTCTACAAACAATAGCAATATTCACTGGGTGTGGTGGCGTGTGCCTGCAGTCCTAGCTACCTGGGAAGCTGAAGCAGGAGGATCACTGGTGCCCAGAAGTTCAAGGTTGAGGTTAGCTACGACAGCACTACTGCACTCCAGCCTGGGAAAGAGAACAAGACCCTATCTCTTAAAAAAAAAAAAGTGTGTTGTATTCATTTATTCCACATGCTTGAGAAGTCTAATGATATTTGATTATACTGAAATTACAAAGATAACATTATGGGCAGCCTATGTCAGAACCTTAGCAAACCAGTGTTTTTACAAAGATACTCACCTGTAGCACCAATTTAAACTGTTTTCTGAAACCTGTATTCAAAGATTCCTTGTTAAAACTACTGGAAAATAAAGAGACCTCCAAAGGATGCTTTCCTTTCGCTGGAAATACACTGAATAAAAAACAAAAACTTCTTTTCTTTTTTTTTTTTTTTTTGAGACGGAGTCTCACTCTGTCGCCCAGGCTGGAGTGCAGTGGCGCGATCTCCGCTCACCGCAAGCTCCGCCTCCCGGGTTCACGCCATTCTCCTGCCTCAGCCTCCTGAGTAGCTGGGACTACAGGCACCCACCACCACGCCCGGCTAATTTTTTGTATTTTTAGTAGAGACGGGGTTTCCCCGTGTCAGCCAGGATGGTCTCGATCTGCTGACCTCGTAATCCGCCTGCCTCGGCCTCCCAAAGTGCTGGGATTACAGGCGTGAGCCACCGCACCCAGCCAACAAAGACTTCTTTAAAAGAAGCTGGGCTACAAAGTTCAGTTAATAAATTGTGTGGAAAACCATGCCCCTTCATGTAGATAAAGTGCATAATACAGTTCTCTCAATATATAGCAGAAAAGGTAGGAAACAAGTGTCTCTGTTCCCACTACATTACTACAACACTTATAAACTGCAAACAAAATACTATGCCAAAAATGCCAAAATGCACATAGCTGATAGGTTAGCTTTCCAAACAAATATATACCCATTAATGTCAATGCGTTAACTGTAAACTGAATCATAACACTCAAACAATTAAAAGAAAGTGTGGCCGGGCGCGGTAGTTCACACCTGTAATCCCTACACTTTGGGAGGCTGAGGCAGGTGGATCACCTGAGGTCAGGAATTCAAGACCAGCCTGGCCAACATGATGAAACCCTGTCTCTACTAAAAATACAAAAAATTAGCTAGGCGTGGTGGCACACGCCTGTAATCCCAGGCTGACTCAGCAGAATCAGTTCCTTGAACCCAGGAGGCAGAGGTTGCAGTGAGCCAAGATCACTCCAGCCTGGGCAACAAGAGCAAAACTCCATTTCAAGAAAAAAAAAAAAAAAAAAGAAAGTGCACCACAACATACCTCAGATCTTTTGTTGTTTTTTTATTTTTTATTTTGTGATGGGAACTGGCTGTGTCACCTAGGCTGCAGTGCAGTGGCACCCATCATAGCTTACTGCAGTCTTGAACTTCTCAACTCAAGTGGTCCTCCCACCTAAGACTCCCAAAGTGTTGGGATTACAAGCATGAATCACCTCACGCCGCTAATATTTCAACTTTAATTATGAATCTGAGTTAGTATCTTGAATTAAAGTTACATGTGAATTTTAAATGTTACCAATACATACAAATCAATCACGGATTGAAATTTTATTAATACAAAGTCTACACAGGAAGATTTATAAAGACTTCTCTTCCCTATTTTTTTTTTTTTTTTGAGACGGAGTCTTTTTTTGAGACGGAGTCTCGCTCTGTTGCTCAGGCTGGAGTGCAATGGCACAATATCGGCCCACTGCAACCTCTGCCTCCCGGGTTCAAGCGATTCTCCTGCCTCAGCCTACCGATTAGCTGGGACTACAGGCGCCTGCCACCACGGCCGTCTAATTTTTGTATTTTTAATAGAGACGGGGTTTCACCATATTGGACAGGCTGGTCTCGAACTCCTGATCTTGTGATCCGCCTGCCTCAACCCCCTAAAATGCTGGATTATAGGCGTGAGCCACTGCACCCGGCCCCTATTTTCAGTTTTTATAAGTAAGCTCTAGTTAAGTCTTCAACACATATTAAATAGCACCTTATACAAACTTGAACTAAGGCAACAGGTCCTTCGTTTAAAAAAAAGTTGGATGAGCCCTCCTGGGTACCTAAGCTTTTTTTCCCAACTACTTTTCAAACATCAGTTTAATGTTACAAACACAATTCCATTCACCTTCCATTGTTTTTTTCTTTTTTTTTTTTTTGCTTCCGAAACAAAACCAGCTGGAAACTCACTTACTGTGTACTTACTACTCCAGGCACACGTTTGTAAATATATATGAATGTAAATATAAAAGGAATTGTGAAACCCTGTCCCTAACAGGTTTTTTTCCCCTGATAAAAAGTCCACGAAAGTCAAAAGACCTCAAATTCAAGTTGGAACATGATTTAAAACTAACGGAGCACTAGTAGCGGGAACACTAGCAGCATGATTACTTAACACGGTCTCCTAGGACATTTGTTTCCAAAAAAGAATTCTCGAGTAACCAAAGGCATGCAGATGCGTGAAACGCAGGAGCAGATGATAAACAGTCTGGATGCAGAAGAATAGAGACCAAAGTACTACCAGGCAATGGACAGCGAACTCCTGGAAGTCTTGAGGTTATCCTTTGGCTCAACACGTAAAACCCTAAGGGTGCGGATAATCAAAAGACACAGCGATGAGGTACTGGGGCAGCTGCTTCAAGGAGATGAGAAGACTGGGATGCCAAGGACGCTTTAATTGCAGCCAGGGAAATGAGACTGAAAGACCAACCTGAGATGGCAAAGCGACAGTGAAAACTAGCAAGTCTTTGAAATTTAGGCGCAGCCCAGGCCAGCCTGAGGCCCAAGCTAGCTTAAGTCACAGATACAGGCCTAGTGGGCAATGGGGAGAAACTGAGGCGGGGGGGAGGAGCGGCTGGATTCCCAAATAGGACCAAGCCTAAAACATTAAAGTTAAGACACAAACCAGCTTTGCTGGGGGACCAGAGGGAGGGCCAAATACGCAAGACTCAGAAGACCGGCACCCACCCAGACAGGGGGAACCGGTTTGGGCAGGGGCTCCCAGAGCGGCCCAGCCTGCGCATGCGCCCTCTCCCCTCCGTCGCAGCTCCCCCCTTCCCCCAATCACGGCTCCCCTCAGAACTCGGCCCGTCGAGGGAGCTGAGAGCAGCTCCACTGTTCCGACCCCGGGGGATGAGAAGACAGCTTGGCTCCCCGCAGGGGCCGTCGGAAAATACCCCTGGGGTTGGTAGGTAGGAGGGTGGGAGGAGGAGGAGGGGAAACGCGGCCCTACCCGACCCGCCGTCTCCTCCTCCGCCGCCCGCCGCCCGCCGCTCGCCGTCCCGGAGGCTCCGCCGCCTGGGCCTCCCAAGCCGCCCTGTCCCCGCCCCCCACCCCCTTACTCACGTGAGAGGGACTTCTTCCGCCCTCCGCCCCGCCCCCTGCCCTGTCTCATAGGTCCGCGACCATGACGAGCGACCCTATTGGCCCAATACGGGGAAACGAGGCGGAGCTTCCTCTTCTCCGAGCCCCACCTGGGCTTTCAGCCCGCCTCAGGACTGTGCGCCTGCGCGAAGTGCACTGGCTGTGAGCTGCACCTGGACTGTCTTGTGTATCTGGAGTTGGACAGGCAACTACGTGACTGCAGCCGGGACTGGGGACGATGGAAGCGGACTGGGTAGTACCTGTTAAGCCTAACAAAGGGTACAACCCCAGAGTACTAGTGCTTGAGCAAGGAATCCCCCTGCTCACCTTTCATGTGCAAGTCCTGTTTGAAAATCAGTTACTTCACAGTGTAATAAAATTCACTTGGCATTTACTGAGGGCGCACGGTGTGTCAGGGATTGTGATGGGTCTTTATGTGGCTATCTCATTTCAGCTTCCCCACAAACCCGTGAGAATGGTACGATTTTTCTCCTTTTATAAAGTAATTTAGCTTTAGTTACAGAATCCAGTCTAGAAGTCAAAACTTCCGACTGCCAAGCCCTAAAACCACTGGTACAACACAGCTGCCTAAAGGCATTTAAGGCACACAAGAGGACACAAATGGACAAGGTTATATCAGATTGTGACTCAAAGATGAGATTTTTATTTAAAAATAATTCAAAGGTGAAACACAGCAACAGCAATATAATGAAGTTTAAAGTCCCTGTCCTCAATGAATGTACAATGCAGTTGGGAACAAAAACAATGATTAATAAAGTGCTAGTTAAGTCTTATTTTTAAAGAGACCCTATCTTGTCCAGGCTGCAGTGCAGTGGCTATTCACAGACGATCATATCACACTCCACCCTCGAACTCCTGGGCTCAAGCTATCCTACCACCTCAGCCTCCTGAGTAGCTGGGACTGTATGTAGGCATACACCACTGCACCTGGCTCACAAGACTTGATAATTTATAAAATAATTCTACAGCCTCTTCCTTGCTCTTCCCCTTTCTTTATTCCAACTGGCATATGCTCTTTTCCCAGTGAATGAGTCATCTACAGTGTTTTCTGGTGGATAATGCATCCCGATCAACCAGAGAAAAAACAGTAAGAAAAAGCCGTGTTCTGTTGGCAATCCCTCTGTGATTTGTCTAATACAATAGATGTGGCTGTACCCCTGCAGAAAAATAGTTCGCTTCCTTTCTCCTTATACAGTTACAAAATATCCCTTTCAAGATATTCAAAGAATAAAGTATTAAGGAGAAAGTAAAATCCCCTGAATGTCCAACAAAACCACTTTTAACGTTTTGGTGCCCATATTTTCATGTATTTCTTGATTCATGTACACCCCAAATATTTATGTAAATCTTAACATACATTTTTAAATAAAATCATACACACAGTCAGTACAACATGCTTTGGAGAATAGAGACAAGCTAAAACAACAACAACAAAAAAGAAAACATTGCATTAAAAAAATTTTTTTACTAAAAAAGGCCAAGTGTGTGGGCTCATGCCTGTAATTTTAACACTTTGGGAGGCTGAGGTGGGAGGATGGCTTGAGCCTAGGAGTTCAAGACCAGCCTGGGCAACATAGTAAGACCCTCTCTCTTATGTTTTAATGAAAAACAAAAAAAAACATGGCATTCCCAGGGCCAATGTTAATACTTTAGAGTATATCCTTCTGTGTGTGTGTATTTTTTTTTTCAAAATGAGGTCACTTTAGTCATCTCCTTTTTCAATTAAAAATATCTACCTTATTTCAGTACATTTTCTTCTCACCTAATTCCTAGATCACATTCACATTTTCTGTCAACCTAAAGTTATTTTTACAGTTGGCTTTCTTAACTCAGTAATATTACAGGAAAATTTCTCCTCATATAATACCTAACTACAATCAAATATTCTGTTGACCAAATTATATTTTTCTACAACCAGTATTCCCAAATTATCCAATTCAGGACCATACATTCCATCTGGTTACATCCCTTGACTTTTTAATTATGGCACTTAAAAAAAATTAAAAGATTCTTGTTCACGGTAGAAATCAGGCCACTTGAAATGCAAAACGTTTTTATCTGAGTGGTTGCTTCCTCATGAAGTCATTGAGCTTGTTCCTCCAAGCCTTGTATTTCTTGAACAAGAAAGTTACATTTGAAGACTCAGTGGATTCAAGTCAAACATATCAGACTAGTACACCTCACAAGTGACAGGTTATACTTCATGTTTCATTATATTACATACAACGTTATGAATCTAACATATGTTAGATGTTATGTTAGATACATAACATTGTATCTACAATAGATACAACATTTATTGTATCTTACAGAGTTATGCTAACATTGACCACTGGATTAGTGATGACATACATGTTGTTTTTATCATCTAATCCATTTTAAAAATAGACTATAGTCTGTTTCAATGCCTACCAATGCTATATATTGATATCCCATTCACAGAAAATGAATTTTGGTTTCCAAATATGCTCAACTTTTTTTCAGTAAGTGACTTTGTACCCAAGAAAATGTGGTTACAGTATATGAATGGAATGTGGGGCTGGTGTGAAATAAAGCAATGTAGTAGGCTGGAGCCAAAATAGGAAGGTCCTTGAATGCTAAAATAAGGAAACTGAAGTTCACTCTATAGACACACAGGTGCCCTTGGATATTTTAAAGGACAGTGACAATATTAGATTTGTGTTTTTTTTAAAGATCACTCTAGTAAAACTAGAGCAGGGAAAAGAGGAGGTTGATAGAACAGTTTGGAGGCTGCCTAAGATGAGGAAGACTTGAGCTAAGGAAGCAGGGGAAAAAAAGGAGGAACAGGGTTCTATGGGTATTTTACAAAGAAATATATTCAAATTTGCTGGTTCTTTCTTCTGCTCATTCAAATCTGTTTTTGAACCCCTCTATGTAAATTTTTCATTTCAGTTACTGTTATCTTTCAGGTCTAGAATTTCATTTCAGCTCCTTTTTTCTCTTCGAGTCTTGCTCTGTCACCCAGGCTGGAGTGCAGTGGTGCAATCTCAGTGCACTGCAACCTCCACTCCCGGGTTCAAGTGATTCTCCTGCCTCACCCTCCCGAGTAGCTGGGAACACAGGCGTGCCACCACGCCCAGCTAGTTCTTGTATTTTTAGTACAGATGGGGTTTCACCATGTTGGCCAGGCTAGTCTCGAACTCCTGACCTCATGATCCACCAGCCTTGGCCTCCCAAAGTGCCAGGATTACAGGCATGAGCCATCGCACCTGGCCTCAGCTCCTTTTTATAATTTCTCTTTAATGATAGTCTAATTTTATTCATACATTGTTTTCCTGACTTTGTTCATGTCTTCCTTTAGTCCTTTTTCTGTTTTTTTTTTTTGGAGATAGAGTCTCACTCTGTCACCCAGGCTGGAGAGCAGTGGCAGGAATTCAGCTCACTGCAACCTCCGCCTCCCAGGTTCAAGCAATTCTCCTGCCTCAGCCTCCCGAAAAGCTGAGATTATAGGCATATGCCACCATGCCCAGCTAATTTTTGTATTTAGTAGAGACAGGGTTTCACCATGTTGGCCAGGCTGGTCTTGAACTCCTGACCTCAGGTGATCCACCCGCCTTGGCCTCCCAAAGTGCTGGGATTACAGGCGTGAGCCACCCAGTGCCCAGCCCCGTTAGTTCTTCGAACGACTTCAAAATAGTTGTTTTAAAGCCTTTGTCTATTAAGTCAGACATCTATCTTGGCTTCTGTGGGAACAGTTTGAGTTGATTTATTTTGTGCTGAATAGACCATACTTTCCTGTTTATTTGTATGTCTTGTGATTTTTTAAAAAATTTTATTTTTCAACTAGAGATGGGGTCTCACAATGATGCCCAGTAACAACCAATTAAGTGGGACTACAACCACATGCCACCACATTTGGCTTCACTCTAAATCCTTATGATTTGTTGTTGTTGAAAATTGAACATCTGAATCTCATAATGAGGTGAATCTGAAAATAAGATTCTCCTTCTGTCCCCATGTTTGCTGGGCTTTTGTAATTGTCTCTGTGCTGGGGATCAGGATCAGCCTCGGGTGGAAGCTTAAGGTTTTCTCAGGGCTTTTCTTAGCCTGTGTCTTTCCCTGGTTATATGCTTTCTACTTTCCCCTGCCTAAGTGATTGCTTTTGAATATCCTAATCCTTCAATATCTGACTCATAAATGGGGTAAAAGGAAGGCAAACAAACAAAACAGGTGCTATTCCTTTAAAAGCCTTGGAAAGAGGTTCAGCTGGTGGGGGGTCAAAACAGTGGCAACCTGCCTCTGCACCTGCACTTCAGTCATCAGCAACCAGAGTGTCGACAGCCAGTATTTGGAGGACAAAGTTCGTATTGCCCACCCAGCCTCCAGCAAGCCGCACCAGGAATGTGGATACAGCTGTGTGCTACAGGGTTAAGTAACACTGCATGAGTAGCTGCTATCACACTAAAGCTGACAGAGACTGAAATTAACCTCTATTTACCAGCCAAGCTTTCCCTTGGAAGATGTAAGCATTCGAATAGACTCCAGAGTTCCAACATAGTTACTTCAGAAAGTTGCTGCTGGTAGAACTGTTGTCTAGGTGGAGAGGTGGATTCCTTGTGACTCCTACTCCATCTGAAGAATAGGAAGAAAAAAGAATGAAGAAAAGTGAACAGTAAATAAAACCTAAGGGACCCTGTGGGATACCATCAGTAGGACAAACATGAATTGTGGGAGTTCCAAAGGAGAAGAAAGGGCAGAAATAATATTGCACAGATATCATGGTCAAAACTCTCCAAACTTTATGAACAACATGATGTACAAATCGAAGAAGCATATCAGACTCCTGATGGGAAATACTAAGAAACCACCAAATATATTATAATCAAGCTGTGAAAAGCCAAAAAAAAAAAAAAAAGAGAATCCTGAAAGCAGCCAGAGATGAGCAACTTGTCCCATACAAAGGCTTGCAGTAAGATTATCAGCCAATAAAGAATCCTCAGAGGCTCGAAAGAAAGAAAAAAAACTGTCATGGAAAAATCTATATCTGGCAAAATTGTTCTTCAAAAATGAGGGTGAAGTTAAGACATTCCCTGATAAAGACAAGCCAAGGGAGTTTGTTACCACCAGCATTCCTGTCCTTCAAGAAATGCTAAAGAGAAACCGACATTTTGAAATGCAAGTACACTCAACAGTAACTCAAAGCCATACAGAGAAACAAAGATCTCCAGTAGGTCAAATACACTGGCATCTATAAAAGTAAGTATTGTAATTATGATTTCTAACTCCACTTTTTATTTTCTCTGATTTAAAAGTCAAATGCATAAAAAATATTTATGTTGGCTGGGCGTGGTGGCTCATGTCTGTAATCCTAGCACTTTGGGAGGCCGAGGTGGATGGATCACCTGAAGTCAGGAGTTTGAGACCAGCCTGACCAATATTGGTGAAACTCCATCTCTACTAAGAATACAAACAAATTAGCTGGGCGTGGTGGTGGGTGCCTGTAATCCCAGCTACTCGGGAGGCTGAGGCAGGAGAATCGCTTGAAGCCAGGAGGCAGAGGTTGCAGTGAGCTGAGATTGCACCATTGCACTCCAGCCTGGGTGACAGAGCGAGACTGTCTCAAAAAAAAAAAAAAAATTATGTTATTGGATATACAATGTATAAAATGTTATCTGTGACATCAGTAACAGAAAGCAAAGGGCAGAGCCTTACATTAGCAGAGTTTTTGTATGCTATTGAAGTTAATTGGTATCAATTCAAATTAGATTGTTATAACTTTTGGATGTTGAGTGTAATACCTATGGTAACCACCAATAAAATATCTATAGAATATACACAAAAGGAAATAAGAGGGGAATCAAACGTTTCATGATAAAAAAATCAACTAACACAAAAAAGCAGTAATGGCGGAAATGAGGATTTAAAAAGCATATAAAACACAAATAGAGAAGTGACAGATATAAATCCCACCTTATCAATAATTACTTTAAATCTAAATGGTTTAAACTTTCCAATCTAAAGACAGAAAAGAGTCAAGGTTAAACTCTCCAATCTAAAGACAGAAAGGATTCAAGGCCGGGCACAGTGGCTCATGCCTATAATCCCAGCACTTTGGGAGGTCAACGCAGGCGGATTGCTTGATGGGATCGCATGCCTGTGGTCCCAGCTACTCCGGAGGCTGAAACAAGAGTCGCATCAACCCAGAGACAGAGACTGCAGTGAGCCAAGCCTGTACCACTGCACTCCAGCCTGGGCAACACAGTGAGATTCTGTCTCAAAAAAAAAAAAAAAAAAAGAGAGAAGAAAAGAAAGGTGTCAAGTGTGGTGTTGCACACCTGTAGTCCCAGCTACTTTGAGAGGCTGAGGCGAGAAGACCACTCGAGCTCAGGAGTTCCAGGCTTCAGTGAGCTATGATCGTGCCACTACAATCCAGCCTGGGCAACAGAGTGAGACCCTGTCTCTAAAAATATATTTAATTTTTAAAAAGAAAGGGCAAATTAATTTTAAACACAAACACACAATCCACATGATCCAACTAAATGCTGTCTACAAGAGAATCACTTGACATCCAAAGACACAAATAGCTTGAAAATAAAAGGTTAGAGGCCAGGCGTGGTGGCTCACGCCTGTAATCCCAGCACTTTGGGAGGCCGAGGCGGGTGGATCATGAGGTCAGGAGATCGAGACCATCCTAGCTAACATGGTGAAACCCTGTCTCTACTAAAAATACAAAAAAATTAGCCGGGTGTGGTGGTGGGCACCTGTAGTCCCAGCTACTCAGGAGGCTGAGGCAGGAGAATGGTGTGAACCCGGAAGGTGGAGCTTGCAGTGAGCCGAGATCGCGCCACTGCACTCCAGCCTGGGTGACAGAGCGAGACGCCGTCTCAAAAAAAAAAAAAAGAAAGAAGAAAAGAAAAGGTTAGAAAAAGGGCCAGGTATAGTGGCTCACAACTGCAGTACTTTGGGAGACCAAAGATAGCTTGAGGCCAGGAGTTCGAGAGCGGCCTGAGGAACATAGCAAGGCCTGGTCTCTACAAAAAAAATTTTTTTCAATAATTCAAGGAAAAAGGGCTGGACACAGTGGCTCACGCCTGTAGTCCCAGCAGTTTGGGAGGCCGAGGTGGGAGGTCAGGAGTTTGGGACCAGCCTGGCCAACATGGTGAAACCCCATCTCTACTAAAAATACAAAAATTAACTGGGCATGGTGGCGTGCACCTGTAATCCCAGCTACTCGGGAGGCTGAGGCAGGAGAATGGCTTGAACCCAGGAGGTGGAGGTTGCAGTGAGCCGAGATTGCACCACTGCACTTCAGCCTGGGAGACAGAGCAAGACTCTGTCTCAGAAAATAATAATAATTTACAAAAAGTAGCTGGGCGTGGTGGCAGGAGCCCGTAATCCCAGCTACTCCGGAGCTGAGGCAGGAGAATCACTTGAACCCGGGAAGCGAAGGTGGCAGTGAGCTGAGATGGCACCACTGCACTCCAGCCTGGGTGACACAGTGAAACTCCTTCTCAAATAATAATAATAATAATAATAATAATAATAATTTAATGAAAAAAGATATAACATGCAAATAGTTACTGAAAAAGAGCTGATATAGTTATACTACCATTAGACAAAATAGATTTTAAAATTTGAAAAGGTTATAAGAGACAAAGGCATTATATATTAATAAAAGACTCATTACAACAAGATGATATAAAAATTATAGGCATTTACCTCGCTAGGAACAAACTCTCAAAATACATGAAGCAAAAATGGACAGAATCAAAAAGAGAAATAAACAGTTCTACAATAATAGTGGGAGACTACAATACCCCATTTTCAATAACGGGGAGAAGAATCAGATAGAAGATAAGTGAGGAAATACAGGAACTACACATCATAATAAACCAGCTATACTTAAAAGACATATACAGAACATTCCACCCAGCAAGAGCAGAATACACATTCTTCTCTAAAGCACATGAGGTATTCACCAGACTGTATGCCACAATTCAAGTTTCATAATATTTTACAAGATAGCTATCATAGAAAGCATCTTCTCGGACCACACAGATGAAGTTACAAATTAATAACAGAAGGAAAACTGGAAAAGTCACAAATACCTGAAAGTTAAACAACACTCTTAACCACTGGGTCAAAGAAGAAATCAAGGTCAGGCACGGTGGCTCACACTTGTAATCCCAGCACTTTGGGAGGCCAAGGGGGGGTGGATCACCTGAGGTCGGGAGTTCGAGACCACCCTGACCAAAATGGAGAAACCCCGTCTCCATGTCTCTAAATATCAAACTAGCCCGGCGTGGTGGCGCATGCCTGTAATCCCAGCTACTTTAGAGACGGAGGCAAGAGAATCGCTTGAACCCAGGAGGCGGAGGTTGCGGTGAGCCGAGATCACACCATAGCACTCCAGCCTGGGCAACGAGAGCGAAACTCCATCTCAAAAAAAAAAAAAAAAAAGAAATCAAAAGGGAAATTAGAAAATACTTAGAAATGAATGAAAATAACACAACATAAAAAACATGAGTTGTAGTGAAAACAGGGATCAAAGGGAAATTTATAGTTGTAAATAACTACATTAAAAAGAGGGAAAGGCTGGGAGCAGTGGCTCACACATGTAATCCCAGCACTTTGGGAGGCTGAGGAGGGCGGATCACTTGAACTCCAGAGTTCAAGACCATCGAGCTTTACACTTATAAATGATTAAAGTAATAAACATTACGCATGTTTTACCACAATAAAAAGCCCCTCGCCACCACCAAAAACGAAAAGAATGGGCAAAAACCAGTAAACCGGATTGGCAAGGAAAAGAACTCTAGAAGGATCCTCAAGTTTTCCGGTCTGGATAGGAGATGAGATGAACTTGAGATAATTAAAAGGTACTTTCACATCAGGACAATCAATTGGAGATCTCGTCCACGTAGCTGGCTGGGTTGTGAATAGTCAGCATGAAGTAGGTAACAGAAGCCATGGAAGTGTAAGAGTTTGCCCTAGGAAGAACCCAAGGCAAGAACCCTGAAAAACACATCCAAAAGTGAGGGGGGGGGGCTTTCTGCTCTTCGAGCTCCCGCGCGACGAGTCTACACCCCTAGGCTAGAAGGACTTACCAAAGTTTAAGTGCAGAGGAGCCCTTCAGGCCCAAGGAGGCAGCGGACCGTCTAGGCCCAGCTACAGAAGAGCCGCTGAGACGGGGGTCCGGAGCAGCGGGTCCCTGCGAGGCGCACAGGGCCTGAGCCGCAGACGCTTACGAGCTAAGGCACCTCGGGGTAGTAAGCAGTAAAGCTAGTGCGGAGAGTACGGCGCCCTCCGTCTGCGCCCCGCCCACAAAGCAGAAATTCCCTCTCTGGGCCCCAGTTGTCCTCCGAGCCTTCCGATTGGCGGAGAGGACCATGGGACCTGGAAGTTGTCTTTGTCCGGCCAGGGCTGCCCTTCCGGTTCCGTTGGGTCCCCCTTTGGCTCGGGTTCCCTGCCCCTCCCCCTTCCCGGAGCCCCGAGGGGCCGGAGCTCCTGGCGGTGCCGGATCCTGACGGCGGCCTTCCCCCGGGTCTGTAAGTGCGGAGACGGCCGGAGCGCCGGGCTGGGGTGCGGGGTCTCTCAAAATGGAACCCCCCCCTGGGGCCCTGGATCAGCCGGGACCTGTACTGGGATGGGAGCCGAGAGGCTGGCCTAGGCCCCTGGGGACTTGAGGAGCCCTTGGCCCGGCCCACGCTGCGCCCCGCCCCTTTCCCTTCCCAGTGACTGGAGTGGGGAGCCTGAGGATGCCCCTGGGACCGCCTCATAGGACCCCAGCTGAGGGCCCAGCAGTTGGCTTGGGGGCCTGACTCTGGCATCTTATAAGAAGTGCCAGAAGTGAGGCCCTAAGAAAATGAGCCTCGGGAGCCAGCCCAAGACCAGGCATTCAGTGCCAGTCTTTGAGAATCACTATGAGTGCTAGGTTACCCTTTTGCTGGGGTTTTCCCCTATTTGGCCACTGGTCGCAGCACCTTTTATATTACTGGCGCTATACCAGACACTGGAGATTCGCAAGATACTGTTCCAGTTTTCAGGATTAAGTTTGGGAGCCAGATCTGAACAAATAAGTACTCCTATGTGTGTGTGTGTGTGTGTGTGTGTGTGTGTGTGTGTGTGTGTGTGTGTATGTGTGTGTATATGTATCAGTCACATATGTGTTAATTGCTCAAGGGGCCATTGCTCAGAAGGCTTTAGAAAGAAAGTGATGTCTGAATTGTACTTGGAGAGAGTAAAGTGTTGAAGAGTTTTTCAGGGAAGACAGTTGCAATACTGTGGAGAAATGACTGAGCATAACTTGTGTGGGAAGAGGAGGAAATGGGGGGACTCCTATGCACAGAATGGATATGAGACTGGGAAAGTCGACTGAGGTCCAGATGGTGAATGGTGTAATCCTAAAGGAGATGGGTAGTTTTTTGAAGAGTTCTGCACAGAACATTGATATGGTCAGATTTGCACTGCAGGAAATCATTTTGTTCTGTAGAAAGCCCATAGAGAAGGGACTTTCTGTTAACTGCATTTAGACTCTTTAGCTAAAAGTTAGGAACTCTTATCGGAGATTCTTTTGAAGGGGTAATGGGATCAGCCTAGTGAGAGGCAAAGAATTCCTGAAATACAGTTATAATGGTGTCATTGGTAAGGAGACAAGTATACTGGAGATGATTATGTCAAGACTCCATAATTAACTGAATACTGAAGAAGTGAGAGGGACCAAATCTAATTCTTAGGTTTTAGACCTCTGAGCTGAAGGATGGTAATGCCATTATCAGAAATAAAGCCATAAGCTTAGTGTAGATTATGAATTCATTTTTTGGACATGTTGAATTAAAGGTCTAATGAGATAGACACATAGAGCTGTGCAGCATAGAGTTGGAAATGCAAATCTTTAGCTCAGCCTAAACATCGTAGCTAGAGGTAAAAGTTCGAGATATCAGCATAGAAGTGGAACCATGGGAATAGCTGGCATCAGGAAGAGAATTTTGAAAGATAAGGAAATTTGGGGGGGTAATGCTTGCATTTATGAAGCAGAAAGAGGAATTGGAGCTAGTAGTAGTCAGCGGTAGGCAATAAAGTGTAGGAGTGCAGGGTTACAGCAAGCAAGAAGACCCGGAAATCAAGAGAAGGGAATTTCAAGGAGAGACCACTGGATCAATTCATGCAGAGCATCTGGAGACTTGGGGGAGGGGAGAGTATTGCATTTCTTTATGAAGAGGTCATTAGTGACCTTTTAAAAAGCAATTTAGTACAGTGATGCGGTGATACTCTATGAAATATTAGGTACCTCAGCTGGTTTGGTGTTAAATGGGAATAAGGATAGGACACATATAAAGCATTTCACAAAGAAAATTGACCGGCTTTATTTGTATACCTAACACATGCTTATAGGGTACATACCAGATGCTGTTCTAAGCTCTTTAAAAAATTAAATCATTTATTTTCCATAACAACCCTATGAAATAAATTACTATTGATAGATGGGAACATTGAAGCAGAGTGGTTCGAGTTTACACAGAAAATAGTTGAGCAGGGTTTTGATCCTAGGAAATACGGCTCCAGAGTCCATGGTTTTACCCACTGCTCTATGCAGTGACTGAATATAGGAGCCAAAGGAGTGGGAAACATTTAAGCAAAGAGAGGCTCATTGATAAGAATGGAGAGGCTTGGAAAGAGACCCAGGTTGAGAAGAAGGTAAGTAAAGGATTTATGTTTGATGTGTTTTTTATTTCTTTCTTCCTAAGTCTGTTTCCACTCTCTGCCAATTTAGGTTAATTTCTTCCACTTTCATGCTTTCATTTATCACTTACCATGTGTAATCAGATCTTTTCTTCATATCCATCCAGCTCATGGATCCTAACCTTGATGTCATGCAGGCTCCTCTGGCTCAAGACCAGACTCATGATCATGCCCTCAAATATTCCCTGCTTTACTGAATGACACTCAGTCAAAGATAGCCAGTTACACAAACCAAATATCTTGGAGTCATCTTGACCCTTTCCCCACGTTGGTCACCAAGCCCATCAGTTCTTTGTTTGAAATGTCTCTCAAATCTGTTTCTCCTCTCCATCCATATTATTGCTGTCTCTCTTCAGGCCCATGCCATTCTGTCTTGATCTGTTTAGAGTAATCACATACTAAGATGCTTCCTTGTCTCTGCGTTTACTGTTCTCCAAGCCATTCTCCATAAGAAATTTTTTTGGCTTATTGAAGTTTAGACAGTGCATGAGTGCAGGCATCATGCATTTCAAGTGATAGGGAAGTAGCCTAGAACAGGTATTTTTGAGTACCTTGAATTGAGATTTAGTTTGGTTAAGTTTGGCCATGGGGATTGGGATTTAGGTATTGTTAACATAGGGAGGTAATAAAACATTGAGAAACAGAAGACAGGCTTTTTGAAAAAAAATAGCAAAAAATTGGAGACTTAGCTTTGAAAGAGATACCCTTATACAATTTAGTGAAGCCTCAAAGAACAGACCAGCAAAACAATGGTGGAAAACAGATCAATAGTTAAGTAATTTGCCCACTTCTACATAACAGTTTTAAAAAAAGAACTAGGCCAGGCACGGTGTCTCACGCCTGTAATCCCAGCACTTTGGGAGGTGGGAGGCTGAGGCATGAGAATCACTTGAACCTGGGAGGCTGAGGTTGCGGTGAGCCAAGATCGCACCACTGCACTCCAGCCTGGGCAACAGAGTGATACTTGTTCTCAAAAAATGAAAAAAAATTCAAAAGAAGAATTAAATCTGTATTCGTCAACATAAATTGCTCTCAAAAACAATGAGTGAAAAAAGTAAGTTGCAAAACAGTATGTATAGTTTATGTATAAGAAACTTAATTACGTTATACTTTCTGTGGCTAGACATATAGAAGTATTGTTTTTAAAATGCCAGGAGGGGCTGGGCACAGTTGTTCATGCCTATAATCCCAGCACATTGGGAGGTCGAGGCGGGTGGATCACTTGAGGTCAGGAGTTCAAGACCAGCCTGGCCAACATGGTGAAACCCTGTCTCTACTAAAAATGCAAAAATTATCCGGGCTTGGTGGTGCATGCCCGTTATCCCAGCTACTCAGGAGGCTGAGGCAGGAGAATTGCTTGTACTCGGAGATGGAAGTTGCAGTGAGCCAAGACTGCACTACTGCACTCGAGCCTGGGCAACAGAGCAAGACTCCGTTTCAAAAAATAATAAATAAATACATAAATAAATAAAATGCAGGGAGGGAGAGTCAGGAAGGATCAAACTTAAACTGAATACTGAGTGGTAGGCAGTTGAGAAGGGGAATTACATCTAAAATCTTCAAAAATTTTTCAAGAAGAATACATTCTGTATATATTATTTAAAAGTTGAAAGAAAAGCTTGAGAACTTGGAGAGTATCGTGTCATGAAAGTTACCTAAAAGAAGAACAAGATTAAGGTTTATAGAGAGAAAGGCTGTAGTATAATAAAATCTCTTTAGAAAAAGAACATACCATGTCAATGAGGGGCAAAGATTTCCAAGTAGTTTTGAGTGGTAAGTTGAAAGATAAGGGCACTTTTATGAGACAGGTGAGGAAGCAAACTGATACATAGCTTAGGAATTTATTATACAGCTAGAAAAATTTTACTTGCCAGTAGTTATTAGAAGCATTTGAGAAAAGAAACTATTTTCTCACTGCCTGTAGTATAGCAATGAACATTGTCCCACCTGGAATATTCAGTAATTAGTCATTTTTTACTATCCCCATTTGAACAAAGGGAAAATTTCAAATTAGTTATAATTGTGGAAGGATTGTATAAATATAAATGAAGAGGAAGTGAGAATATTCCCATTACATTGATGTTTGAGAAATATCGTTCAAAACTTGCTAATAGAAACTCAACAACATTCAGATTTAATCTCAGTAACTGACGCAATAGATAATAAAGACCTGAACTATGGCAATGATGTAAGAATGGAGGAGTGAGGAGTTGGTGATCAATCTGAGGAAAGAATCAACAAAATATGATGACTGTGTCTCTGATCTACCTGATCAGTTCTTTACTTTCCTTCAGTTACAAGAAGCTTGACTATAATCTAGAATTATGTGAGTGATTTTTATGACTATTTTGAGTAATTACTGCTATACTTAGAAGTTACCTACAGTTGGGGATCGTGAAATCAAATATATTCATAATTTTTATTTTCTGCTTTATTTGTAAATGGCATGAAGTTTCAGTCCACAAAGATAAATAAAAGATGGAAAATGATATAAAGTAAAATAGATGAGAAAGGTATAATAAGGATAAAAGCATAATATGCAATCAGAAATATGACTAATACATATATGCTTGCCATTTAAGTCTTCTAATTTCATGCAAATTTGGCTTGAAGTTATAACTTGTTTTTAAACATAAACTTTTTTTGAAGCGTAACAAAAACAAAAATATACAAGTCATAAGTTTGCAGCTAAATGAATTTTCTTGGCCTGTGTTTGTGATACTAAACGTAAGGAAAGAAATCTGAAGAGTTACACAATAATTTTTTTTTTTTTTTTTTTTTTTGCGACGGAGTCTCGCTCTGTCGCCCAGGCTGGAGTGCAGTGGTGCAATCTCAGCTCACTGCAAGCTCCGCCTCCCGGGTTCACGCCATTCTCCTGCCTCAGCCTCCCGAGTAGCTAGGACTACAGGCTCCCACCACCACACCCGGCTAATTTTTTTTTTGTATTTTTAGTAGAGACGGGGTTTCACTGTGGTCTCGATCTCCTGACCTCATGATCTGCCCGCCTCGGCCTCCCAAAGTGCTGGGATTACAGGTGTGAGCCACTGTGCCTGGCCAAGTTACACAATTATTATCCTTGAGATAAATCTGTACCAGCCAGGTGCAGTGGCTCACACCTGTAATCCCAGCACTTGGGGAGGCCGAGGCAGACAGATTACCTGAGGTCAGGAATTCAAGACCAGCCTGGCCAACGTGGTGAAACTCCATCTCTACTAAAAATACAAAAATTAGGCCTGGCGCAGTGGCTCATGCCTGTAATCCCACCACTTTGGGAGGCCGAAGCAGGTGGATCACCCGGGTCGGGAGTTGGAGACCAGCCTGACCAACATGAAGAAACCCCATCTCTACTAAAAATACAAAATTAGCCAGGCGTGGTGGCACCTGCCTGTAATCCCCGCTACTGGGGAGGCTGAGGCAGGAGAATCGCTTGAACCCAGGAGGCAGAGTTTGCAGCAAGCCGAGATCATGCCATTGCATTCCAGCCTGGGAAACGAGTGAAACTCCATCTCAAAAAAAGAAAAAAAAAAACTGTCCCTAGGTTAGTTGTTTCATAGCTGGATTTTGGCATCATGCAGTGTAAATACCAGTTCCAGATCTAACACTTAACACTTTCAACCTCTGTTGGGGTTTACAAGTTATTTATGTTTTCTAAGCTTAGTTTCCTCATATACAAAATGTGGGATAATGGTAATAGTTACCTGTAGAAATTTTCACGATTAAATGGGTCAATTTATTTATTTATTTATTTATTTTGAGATAGGATCTGGCTCTGTCACCCACACTGGAGTGCAGTGGCATGATCATGGCTCACTGCAACCTCTGCCTCATGGGCTCAAGCCATCCTCCCATTCAGCCTCCCAAGAAGCTGGGACTACAGGCACATGACACCACACCCAGCTAATTTTTGTATTTTTTGTAGACATGGGGTTTCACCATGTTGGCCAGGCTGGTCTCAAAGTCCTGAGCTCAAGCAGTGTGCCCACTTCAGCCTCCTAAAGTGCTGGAATACAGGCATGAGCCACTGTGCTCAGCCTAAATGGGTCAATTTAGGTATAACATCTATACCTGAAATGTAGCAAGGAAGATTAGATATGATCTCTTATTTTTAAATAAAATTAAGACGGTTCATAAGAAACTTTTTTTAACTATTAAAAAAAATTTTTTTTAAGTGTTTAAAGCAGGCTCATGCCTATAATCCTAGCACTTTGGGAGGCCTTGTGGGAAGACTGCTTGAACCCAGGAGTTTTAGGTTACAGTGAGATTTGATTGCACCACTACACTCCAGCCTAGGCAACACAGCGAGACCCTGTCTCTACAAAAAATAAAAACATTAGCCAGGTGTGGTGGTGTGCACCTGTAGTCCTGGATACTCAGGAGGCTGAGGCAGGACGATTGTTTGAGCCTTGGTGCCAAGGCAGCAGTGAGCTATGGTTACGCCACTGCATTCTAGCCTGGGTAACAGATGACAGAGTGAGACCTTGTCTCAAAAAAAAAAAAAAAGATGAAAGTTGGTTTTATATTGCCAAAACTATTTTGGAAACAAACCCTAGAAAGAAAGCTTTCCCTAGGCACTCAAAAGAAGATATCATAATGAAGAGCATCTGTACCATAGCCTAGTAATAATTTCATGGGGGAGCATTAAGAACTTATTATTCTTCTGTTTTTTGTCAAATGAGCTGTATGAAGTATAACAAACCATTGGTCATTGCCCTCAAATAATTAACAGTCTATTGGAAAGAGAAACTAGTGAAAGGAAACAATTAAGGGATAAGATGTGTGGCCTGGAAATAAGAATTTATCAAAGAGAGACAATAGAGTGGGCTGACACATCCTAGGGAAAACATCCTTTAAAAAACCAATAAATTTTGCTCACATTCTTAGACTACGGCAGACAGATCAAAGCAAACACTTCCCTGAACTATCTGGTTGGCTGCTCTTGTTGACAATTTTCTTGAGAACTGATGGATAGGAAGCACAGTCATGCATCACTTAACAACTGCGATGTGTTTTGAGAAATGTGTCATTAGGTGATTTCATCATTTTGTGAACATCACGGAGTATACTTAATGCAAACCTAGATGGTATAGCCTACCACACACCTAGGTTGTATGATACAGCCTGTTGCTCCTCGGTTATAAACCTGTACCACATGTTACTATACTGAATACTGTAGGCAATTGTAACACAATGGCGTTTGTGTATCTAAATATAGAAAAGGTACAGTAAAAATATGGTATTATATTCTATGGGACCATCATTGTATATGTAGTTCATCGTTGAACAAAACACTGTCATATGACACATGACTAAATGAAACTACACTCCAGCTCTTCATCTTTAGAGCAAGGAACAATTGTCTCTGAGGATAGTTGTCTAAAGCATTGTGAGTACTGTTGTAATATAGGTAGAACCAATGAATGCTTATTTTGGGGTGTGAGGAGGAAAATACTGATCTGAGGGTTTCATAGTCACCTTCAAAACCAGCTAAATGCTAAAAAAATGCCACTTTTGTTTGGCCACTTGAAACAGTCATTTTTACAACTCTGGTTACAAATTGGAACATTCATCACTCCAAATCCAAAATGAGTATTTTAAGCTACTGCGGTTGCTAAAAGTGACCAATGATAATAGTTTTGCTGCTTTAAATTACTGACATTTTCCCTGTATATCTTCTAGATTTTCCCTTCATGTTTGATACTGTCTTTTTTCTGATGTTTCATTTGCTTGTCTACATTGCTCCTCTCTCAATGCAGTTTTTGTATTTATTGTGATTATTATCAGTACATTCAAAATGTCATACAAGGGGAAAGCTTATGCTTTGTTTATGTTTTTATTAATATACTTATTACTTCTTCTTATACTGGTGCCACACCAGTTCCCCCTCCTAAATTTCACCTTTCTTTTTTTTTTTTTTTTGAGATGGAGTCTTGCTCTGTCGCCTAGGCTGGAGTGCAGAGGCGCAATCTCGGCTCACTGCAACCTCCACCTCCCGGGTTCAAACAATTATCCTGCCTGAGCCTCCCGAGTAGCTGAAACTACAGGCACCCGCCACCATGCCGGGTAATTTTTTGTATTTTTAGTAGAGATGGGGTTTCACCGTGTTAGCCAGGATGGTCTTGATCTCCTGACCTCGTGATCCACCCGCCTTGGCCTCCCAAAGTGCTGGGATTACAGGTGTGAGCCACTGTGCCTGGCTGGTCACCTTTCTTTCAATGCCATTCTCATTCAAATGAACTCCTAAATTTAGAATCTTTACACATTCCTTTTATTCATTCTCTATATCCAGTTAGTTACCAAGTTCTTTGAAATATCTTTTGTTATTTTTCCTTTCTTCTTATTCCCATTTTTATTTCTTTCTAGGCCATCATGGCCTCAGACCTGTAATGCTTCTGCAGACACTAAGCTGGTCTTCCTAACAACAGTTCTTCCTTACCACTGTCAAACTAATCTGATAGGTTCAACTAATGCAAACTGAGCACTTGCTGTGTATTTAGTGCAGTATTAGGCGATGGGAATACACACTGATTTGAACCGAAGAGGGTTTGGCCAGTAATGGGACAAGCAATGTAGCTGCAATAAGTATAATATATTCAAAGCAAAAGGAAAGAATATTTTGTCTTAGAAGATGCAAGTTCCCAGCATTAGATGGAGATGCTTTCCCTTAATACCATGAAACTTGGAGTTTGGATGGGAAGGAGTAAGTATTTAATAAGGTGTGTTGAGTGTTACAATAGAAATGTGCAATGGGCCCAGTAGAGACAATTCTGCTCTATTAAGCGGTCAGGGAAGGGCCTCTCAGAGAAAATAAAGGAGTCACAATTGTTTAGAAAGTGGTGTTTTTGTTTGTTTTGTTTTATTTTGTTTTTTTTAGACAGAGCCTCATTCTGTCACCCAGGCTGGAGTGCAATGGCGCAATCTCAGCTCGCTGCAACCTCCGCCTCCTGGGTTCAAGTGATTCTCCAGCCTTAGCTTCCTGAGTAGCTGGGACTACAGGCACATGCCACCACACCTGGGTAATTTTTGTATTTTTCATAGGGACGGGGTTTCACTATGTTGGCCAGGCTAGTCTCGAACTCCTGACCTCGTGATCCACCCACCTCAGCCTCCCAAAGTGCTGGGATAACAGGCATGAGCCACTACACCCGGCTTGTTTGCTTTTGTTTTTGTTTTTGTTTTTGTGATGGAGTTTTGCTCTTGTTGCCCAGGCTGGAGTGCAGTGGTGCAATCTTGGCTCACCACAACCTCTGTCTCCCAGGTTCAAGTGATTCTCCAGCCTTAGCCTCCTGAGTAGCTGAGACTACAGGCATGTGCCAATATGCCCAGCTAATTTTGTATTTTTAGTAGAGATGGGGTTTTTCCCAGTTGGTCAGGCTGGTCTTGAACTCCCGACCTCAGGTGATCCACCTGCCTTGGCCTCCAGAAGTGCTGGGATTACAGGCGTGAGCCACCATGCCCAGCCTAGAAAGTAGTGTTTTAAACTAAGGAAACGAGTATCATTAGGTCTGGGGCCAAGAGAGAGCTGTTATGTATCAGGCACTAAGGAAGAAGAATAAAACCTGGACTCTGCCATCAGGAGCTGATATTCATTGTTACAGAAGTTAAGATGATAAAGATTGGACTTTGGGGGCCAGATGTGGCCAGGAGAAGCTGGTTGTCTCATCTGACTTTGAACTAAGGGGTTGATTAATACATAAAATTCAGTGAATTTCTTGATGCACTGAGATTATAGAGCTATATCTCAAAGACAGACCTAACGTACCTACCAATCTCATAGAAGACTGGTATATAAAGAGAATGTCAATTCATTATGTCATTAGTTTACAGTGACTAGTGGACTGGAATTATCTTGTTGGCATGGGAAATTTATCTTTTCCCTTGAGAGAGACAAATGAGAAGCCAGGTTATGAGAAAATCATTTATGAGAGTATGGAATCAGAACATGGAGACTTTCACCAAAGGAATTGCTATATAACGGAATCAGTATGCAGACAGGGAAAGATACCTTCTCCATTGTTGAATGGGTTTTTCCAGTGTTTACTTAATTATGATTGGGTTTCATTAATCAGTTTATATTCAAGAGGTTAGTCTTCATCCAAGAGACAATGGGAAGTCTCTGAAGGAGTTTAGGCAGGGGTGGGGTATAATCAGATCTCTGTTTTTGAAAGATGTGGTGGCATGAAAACTGTATTAGAGGGAATATAAGGAAGCCAAGGCAACATTTATGAATCAGTTCTAGTAGTCCACATAATGACTAATGATTGATAAATAGGGATAAAGTTTAAAGAACAGAATCTAATAGGGATTGATTCTATCTATTTTACTGCTACTCAGATTCCCACCATATAGCTCATGTCGTTTTTCTGCATCAGGTATTTTATTTTCTATATAAAGAAATGTTCCTTAAAACGGAGTTTGGATTTTTCCAGAATGGACAGGACAAAGAACTTTGTCTTTGCCTAAACATTGTCCCGTTAGGTCTGTGACTTTCATTTTATTGCAGAAATACTTGTATGAATAAGTTCGTATCAATTTAAACAGTAAAGGGTTTGGCCAGGAATCGGACAAGCAGTGTCAGTGCAGTTGTTTAAAATATAGAGCAAAGAAAAAGAGCAAAGGAACCCATGTTTGCTGTAGGTTCCCTCTTCTTCAGAGACCAGTTTTTACTGAGTGATTCCAGAGAGGTGAAAATCTCCATATTAGAGTTCTGAAGTGGGAAGACAATTGCTCTTGCCTTAGAAGAAGCAGGTTCACAGTTTTATACAAAATAAGATAATTATTTCATCTTTACTTGTGTGGGTTATGTTTTAGTTTGCTTTAGAAACCTGATAGAATTCTCATTTGAGAAGTTAAAATATACTCTTGGACTATCCCAAGCACTATTCTTGTATTAAGTATCTTTAAAAGTTGAATGAATGCCAAGCTATTTACACAAATACAAGTCCGCTCTTTGGGTGCAATTGGCACTTGATGTTGGTAAGGAGTAATTTTTAACAGCCTTTGAAACCTGTTATAGTGGCTTCCCCTTTCAAGGAAGATTTCATTTGAATACATACAAAATAGATATGACAACACAGATTTGTTTTTGGAAGGTAGATCCAGCTTTCTTAATTGTTTGAATTTCCTTAAATTCAACCTTTTTACATTTCTGTTCTTTAGGTCTGCCAAAATGTCTGAAAGATCAGATCTCCTTCACTTCAAGTTTGAAAATTATGGAGATTCAATGTTACAAAAAATGAACAAATTAAGAGAAGAGAATAAATTTTGTGATGTTACAGTTCTCATAGATGATATTGAGGTACAGGGACATAAAATTGTGTTTGCTGCAGGTTCCCCCTTCTTA
Source organism: Symphalangus syndactylus (assembly GCF_028878055.3). NCBI lineage: Eukaryota > Metazoa > Chordata > Mammalia > Primates > Hylobatidae > Symphalangus > Symphalangus syndactylus. Next base: position 21,944,193 of record NC_072425.2, read on the forward strand.
AGAGACCAATTTTTACTGAATGATTCCAGAGAGGTGAAAATCTCCATATTACAGAGTTCCGAAGTGGGGAGACAATTGCTCTTATCCTGTTATAGTGGTGTGCTGGAATTCCCTGAGATGGAACTGGTAAATTACTTGACTGCTGCAAGTTTTCTTCAGATGAGCCACATTGTAGAACGGTGCACACAGGCCCTGTGGAAGTTTATAAAGCCAAAACAACCAATGGATAGTAAAGAGGGATGTGAACCACAGAGTGCTTCTCCCCAGTCAAAAGAACAGCAGGGAGATGCCAGAGGCTCCCCAAAGCAGGACTCACCTTGTATTCATCCATCTGAAGACAGTATGGATATGGAGGACAGTGATATTCAGATTGTTAAGGTAGAATCTATTGGGGATGTATCAGAGGTTAGAAGTAAAAAAGATCAGAACCAGTTTATTTCTTCCGAACCCACTGCTTTACATTCATCAGAGCCCCAGCACTCCCTGATAAATTCAACTGTGGAAAACAGAGTAAGTGAAATAGAACAAAACCATCTCCACAATTATGCCCTTTCTTATACAGGCAGTGATAACATCATCATGGCCTCAAAAGATGTCTTTGGCCCTAATATTCGAGGTGTAGACAAAGGCCTACAGTGGCATCACCAATGCCCAAAGTGTACCAGGGTGTTTCGTCACCTGGAGAACTACGCCAACCATTTAAAAATGCACAAACTCTTTATGTGTCTACTCTGCGGCAAGACTTTCACTCAGAAAGGCAACCTTCATCGACACATGCGTGTGCATGCCGGAATTAAACCTTTCCAGTGTAAAATCTGTGGGAAAACCTTTTCTCAGAAGTGTTCCTTACAGGATCATCTTAACCTTCACAGTGGAGATAAGCCCCATAAATGTAACTATTGTGATATGGTTTTTGCACATAAACCAGTTTTGAGGAAACACCTTAAACAGCTGCATGGCAAAAACAGCTTTGATAATGCCAATGAGAGAAATGTACAAGACCTCACAGTGGATTTTGATTCTTTTGCATGTACAACAGTCACAGACTCTAAAGGGTGTCAGCCACAACCCGATGCAACACAGGTCCTGGATGCAGGTAAACTGGCCCAAGCTGTCCTGAACTTAAGAAATGATAGTACTTGTGTGAATTGAGTAGGGGCTTCATGCTCACAACTCGAACTGACTGAGAATGTGGCAATAGTCTCAGTCTTTTTAGGAGTGATTTTGCTAGTTTGACTTCTCCAAAGCCTCTGCGTAGGTGGTAGGGAGTGAGTCAAAGCACTAGTAGACCAGGCAACTTACCACTTGGAGTGGATTTGCCTTACTTTTGCCCTCTCCCATTTTCTGTTTTGAGTTATTTATCTTGTAAAGTCTGTTTTCCTTTTCCAAGGAATAATTCCTTTTGTCTACCTAACATTGACTTATGTCTTAGACTGACACTGTTTTAGGCTTTTCACTAGGCACATTCCGAAGGTACCAACAAGTTAATAACATCACCTACTCTCCACTAATAGATGCTATGCTAAGAGAAGTGAAAAATCTTTCTTTGGTAGAAAATAGGCTGAGATAAAAGGTGATATTGCTATTGACCTGAAAATGTGATAGAACTTCTGGTTGCCTATTGATTATTTCTCCATGTCTGGTAAATGAATCTGCTTCCTACCATTTGTACTTGTCTTGGAGCTGGCTATAAAGAAGTATGCTGGTTTGTTATGTACTCTTTTCAACAGTATCATAGCCCAACTTCATCTCATTGAATTGTTCACATACACCAGAATACCCTCTCTTGAGGAACACCTGCAGGCAGATAGTTAGGGATGACCATGAGGAGCATAATCAACAGGGATAGAAGTACACTTATACAACAGCACTTACATGGGCGGTTTCTCTGGTAGCATGTCCCATAAGAGGCCATATGCTTATAATTAATGTGTAACTTGTTGATGCTTTAGAGATCAGGACTGCTCCAGGCACGCTAAAAATGTGCTAAAGTATAATAGGCTCTCTAAAAAGAGGCTATTTGGGAGTCTCTGAATTTTGTTTCAGAGTTTAGCCATCAGAAAGGTGAGTTTGGCCATCAGAGTTTTGTCCTGTGCACTATAAAAGTCTCTGAATTTTCATTTCCTCATGTACCTTAATTTCTAAAATGGATGATAAAAGTTAGGTTGGACACAGAAGGGGCAATCAAATTTCTGTATTCAGATACCTCTTAAAGGTACACTGTCCCACCTTGCTGCCTTTGATTGTGAATACAAAGTTAATTTTCAAAAAGGAAAAACAAAACAACTCTTTTTCCTAAAACACATGTACTTCAGACCTAAAATTCTGAGTCTTATTTGTTTCTCACCCATGAATTAGATTTAGGTAATAGTATTAGTAGAGTCCTTAGAGAATCTTAAGAGGTCATTTACTCCACCTCTTTCATTTTAAATTGGGGTCTCCAAATCCTGAAGAGGTGGCCTGGCCAATATTGGCCAAGGTATAACTAAATATGAGCTAGCATCTTCTTCCTTCTTCTCACTATCCCTTGGCTTTAAAAGATTTAGTACATGAAGAATAACGTATTAGCAAAAAGCTCCTAGTTTGTGTTTCCCCTTTGTGTCTCCCTGTTGGCTTTCTGAGACAACCTGAATTTTGCCAACAAAATATCGCAGAGGGATTTATATTAATTATTTTTTAGATGAATATTATATTCTTCCCATCCAAGTGAGTGATTTGCTAGGTTTGTTTAGGGAGGAAAAAAGCAAGAATAATGTGAGAAAAATCTAAATGCGAAGTTGATTTTGTGTGGAAAACTGTTTATTAGTTTCCATCAGGATTTTCTGCTTTTATTTTTGAGTTATGAGAGTGCATGCAGATTTGAAAAATTAGGCTTGCATAGTCAGAGGAGATCTTAAATTGTTATATTTGATACGTTTACATGTATCATTGTTATCATATGTAAATTATCATCATGTGAGTCAGATGTGAAGTATGATTTTTGTCTTTTGTTCAAATATTTAAAATGATAATACAGTTGAGTGATAAGACTAATAGGTACTTTATGCCTAACATCACTCATTATATGGTCTAATGATGCTTCCTAGCATTGTGATTTTTACATGATCCAGCCAAAGAGTACCAATTCTATGCAATAGTGAGACTCTACCCTGTCAACCAAACAGCATTTTTTGGTATTTTCTGTCAACATCATTTCTTCACAAGGAAATTTCAAGTTGGAGTGCTTCCTTTGCTCACATTCATGTCCTGTTTTTGTTACTGGTTTGAAGACTAAAAGGCACGGGTTCAAATAAGATTGGTCTCTTTGGTTGGAGACTATTTCTGGGTTCATTCAGTTGTTCAAGAAACATTAGTTAAGCACCTACTGTTGCTAGACACTATGCTAGATACTGAGGATAATGAAGGTAAGATTGATATAGTCCCTGCCCTCATGGAGCTTATAGTCTCATGTGGTCTTAGTGAAACAAAGTCTTAATTTGCTTTTATACTAGAAATAATAAAGAAAGCTGCCTTGCTGTATTCAATCAGTTAAAATCAGCAACTGTGCTTTTGTATCAGTAAAACATTTAGTTCTCACCTTTTGAAAATGCAAACCACTGAAGTGATTTACAGTCTCCTCCATTTTTGGCTGGAGAGGTGTTCTGTTTCTGTGAGACATTTTTCTAATTTTTGTGGAACTTGACTTTCCTCCTTCTTTGCTTATACGTGTTTGTTAGATTATATTGCAAAGAAGTCAAGTTACTGATATCCAGTACATTTTATAGAGGAAGATGACTTTCAAAACTAGTCATATTTCTGTAGAGGAGGAAGATCTTTAAAACTTTTATCATTCAGCATTTGTATTTTATGGATCCCCAGGAGAACTAAAAAGGAGATGACTCTCTACCATAGTTTGGTTTAAAAAAATTACGCTGTCAGTTATTTATTTATTATTTAATACTAAAGATAAACTCCAAACTGAAGTGGTTCTGAGGTAAATCAGATATGATTTTAATTTGTTTAAGTTTCTTTATTAGCAGATCTATAAATGGAAGGTGACCAATGTCACTGCTTCTAAAATACTGTCCTAAACAACCCAGAAGATTTTATTTCAGCTCACGAATAGCTGTTCTAAATCTGTTGTATGTTAGACATACTATGAACTACCTCTTCACTTATTATGGGGAAGTTTCCTTAATAAAAGTGTGACGATTAAAGCTCTGGTGTCATTGGTTTATTTTCTCACATTCCCCTCCTTCTATTCTTTTTTAATTGCTTTACTTTGAATACAGGAAGGTCTTCTTTATGTATAGTCTTAAAAATACATATTAAGCATGCTGAGCTTGCCTTCAGAAGAAAATATGAATTAATCAGAAAGTTGTTACTAGATTCAGTTACTTCCATGAGAACCTGTTGCTGGAGGAGCAGAGCAACTGCCTTTAAGAATTGGTTCAGAGGCGGCCGGGCGCGGTGGCTCACGCCTGTAATCCCAGCACTTTGGGAGGCCGAGGCAGGCGGATCACGAGGTCAGGAGATCGAGACCATCCTGGCTAACACGGTGAAACCCTGTCTCTACTAAAAATACAAAAACTTAGCCGGGCCTGGTGGCAGACGCATGTAGTCCCAGCTACTCGGGAGGCTGAGGCAGGAGAATGGCGTGAACCTGGGATGCGGATCTTGCAGTGAGCCGAGATCGCTCCACTGCACTCCAGTCTGGGCGACAGAGGGAGACTCTGTCTCAAAAAAAAAAAAAAAAAAAAAAAAAAGAATAGAATTGGTGCAGAGGCTGGGCGCGGCGGCTCATGCCTGTAATCCGAGCACTTTGGGAGGCCAAGGCGGGTGGATCACCTGAGGTCAGGAGTTCGAGACCAGCCTGGCCAACATGGTGAAACCCCGTCTCTACTAAAAATACAAAAATTAGCTGGGTGTGGTGGCAGGCACCTGTAATCCCAGCTACTCAGGAGGCTGAGGCAGGAGACTTGCTTGAACCTGCTAGGTGGAGGTTGTGGTAAGCCGAGATCGTGCCACTGCACTCCCGCCTGGGCGACAGAGACTCCGTCTAAAAAAGAAGAAAAAAGAATTTGTTCAGACATGTCTTCATTCAGCACAAATACTTGATGCCTACCAAGTGCTAGACTTCGAGAATACAAAGATCAGTAAGCCACTGTCCTAAATACCTCTGCCTAGATGAGGCACAAATTAATACAGGCGTGTTAAGTGCAATAATGAAGGCAGGCAAAGGGATTACAGGTTTCCGACTGGGAACCAATTATCTTAGGGCAGTTCAGGATGGCTTGAAGGATGATGAGATTTATAGACGGGTTCTTTAAAGATACGTTTGGGAAGGCTGGGCTCGGTGGCTCACGCCTGTTATCCCAGCACTTTGGGAGGCCAAGGCGGGCGGATCACGAGGTCAGGAGATCGAGACCATCCTGGCTAACACGGTGAAACCCCGTCTCTACTAAAAATACAAAAAAAAAAAAAAAAAAAAAAAAATTTAGGCGTGGTGGCGGGCACCTGAAGTCTCAGCTACTCGGGAGGCTGAGGCAGGAGAATGGCGTGAACCCAGGAGGCGGAGTTTGCTGTGAGCCGAGATCCTGCCACTGCACTCCAGCCTGGGCGACAGAGCGAGACTCCCTCTCAAAAAAAAACAAAAAAAAACAAAAAAAAAAACGTGAGGAAAAGGCTAGGACACGTCAGAGGAAACAGCTGGGCCAAAAGTTTTGGGAGGGAGGAACGGATTTAAGTGTGAAGCTAGATCCAGAGGTTGGGGCCAGCTCCTAATGGGGCATTAACTAGGCAATCTCGAATACGGATCTTTATGATAGTTTGTGCTCTGCCACCTTTCAAGTTGTAGGTGGCCCCAATAAGGAGAGGAATCGTCCCAGAATAATCCATAAAAGGTCTGGTTACTCTGACAGACGTGCCGTAACCAAACCTCAAACCCCGTCTCCAATTCGGATGTTCAGGAGGACTCACAAAAGGAAATGGCTCGGGCTGGGCGCGGTGGCTCAAGCCGGTAATCCCAGCATTTAGGGAGGCCAAGGCGGGCGGAACACCTGAGGTCAGGAGTTCGAGACCAGCCTGGCCAACATGGTGAAACCCCGTCTCTACTAAAAATACAAAAGTGAGCCGGGCGTGGTGGCGGGCGCCTGTAATCTCAGCTACTTGGGAGGCTGCGGCGCGAGTCGCTTGAACCCGGGAGGCGAAGGTTGCAGTGAGCCGAAATCGCGCCATTGCACTCCAGCCTGGGCAACGAGCTAAACACCGTCTCAAAAAAAAAAAAAAAAAGGCGGGGGGTGGGGGTGGGGCGGCTCGAGTGTCGAAACTGGGACAAGAGAGACGGGGCTTGCCGGCATTCAGGAGCCTTTCTCATTCCAAGAGCGGGGAAGTGAGGAAGGGAGACCGTCTCAGAATGTCCTTCCGGGGCGCCTAGAGAGCCCCCAGCAAAGAATAAAGCTGGTTGGCACCGGATGTGTTTTCTTCCAGGCTAAGTCCATCTTCCGGCCTGGGCAGACGCTGCCGCGGAATCCTTGACTCTAGTTTTCTGAGTCGGTGAGTGAGTGCAAAGGAGATTCCTCAGGTGGGGGGTGCCTGAGAAAGAGGAGGAGGAGGAGGAGGAGGAGGACAGCTGGGCTCGGCCCCGGAGTGGCTAATCTGGTGCTGCAACCACTTGGCCGACAGGGCCTTGGCCCTTCGCAGGGTTGCCTCCAGAATACCTGTGTGCTGAACCTGGGATCTGGTTTCAGTTCAGCAGATGTTCCCTGAGCTCCTCCTGCTCTGTGTGGGCCCTTGTGCTCGGTGCAGGAACACAGATGAATCAGGCACCATCTCGCGGTGCTCAGAGAGCAGCTGACTCTGGTGGAAACGGGAGGTGGAGTCCTATTAGTTTTACTTGATTTGGGCTTAAAGTAGCCTAATCACTAGCTGAAAAAAGGAACTGAAAACGCGAATGTAAGAAATGTGTATTCGTGTCTTTTTGTCTGGGCAATGATGGAAAAATTTAGTATTGAATGAGGATCCAGTATGAAAAAGAGAATAGAAGGTGATAAAGCCATAAAGATGGGTTAGAGCCAAATCGCGATGGGTCTCGTATTCTTCCCTAAGAAATCTGAACTGTCCCGGAGGTAGAGGAGAGCGATAGAAGATTTAAAGCAGAAAAGGGAAATTAAAATAAAATAAAATAAAATAAAATAAGGGTTGTTAATCCTGGTGGCACTCAGGAGGGTAATCTGGCATATAGAAGAGTGTGGTATAAAGAAGACCCGTTGGAAGACATTGCAGTTGTCCAGGTGAACCGGAAGGAGGACCTGTTGTAGTGGTGGGGAGTAGGAAGTTTGGAGATTACGTTAAAGTTGTTAATTGGGGATATTATGTTAAATCAACTTCGTGGTGGTCACAGTGCTTATTATTGGATATTCAAAATTGACAAGATTGTTCTTGACCACAAGGCACACAACATTGAGCAAAAGAAACAAGCTAGAAACTGTTCACTACAATTCAGTGTAATGAATGTTTTAACAAAGTTATGAAAAATGTGCTATGAGATCATAGAGAAGTGCATTATAAAGTTCTCGGTTTTGAGATGGTAGCATAAGGGGTCATAACACCTAGATTAGACTTTGAGTCTTCTTTTTCCTAATTCAGGTTTGGGGTTTTTTGTTTGTTTTCACTATTATAGCATGGGAAAGCATTCCCTATCATTATTACATCAATGTTTGTGTTTTATTTTGCTTAGATTGTGATCATGGCTGCTGAGTCTGATGTTCTGCATTTCCAGTTTGAACAGCAAGGAGATGTGGTCTTGCAGAAAATGAATCTTTTGAGACAGCAGAATTTATTTTGTGATGTATCAATTTACATTAATGACACTGAGTTCCAGGGGCACAAGGTGATTTTGGCTGCCTGCTCCACTTTTATGAGAGATCAGTTTTTACTCACACAGTCAAAACATGTCAGAATCACCATCTTACAGAGTGCAGAAGTTGGCAGAAAATTGTTACTGTCTTGCTATACTGGAGCACTTGAAGTTAAAAGGAAAGAGCTTTTGAAATACTTGACTGCTGCCAGTTACCTTCAGATGGTTCACATTGTGGAAAAGTGCACAGAAGCTTTGTCAAAGTATCTGGAAATTGATCTTTCTATGAAAAACAACAACCAACACACTGACCTGTGTCAGTCTTCTGATCCTGATGTTAAGAATGAAGATGAAAATTCTGATAAAGACTGTGAGATAATTGAAATTTCAGAAGATAGTCCTGTAAACATAGATTTCCATGTTAAAGAAGAGGAAAGCAATGCTTTGCAGTCTACAGTAGAGAGTCTGACATCAGAGAGAAAGGAAATGAAGTCACCAGAGCTGTCTACGGTAGACATAGGTTTTAAAGACAATGAAATTTGTATCCTTCACGTAGAATCCATCAGTACAGCTGGTGTCGAAAATGGGCAGTTTTCACAGCCTTGTACCTCTTCAAAAGCAAGCATGTATTTCTCTGAAACACAGCATTCATTGATCAATTCTACAGTTGAGAGCAGAGTGGCTGAAGTTCCTGGGAATCAAGATCAGGGCTTATTTTGTGAGAATACTGAAGGAAGTTATGGTACAGTGAGTGAGATTCAGAATCTGGAGGAAGGTTATTCACTGAGGCACCAGTGCCCCAGGTGTCCTCGAGGCTTTCTTCATGTTGAAAACTATCTGCGCCACCTTAAAATGCATAAACTATTCTTATGCTTACAGTGTGGGAAAACATTTACACAGAAGAAAAATCTCAACCGACACATTCGAGGACACATGGGCATACGGCCCTTTCAGTGTACTGTGTGCTTGAAGACATTTACTGCCAAAAGCACACTTCAGGACCACTTGAACATACACAGTGGGGATCGGCCATACAAATGCCACTGTTGTGATATGGATTTCAAGCACAAGTCTGCTCTCAAAAAACACTTAACCTCTGTCCATGGCAGAAGCAGTGGTGAAAAGCTATCTAGGCCTGATCTCAAAAGGCAAAGTCTACTATAATTATAATCACAGACTTGTTATATAAAGTTTGTATTATTCTATTAGGCAAGTCTTTCTGTAGAGATGCAGCATTTGTAATATTTCATCCCCCCAATCTTTGTTTCTTATATTTTGTCGGCTTACACATAATCGTTCTTTCTGAACTTCTAATAGTTCCAAAGTTATGGGAGGCACAGTAAAGCTGATGGGATTCTGTCTCATCTCATACATTACATATAAGTCTCAGTAGTATCCCTAGAGAAATAGTGTTCCTCTCTTATATATTCTTGATTCTAGTGACAAAAGATCCAGCAGTATTTGCAGATTCTGATTTGGAGTCTCTAGGTAATTGATTTAAGTATAAAATCCAATCATATAAAAACTTTAATGAATTAGGATAACAAGAAGAGAAAGGTAAAAACACTATTATCTGTTTCTAGTCACTTTAGTACAGATGGCGGTAAAACATTTTTTTTTAACTTTCTACCAGCTGTTCTTGGATTCCAAACTAAACACCAAGGTACTTTTCATTTTAAAATGTATAAAGTAACAATTCAGATTCACTTGGGAATAGCAGAATTTTTTTATAAGGGGTTAATATTCCTTAAAATACTTTTATTTCCATGCCTTATTAGTATACATACTTAAGAAATGGTTAATTGGGCCCAAGTTTCTTGATTTTATTTAATACAATTGGATTTAATAATTTTGTGGCCAGTAAAATTATACCATTGGCATGAAGCTGTGAAAAATGAGAAATTCTACCTTTACCAGAGATATCTGTCCTACTGTTTTAAAAGTTCCTATTTTATTTTTTATTTAACATGAAGTAAAATTGAAATTTCTTCTTAGTGTATAGTTCTGTGAATTTTAACACAAAGATTTGTGCACCACTACTGCAGTCGGTGCAGAACAGTTCCTTCACTCCCAACAGCTCTCTCATGCCGTCCCTTTGTAGTCAGCTCCTTCTAGCTCTAATCCTGGCAACAGTTCTCTGTCACTATTATTTTGCCTTTTCTGGACTGTCATATAAACAGAATTTTATAGTATGTTCCCTCTTGAAATGCTTTTTCACCCAGCATAATGACTTTGAGGTTCATCCATGTCATTTTAAATTTTGAATTGGCAATATATATTCTAGCTGTTACTAGATGAGCAATTTAAAAAGGGGTAGCTATTAGTGTTGTATTTTTTCATTTACATTAATGTAATTTCCATTCACTGTGTGTTGATAAAAATCTTAACCATCCCTAGAGTTTTATATTTCCAAAAATATGCCAAAAGGAAAACCATGACTGTATGATTATTTTAGTGAGAGTCATATTTGAGATGGTGTTCTGAGCCATAGTTCTCTAATATCCCCAACTACATATAACACAAAACTTTAAAAAATTATTTTAACAAAGATTAAAATATACTGCAGGGCAAATAATATTCTCTAAAACACAGGAACTGCTTTTGGTAAAGAAGACTGACTAGATGCATCTTTCTTTCAAGCTGTTCTAGTCCTCCTCTAGTTAACTTAGCTTTATGTAGAATTTCTACTGCATTCAATTTCTATTGAAGCCCTTCTATATTTTAAAATGTAATATACTTTGTACCATTTATAAAAATTGTGTGATGAATCACATGTTCGTTGTTGTAAGTATTAACTTTTTTTGATACTTTTGTGGGAAAGACATTCTCCACTGAATTTTAACTTTCCTAGAGACTTTCAAGAATGCAGGTCTCGTTTGATGAAAAAACCGACTTCATAACCCAATGTTACTAGTTAGTGACATTGTGCTGAACTTCTCCTTGAACTTTTTAACTTTATATGTAAAATAACTTTGATCTTGGTCATTTGAAAGATCATTTCCAGGTCTAAAATTCCATGATTTTATATTTAATTCTTCCTGAGAACAGAAGAGGGGAAAGCAAGAGAGGACGGTTTTGTGTCTTTATGAACTTTGTTACTTAAGTACTCCATTGGAGACATAATTTTTCTAATTAGTGGATCTTTTTCCACTGGAAAGTATGATAGCTCATTGCTAACTTTTCATTCATAGCTCATTGCTTCCATTTGACCTAAGATTGGCAATTTGTTGGTGTGAAAATATTTTCTTTTCAGAAATAGTTTACTAGTGATTGAAGTAGTTTTCTTATTTTTGCTTCCTATTATAAAATGGCGTGGGGGGAAGGGGGAAGGATGGAGATGGGAGGAGAGGGTAAAAGAATAGTAATCTGATTTTTTAGGAATTAGTATCTACTATCTTGGATATTTGAAAAAAAATTGGTTGAAACTATGTTTAAGTTTTATGTGTGCCTTGTGAGATTGTTGTAAAATTTTTTGTGAGCACTTTGAGATTTTTGCTGGGGGAGGGGTGTTTTGTGAAAGTGATGGTTATTATTTATATTATTTATTCCCGTTTGGTAGCACAGAATGATCTACAAACATTCCTAGGAGAGTGTCTGTTTGCATGATATGTTTAAAAATTTTCAGGAAAATGGAATCTTTTTTTAAAGTGCAGGTATGACAAAGTATAGAATTTATTCATTTAACATATTCACATTTAGTTTGTGTTTCTGCTCTGACAGAAAAATGCAAAGTGTTTTGAGTTCAGCCTCTTCATTTACTCCATTTACATATAAAAGATCTTGAAAAGGTAGTCGTTACTTCGTTGTAAGAGAAAAACATTTGCCCTTTTTCCTGGGATGTAACTATCTTACATGTTTACATAAGAAATAATAAACTGGAGGTGGGAATGGAGAACAATGTTTTGTCTTCATCTTTGAATTTTAAAGGATACAATTTCTCCTGACTATACATTAATCATTCATCTAGCAAATACTTCCTGAGTCCTTACAATGAAGTATAAGTTAGGTATACAGACAAAACTTCCTGCTGTTGTGAAACATTGTAGTGAAGGGAGACAAACAGTAAACAAGTAAGTAAAATCCATGTATGTCAAATTTTGAGAAGGAATTTGGAGAAAAATCAGGAATAGGGAGTACCAGAGAAGGGGGATGGAATTGTAATTTTAAATATGGTGGTCAGCACCAGGCGCCCAGGCTCAGGCCTTGTAATCCTAACACTTTGGGAGGCCGAGGCTGGCAGATCACTTGAAGTCAGGAGTTCAAGGCAAGCCTGGCCAACCTGATGAAAACCCTTCACTAAAAATACAAAAATTAGCCGGGCATGGTGGCGCTCGCCTGTAATCCCAGCTACTCAGGAGTCTGAGGCAGGAGAATCCCTTGAACCTGGGAGGCGAAAGGTTGCAGTAAGCCGAGATCGCACTGTTGCTGTCAGCCTGGGTGAGGGAGCCAGACCCCCTCTCAAAAATAAATATGGTGACCAGGACACCTTTGAAAAATCTCAAATTATCAGAAATATATATTCTCCCATCTAGTGAAATGTAAATACATCCAGTAGAATAGAAAAATTTGGCCTGGCATGGTGGCTCACGCCACCAAATCCCAGCACTTTTGGAGGCCGAGGCAGGTGGGTCTTCTGAGGTCAGGAGTTCAAGACCAGCCTGGCCAACATGGTGAAAACCTGTCTCTACAAAAATACAAAAAAAAATTTAGCCGGGCATGATGACGGGTGCCTATGATTCCAGCTACTGGGGAGGCTAAGGCAGGAGAATTCCTTGAACCCGGGAGGTGGAGGTTGCAGGGAGCCGAGATTGCACCACTGCACTCCAGCCTGTGCGACAGAGTGAGACTCTGTCTGAAAAAATATATATATGTACATATATGTATATATAATATGTATGTATATATGTGTATATATACTTATATGTATGTATATATGTATACATATATGTATACATATATGTATATGCGTGTGTGTGTGTATATATATATACACAGTAGGGTTTAAAACAAATATGTACATGTAAAATTACCTATCACTGTCCAGTTGAAATTACTGAAACAATTATTGGTTGTTAACAGTTCTCTAGGCTTGGCATATGTTTCATAAAGAGAAGAGAACGAAAAAGATAATGTGTGGAAGAAATGTCTTTGATGTGGCCAATGAATCTTTTTTCAAAAACACTGATTTTGCCTGTCATTCAGACAACTATAAGTAATAACCATATATTTTGTTAAAACTGTAGAAGCAACCTTTCCATATTCTAATTTATTGTAGGTTTACTTCGCTATTTTTGTTGTTGGACATCTGATTTCACATTGGAAAGTGCCTTGAGTTTAATTACAAGTCATGGTCTTTTTTTTCTTTTTTTTTTTGTTGAGACGGAGTCTGGCACTGCCCCCCGGCGCCCGGCTGTAGTGCAATGGCGCGGTCTTGGCTCACTGCAACCTCCGCCTCCCCGGATTCACGCGATTCTCCTGCCTCAGCCCCCCGAGTAGCTGGGATTACAGGTGCCCGCCACCACACCCGGCTAATTTTTGTATTTTTAGTAGAGACAGTGTTTCACTATGTTGGCCAGACTGGTCTCTAACTTCTGACCTGGTGGTCCACCCGCCTTGGCCTCCCAAAGTGCTGGTATTACAGGCATGAGCCACTGCGCCCGGCGTCATGGTCATTTTCTAGCCTACATTATTTAGTTTCTCATCAGTCACAAGGGGTACATTGTATCTGCCTTCTAGGATCACTTTGCTAATTAAATGAAATGTAAATAAAACTAAAATATTTAAAATTAAATATCACCTAACACAGGACCTGACACATACTAAGTAGTTTATAAATGTTAATTCTCTTATCCCTATTCCAAGTCTGTTTCATCTATAAATTATAAGCTGTAAGAATAATTCTTACCTTAGTTCGCTGTGGAAAAAGTTTCAACAAATATTTGAGATATGATGCCAGAATTTGTGCTTAAATTTTTTATCTTTGCCAGCTTTTGAGGAGCTCAGAGCTTTCTCCCCCCCCCCCCTTTGGACTCTGTCTAGAAACAGAGTTTTCTCTTTAATAAAGAAGTGAGATGTGGAAGTGCCTGCCAAATACATGTTTTCTTTTTGTTTTTGTAATGGGGAGATTACTTGACATCTTTGTAAAGGGATTGAGGGATCCTGTCAGCATGTCATTACAGGAGCGTGAATAAGAATGTGACACAGATGTATCAGATTGTGCTCAATGGATTCCACGCTTTTCACGAAGGGAGTTAAGACACTGGCTTAAACCAGCGTCTAGGAAGCCGGCTCAAGGCGCAGATGAATGTGCAGGGAATTTCCCATCAATCCCTTCGGCTTGCCTAGTCCTTCTCACAGTACCTCCCACAGTGCTCCGGGGCTCCCTTTTCACGTGATCGGGGTGGATCCGCTGAGGCAGAGGGAAGTTGATGCGCAGTTTGGGTGGCTGGGGCTACTACGCTTTCCTTCCAACTCCCGACTCCCGGGCTTGCGTAATCTCGCGTTAAGTGGGGAGTAACTTCTCGCGAGAGCTAGGTCGGGATCCCTCCAGGTCCGCCTCCGTGGTGAGGAGGAGGAGGAGGAGGAGGAGGAGGCGGAGGTGGAGGGAGAGGGAGGAGGAGGAGGCCCCGTCGCGGCCTTCGCCGCCGCCAACGGGGCTGTCCCTGTAGCTCCCGATGGAGTTTGAGGTCGTGAAACCTCCGCCGAGCTCTGCCCCGGCGAGACGAGGCGCCTCCGTCGCCAAGCCGCGCCGTCGCGGGGCTCCCGGGAGCGGCCCTTAGCGACCCCGCCCGGGCCCCCTCAGGTAGGGCGGGGGCGGGCACGATGCGGCTCGGGCCCCAGCCCGGGTGCCTGGTCCCCGGCGGTCGGGCGGGAGACCAGTCTCAGCCCTGGGGCCTGTGCTCTGTCGCCCCTGGTGCCTCGAGGGTTGGGAACTGAGGGCCGCACCTGACACTCGGACGGAACCCGGGCCCTGCGGAGGCCCCTCTCTCTGGTAGGGCTTTTTCGATGCGGAGCGACCGGCTCAAATGGCCACCTTCCTTCGACACTGGCCGAGCGGACGCCTCTGACCCCTAAGGAACCCACCCAAGCAAAGGCCCAGCTTCACTCTCCCTTTCCTACACCAGTTAGTAAGGGGGTTTGGAAGAGGTCCTCGAAACCAAGTCTTCTAGCTTTTCAGCTTTCTGCCCTGGGGCTTCCCGAGACCCTAGCGTAGGGGGTGGTGGAGGCGATCTGAGTGGTAAATAGGAACCCCGGCCAAACAATGCCCTGGGAGGGCTTAACCTCCCAGGATGGGGATGGCCGGACCTGAGTGGTTGCACAGGGGTTGTGGCTAGGAGCAATGGCATGAAACACAGCCAGGGAATTCTGCTATGGCTTTCTTCTTTCCCTCTCTCATTTTTCCTTCTTGGTGTAGCCTCTTGAGGAGACTCTTCCACCATCTTAGAAGAATGGTAGAAAGCATCTTTGTTTCCCAGAGAAGCAGCTGTACTTTTTTCTATCCTTAGCTTTCAGGATGGGAGAAGATGAGGGTAGCTGTCATTTCCATCCTTCAAATCCTAAGGCAACCGTTTAAGATACCGGCAGATACACCCTTCACACCAAAATTGACTCAAGTAATCACTGGCATAAAGTAAATCTAATCCAGTGATTTATTTATATTTTCATAACCCTTGGGTTCCCTTTTTAATTCCTCCTCTCCCCTTACCCAGGGCCTTTCTTTTTTTCATTTCTACTCTCCCCCTACCCACTGTGGGTGGGTGACTTTGTATCCCAAATAAAGTGCTTTAAGTAATCTTTTTAACAATTTTGTATTGGCCAAACTTTTAAGTTCCAGTAGGAACTTTTGGTTAACCTGAGAAAGCTAACGTTGCTATACCACAGTGGTATAATGTCACTCAAAAGCAAAGAAACAAATGTTAGCCGGTGCAGCCTTTTAATGGTTAAACATACAAACTTAGTTAAAAGCTTTTTACAATATTAATATTAATAGATTCTTCTTTTTAAAAAACCTTTTAGCTGTCTAAAAAGCTATACCACTGTTGTAGCTTCACATGCCTTACTTACGTTGTTTACTTCCACATTCAATTTTTGAAGAAATAGAGGTCGTTACATCCTGTTAAAGACTGTTTTTCAATATTGACATTTTCGTTGATTTGGAGATTAATGTTTTCAAAATATTAGAGTTTGGAAAATTGCTAGGAGGACAGAATGTGAAACATATATTCTAGTTACGTTTAGAAAAAGCAGATGTTATAATTCAAACAGGCACTTGTTCTATGAGGATTTAATTACACTCGTGTTCATTAGTGGATCCTTTGAGTTACCCCGATCTGTTATTTCTGTTGTGGCAACCTGACATGTAAGAAGACTTACGTCCTTTGTTCATATATTTTTGTTAAATCATACTCTGCTTTTGTAATTTGCTGTCTTCCACTTTGAAAAACCAAAAATTTGCATTTTGGCAAAGCATTCTTCTTTACACTCCGGATTTTATATTCAAAAATTGAGCTTCTACATTGTTTGCAATAGCTAAGAACGCTAAAAAAACTTTATAACAAGGTTTTAGTAAGTACTTACTGTTTAGTTTGGACTGTGTTGAAGTTTCGCTTTTTAGTGATGGAAAAAGGAAGCATGAGTAAAATAAAGCTAGCTGAAAATTAAAAATAAGTTAATGTTTTGCATCCAGTCTCATGAATGTTACGATCAGCATTCTCTAATTTTACTAAAGCTTTAAGTGTAAGTGTGAGTTTTACCTCAATTTCTTGATGAAAGTTTTGAGTATTACTTTATAATCTTAAATATTCTAGAGTTGCACTGTCCAGTACTAGCCAGTGGCCACATGTGACAGTTGAAGATTTGAAATGTGGCTAGTGTGAATTGAGATGTGCTGGAGGTATAAAATAGCAGATTTCAAAGACGTAGTACTCAGATTTTTTTAA
The DNA here is from genome assembly GCF_028878055.3 of Symphalangus syndactylus. Taxonomy (NCBI): domain Eukaryota; kingdom Metazoa; phylum Chordata; class Mammalia; order Primates; family Hylobatidae; genus Symphalangus; species Symphalangus syndactylus. The sequence continues at coordinate 21,960,969 of NC_072425.2, forward strand.
TATCTCAATAATTTTAATATTGAGATATTAAAAAAATGATATTTTGAAATGATATTTTGTATAAACTGGGATAAATAAAATATATTACTAAAAATAATTTTACCTATTTTCTTGTAACTTTTTTTTTTGTTTGAGACAGTCTCTCTCTGTCACCCATGCTGGAGTGCAGTGGCACCATCTGGGTTCACTGCAACCTCCGCTTCCAGGTTCAAGCAATTCTTGTGCCTCAGTCTCCTGAGTAGTTGAGATTACAGGAAGGCACCACTACACCAGGCTAATTTTTGTATTTTTAGTATGGATGGGGTTTTGCCATGTTGGCCAGGCTGGTCGGGAACTCGAGACCTCAAGTGATCCACCCACCTCCCGCCTCGGCCTCCCAAAGTGCTGGGATTACAGGCATGAGCCACCGCTCTCGGCCTCTTTTAACTTTTTTTAATGTGACTACCAGAAAATTAAAAATTACTCGGATTATAATGGCTCACATATTTCTATCGGATATTACTGTTGTAGATCAGCATTACTCTTCCAAGAAATATGTTAGTGGAATAAAAGTAGATGTATAAAAATCCAAAACTTCCAGATAGATTACCCTGTTACAATCAGAATAAAGAGCTAAGGACTTTGGTAATATGAAGGATGAAGTTATCCATTGGCTATTATTTGATAGGCAGAAGTAAGTTCTATCTCAAAGAAAGTATTTTTCTCATCACTAATATTAGTTATATTTGTTAAAATAGAAAGTTGGCTGGGCGTGGTGGCTCACGCCTGTAATCCCAGCACTTTGGAAGGCTGAGGCGGGTGGATCACCTGAGGTCAGGAGTTCCAGACCAGCCGGACCAACATGGTTAAACCCCGTCTCTACTAAAATTACAAAAAATTAGCCGGGCTTGGTGGCGCATGCCTGTAATCCCAGCTACTCGGGAGGCTAAGCAGGAGAATTGCTTGAACCCGGGAGGCGGAGGTTGCAGTGAGCCGAGATCCCGCCATTGCACTCCAGCCTGGGCAACAAGAGTGAAACTCCGTCTCAAAAAAAAAAAAAAAAGAAGTATTAGTTATCTCATTATTGCCCTATTGGAAGAATGCATTGAGGCTGGGTGCGGTGGCTCATGCCTGTAATCCCAGGACTTTGGGAGGCCAAAGTGGGCAGATCACAAGGTCAGGAGTTTGAGATCAGCCTGACCAACAGGTGAAATCTTGTCTCTACTAAAAATACAAAAATTAACCGGGCATGGTGGTGCGCACCTGTAATCCCAGCTACTCAGGAGGCTGAGGCAGGAGAATCGTATGAAACTGGGAGGCGGAGGTTGCATTGAGCCGAAATCGCACTAATACTTATTTTAAAACAGTTCAACCACATAGTGTATTTAAGAAGTAAAATTTGAGTCATATATACTTCACACGTTAACAGCAAAATCACATATTATAGCAGTCTTTTAAATTGCAATTCAATTCCTTTTTCTCCAATGCTGAGTTTCTAGCCTACAATTTGTTTCCATTGGTGTTTTGGTTTTTACTTGTCTTTTAGCTAGAGATCCAAATTGTGCTTATGCTTTAAATATCATTTTTTAAGAACAAAACTAATTATTTTTAAGTTTTCTAAACTGGGAAGTACTGTGACAGTCCATTTCAGTAGGTTATATTCCTCACATAGGTTAACTAGAATGAAAACAATGGTTGTTTTAATTAGAAGAACTAAGCCCTAAGGTTTACATTTTTATTAAGAGAATTGTAAAATGCTGTGTACATATATGACAGTTAAAGAAGCATAAACTTTATTCTGGCATTTTAAAATCAGATGCCGTAGACCTGAACTGGCTGCATAATATGGTGGACTAATAAGAGAAAATGAAAGTATTTAGCTGGCTCTTAATAAAGCAGTTTGTAATTTGAATCATATAAGAGATGCCTATTATGCTTCCTGTTTTATGTGTCAGCACTCATAGCAAGGAACTTACAGTCTGGAAAATTATTTGAGTGAAAAATTGTTTATGGTCCCACCTTTAGCATTTCTCACTCCTATGCTTTATCTTATTATCCTTCTTTAATTTTTGTTACTGGTAACTAAAATTAGTTAATACAAATAATTAGAATGTTTTTCTTAAGGAATCACTTTAGGTATCTTGAGTTGTAGGCCTTTTAACCCATTTTATCTCAGTTTGAAATGTTTTGATTATTTGGGAAGAAAACTTCAGTAGTAACTATAAATATTCATGGCAATTTAGACTTACATAGACTCAAATAAGTTGCATAAAATGCATTAGTATAGGTCTAGAAGTTTTGCAAATTAATACATAGTGCTCCATGGTTCATTTATATGCTTTTTAAATTATAAAGACTATAGGATATTTACCATTTTTGGTAGTTACAAAAATATTTTCTAGGTAAACGTTTACAAAGTGCCTGTTGTGAAGGAATGAAGTTTCTTCTATGTTTTAGATAAAATTTTATATTGTATTTATCTTAATTAAGGCATCTAGGATTTACTGATAATATTACTGAAGAAAAACATTTTTAGAAAATCAAAGCATTTCTTACATCTGATCGTATAAGGGAAGTTTAGTTCATAATTTACTGTCAGAAAGTTAGACTCTGACACAGAGAAGAAAATTTGGTAGAGTTATTGCCAAAATTTTGGCAGTGTTTTTTCTTTATATCTTAAAGGTATTAATTCAATTTGTGGTAGAAATTAAACTTATCAGCATTAATTATGTTAAAACCTCTGATGTTTCTATGCCGAAATACACTAAGGACTATTGTAACATAAAACTATTAAGTGTGCTCTGGTATAGTTTGAAACGGTTTAAAACTATGTAGTAGGTGACAATATGAAAGATAGCATTTTTCTGTATAGTTGAAACTCCCCCACCCCAAGCCCCACACTTATGTGCTTTAATATAAAGCATTTCAGAAAGGCCTTGGAAAACTAAGGAAAAGGTATTTGCTCTTATTTTGTACTGCCAGGTGGCCTGTGATACCCTAACCCACAGAATTAACGTTTCCAAACAGGTGGCCATTATGAAAAACTACATGCAGTGTCCTGTTTTCATAAATATTTAATCAGTTCAAGTTATAAACTAAATTAGGGCTTTCAGTAGATTTAAGATGAAATTCATTCTTCCTCGAAGGCCTTTTCTTGTATAATTCTGCAAACCAGAAAACTGGATGTTAAAAATGTTCAGTAGTTTTAGGGAGTGATATATTCATCTGCTCAGTGCTCATCTCTAAAATTGGAAGGAAACTAATTGGTTTTTAGATTGATGGCATGAATAGATGTGGTAATTGAGGATGAAAGTTGTAAAATTATAACTTGGAAGATTTGGTTACTTTAAAGATAAAGCTATTAGATAATTTGCATTAGAGCTGTTTGAGAAAGTTTGTATAGGGGTGCTTTTTACATAGCAAGCCCTGTAATTCATTTTTACCAAGATTTTTTTTTTTAATCTTTATTTTTGTGAATATAAAAGTGCAGGTCAGGGCGCGGTGGCTCATGCCTGCAATCCCAGCACTTTGGGAGGCCGAGGTGGGCAGATCAGCTGAGGTCAGGAGTTCAAGACCAGCCTGGCCAACATGGTGAAACCCCGTCTCTACAAAAATTAGCCAGGCATGATGGCGGGTGCCATCCCAGCTACTTGGGAGGCCAAGGCAGGAGAATCACTTGAACCCGGAAGGCAGAGGTTGCAGTGAGCCAAGATCACGCCATTGCACTCCAGTCTGGGCGGCAGAGCGAGACTCTGTCTCTGGGGGGAAAAAAAAGAAAGAAAGAAAAAAAAAAAGCACAATAAAGGCTAATAGAATTTTTTTGTATGTTGGCATAATGGAGGATACTTTCTGTTATATATTTTGTTTTCTTTTTTCTTTTTTTGAGACGGAGTCTCGCTCTGTGGCCCAGGCTAGAGTGCAGCGGCGCAATCTCGGCTCACTGCAAGCTCCGCCTCCCGGGTTCACGCCATTCTCCTGCCTCAGCCTCTCCAAGTAGCTGGGACTACCGGCGCCTGCCACCACGCCCGGCTAATTTTTTGTATTTTTAGTAGAGACGGGGTTTCACCGTGGTCTTGATCTCCTGACCTCGTGATTCGCCCGCCTTGGCCTCCCAAAGTGTTGGGATTACAAGCGTGAGCCACCACGCCCGGCTCTGTTACATATTTTTTCTCTCCGGAGTGTGACTACATTTTTAAACATCTAATTTCTGTGGAACTAATATATTTGGGTTGATAAACATCCTGTGAAATAAAGTATTGGTTGTTTAATTGCCCTAAATACCTAGATTTCTTGTTCACCAGAGAGCTTTTGTCAGACTTATATAAGTCTTGAATTGGAAGATAAAGAAAATCTGGGAAGTTTAGTGTGTTCAAATTAGTATTGTTTTGCTACTAAATCTTTTACTCTACTAAAATTATGGAACTTTTTTTTTTTTTTTTTTTGAGATGAAGTTTAACTCTTTTTGTCCAGGCTGGAGTGCAATGGCGTGATCTCGGCTCACTGCAACCTCAGCCTTCCAGATTCAAGTGATTCTCCTGCCTCAACCTCCCTAGTAGCTGGAATTACAGGCATGTGCCACCACGTCTGGCTAATTTTGTATTTTTAGTAGAGACGGGGTTTATCCATGGTGGTCAGGCTGGTCTCAAGCTCCCGACCTCAGGTGATCGGCCTCAGCCTCCCAAAGTGCTGGGATTATAGGTGTGAGCCACCATGCCTGGTGGGAACATTTTGATCTTAGAAATAAGAAAAATTCTCTCACTGTTTTTTTCTTTGTGCCTTTTCAGTTTTTAATCATGCATATATAACTTTTTAGAATAATGTTTTATTCTTCTATGTCTTCCACATTGGACTTTACAGTTTTTGGTTATATATATCAATCACTAAATAATGTAGTTCTATCAGAAGTATTGTAATGACCAATACAAGATTTTTAAGACAATTTTTTTGTTTTACTTTGGCACCGTATGTTGTGGTCAGCATTGGTCTTTCATTTATGAACAAACAGCTCTCTTAATCATCTCTTAGTCATCACAGTCTTCTCTTATATGTTGATTTTCAGTACCTCATTTTGCTTCCTAGCCAAGTCTTATCAGAGATTTCCTCTTTCAGATGGCAAGGCTGTTTTCTTCACACTGGAGTCTCTACAATATTGTTTGGATCAGTAGTTTCCAAAGTTCATTAACTCCTGGCCATACCTTATTATGTTTTGGGGTACTGGTTATCCAAGGGAAACACTTTTAAAACAAAACAACAAAACCGCCCAGCAGTCCAAAGTAATTTGTGTTCCTAAAAATGGAATATGGGAAGTTAATTTGTTTGATGTGGTCATTGAGAAAAATACATAAAAGCTTTGATGTTTATTATGTGAGCAACCAATATAAATACAGTTTAGTTGAAAGGAACACTGTTAAGGTATTGTTTCCAGGCAGAATTTCAGAACTTTAATTAATTCAGCAAATAGGTTTTTTAAAAAAGATATCCAAAGGTTATAAAATTATTCAGAAGTATTTTAGGTCTGAAGCTGTAATAGTTGACTTAAGCAATTAACTCTTCAAAGGTGAATGATGAATATGTGGTTAATTCATACTTTTGTCCATTTCTAGCTTACAAAACACTACACAGCAAAATAATGATCTGCTAGACTGCTAACCCGAGCATCCAGCTTCCACAATGCCTGTGCAGGCAGCTCAATGGACAGAATTTCTGTCCTGTCCAATCTGCTATAATGAATTTGATGAGAATGTGCACAAACCCATCAGTTTAGGTTGTTCACACACTGTTTGCAAGACCTGCTTGAATAAACTTCATCGAAAAGCTTGTCCTTTTGACCAGACTGCCATCAACACAGATATTGATGTACTTCCTGTCAACTTCGCACTTCTCCAGTTAGTTGGAGCCCAGGTAAGCATTCAAGATTTTACTATAGGTTGATGCAAAAGTAATCGCTGTTTTTGCCATTATTTTAACAGCTTGTCCAGCCTGCAGGCCACTTGTGGCCCAGGACATCTTTGAATGAGGCCCAACACAAATTCATAAACTTTCTTAAAACATTGTGAGATTTTTTTTGTGATTTATTTTTATGTTTTTAGCTCATCAGCTATCGTTAGTGTTAGTGTATCTTATGTGGCCTTTTTTCTTTTTTGAGACAGAGTCTCACTCTGTCACCCAGGCTGGAGTGCAGTGGCGTGATCTGGGCTCACTGCAAGCTCCGCCTCCCGGGTTCAAGTGATTCTCCTGCTTCAGCCTCCCAAGTAGCTGGGACTACAGGCCCACACCACCATACCCAGCTAATTTTTTTTGTATTTTTAGTAGAGACGGGGTTTCAGTATGTTGGCCAGGCTGGTCTGGAACTCCTGACACCAGGTGATCCGCCCACCTCGGCTTCCCAGGGTGCTAGGATTACAGGTGTGAGCCACTGCACCCAGCCATCTTATGTGGCTTTAATGGCAAAAACTGCAATTACTTTTGCAGCAACCTAATAATTTGTTACATGAAATAGTTATTGAACTTTGTTCAGTAATAGGTATAAAGTATATTTAGTGATCATTAAGGTGTAAAAAATAAATTTCAATGTACCTGATTTTCATGATTGTATTCTGTGAAAGATTTTCTTTAGATAACGTCATATACAGCCGGGCGCGGTGGCTCACGCCTGTAATCCCAGCACTTTGGGAGGCCGAGATGTGCAGATCACGAGTTCAGGAGATCGAGACCATCCTGGCTAACAAGGTGAAACCCTGTCTCTACTAAAAATACAAAAAATTAGCCGGGCACGGTGGCGGGCACCTGTAGTCTCAGCTACTCAGGAGGCTGAAGCAAGAGAATGGCGTGAACCCGGGAGGCGGAGCTTGCAGTGAGCCGAGGTCGTGCCACTGCACTCCAGCCTGGGTGAAAGAGCGAGACTCCGTCTCAAAAAAAAAAAAAAAAAAAAAAGATAATGTCATATCCTTATACAAAACCATAGATTACATTATAGTTACATATTTCTTCAATTCTGTGGCTAAAATTTATGTATATAAGTGATTTGGTGGATCAGAAACATTTTTATATAAGCATATGTATTTATTCACTAGGTGATATGAAAAGAAATGTAATCAAAGCTTTGACCAGAAGCAGGTTTTGTTGTTGTTGTTGTTACTCTTTTTTACTTCACTTGACTTTTTATATAATAGTGTAAATGAAACAATAAGGTCTGTGTAGGGATGTATATATGGAAAACCAAAAACCAATGTGTCAGTAATAAATTCTGCATAATTTCTTCTGAATGTGTTGTATCAAGCTTGTCTGGCTTTCAGGCCGCATGCAGCCCAGGACAGCTTTGAATGGCCCAACACAAATTCGTAAAGTTTTTTTGTTTGTTTGTTTGTTTTTAGCTCATCAGCTATTGTTAGTGTTAGTGTATCTTATATGTGGCCCAAGACAGTTCTTCCAGTGTGGCCCACAGAAGCCAAAAGACACCTCTGAGCTATGTGATGCTTTAGTTGAACATTAGGGAAAAAAAAAAATAACGTACTATAGAATTCATGTTTGTAATTATTTTATTGAATCAAAGCAAGACTCTAGATTTGAAATAACTTATATTTAATGAGGGTCTACTTTGCATTAGGTTTGACAGTAAGTATTCAGCATTTATTATTACTAATTCTTACCATAGCTTTTCAGGTAGTTATTATCCCCATTTTACAAGTTAGGAAGAAGATGAAATTCTATACATCATGTACTACATATTAAAGCCAGAAAGGAATTATTTTTCTGATTTAATAGAAAATCCAATAAACCAAAATACTTCATTCATTCCTTTAGTATCTTGATATTTGAAGTCCTCCTTGTAAAGCACAGAATCTCTTTTCAGTGTTTATAATCAAGTTACACACTATGAAATCAAGATGCATCTACAATCGATAGTGTATCTTAATTTAATTGGCAGTATATTTTTGTTAATGGAGTATAAAATGTTGCCTCTTGCAAACAATAACATTTTAGATTTGATAAAATATCATAGACTTTTTGTAAGAATACTAGCTACCACCAGACACAGTGGCTTACACCTGTAATCTCAGCACTTTGGGAGGCTGAAGTGGGCAGGCTGCTTGAGGCCAGGAGTTCGAGACTAGCCTGGACAACATGGTGAAACCCCATCTCTACAAAAAATACAAAAATTAGTCAGGCATGGTGGTGTGTGACTGTAGTCCCACCTACTTGGGAGGCTGAGATGGTGAGATGGGAGGTTCACTTGAGCCCAGGAGGTCGAGGCTACAGAGAGCTAAGATCGTGCCACTGCACTCCAGCCTGGGTGATGGGAGTGAGACCCTGTCTCAAAAAAAATAAACAAAACAAAGAAACCTAGCTACCATTTATTTAGCATCTGCTATAAGTCAACAGGTATTGAGTTAATATCATTTGTAAATGTTATCTCAGTTGGTTCTTAAATTGCCTACAGGTCTTTACAGTGTGAATTCTGTTACGTCTTCTACTACGGTTCCTATTCTGCTTAAGCTACACTGGCTTCTTAGCCAGTTCTCAGATATACCAGGTATATTGCCAACTGATGGCTTTTGTAGTTACTGTTACCTTTGCCTAGAACGTTCAGTCTCTCTCCATTTTCTCTTTTGTTGTTATTGAGATGGAATCTCTCACTGTCACCCAGACTGGAGTGCAGTGGCGCAATCTCGGCTCACTGCAACCTCCACCTCCGAGGTTCAAGTGATTCTCCTGCCTCAGCCTCCCGAGTAGCTGGGATTACAGATGTGCGCCACCATGCCTGGATAATTTTTGTATTTTTAGTAGAGATGGGGTCTCGCCATATTGGCCAGGCTGGTCTCAAACTCCTGACCTGAAGTGATCTGCCCACCTTGGCCTCCCAGAGTGCTGGGATTATAGGCGTGAGCAACCGTGCCCAGCCTCTCTCTTCATGTTCTTTATTCATATCTCACAGTTCTCAAGGGAGCCAATCCTGACCACCCTAATTAAAATTGTAACCCCTCGCTAGTATTTCCAGTCCCCTTTTTCTTTGCTCTATAATTCACTTCTTGGAACACTACATATTTATTATGTTTTTAATTTATTGATTAGCTACGTCTTCTCCTCTCCACTAAATGTGAGCTCCACAAAGGCAAAACATTTTGTCTGTTTTGCTCATTGATATATCCCTGGTACCTATAACTGTGCCCAGTACATGGTAAGCTCTCCATAAATATTATTTATTGAATTATATTGAACTTTTTTTTTTTTTTGAGACGGAGTCTTGCTCTGTTACCCAGGCTGGAGTGCAGTGGTGCAATCTCGGCTCACTGCAAGCTCCGCCTCCCAGGTTCACACCATTCTCCTGCCTCAGCCTCTGGAGTAGCTGGGACTGCAGGCACCCGCCACCACGCCTGGCTAATTTTTTGTATTTTTAATAGAGACTGGGTTTCACCGTGTTAGCCAGAATGGTCTCGATCTCCTGACCTCATGATCCGCCCGTCTCGGCCTCCCAAAGTGCTGGGATTCCAGGCATGAGCCGCCGTACCTGGCCTATATTGAACTTTTATAGTGGCACTACAAAATACAGATTTTCATCTTCATTTTGCAGATTTGGAAATTATGACTTGGAGCAGTTAAGTAATTTACTCAAGGTCATTCATAGAAGTAGCAGAGCTGTAATTTTTACCCAAGTTTTGACCTTTGAATGAGAACACTCTGTCTTACAATGCTTATCTTAAGTAAATAATATAGTAAAAAGGTGATAAGTGCTATGGGGAAAAAAAAAACAACTGTGTCTTTTTTTTCTCCACTCTTTAATTTTGAGATTCTTTCAGACTTACAAAAAAGTTGCAAAAAATACTATTCAGAGAACTTGTATAACTTTCCACAGCTTAACCTAATATTAACATTCCAACACCAAGAAATTAGCATGGATACAATACTGTTAACTTTCTGCTTCTTTTCTTCGTTCGTTAATCCACACAGCTCCTGCTATTAAGTATGTTATTTTTTGTTGTTGCTGTTATCGTTGTTATTTTGAGATGGAGTCTCACTCTGTCACCCAGACTGGAGTACACTGGTGTGATCTCAGCTCACTGCAACCTCAGCCTCCTGGGTTCAAGAGATTCTCCTGCCTCAGCCTCCTGAGTAGCTAGGATCACAGGCATCCACCACCACACCTGGCTAATTTTTGTAGTTTTTAGTAGAGATGGGGTTTCACCATGTTGGCTAGGCTGGTCTCAAACTCCTAACTTCAGTTAATCTGCCGCCTTGGCCTCCCAAAGTGCTGGGATTACGGGCATGAGCCACCATGCCCGGCCTTATTTTTGGTTTGTGGAAAGCAGTTTGGCTAGGTGTTTGACTTTAATTTTACTTAAATGGCTTTCATGTATTATCTATGCATTATAATTTTATACTCACCAAGATTATTATCAAGTACATAAATAATAGTTGCGTGAGCTGGATGAATGTATTTCTGCCATATTCCTTTTTTTTTTTTTTTTTTAAGGTACCAGATCATCAGTCAATTAAGTTAAGTAATCTAGGTGAGAATAAACACTATGAGGTTGCAAAGAAATGCGTTGAGGATTTGGCACTCTACTTAAAACCACTAAGTGGAGGTAAAGGTAAGTTCATAAAATGCATTTTTACTGATAAGTAGGACTTGGTAGTACATTTACTTTGAATGACTTGATGTGGACACCCTATTAAGTTATGGAAGAGGAGTTTGCTTGAGAAATGCCTTGAAAAATGTATAGATTGAGAAAATTATGTTGTCCTATTTTCTGAAAATAACCAATATTGTTATTAAGAATTCAAGCTGGAGCCGGGCGCGGTGGCTCACGCCTGTAATCCCAGCACTTTGGGAGGCCAACGTGGGTGGATCACAAGGTCAGGAGATCGAGACCATCCTGGCTAACACGGTGAAACCCTGTCTCTACAAAGAATACAAAAAGTTAGCCAGGCGTCTTGGCAGGCGCCTGTAGTCCCAGCTACTCTGGAGGCTGAGGCAGGAAAATGGCGTGAACCTGGGAGGCAGAGCTTGCAGTGAGCCGAGATGGTGCCACTGCACTCTAGCCTGGGTGACAGATCAAGACTCTGTCTCAAAAAAAAAAAAAAATTCAAGCTGGGCGTGGTGGCTTCATGCCTGTAATCTGAGCACTGTATGAGGCTAAGGTGGGTGGATTTCTTGAGCCCAGGAGTTTGAGACCAGCCTGGGCAACAAGGCGAAAGCCCATCTCTACTAAAAACACAAAAATTTAGCTGAGCATGGTGACAAACTCCTGTAGTCCCAGCTACTGAGGAGACCAGTGTAGGAGAATCACATGAGCCCAGGAAGTTGAGGCTGCAGTGAGCTGTGATCGTGCCACTGCACTCAACCAGGGCAATAGGAGTGAGACTTTGTCTCAAAAAAAAAAAAAAATTACCAGAGTCACTGCATCTTGAAATTTGTACATTATTTGAATTCATTGTGTAATAGTGCTGTAACAGAATATTAGTTTTGATAAGTCCTATTAAGACAGCTTCATGTATGCATGTATTCATTCAGTCATTCATTAAATTTTATTGAGCACTAAACAGTGACTAAGGTCACTGCCATCATGGAGCCCACAGTTTACTGGGGGAGATAGACGTACAAGTGTAATAAATTATTTTAAGTCTATGACAAAACTGAAATTTTATCACTGCATACTTAGCACATCATAGGTGTAATAAACAATTGTTGAATGAATGAATATATTGAGTATTTTGTACCTGCTGAATGCTTTGCACTGTTGTGTATGTGGCCATAGTGATTTTACTGAGAAACTTATCCGTATTCATTCATTCATTTGTTGAAGAGCTATCTAAAGAGCATGGACTGAGAGTGTCAGGCATTCTTCTAGTGTTGGGATCCATTAGTAAGCCAAATAGTGTGTTTTAAAGGAGTAATGAGTAATCATGTGTGTTGAATGCTGTTGGAAGGTCAGATAAAATACGGAACTAAGAATTAACTAATTTAACCAATTTAGCAAGTTTGGTCAAGTGATATTGGGAAAAATTTGATTGGGGTAGGTTTCAGAGATTGTGAAACAAGGAATTGGAAGTAGTGAATAGATCAATTGTAGTGATCTACAATTGGCCAAGTAGTTAAGGCAATAGACTAGGAAACGAGTATAGACAACTCTAGAAAATTTGCTGCAAAAGAGAAGAAAGAAATGGAACAGAGGCTGGGCACAGTGGCTCACGCCTATAATTCCAGCACTTTGAGAGGCCGAGGCGGGCAGATCACTTGGGGTCAGGAGTTTGAGACCACCCTGGCCAACACGATAAAACCCCATCTCTACTAAAAATACGAAAAAAATTAGCCAGGTGTGGTGACACTCGCCTGTAATCCCAGCTACTCGGGAGGCTGAGGCAGGAGAATTGCTTGAACCCAGGAGGCAGAGGTTGCAGTGAGCTGAGATTGTGCCACTGCACTCCAGCCTGGGCGACAGAGTGAGACTCTGTTTCCAAAGAAAAAAGAAATGGGGCAGATTTGGTGGGGGAAGCAGGATCAATGAAAATATTTGTATTTTAGGTGGATGAAATAACAGCATACTTGTTCTTATTCTGTGATGATGGAAATGTTCAAGTAAAGAGGGAAAATTTGATCATGTGGGAGAGGGGAGAATTGCTGGAGCAGTATTCTTACATAGGTACATAGGAGTAGAATCTAAGAGCTTACCATTAAGCAGTATTCTAAATGTCTTATATACAATTAAAAAGGAGTCATTTTTACTTTTAGGTTAAACTGCTAAAGTAGCTAAAAATTAGGCTTCTTATTACTGTAGAATAATAACAGAGACAGAATACTGTTAGAAAAATGAAAGCACATTACAAGGGACTCATTAGGAATTGTGGCTTAATAGTTAAATACAGATAATGAAAATTGACTTTTATTTTTTATTGAAAAAACTTTAGCTCCCTTTGTTTCCCTTTTCCTAAAGGTGTAGCTAGCTTGAACCAGAGTGCACTGAGCCGTCCAATGCAAAGGAAACTGGTGACACTTGTAAACTGTCAACTGGTGGAGGAAGAAGGTCGTGTAAGAGCCATGCGAGCAGCTCGGTCCCTTGGAGAAAGAACTGTAACAGAACTGATATTACAGCACCAGAACCCTCAGCAGTTGTCTGCCAATCTATGGGCCGCTGTCAGGGCTCGAGGATGCCAGTTTTTAGGGCCAGGTAAGATAGGTTACTATCTTACCTTTTTTATTAGCTATTGGGGCTTGAGGATGCCAATTTCTGGAGCTCGGTGAATCCTGAGACTCAGCCCGTCTTTATATGTACAAATCTTGATATAATTAAAGATAAATTTGTTTTTGTTGTTGTTGTTATTGCTGTTTTGTTTTGTTTGAGACAGGGTCTCACTCTGTCACCCAGGCTGGAGTGCAGTGGTGCAGTCTTGGCTCACTGCAGCCTCGACATCCATGCTCAAGCAATTCTCGTGACTCAGCCCCCTAAGTAGCTGGGACTACAGGCACACGCCATCACACCCGGCTAATTTTTCTATTTTTTGTACAGACAGAGTTTCACCATGTTGGCCAGGCTGGTCTGGAACTCCTGACCTCAGGTGATCTGCCTGCCCCAGCCTCCCAAAGTTGTAGGATTATAGGCGTGAGCCACTGCACCCAGCCAATATAAATCTGTTTTTATTAATCTTAATTTATATGATAGACAGTGCTTTTGTGTTTTAAAACAAAATTTCTCATTTAAGTTTCAATTGCCATCAAGATAGGCAATATAGCTACAGTTTTACAAATTAGAAAACCAAGTTAGAGGCCTAAGATTGAACACGTAATAAGCCAAAGAAAGGTAAGCTTATTTTTTGGTCTGAAAAAAAATGTTTAAAGTCTTGATCATTTTTAGGGGATAATTATTTATGATTAGTGTTATCTATGTTCTGTCTTAAAAAATCTTCACCTATACCAAGGTTATGAAGTTCCCTCCTATGTTTTCTTCTTGAAGGTTTATTGTTTGAACTTTGTGATTTAGAACTACAGTTTGGGTAGAATTTATTTTTGGAAAGGAAAATTTTAATAAGTGATGTTGGGACAACTAGATCAAAATGTGGAAAAAACAAAATTAGATGCATTTCTTATTCTCTATAAACTACATAAATTACAAACGTGTCAGAAATCCTTATTAAAAATAAAAATAAATTATACAGGTAATAAAAACCAATAAAAGAATATATTTCTGTATAACTTGTGAGTAGGGAACATTTTTCTAACTTTAACTCAAAATCTTAGAAACAATAAGGGAAGAAATTGATATTTGACTATATAATTTTATGTTTAATTTACATCACAAAAAAATTATAAGCAAAAGAAAAAGAAGACCAACTGGGGAAAATATTTATAAATTACATAACAAACATACAAAGAGGACTAATATGACTAATATATAAGGTATGTCTAAAAATTCAGAAGAAAAAGACCAACAACCAGTTGAAAAATTGTCAAAAGACGCAAGAAATACCATTTCTCACCTATCAGATTGGCAGAATCTTAAAGTCTGAAAATATATTCTGTTGGCAAGAGTGTGAGGTACTCTCATCCAGTAGTCATGGGCATGCAAAGTGGTACAGACTTTTAAAGAAAGGAATTTGGCAACATCTGAAAATATTACCTCTGTGTTTACCCTTTGGTCTAGCAATCCCACTTCTAGGAATCTATCCCAAAGAGACAACAGCAGGTACAGAATGCATACAGTTATAAAAGCACTATTTGTAATAGCAAACATCTGGAAACAACCTGAATGCCTATGCGTAATAAGGTACTAGTATAATAAACTGTGGTATATCCTTCCAGTGTAGTACTATGCAGCTGTCGAAAGAAATGAGGAAGAAGTATATATTCTGCTAGGGTGTGACCTCCAGATACGTTGGTAAGTTAAAAAATAAAAGCAAGGTCCAGAATAATGTGCTCAGTATAGTACTTTCTAAGTAAGAGAAAGAGGGAGAAAATCCACTTACTCATTTAAATTTTCTAAAAGAAACAATGGCAAAAAAAATAGAAGACTAATACCAGTATGTAGAAGAACGAGGAATCAAGGGAAAGCAGACGAGGACAGAAGCTAGACTTTGCCAACTCTATCTTGTTTTGTACTTTGGAACCACATAAATGTTTTATGTAATTATAAAACAACTTTAAATATTTTTTAAATTTAATTAAAAATGATCAAAATAATACCTAAAAATAAAGCTAAAACAAGTTGGTAGCATATCCATTTGAGAATGAATTATTTCAGGTTACTTTAGAACACAGTGTTTTGACTTTTATATCCCTAGTGGAATATATAATAAATCCTAAATTATATTTATTTGTCATATTGTTCATAATTCTGGTATTGTTATTTAGAAACTTAAACAGACACACAGTTGGATAAAACAAGCAAGCAAGGCCGGGCGCAGTGGCTCACGCTTGTAATCCCAGCACTTTGGGAGGCCAAGGCGGGTGGATCACGAGGTCAGGAGATCGAGACCACGGTGAAACCCTGTCTCTACTAAAAATACAAAAAAATTAGCCGGGTGTGGTGGCGGGCGCTTGTAGTCCCAGCTGCTCGGAGAGGCTGAGGCGGGAGAATGGCGTGAACCCGGGAGGCGGAGCTTGCAGTGAGCCGAGATTGCGCCACTGCACTCCAGCCTGGGCGACAGAGCGAGACTCCGTCTCAAAAAAAAAAAAAACAAGCAAGCAAATAATTATGTTAATGCCACCAGAGCCAAGACTTTCAGCATTTAAAAAAAAGATACAAGGCCGGGCGCGATGGCCCACGCCTGTAATCCCAGCGCTTTGGGAGGCCGAGGTGGGTTGATCACCTGAGGTCAGGAGTTCAAGACTAGCTTGGCCAACATGGCGAAACCCCGTCTCTAAAAATACAAAAATTAGCCAGGTATGGTGGCAGGCTCCTATAATCTCAACTACTTGGGAGGCTGAGGCACGAGAATTGCTCTAACCTGGGGGCAGAGGTTGCAGTGAGCCAAGATCATGCCACTTCACTTTAGCCTGGGCAAAAGAGCAAAACTCCGTCTCAAAAAAAAAAAAAAAGATACAGGTATAAAATCAAAGATTTAAGTAAAACTCCTGCAGCCTTAAATTTGAATTGGCAATATCAGTACAGACTCAGTTGTTTTTCTATTTCTAAAAAATGCCAATGTCCAAGGTCTGTCCACTGAAAATGCTTAGAAGTGATGAATAACCATAACACCCAGATTGTGGGCTTTCATATATACCATTTCCCACTAAAAGGAGGCAGGGCTCTTTTGATAAATGCCTTATTCCAGTCCTAGGGTAGGAAGTCTTGTGCTAGGTGGGGAGGGGGGAAGCAAAAAAGCTTATAATCCCAGTACTTTGGGAGGCTGAGGTGGGAGGATCAGTTGACCCCCAGAGAAAGAGAGGAGGGAGAGACAATTTTGTTGAAAGGACAAAGAATTGAACATGAAGGAGCTCCTACTAGATGTAAGTGGGGCAATTTAAACATCATAATGAATGACTCCAAAGGATTGAAACACAATATGTACAAACAATTTCAGGGACAGTTCTTATATATTGAGGAAAGTTTCCTCTTTTAGCTGAATTCAAACTAATAATACATTTAGAAAATGATAGAATTAGAAAAATCACAATTTTGAATCCCCAAATGTATTAATGGGCTTCAGCAAGAATTATTTGTAGCTGTTAAACCCATTAGATGAGAGGTTACTGGGGAAATTTATAGTAGATGGATAAAGTCTGAACTCACTGATAAATCTTAGCATTACTAAAAGTGAGGCAAATTTTCCATTATACAAAGTTTTAAAATATTTCAAAAATCTACTTTTATACAGAATTTAAGAATGTTACCTTTAGATATTTCCTGATGTTTACTTTAAGAAGCACTAGACTAGGTGTCAAATCTCTTTTGTTCTACAGCTCAGAAACAAAAAGACACCCTTACTTAGAAGTGGGTAAATAACTTGAATAGACATTTCTCTAAAGAAGAGACATGATGACTAACAAGCACATGAAAAAATCCTGAGTGTATTTAGTTATTAGGGAGATGCAAATCAAAATCACAGTGACATACTTGTTTATACCCACTTGGCCATTATTTTATTTCATTTTTTTAGAGACAGGGTCTTGCTCCATTGCTCAGGTTGGAGTGCAGTGGCACGATTATAGCTACTGTAACTTTGGAACTTCTGGCTTCAAGTGATCCTCCCATCTCAGCCTCCCAAAATGCTAGGAGTGGCCATAATTTTTAAAATGGACCATAACAAATATTTTTTTTTTTTTTTTTTTTTTTTGAGACGGAGTCTCGCTCTGTCGCCCAGGCTGGAGTGCAGTGGCGCAATCTCGGCTCACTGCAAGCTCCGCCTCCCGGGTTCACGCCATTCTGCCTCAGCCTCTCGGAGTAGCTGGGACTACAGGCGCCCGCCACCACGCCCGGCTAACTTTTTTTTTGTATTTTTAGTAGAGACGGGGTTTCACCGTGGTCTCGATCTCCTGACCTCGTGATCCGCCCGCCTCGGCCTCCCAAAGTGCTGGGATTACAAGCATGAGCCACCGCGCCCGGCCTGAACATAACAAATATTGATGAGAACGTGGAGAATGTAGGCAGGTAAAATGGTGTGCTGCTTTGGAAAACAATTTGTCAGTTCCTTAAAAAGTTAAACAGAATTACCATATGACCCAGCAGTTTTATTCCTAGGTATATACCCAAAAGAATAGAAAACAAGTATTCAAACTAATACTTGTATACAAATGTTTATTGCAGCATTATTCACAGTAGTCAAAAGGTGGAAACAATCCGAATGTCCATCAAGTGATAAATGGATAAACAAATTGTTGTGTATCTATAAATAGGCCATTCCTCAGCCATAAAATGAATAAATACTGATATATGCTGCATGTGGATGAGCTTCAAAAAAACTACATTAGGTCGGGCACAGTGGCTCACACCTGTAATCCCAGCACTTTGGGAGGCCGAGGCGGGTGGATAACTTGAGGTCAGGAGTTTGAGACCAGCCTGACCAACATAGCAAAACTCTGTCTCTGCTGAAAATAGAAAAAAATCAGCTGGGCATGGTGGTGTACACCTGTAATCCCAGCTATTTGGGAGGCTGAGGCACAAGAATCGTTTGAACCCAGCAGGCGGAGGTTGCAGTGAGCCAAGATCGTGCCACTGCACTCCAGCCTGGGTGACAGAGCAAGACTTTGTCCCCAAAAAAAAAAACACGTTAAATGAAAGAAACCAGACAGCCAACTAGTGGTTGCCAGGGGCTGTGTATAAAGTGTATGAACAGTGACTGCTTAATGGCGATGAGTTTCCTTTGGGGTGATGAAAATGTCTTAAATTAGACAAAGTTGATGGTTGTACAACATTGTGAATATAGTAAATACCACTGAATTGTGCGGTTAAAATGGTTAATTTTATCTCAATTTTTAAAGAAGTCCTTGCTAGCAGAGAAACCCTGGGTGGCAAAAAAAAAAAGAAAAAAAAAATTTAAAGAATTTTAAAAGTCCTTGGTTCTATTAGATTGGTGCAAAAGTAATTGTGGTTTTTGCCATTATAGTTCCAATTTTGCTGGTAACTAGATATGTTACCTTGGTTTAGTCACTTAACTTCTCTGCACCTCAGTAGCCTCACTTAGAAAAAGGGTTTGTATTTTGAATCTAGATAATCTTTCAGCTCTTAAGCTCTATTGTTTTGATTGATAACCATGTATTTGTAATTTGTAATTCTGAAATAATTTCGTATTTACTGAAAAGTTGTAAGAATAATGCAGAGAATTTTTTGTATATTCTTTACTGACATTCAGCAGTTTCTAATATTTTGTCATATTTGTTATTCTTTCCCTCTCTTCTGAACCATTTGAGAACAGGTTGCTTGTTTTATGCTCCTTTCCTTTTAATACTTTAAAACTAAAGTATTTAGTTTTCCTAAAAACAAGGATACTGTCTTATGTAACAATATTATATTCATTAAAGTTTTAAAAATTAATGAGACAATACAGTACTATATACAATTTGTAGTTCATATTCCAGTTTTGTCAACTATTCCAAAAATATCTTTTATAGTATTTATTTTCTTCAACTGTAAGATCCAGTTCAAGATCACTTTCTATACATTTTAGTTGTCTTTATTCTGGAACTGTTCGTCAGCTTTTCTTTGCTTTTCATGACATTGATATTCCTGAAGAATACAGACCGTTTGTTTTACAGAATATTTCTTTTTTTTTTGGAGATGAACTCTTACTATGTCGCCAGGCTGGAGTGCAGTGGCATAATTTCGGCTCACTGCAGCCTTCGTCTCCTGGGTTCAAGGGATTCTCCTGCCTCAGCCTCCTGAGTAGCTGGGACTACAGATGCATGCCACCATGCCCAGCTAATTTTTATATTTTTAGTAGAGAAGGGGTTTCACCATGTTGGCCAGGATGGTCTGGAACTCCTGACCTCAGGTGATCTGCCCACCTTGGCCTCCCAAAGTGCTGGGATTTGTAATCCCAGCATGAGCCAGTGTGCCCAGTCTCAGAATATTTCTTAATTTAGGTTTGTCTGATGTTCTCTAATGATTAACTTCAGATTATACCATATATTCCTGGCTGTAAAGCAACATAAATGAAATTAATACCTTCTTTGGGTTTTGCATTCAGAGGCTAATATCATTTTTTAAATTATATACAAAATAGTTCTGACAGGCAAAGTAACAGTCTCATGCATGAAAACAATAACATTTATTATAAGCCTACTGTAGGTCCCTTGCATATCATTGTCAGAGTAGTTCTGTGTGTTTAATTTTTTTTTTTAAGAGACGGAGTCTCGCATTGTTGTTCAGGTTGGAGTGTGGTGGCACGATCTCAGCTCACTGCAAGCTCCACCTCCCGGGTTCACGCCATTCTCCTGCCTCAGCCTCCCAAGTAGCTGGGACTACAGGTGCCTGCCACCACGTCTGGCTAATTTTTGTATTTTTAGTAGAGGCGGGGTTCACCACGTTAGCCAGGATGGTATTGATCTCCTGACCTTGTGATCTGCCCACCTTGGCCTCCCAAAGTGCTGGAATTACAGGCGTGAGCCACCGCGCCCGGCCTAATTTTTATATATTTATTTGAGATGGGGTCGGTCTCTGTCACCCAGGCTGGAGTGCAGTGGCGTGATCACAGCTCATCAACCTCCTGGGCTCAGGTGATCCTCCACTTCCGCCTCCCAAGCAGCTAGAACCACAGGGACGTGCCTCCATGCCTGGCTAATTTTTTTAATATTTAACATTTTTTTGTAGAGACAGAGTCTCCCTATATTACCCAAACTGTTCTCAAACTCCTGGGCTCAAACAGTCCTCCTGCCTCGGCCTCTCAAAATGCTGGGATTTACAGGCATGAACAACCACACCCAGCTATGTGTTTTATAAATGACTTTTTTTTACCTTAACATTATCATCATCTAATTGACTGTTAAATACAGAATATATTTTAAGTTCTGTTAACTTGTGTTCTGATTGGTATTTAGTGGAAAATATGTTTTATTTATGGAAAGTATGTTTTATTTTGCTTGATTACCTTTTGAATTATGTACGTGTGATGTCCTCTTTGTGCTAATTAAATATAAATTATGGGTAATGGGCCACTATAAACTCTAATACCCAAAGATGCCTATGACACACATGATCTGATGGGTTCCTCGTTTGTCATGAACTCATGTTCCTTTAATATTTTTAGCTATGCAAGAAGAGGCCTTGAAGCTGGTGTTACTGGCATTAGAAGATGGTTCTGCCCTCTCAAGGAAAGTTCTGGTACTTTTTGTTGTGCAGAGACTAGAACCAAGATTTCCTCAGGCATCAAAAACAAGTATTGGTCATGTTGTGCAACTACTGTATCGAGCTTCTTGTTTTAAGGTAAGCATTAAGTATCTATGTAAAGACATGCCTGTTTGTGAGACAGAGACTTCCTGAAATTCATGTTACCCAGTCTAGAGGCCCTAGCAATGCAGAATGCTTACAAGAGTTGAGAGGAAACTTTCCTTCTGCATAGATTGCATCTGTGATACCACCTTTTGGTAGTACCCGTTACTATCTATTGGCAAAATAAGAGCATATATGTGAAAATGTTAGTAACAGAAAGAACATAAGGAAATCATTTGGTAAACTTGACTCTTATCAAGTAAAAGTGGACTGCAGAAGCCTCATTTCTTTACATTTAGTGTCTTTCTTAAAAGGAAATCAGAGACTATATCGGAAACTTCGTAAGGAGTATGTAAACTTTGTAACCCATTATTATTTTTGTTATCTTATTCTCTGTAGTGATTAGATTAACACCTTTAATCTGAAAATGGCCTGCATGTTATCTCAGATACAACCAGGAAATGGAAAGTTGAGGAGTTTGGCCTACTCTGCTTTTAGATGTTGTTTTTTGTTTAGTGGAAAGGGTAGGGAAGAACCCCAAGATATTTTAAAATGTAGTTTCATTGTCTAATAGTCTAGCAGGTAGTGACAGATACTGAAAGCAAGGTGAATCCTTAAAATGTTTTTATGATCTAAGAGTGTAGGTTGCTGGCTGGGTCTTGAGAAAGGCTCATGTACTTGGAAATAGAAAGGCCTATTGGCTTCTATGAAAGTAAAACATTTAAATTTGAAACAAAAGCTTGTTTAGGTTATTTTGTTGGTTTTATAGCCCCCAAGAGTGAAAATAGTACAGACAGAAAAATGTTTCTTTGGCAGACCACTTAGTTTGAGGTAATAGGTAGTTGATAATAGAAATGTGTTGAAGTGAATTCATTTAATTCCACTAATGAGGCTTGGACACTATCTGCCTCATAGTCATAGTGTTTAGTTTCATGCTCTTAGGGCAACAATTGAAATTAAACTCTGGTTCCACACACAACCTCACTAGGCCCTGTAAAACTCTGTACTTTTTGAATGTATAGTTTTTTACTACTTAAGTAGAAATTAAAGCTATATAAATACCCTGATGATAATTTCTCTGGTAGCAGAAAATTTCTTCTTTTCATTTTTTTTTTTTTTAAAGCAACAGACTTTTGCTCTGTTGCTTAGGCTGGAGTGCAGTGGTGCTATCATAGTTCACTGCAGCCTTGAACTCCTGGACGTAGGCCATCCTCCTGCCTCAGCCTCCCTAGAAAATTTCTTAATTATCATGTGGTAGTGGTAATATATGCCTACCTATTAGCTGGATTCCTTGCTTGTCTATCTTTATCCTCTATTGTTACCAAAGTGATGTTTTTTAAAGCATAAATCTGATCATGTCACTTCTCTGCTTAAAAATCCTCAATCAGCTCTGTGCAGTGGTTTATACCTGTAATCCCAGCACTTTGGGAGGCCAAAGCGAGAGGATTGCTTGAGCCCAGAAAGTCAAGGCTACAGCGAGCCTAGATCGTGCCACTGCACTCCAGCCTGGGTGACAAAGACCCTGTCCTCCCCGTCCCCACCCCTGCAAAAAAAGTCAGTGGTTTCATATTCCCTTCATAATAATATCCAAATTTCCTGTCGTAGTATATAATGCCCTCTATTCTTCTCTAGCCTACATCATACCTTAACCCTATGTGCTCTGCTTTTTCATGTTTCTATTTCACCACTTGCTTCTCTTTTAAAAATTCTGTTTCTCCCCCTTCTGTTTTTTCCTTTTTTTTTTTTTTTTTTTTTTGAGACGGAGTCTCACTCTGTCCCTCACGCTGGAGTGCTGTGATGCTATCTCAGCTCACTGCAACCTCTGCCTCCCGAGTAGGTGGGAGTACAGGTGCCTGCCACCACCGTGCCTGACTAGTTTTTATATTTTTTATTTGAGATGGGGTTTCACCATGTTGGCCAGGCTGGTCTCAAACTCCTGACTTCAAGTGATCTGCCCACCTCAGCCTCTCAAAGTGCTGGGATTACAGGCATGAGCCACTATCCCTGGCCTCCTCACCTTTCTTTGCTCTGGAAACTCCTGTTTATTGTGCGCAAATCAATTCATGTAGCTTTCAGCTGGGAGAAGCCGTTTCTGAAATCCCTTTCTTCTCCCTAATTTAATTCCCTTTCCTCTTTGTTGCCATCAAACCTTATAACTTTTACTATAATTTTCTACTTACAAGTTTCTCTTTCTTACTAGTGGCTGAAATCATTGAAGGCAAGGATTATGTATTTAGTTATGTAAGTTCTGTTTTGTTCCAGAAAGAATTTGTGGTCAGGACATTATCTTTGTACCTTATTTGTGTGGTGTCTGATATGTAAGTATCCCCCACCCTCCCTGAAAAAGGAATAAATGAATCAGTTGAAGGGAGAAAACACAGACCAATTCTGATGAGTTTCTTTTTCTCTTTTCTATTTTTTAGGTTACCAAAAGAGATGAAGACTCTTCCCTAATGCAGCTGAAGGAAGAATTTCGGAGTTATGAAGCATTACGCAGAGAACATGATGCCCAAATTGTTCATATTGCTATGGAAGCAGGACTCCGTATTTCACCTGAGCAGTGGTCCTCTCTTTTGTATGGTGATTTGGCTCATAAATCACACATGCAGTCTATCATTGATAAGGTTTGTGAAATTAGAGATGCTGATGTTCTATCATTGCTGTTACATTGAAGAGTATTAGAATATTCTAAAGAGTCTATACACAAACTGTTGGAGATTCCTATGTTTTTAATTGTCAGACTCTTATAAATTATCCTTGTTTTCTTTTTATTTTTCTACTTGCAAAATAAAGGGATGCAATAGGGAAACAAATACATGATACTAGCATAAAAGCAATGAGGCTTACAAAGTTTCAAGCTTATCTATATTCCGACCTCAGAGAGTTAATGCAGTTTATAAGTTTTCTAAGTGTCTAATGATGAATTTCATAGGGCAGATTCTGAGTTGAAAATTTAATTCATCACTGATACTCCTACTATGGAATCTGAAGACACTTGAAAACCTATTAAATATGTTGATAAATTGAAAGTATTTGAGTATAAATGTGTCATAAGAACCAAAGTAAAAAGCATTCTCATTTCTGTTTGTTAGCTACAGTCTCCAGAGTCATTTGCAAAGAGTGTCCAGGAATTGACAATTGTTTTGCAACGAACAGGTGACCCAGCTAACTTAAATAGACTGAGGCCTCATTTAGAGCTTCTTGCAAACATAGACCCTAATCCAGGTATGTGGGAATATGCTCAGTTGCTTATATTTTTTTCTACTTTTGAGGTGAATAACACAAGAGAATTACTGCTAACATTCTTCCCCCCCAACCCCCATGCCCTTGGTGGCTTGTTTTAGATGCTGTTTCACCAACTTGGGAGCAGCTAGAAAATGCAATGGTAGCTGTTAAAACAGTAGTTCATGGCCTTGTGGACTTCATACAGAATTATAGTAGAAAAGGCCATGAGACCCCTCAGGTAAGTACATTTATTGCATTTCTGACTGCTATTATTTCTAACTCAGTTTCATCCTGAACATCTTAACAAGCTGTTTTGTTAATTGGACTCCGTATGTGACTCATTAAGTTTTTATCATCTCTGTTCTTTTGGGAGGAACCCAGTTTTTAGTGTACTTGGTAAACATTTCATAGCACAGCAAGAGTTTAGAGGGTATCTTGGGTCTGAGTGTACTTCATTACAGAATATTTTTGACCAAATGTAGATAATTGATTCCAAACATTTTGTCTAATTCTTTTCTACTGTGGGAAATTGTCATTTTTTTTCTGTATTGAATTTCTATATGTAAATTTATGGAATTTGAATTTTCTTTTTTTTTTTTTTTTTTTTTTTTTTTAGACGAAGTCTCACTCTGTTGCCCAGGCTGGAGTGCAGTGACCCTATCGCAGCTCACTGCAACATCTGCCTCCTGAGTTCAAGTGATTCTCCTGCCTCAGCCTCCCAAGTAACTGAGATTACAGGCAAGCGCCACCACGCCCTGCTAATTTTTGTATTTTTTGTAGAGAGAGGGTTTTACCATGTTGGCCAGGCTGGTCTCAAACTCCTGACCTCAGGTGATCTGCCCACCTTGGCCTCCCAAAGTGCTCGGGCCGAAATTTGAATTTTCAAGATAATTTTCAATGTACTTTAGAAGTTAAGATATAATCAGGCCGGGCGCCGTGGCTCACACTTGTAATCCCAGCACTTTGGGAGGCCGAGGCGGGCGGATCACGAGGCCAGGAGATCGATACCACGGTGAAACCCCGTCTCTACTAACAATACAAAAAAATTAGCCGGGCGTAGTGGCGGGCGCCTGTAGTCCCAGCTACTCGGAGAGGCTGAGGCA
This sequence comes from Symphalangus syndactylus, assembly GCF_028878055.3. Taxonomy (NCBI): domain Eukaryota; kingdom Metazoa; phylum Chordata; class Mammalia; order Primates; family Hylobatidae; genus Symphalangus; species Symphalangus syndactylus. Next base: position 21,986,134 of record NC_072425.2, read on the forward strand.
GGAGGATGGCGTGAACCCGGGAGGCAGAGCTTGCAGTGAGCCAAGATTGCGCCACTGCACTCCAGCCTGGGCGACAGAGCGAGACTCCGTCTCAAAAAAAAAAAAAAAAAATCCTGGCCAGGCACGGTGGCTCACGCCTGTAATCCCAGCACTTTAGGAGGTTGAGGTGAGTGGATCACTTGAGGCCAGAAGTTCGAGACCAGCCTGGCCAACATGGTGAAACCCCATCTCTACTAAAAAAAAAAAAACACAAAAATTGGCCAGGCATTGTGGTGGATGCCTGTAATCCCAGCTACTGAGAAGGTTGAGTTAGGAGAATCGCTTGAACCTGGGAGATGGAGGCTACAGTGAGCCGAGATCGCACCACTGCACTCCAGCCTGGGCGACAGAGTGACTCTTGTCTCCAAAAATATAAAATAAAAAGAAGTTAAGATATAATCCTTTATACTAATAACTTCTATTTAATAAGTTATTATGAGCCATTCACTACATTCAATGTTTTACATGTATTATTTCTTACCCTCACGGCCACCTGCAATGTAGTTGCTATTTCCAAGCTGAAATTCAAAGAGGTTAAATAACATAAGATTGTGCTGTTAGGGGGCTGGGCGCAGTGGCTTGTGCCTATAATCCCAGCACTTTGGGGGGGTGAGGCAGGCAGATCACGGGGTCAGGAGATCGAGACCATCCTGGCTAACATGGTGAAACCCCATCTCTACTAAAAATACAAAAAATTAGCCGGGCGTGGTGGCAGGCGCCTGTAGTCCCAGCTACTTGGGAGCTCCCTGAGGCAGGGAGAATGGCCTGAACGCGGGAAGTGGAGCTTGCAGTGAGCTGAGATGGCGCCACTGCACTCCAGCCTGGGCAACAGAGCAAGGCTGTGTCTCAAAAATAAAAAAAAATAAAAAATGAAAAAGATTGTGCTGTCAGAGCTGGGATCAAACCTACATTTTGTACTCTTCTCTCCTTAGAAGATATTATAACTTAAAATATTAAAACCATGTTTTCATCTTAGGCTCATAAGAATAAGAATGTATTAGATTTTGATGCAAATTGTAGAAGTAATAGTGAAATTTTAATATTCTGCCTCATTGTGTGAACTCAAATAGTTCAAGCCTGAGAGTTGTACCCTCAAGCTGACAAGTGAATTGGTAATTTTTCACTTCTAGGGGGAATTGTATTCTACCTTTTCTGAGAAAGTTTAGACAAAGCTTTTGGTTTTTTTTAATGCTTTTTAAAATTGTTTGATTTTGGTAGCAGAATTTTAAGACCAATAAATTGATGAAAAAATATTTTCTTTTTCTGGGCATTCTGTTAACTAATGAATAAATGGACATAACATTTGAACCAGTTTCGAATAATCTTCAGAAGGAATATCTAAAGTGCCAACTCAGGGTTATGTCACATAACTCACAACAGGAAACAATGGAATATTAGTTGTTTCAGCACAAGAATTACTTGTCTAATGTGAAAAAGAATTAAAGGTGTAATTATAAAGTTCTGAACTTCCTAGAGTGAATAACAAATGGAATCTTCACTTTGCCACTCATTGAATGTGTTCCATTTTTGTAGCCTCAGCCAAACAGCAAATACAAGACTAGCATGTGCCGAGATTTGCGACAGCAAGGGGGTTGTCCACGAGGAACAAATTGTACATTTGCCCATTCTCAGGAAGAGCTTGAAAAGTAAGTGTTGAGAATTCTGTTTCATATGGGTTTCATTTTTGATTTTTATGGCAGTGTTATATACAGTCCTGAAGTTTGTGATGAATTTCAGAAATGCAAGTTAAGGGCTGGGCACCATAGCTCATGCCTGTAGTCCCAGCACTTTGCGGGGCTGAGGCAGGAGGATTGCTTGTGCTCAGGAGTTTGAGACCAGCCTGGACAAGATAAGAAGACCCCCGTCTCTATAAAAAATTTAAAAATTAGCTGTATGGCCCACAACTGTGGTCCCAGCTGCTCAAAAGGCTGAAGTGGAAGGATTGCTTGAACCTCAGAGGTCAAGGCTACAGTGAGTGTGTTCACGCCACTGCATTCCAGCCTGAGGGACACAGCAAGACTCTGCCTCAAAACAAAACATATAAGATCTGGGTACAAGATTAACATAAGTGATTTAGAACTTTACTCAATGGTCATATTTTGAGACCATTTTATAGCTGGAATCCATATTTATACTGAGCACCTGTGTAGAATGAAAATACTTGCATTCTTATTAGCTCAGATTCAGTTAAACCTAGCAGCAAAGTCTCAGGCAAAATGGTAAAGCAGATATATATCCTTTTTATGGCTTTTGGTTTTTTTAACATTCTTTTTCCCTGTATATTCTTTCTCTTCTCCTATGGTTAACCCCTTTTTCTATGTCCCTTTACCCGAGACATAAAAGTTAATGTATATAAGGTTTAATACTATTATCCAATTTTTGTTTTTTTTTGAGACAGAGTCTTGCTCTGTCACCCAGGCTGGAGTGCAGCAGCGCGATCTCGGCTCACTGCAAGCCCCACCTCTCGGGTTCCCGCCATTCTCCTGCCTCAGCCTCTCCAAGTAGCTGGGACTACAGGCGCCCGCCACCACACCCGGCTAATTTTTTTTTTTATATATTTTTAGTAGAGACGGGGTTTCACCGTGGTCTCCATCTCCTGACCTCGTGATCCGCCCGCCTCGGCCTCCCAAAGTGCTGGGATTACAAGCGTGAGCCACTGCGCCCGGCCTTGTTGTTTTGTTTTTTAACTAAGACTTTCATTATTGAGACCTCACCAAAAAATTGATCCCAGCCTTTCTACTTTCTGCTGGCCAGTGTATCAACTTTTTTTTTTTTTTTTTTTTTTTTGAGATGGAGTCTTGCTCTGTCACCCAGGGTGGAGTGCAGTGGCATGATCTTGGCTCACTGCAACCTCTGCCTCCCCCGTTCAAATGATACTCCTGCCTCAGCCTCCTGAGTAGCTGGAACCACAGGCACCCACCACCACGCCTGGCCAATTTTTGTATTTTTAGTACAGACGGGGTTTCACCATGTTGGCCAGGTGGGTCTCAAACTCCTGACCTCAAGCGATCTGCCTGCCTTGGCCTCCCAAAGTACTGGGATTACAGGCGTGAGCCACCACGCCCGCCCTATCAACTCTTTGTGGGCACATTCATTTTGTTTTTAGATACTTTAAACAAACTGAGCTAATTTTCTCCCATACCTCCTCCTCCTGCCTTCCATTGTACTCATCTCATGTACCCTGTTTAGCCATTCAGCCTGTTATATATGCTGTGTTATAATAATCATCTTTGTCAGCTGTCCTTCCTTCAGCTTTTTCTGCTTAATCAGTCAAAAACTTCCGCCAGTTCATCTTCCTATATATTTCTCAATTCTTTCTTCTTTCCATCCTTATGATCCAAGCTGTCATCTCCTTCTCTCAATCCCTTGTTGCCTTCTAACTAGTCTTAAATCTCTCGCTGTCCACCCCTTTCCCATTATTTCCCTTAAAACAAATATTTTAAAAGCACAGATTTTTTCATACCACCCTTCTTTACCTAAGCCTTTGATAGCCTCTCATTGTCCCGTAGATTAAGATATAAAATCTGTGTTGTGGTCTCTAAGACCCTGTATCATCTAATCTGTGTCTGCCTTTCTGATCTCATTACACAACACTAATTGTACTCAAGCCACACTGACCTTCTCTCAGTTTGTGGTATGCACTGTGCTCTTTCCCACCTTAGGTCTTTTACATAATGCTGTTACTCCTAGCCTTGCCTTTGAGACCTTTCCTTTGTCTAGCTCATCTTTCACTTTTTCAGGGTAATTAATTCCCCTGACACTTCATACTAACCAGCTTCCTCTTTCAAACACTTATCACATAAAATTAATTAGTGGCCTATTTTAGAGCTTGACAAACTTCTTTATGAAGTCCAGATAGCAAACATTTTTGGCTTTGTGGGCCACAGAATCTGTTACAACCACTCAGCAGTGCCATTGTAGCAAAAAAACAGCCGCAGACAGTGCATAAATTGGGCATGGCTGTAAACTTTATTTATAAAAACACTTTACAGAAACTATGGCCCATAATCTGTTTATTAAATGTTTGTCTACCTTACATAGGTGTAACCCCCATGGACTATATCTTCATTGTTGTCTCCTTTCCTCAGTGGCTAGCCTGGGCACTGTACATAATGAGCTCTACAAGCAGCAGCAGTGTGATAGAAGATAAGTGTGTGTGCAGTGAAAAGAGCAGAAACATGCTTCTCTTCTCAGTTTTCTTCCCACTTGAAGAGCCTAGAGAAGAGGATACAGGAGTCCTAAGGAAAAAAGATGCTGTTTGCACCCAGTCGAACTAGTTCTATATACAGAATTTCACATCAAGATAATTTGGGAGACTCCAGGAAATATATTCAGCTTGTCTGTACCTGAAATAGAGCTTTTTAGCTAAAAGGGGAGCTTTTGAGACAGACTAAAAAAGTCAGAGAAGAAACTGTGGTTTCATTGCCATTCCACCCTCAGTTAGTGCCCAGGCTGAAAATCCATTTTCTTCTCTCTCATACCTTCAAACAGACTTCACATTCTTCATCTGCAGTACCTAGTTCAGAACTTTATTATCTTTTGCCAGACTTGTAATAGCAGCAGTAAAAATAATAATAGCCAAACTAGGTGTGGTGGCTCATGCCTGTATTCCCAGCAGTTTGGGAGGCAAAGGCAGGAGGATACCTTGAGTCCAGGAGTTTGAGACCAGCCTGGGCAACATAGTGAGACCTCACCTCTACAAAAATAATAAACAAAATTGGCTGAGCATAGTGGCATACGCCTGTCATCTTAGCTACTCAGGAGGCTGAGGTGGGAGGATCGCTTGAACTCGGGAGGTCAAGTTTGCCATGAACTGAGATTATACCACTGTATTCCAACCTGGGCAACAGAGCAAGACTGTCTCAAAAATATAAATAAAAAATAATAAAATAATAAATATATAAAATATCACTCATTCAAAAATAATAATGGCAAAATTATTGGTCACATTTTTAGTGTTTCACATGGTAATCCAGTTGGTTTTACTGCTTCAGTGGCTTTTTATCCAGTATCTTCCTATATCTCAACCTGTCTTTTCCATTTCCACTATTTTCTTTTTAAAATGTGTGTCTCCTTTAAATTCTTAATTAGTTCCTCAGTACATCACAGAATCTCATCCTGATTTTATCCTCTAGCTCTACTCCGCCATTTGTATACTTTGTTTTTAAGGTATATTCAATTAATCACTGTTGATTACTATATAAATTTCTTTTACTCTTCTTTTCACTTGTCTATATTGTTTATTCCATATTGTATTTTTTCTCTCTTCATCTGGAGAGCTATTTCTAATCATACTCAGATATTACCTTCCCTCCGCAGACTTCCCTAGGCAGTGTTAATTGCATCCTTCACAGTGCTGCCATAGCACTCCATACATAGTAGTTTAAAAATTATGGTATAGTTAGCTGGGTGTGGTGGCAGGCACCTGTAATCCCAGCTGCTTGGGAGGCTGAGGCAGGAGAATGGCTTGAACTTGGGAGGCAGAGGTTGCGGTGAGCCAAGATCGCACCACTGTACCCCTGTGTGGATGACAGAGCAAGATTCTGTCTCAAAAAAATAAAAATAAATAAATATTATGGTATAGTTATAAAACTACAGTATTATAATTGTTTATTTACATGTGTGTTTTCACTGGACTTCATTTATCTCACGGGTTATTAATCTTTTTTTTTTTTTTTTTTTTTGAGACAGAGCCTCACTCTGTAGTGCAGTGGTATGATCTTGGCTCACTGCAACTTGCACTTCCCGGGCTCAGGCGATTCTCCCACCTCAGCCTCTCGAGTAGCTGGGACCACAGACACACGCCACCATGCCTGGCTAAATTTTTTTTGTATTTTTTGTAGAGATGGAGATTCACCATGTTGCCCAGGCTGGTCTCGAACTCCTGAGCTCAAACAATCTGCCCACCTCAGCCTCCCAAAGTGCTAGGATTACAGGCGTGAGCCATGGCGCCTGGCAAGGGTTATTCATCTTTATATTTCCTGCATCTAGAAAATACCTGATACATAAACTCAGTATATTTATGTGGAGGAGCAAATAATACACAGTTCTTACTTCTTATTTCCAGCCAGCTTCACACTCTATTGCTGTTTAAATAAACAGGGATAATACAAAGGATTAGAAAAGTAGGTGATGTGACTGTCCTTTCAGTTTAAAAAATACATATTGCTACCTCACTCTGAGCTTTTCGAGGATAGGCTGTTTGTCTTAGTTCACATAACACCAGAAATTCAGCAAATGTTTGTTCAACTTAAATAAATTAATTTTACCTATATTTTCTTTCTCTATTATACACCCCTCTAACCAAACAAAATGTGGATGCCCAATAATCCCTTCTTAAACTACGTATTTATCATATGTAAACATAAATATGTAGAATAAATATTATGTAGATATGTGGATATGTTTTAGAACTAGGATGTTGGGGTTATGTTCCTAAGAATTGCTACATTCTGGGGAGTGTCAAAAGCGAGGGATCAACCAACTCAACAAATAGTGGCCAGGAGCAGTGGCTCATGCCGGTAATCCCAGCACTTCGGGAGGCCAAGGCTGGTGGATCACTTGAGGTCAGGAGCTTGAGACCAGCCTGGCCAGCATGGGGGAAACCCTGTCTCTACTAACAATACAGAAATTAGCCAGGCATGGTGGTGCACGCCTGTAATCCCAGCTACTGGGGAGGCTGAGGCACGAGAATTGCGTGAACCTGGGAGGTGGAGGTTGCAGTGAGCACCACTGCACTCCAACCTGGGTGACAGAGTGAGACTTTCTCTCAAAAAAAACTATTGAAGATGTTTCTAATGGAAAAAGAGGAACAGTAAACATGTAAATAAGCAATTTTGGCCATAGCAAAGAATTTGGATTTTATTCTGGTTGCAATAAGAAGTCATTTTAGAGTTTTATTTAAATGGAATGATGAGATTTTCATTTTGTCTTAGACATATCACTCTGGTGTCTGCATGGAGACAAGAAGTTAAACTTCTATAGTGGTCCACAGGTGGGAGTTTGGTAGCTCGGGTAGGGCTATAGCAATGGAAATGATGAAAAGTAAGCCGGGCGTGGTGGCTCATGCCTGTAATCCCAGCACTTTGGGAGGCTGAGGCGGGTGGATCACCAGGTCAGGAGATCGAGACCATCCTGGCTAACATGGTGAAACCCCGTCTCTACTAAAAATACAAAAAAATTAGCCAGGCCTGGTGGCGGGCGCCTGTAGTCCCAGCTACTCGGGAGGCTGAGGCAGGAGAATGGCATGAACCCGGGAGGCAGAGCTTGCAGTGAGCCGAGATCGCGCCACTGCACTCCAGACTGGGCGAGAGCGAGACTCTGTCTCAAAAAAAAAAAAGAAAAGTAGTCATACTTAGGATATATTTTGGAAGTAGAGCTGACAACATGGACCAATTGAATGTGGGCTATAAAGAAAAGAGAGGAATCAAGGATGACTCCAAGGTCTGGAGCCTGTATAACTTAGTGGTCTCTTACCGAAACTGGAAATGCATCAGGGCAGAAAATCAGTGGTTCTCTTGGCCATATGAAGTTTGAAGCTTATTCTATATTCATGTAACAAATAATAATTGGAGGCCAGGTGAGAGGGCTCACGCCTGTAATTCCAATACTTTGAAAAGCTGAGGCAAGAAGATCACTTGAGCTTAGGAGTTTGCGACCAGCTTGGGTAACATAGCAAGACCTTGTCTCTACTACAAAAAAAAATTGGCTGGGCATGGTGACTCACTCCTGCCTGGGTGGTGGAGACTCTGCTTTTAAAATAATAATAATAATTGGGCACTTAGGATGTTATGAGGCAGTGTATTATGTGCTAAAGATAGAGAGATGCAAGAAAGGCAAAATTCTTGTCCTCCGGGGGCTTAAATTGTAGTAAGAAGACAGATGTGAAATAAATAAATATAGCGTAATATCTTGTAATGACAGGCAGTATGAAAAAAATACACAAAGGAGAAAAAGAATGATTGAGAAAGGGGAGATCTCTTAGAATAGTGTAGGAAGGACTCTTAGAAGATACAACATTTGGCCAGGTGCAGTGGCTCACGCCTGTAATCCCAGCACTTTGGGAGGCCAAGGCAGGTGGATCACGAGGTCAGGAGATCGGAACTATCCTGGCTAACACGGTGAAACCCCGTCTCTACTAAAAATAGAAGAAATTAGCCAGGCGTGGTGGCAGGCACCTGTAGTCCCAGCTACTCGGGAGGCTGAGGCTGGAGAATGGCGTGAACCTGAGAGGCGGAGCTTGCAGTGAGCTGAGATTGCGCCACTGCACTGCATTCTGGGCGACAGAGCGAGACTCCATCTCAAAAAAAAAAAAGAAGATAAAACATTTGAGCAGATAGTCGAAGAAGGTGCCCAAGAGAAAAAAAGATAATTACCTAAGTGAAGTCTTAGAAGAAGGCAAATGGCTTGAGACCTAGGCCACAGGTGGTGAGATTAGCTTTAGTCAGGAACAGGAACTCATTGTCCCTTATCTTTAAGAGGAATGTGGCTACAGGTGCAGGAAGGTTACTGGAATTGGTAGTGGAAAGATAAATTATTCTCCTCTGCTTTCATCTATTTTCGTGGTTAAGTGGGAGACAATATCATCTAGCTGTAGGAGGGGTGGTTGAAAGTGGAGGGGAAAAGGCTGTTGGAGATGCGAAAATGAACTTAGTAAAGAAGCGTATTAATGAATTACTTATTTATAATTTTGAAGGGATTATAGACAGCGTGATTGCACAATTTTTCTCCAACATTTAGTTGCTTGGGAGCAGGCACAAAATAAGTACAGAATTGGATTGAGCCTTTACCAAATGAGTTATACAGAGGGAGTGGATCAAGGGAGTTAAAAATTATTTACAAGAGAGGGATTAATGGTAGATAGTGGATTCTAAGATGGGTAAGAAGGGATTTAAAAAGAATAGGGAGAGTTAGGCATGGTGGTGCACACCTGTAGTCCCAGCTACTCTGGAGGCAGAGCTGGGAGGATCACTTGCATTTAGGATTTAAGGCAGTCTAGGCAACATAGTGAGATCCTGTCTCTGAAAAGGCAGCCTTTAGCTGCCCCAATACTAAGAATCCAGTGTATATCCCTACTTGTCACTTGCTTTACCTCACTTGGTCAAGATTTTATTTCTCCTGACTCTCTTTTGAGAGGTTCACAGTCAAAACTTTATTTTTTGCTTTCTAGAGCAACCTTGTGGATTATCTCAGTTTTTTTTTTTTTTGGAGACAGTCTTGCTCTGTCAGCCAGGCTGGAGTATAGTGGCACAATCTCGGCTCACTGCAACCTCCGTCTCCCAGGCTCAAGCAATTCTCCTGCTTCAGCCTCCCGAGTAGCTGGGATTACAGGCATGTGCCACCACTTCCAGCTAATTTTTGTATTTTTAGTAGAGACGGGGTTTCACCATGTTTGCCAGGCTGGTCTTGAACTCCTGACCTCAGGTAATCCACTCGCCTCAGCCTCCCAGGGTGCTGGGATTGCAGGTGTGAGTCACTATGCCTGGCCAAGTTTTGTTTTTTGAGGATGGAAAGCAAGGAGACACGATATTTTGTATAGGAACTCTGAGGAAAAGAATAATGAGGTTTCAAAGAGCATGTGGAGGAAGGCATAGGGATCTTTGGGCCCCTCCAGACAACCAGATTGCCTTCCTAAAATATGGGTCTGCTCATGCCCTTCCTTCTTGAAAGAAGTAATTATTGGTTTTCCTCTTATCTGTAAGATGATGCTGGCCAGGCACAGTGGCTCATGCCTGTAATCCCAGCACTTTGGGAGGCCAAGGAAGGCGGATCACTTGAGGTCAGGAGTTTGAGAACAGCTTGGCCAACATGATGAAACCCCATCTCTACTAAAAATACAAAAATTAGCCAGGTGTGGTGGCAGGCGTGCGCCTATAATGCACACCTATACTTCAGAGGCTGAGGCAGGAGAATTGCTTGAACCCGGGAAGTGGAGGTTGCAGTGAGCTGAGATCACACTATTGCACTCCAGCCTGGGTGACAAGAGCGAAACTCTGCCTCAAAAAAAAAAAAAAAAAGTCGTGTAAACTGGCCATCACCTGTTTTTTTTATATTCTGTTACTTCACTTTTAGCCAGTCTAATCTAGGAGCACTTGTCTTTTATTGAGCATCACCTTCCTCTGCCAATGCGTACATGTTAAAGAGAAGGAGAAGAGAAGGATTGAATAATGAAGCTGTTTATAGATACCAGAGGACTAAAAGGGAAACTATTGTGAAGGCATTGCTTATTACTAACACTTTATATTTAATTACCATGTGCTTATATATAATATTAATAACAGATTACTTTAGGCATATATAATTATGACCCCAAATATGTATAGTCTTCTTTCCGTTCATGAACTTAATTTTTCACCACTTTAAAAATATTGTAGGGGCCGGGCATGGTGGCTCACACCTGTAATCCCAGCACTTTGGGAGGCCGAAGTGGGCAGATCACCTGAGGTCAGGATTTTGAGACCAGCCTGGCCAACATGGCAAAACCCCATCTCTACGAAAAATACAAAAGTTAACCAGGCATGGTGGCAGGCACATGCCTGTAATCCCAGCTACTTGGGAGACTGAGGCAGGAGAATTACTTGAACCCGGGAGGCGGAGGTTGCAGTGAGCCGAGATCGCGCCATTGCTGTCTAACCTGGGCAACAAGAGTAGAACTTAACCCCCCCATCAAAAAAAAAAAAAAAAAAATACACACACACACACACACACACACACACACATATATAGGAGGGAGTATTGTTAAGGGTTACATTTTAATGAAATTTTGGTATATAAGTGGAAACTCATTTTCTTTCTTTTTTTTTTTTTTTGAGACAGAGTCTTGCTCTGTCGCCCAGGCTGAAGTGCAGTGGCGCGATCTCGGCTCACTGCAAGCTCCACCTCCCAGGTTCACACCATTCTCCTGCCTCAGCCTGCTGAGTAGCTGGGACTACAGGTGCCCACCACCACGCCCGGCTAATTTTTTGTATTTTTAGTAGAGACGGGGTTTCACTGTGTTAGCCAGGATGGTCTCGATCTCCTGACCTCGTGATCCACCCGCCTCAGCCTCCCAAAGTGCTGGGATTACAGGCGCGAGCCACTGTGCCTGGCCCTCATTTTCTGAAATGGAATCCAAAATCAAATTGCCAGTCCTTTTGTATATTAGAGTATTATATCCAATGATCACCATAAATAAAACTCAAAACTTAGTATCAGAAAAATCTTTCATACAAATGTTTTTAACTTTAGGTATAAACTATTCTGAAAACTATAATACAGAATTTCTATTTTTGTGTAATGTTTAAGAATGAGTTTTTTAAATTATTTTTTTAAGTTATATAATCCTTTTACAGTTTGGTAACAACAGAGAATGGCTTCAGCTCTTGCATACCTTTTCTCTTTACTCTGTGTTCTCAACCAAATTTGTTGCCAGTTCCTGTCATTTTTACATAACATACCTTATATTCTAGTTATACAAAATTTTCAAATGATCTCTTTCCCTCAAAAGGTTTTTTTGAATACATTCTTGGACAAAGTGGCATGAGGGGGAAAAAAATACATGTATACTCGGCTTGCTATATTAATTACATGTATATTATATACATATGTGAATGGCATATATATTTTCATGTGGCATCTGTTGCAGTAGAATTTGACATAGACTGTATTTGATTATTTAGCTGAAGAAACTTTTTGTCAAAACTGTTTCCTCCTTTTTCAATCTATTCCCATTGCCCATTGCCATTTTTTGTCTTGAGTAAGATTTAGTGAAATATTCACCAATCTGTTGATTGTTTTTGAAACAGGTATCGATTAAGGAACAAAAAGATCAATGCCACTGTAAGAACGTTTCCTCTTCTAAATAAAGTTGGTGTAAACAACACTGTCACAACCACAGCCGGAAATGTCATTTCTGTCATAGGAGGTACTGAAACAACAGGGAAAATTGTTCCAAGTACAAACGGAATTTCAAATGCAGAAAACAGTGTTTCCCAGCTAATCTCACGTAGTACTGACAGTACCTTAAGAGCTCTGGAGACCGTGAAGAAAGTGGGAAAGGTTGGCACTAATGGTCAGAATGCTGCTGGGCCCTCTGCAGATTCTGTAACTGAAAAGTAGGTATTAGGTAAAAATGATTACTGGAAATTCTTTTTCCTTTTTAGAAATGCCTGAGTGTTTTTATTTTTCCTGATGAATACTGGTTAATCAGAATTTTTATGCAGAATATTTTGTGATGTAGAAGAAACACTAAATACTAAAAAATTTGAGTTCTAGTTTGGTTCTGCAACTGAATAGCCCTGTGAACTTGGAAAGTGGGAAAGTGACTTTAACTCTGAGTTTTGTTTTCCTCAACTCTCCCAAAGAGACTGCACCAGAATTGTTTTTTTTCACACCTTATTTTCTTGAACTGTAGTGTTGATTCCATAGAGGTGCTAGAAAAGAACTAAATAGAAGCCTAAGCAGGTAAAATGCTGAGCCTCCAGCTCTGTTTCAGTCAGAGCGCTTTCACTTTATACTCTGTAATGAGGTGTACCACTTAAGAGGGGAGTCTTGGCCGGGTGCAGTGGTTCACGCCTGTAATCCCAGCACTTTGGGAGGCTGAGGCGTGTGGATCATGAGGTCTGGAGATCGAGACCGTCCTGGCTAACGTGGTGAAACCCCATCTCTACTAAAAAGTACAAAAAAAAAAAAAAATTCGCTGGGCATGGTGGCGGGCGTATGTAGTCCTAGCTACTCAGGAGGCTGAGGTAGGAGAATGGCATGAACCTGGGAGGCGGAGCTTGCAGTGAACCCAGATCGTGCTACTGCAATCCAGCCTGGGCGACAGAGTGAGACTCTGTCTCAAAAAAAAAAAAAGGAGGGGACTTTTTGGAGCCACACTCTCTGGGCTTTCAAGTTCTGGCTCATGGTTTCCCAGCTGTTTGATCTTAGGCCAGTTACTTAATCTGTCTACCTTAGTTTACTCATTCATAAAACTAGAATTATAATGGTGTCAACTTCATATGTTGGTTGCGAAGATTAAGTGAATTAATACTCCAGTATGCCTTGAACAATGCCTGCCAGATAGTAAGCACTCAGTAAGTATTTGTGTTATTATTATTATCACCGTTAATTGTTATCGAGTGTCAGCATAAGATTTCATTTGTCAGAGGGTTTTGGTGCCTTTAGAAAAAAGTTTTTAAATTTTCAGATTATCTGAAAAGTTATTTCCAACTCTAAAATCTTGAGTAAGATTTAGTAAAATATTCATCAATATGTTGATGTTCAGATTTTGTTGCCTATAAATAGTCTCAGTATCTGTTATATGCCTGCTAGGAAAAAAGCATTGAGCTAGGCACATAGCAAGCAATGATGGATAGATAAGCAGTAACATTTGCTACTTCTGCAGTCAGCACATGATGGGGGAAATTGTTTATTAAAGGACTTTTACAGGCTGGGCACGGTGGCTCAGTCCTGTAATCCCAACACTTTGGGAGGCCGAGGTGGGCAGATCACCTGAGGTTGGGCGTTGAAGACCAGCCTGACCAACATGGAGAAATCCCGTCTCTACTAAAAATACAAAATTAGCCGGGCATGGTGGTGCATGCCTGTAATCCCAGCTACCTGGGAAGGCTGAGGCAGGAGAATCGCTTGAACCCGGGAGGCGGAGGTTGCAGTGAGCCGAGATCGCACCATTGTACGTCAGCCTGGGCAACAAGAGTGAAACTCCATCTCAAAAAAAAAAAAGGACTTTTACAATCTTCCCTGGGCAAGATTTTAGAAAAGATATATTCGAGAACATTGTCTAGTTAACAAATGTTATTTATGCACTCAGTCTTGTAGCTCTGTTTTTGGCACATGAAATATACAAGATACTTTGCTTTTAAGGGATTTATGATATAGTTGTGGAGACAGCATTTACACATATGAAACAGTACTGAAGTTGGATTAAAGGACAGGAAAATTTTATATTGCTGGGAGAAATATGAGAAATTACAGAAAAAAGAACAACATAACATGGATTAAATCTATCTGTAATTATATGGAATATTGAGGAGACCAGTCTTTTAGATCTGAAGGCTTATATTAGGGACTGGTATAAAATAAGGTTAGATAGGTTGGTGCCAGTTTATGGAGACCTCATGTATACATGTTTAGGAAATAAGCTTTTGACGAGTTTTGGCAAGATAATGTTGTAAAACTGTTTTATATCCATACAATGGAAAATTCAGCCATAAAAAAGGAATGAAGTACTATTTGCTACAATATGGATGAACCTTTAAACATTGTGCTAAATGAAAGAAGCCAGATACAAAAAGTCACATATTTATATGGCTCTATTTACGTTAAATGTCCAGAATAGGCAAATACATAGAGACAGGAAGTAGATTAATGGTTTCTAGGGGTTTAGGGCCCCAGGAATGGGGAATGAATGCTAATGGGTACAGGTTTCTCTTGGGGATGATGAAAATGTTTCAGAATTAGATAGTGGTGATAGTTGGACAACGTTGTGAATATACTAAAAATTAGCGAATTGTACATCCTAAAATAACTATCTCAATTTTTTAACAAAATAGACTAGGGTAAAAAAAAATTTTTTTTTGAGATGGAGTCTCTCTGTCACCCAGGTGGAGTGCAATGCTGTGATCTTGGCTCACTGCAACCTCCACCTGCCAGGTTCAAGCGATTCTCCTGCCTCAGCCTCCTAAGTAGCCGGGATTGCAGGCGCCCGCCATCATGCCCAGCTAATTTTTGTAGAGACAGGGCTTCGCCATATTGGCCAGACTGGTCTAGAACTTCTGACCGCAAGTGATCCGCCCACCTTGGCCTCCCAAAAGGCTGGGATTACAGGTGTGAGCCACTGCGCCCAGCTGGTAAAGACTTTTAAAAAATAAATCTAAATTTTTATTGGAACACAGGAAAAAGAATAATTCTATGAGAGGTATTGTGGATGGCTTCTTAGAGGTGAAGTGATGATACCTGAGCTATTTCCAAAAGTGTGGATAACAAGGAAGGAAGGGCCTTGTGGATGGAGAAGGTAGCACAGGCAAAATGAATAAGGTGTGAGAGAAGCTGCCATGGAGGAGAGCCTAGAAGCCTGAAAGTCATCTAGGATAGTGATCTCATTCTCACTAGGATGTGACTGAAGATTAGCTTTTTCTGTAAGTTCCAGTTTTTGAGATAGCTTGCATGATTTCATGAGGCAATAAATGTTGACCTTATCATGGATCTTGTTGCCTTTTTGTTGATAAGTCTATGAGTTTACCATTTCAAAGTACTAATCCAAATTTTAGGTATATAACATTTTGACATGGAGGGACCAGATAATTTATGTAAAGCACAGTGCCTAGAATAGACTCAAATAACCACTTGATAAATATTAGTTATCGTTTTAAGGAAATCCTAATCATTTTCCTTGTTGTCTCTATTTTACTTTATGTAAAGAATAAGCACAGTCCTAAAATATCTTTATACTCTAAACCCTAACGTTTGTACTTATATTATTACCCACAGTTCCTTAGGTTTTTTTACATTTTAATACGCAGTTACACATAGAAGTAAACATCTGCTAGACTAATCTGTGATAAACTTAAAGGCAGCCCATATACCTTTTTCTTTATACCCTACCTTTAAAATGATTGTTCTAATTTGAGAAAAAAATCCTCTAATCTGGTTGAGATGCAGTGTATTGAGTTCCTGCATAATTAACAAGATCATTTTCTTCAGTCATCACATATCTAAAGCTCTGTCAAAATTTGACTAAAATAAGCAAATACAATCAGCAAAATAAATATAGCTACAAATCCAGCTGACTAAGCTTTGGCCATATATATATATATTTTTCTTTTCTTTTTTTTTGAGACAGAGTTTCGCTCTTGTTGCCCAGGCTGGAGTGCAATGCCGCGATCTCGGCTCACCACAACCTCCACCTCCTGGGTTCAAGCGATTCTCCTGCCTCAGCCTCCCGAGTAGCTGGGATTACAGGCATGCACCACCACACCTGGCTAATTGTGTATTTTTAGTAGAGATGGGGTATCTCCATGTTGGTCAGGCTGGTCGCGAACTCCCAGCCTCAGTTGATCCGCCCGCCTTGGCCTCCCAAAGTGCTGGGATTAACAGGTGTGAGCTACCGTGCCCAGCCAAAATTTGACTTCTTAAAAGGGGTTAAGAAAGCCATAAGATCCTTTCGAGCTGATTACTTAGTGACTCAACCAAGAAAATTCTTTTGTGTTAAAAATAATAATAATAAAAGGTTAGTGTGTTTTGCCTCAATTTAATGAGTTACCATTTCATTCACCCAGCAGGTATTTACTGAGTACCTACTGCATGCCAGGAACTGTTTTATTTGTCTGACAAATATTTACCAAGTGCCTACTCTGTTCCAGGAGCTGTTTTAGGTGCTGGGGATATAGGAGTTATCAAAATAAACAAAAGTGACCTTTCTCAAGGAGTTTATATTTCAGCTAATCTAACTCCTCATAGAAAACAACTCTTTCTTACCATGTCTGTTTTCTTTGTCCCAAATAGTTCTACTAATGGACTATATTTTTTCAGTTGAGAACTTGTTGAACAGAATTTACTTTTTTTTTAACCTTCAGTAGAGAAAAATGTTTGTTTAAAGAATGAGTAATGGCCGGGCATGGTGGCTGATGCCTGTAATGCCAGCACTTTGTGAGGCCGAGGTGGGAGAATTGCCTGAGCCTAGAAATTTGAGGCCCTCCTAAGCAACAAATCTAGACCCCGCCTCTACAAAAAAATTAAAAATTAGCCGAGTATGTGGCATGCACTTGCAGTCCCATCTGCTTGGGAGGCTGAGGTGGGAGGATTGATTAAGCCCAGGAGGTCAAGGCTGCAGTGAGCTGTTATTGTGATTGTGTCAGTGCACTCCAGCCTGGGTGACAGAGTGACACCCTGTCTCAAAAAAAAAAAAAAAAAAGAATGGGTAAATGGTGACTAATGAGTCACGTTAATATCTGGGAATCGTTTTTATTCCCTGTTGCCCACACAGGAATATGACATCTGTTACGATGATCATGTAAATTAGCTGTGTAAGGTGGCAGTGAAATTCATTGCCTTATTTGTCAATGTGGCAATATCTGAAGTGTTTTCTATTAGTGGTTTCAGAATATAATTTTATTAAAAATTTCTACTAAGGAGGACAGTCATAGACAGTGATTTATCCTTTGCCCTTTGTTAAATTTTCTCTCCAGTAAAATTGGTTCTCCACCCAAGACTCCTGTAAGTAATGTAGCAGCTACCTCAGCTGGGCCCTCTAATGTTGGAACAGAGCTGAATTCTGTGCCTCAAAAATCCAGCCCATTTCTAACTAGAGTACCAGTATATCCTCCACATTCTGAAAACATTCAGTATTTTCAAGATCCAAGGACTCAGATACCCTTTGAAGTCCCACAGTACCCACAGACAGGTGAGTAATTTTAGACAATTCTAAGAAAAAAAGAAACATTGTTTCCCTTAGATAAATGAATAGTTCTAGAATGTCTACATTTTAAAAATTAATCCTTTTGACTATGTGACTCATAAGTTTTTTTCCTTCCCCAAGGATCTGTGCTTCTAAATACAGCTTTAAGGTTGTCATTCCTACAAATCAAATATAATAGGGTCAGGAATGAACTTTAGGGGTTTTCTGTAAGTCCCCTGAAATGATGTAAAAAAATGTTTTATTTATGTATGCTTATGTACAATTTTGGAAAGACTGAACAACTTACATAGATTTTGAAAGAGGTCTTTAACATCTGCTCCCAAAAAAGTTAATAAAAATCAGTGATGTAACTGACTAATCCAAAACCAGTGGCAATAGGTGCCCTAGAAGGATATTTACCTGCCGTCTGTTAATAGCTCTGTCATGTATTTTAAGGAGCGCTTTAGCAAAGTATTGAATGTTAATGATTTTCATATAGTGGTATCTTTAAAATATGTAGCTTGTGGTCAGGTGTGGTAGCTCACACCTGTAATCCCAGCACTTTGGGAGGCCCAGGAGAATCACTTGAGCCCAGGAGTTTGAGACCAGCCTGGGCATCATAGCAAGACCCTGTTTCTAACAAAAAAAAAAAAAAAAAGCCAGGATATAAAGCTTTATAAAGCAGGGTAAGGTAAGGTTCAAAGCTTATTATATTTTCCTACATTAAGGGCTGCCTTAGATTTAAGCCATTATAAAATGTTGGATTGTACTAAGATTACATTAAATATTCCTCTTTCCAATTTTCAAGGATACTATCCACCACTTCCAACGGTACCAGCTGGTGTGGCTCCCTGTGTTCCTCGCTTTGTGAGGTCCAATAATGTTCCAGAGTCCTCCCTCCCACCTGCTTCCATGCCATATGCCGATCATTACAGTACATTTTCCCCTCGAGATCGAATGAATTCTTCTCCTTACCAGCCTCCTCCTCCGCAGCCGTATGGACCAGTTCCTCCAGTACCTT
Organism: Symphalangus syndactylus; assembly: GCF_028878055.3. Taxonomy (NCBI): domain Eukaryota; kingdom Metazoa; phylum Chordata; class Mammalia; order Primates; family Hylobatidae; genus Symphalangus; species Symphalangus syndactylus. Next base: position 22,004,571 of record NC_072425.2, read on the forward strand.
CTGGAATGTATGCTCCTGTGTACGACAGCAGGCGCATCTGGCGCCCACCTATGTACCAACGAGATGACATTATTAGAAGCAATTCTTTACCTCCAATGGATGTGATGCACTCATCTGTCTATCAGACATCTTTGCGGGAAAGATATAACTCATTAGATGGATATTATTCGGTGGCTTGTCAGCCACCAAGTGAGCCAAGGACAACTGTGCCTTTACCAAGGGTAAGTGAAGATGCTACTATAATGTAGTCATTAACAGCCCAGTGTCTGGAGTCAAACCACCCAGGTATATATCCTGGCTCCTCCACTTACTAATTGTGTGACTTAAGGAAGTTACTTGACCTCCCTATGCCTCAGTTCTTTCATTCGTTTGATGGAAATAATAGTAGTACCTACCTCATAAGGCTGTTGTGAGAATTAAATCAGAAAATCAAACCTCTTAGAACTGGGCCTCATACATGTTAATGTTCAATAAATGTTATATTTGGATAGGAAATCGTTGGGAAAGTAGAAAGAAATCTTAAAAATACAAGGTTAGGACCTTTTTTCAGTATCACCACATACATACAAATGACTCCCCTAAACAAGAAAAGTGAGTGCTCAGATTCTGCTTTTAACATCAGTTGAATAAATATTAACCTTTTTATTTTAAGTGTATGGAGAATAGACTAGGGTGACTTTCCCTGCTGTATTTTTTTTATCCCAACAATATCATAAACTGTTTACATCATTTTCACACAGTTAAATTTATTCACCACTCCCTAGATAATTAAGATTGTTTCTTTTATCCCCCATTAGGAACCCTGTGGTCATTTGAAGACCAGTTGCGAGGAGCAGATAAGAAGAAAGCCAGATCAGTGGGCACAGTACCACACTCAGAAAGCACCTCTTGTCTCTTCAACTCTTCCTGTGGCAACACAGTCACCAACACCACCTTCTCCTCTGTTCAGTGTAGACTTTCGTGCGGATGTAAGAAAGGTTTTAATTACTTAATGTTGCAGGGATAGGTCAAACAGCTGACTTCAAATTACTCATTCAAACCAGGAATAGTTATGTTGGATATTTTGCAGTGGTTTGGTGTGCAGTTGAATTTAGTTCAATAAACACTGAATATGTGTGCACTACGGCTAGGTATTATGAGACTCTGAAGACCATTAAGGCATAGTCCTTTACCAAGAATTCAAAATCTTTCCTGTAGTATAATTATTTTATGGTTTTTTATTAATAGTGTGATTTATAGCTATCATTTATTGAGCACCTACTCATGCCAGCACTGTACTAAGCATTTGCATAAAGCTATTTTATTTAATTCTCACAAAAACCTTAGGGGGCAGGTATTTTCCATATTTTACAGGGTAGGAATCTTACAGAAGTTAAGTAATTTGCCTAAGATCTTTCAGCTGTAAATAGCTGGGATATGAATCCTGGGCTGTCTGAGGTATTTCTTCCCTACTTAACAAGAAATGCAGAAATACCTACAGTATTATTTATGCTCTTTACATCACTGCTAATTATTGTTCTTAGCATTACAAAACAAGTTTGTGTACCAGGATGATTTTAATTTAATATGGTGTTTTCAGTACTGTTACATTTAGAGAAAACCATTAATTTCTTTTTTAAGTTTCTTCTGGTTTATTCCCCGTCCTCAGAAGTTCTGATATTAAAATTTTTTAAATCTTTTCATTATAAAAAAACTTCAAACATATACAGTTATAGAGAGAATAATATGATAAACTCCACGTACCCAACACCGAGGTTCCACAGTTATCAACTCAGTCAGTACTGTCTTATTTGTACTGCCTCTTCCCTCTGAATTGTTTTGAAGTAATCCTAGGCGTTATATTTTTTAACCCATAAATATTTAAATAAAGAATTGAATTTTTAAACTAGATCCAAATTGGTCTTGTCAAACTTAGACTTCTTCAAAGCAGGTAAATATCTTGACAACAGAGTGACAGAGCTGCCACTTGCTTGCTAGATGCCACTTGTATTTTCTTTTTTGATATACAATTATGCTTCAGGCAATGAGTATTTCCCTGAGACTCAGATCTGCTGAGTTCGACTTGAGAAAAGTTTTTTAACTTTTTTGCCCTTGAGTTTTTTTATCTGAATAATTAGTAAACTAGATTTAATGATTCTTATAACTTTAGTATTCTGGTCCTATAAGTATTCCTTATTCACGGTCCCTTTAAAATTTATTCATTTCCCCTTTATCTCCAGAGCCTTCTTTGAATTCCTTTTGTTCTTTATTTGATACTGCATAATTTATCAGTTATATTCCCTTATTTGCACATGTTGTTCTTTTTCTCAAGAAAATTATAAACTCAACTTGGTGTAGGGGCTCATGCCTATAATAATAATCCCAGCACTTTGGAAGATCGAAGTGGGTGGATTGCTTGAGCCCAGGAATTTGATACCAGCCTAGGCAATATGGCAAAACTTCATCTCTACTAAAAATACAAAAAATTGTCTGGGCATAGTGGCGTGTGCCTATAGTCCCAGCTACTTGGGAAGCTGAGCTGGGAAAATCACCTGAACCTGGGAAGTCAAGGCTGCAGTGAGCTGTGATCACCCCACTGCATGTTAGCCTGGGCGGTGGGAGTGAGACCCTATCTTAAAAGAGAAAAGAAAATTATAAACTCCTTTAGGATATGGACTGTGATCTCTGTGTGTATCTATGTATTTGTTTTCTCTTACTTTTTTTTTTCTTGGAGCACCCCATACCATGTTAGTAGCATACTATAAATATTTGTTAATTGGTTTTGATAGTATTAGTCAAGTGTTCCATATGAGCACTTAAAGGACAAAGTGAAAACGGAAAGCATGCCATTTTCTATTGTAAAAATACCATTTGTTGCTTATTACAGTTTTTTATATTAGTTATTGAAAAAGTATAATTGTTTGCTATGAAGTCCTCTGAATTCTATAATAGTTACTTTATATTAGTTACAAGCTTGTAAATTTAAGCTTCTTACTAATTGGCTTTATTTTTTTTTTTTTTAACCAGTTCTCAGAGAGTGTGAGTGGTACAAAATTTGAAGAAGATCATCTTTCCCATTATTCTCCCTGGTCTTGTGGCACCATAGGCTCCTGTATAAATGCCATTGATTCAGAGCCCAAAGATGTAATTGCTAATTCAAATGCTGTGTTAATGGTATGATTTTGCTGGGGTTGCAGGGGTTGGAGGTGAGAGATGATGCATGTTCACTCATGTTGTAGAATGAATGTTTTCTATTCATTCGTTCATATTGTTGCCTTATAACTCATTAGTAGCAGCAGGGTTATATTTAGGTAAGTCTGAAATAAATTATATTTAATATTTAAATTATTTGAACATTGTTTGGTGGTTTAATGGTAGTTTGTTGGATTATCATTGAGTCTAGAGCTAGTTTTAAATTAACCAAAAAATCTAATTACATGTCTTTTGATAGCATATATTTACTAGCTGAAGTAATTGCCAACGGTCCTTTTATTGATTTTCTTTGATTTACATAGGACTTGGACAGTGGTGATGTTAAGAGAAGAGTACATTTATTTGAAACCCAGAGAAGGACAAAAGAAGAAGATCCAATAATTCCCTTTAGTGATGGACCCATCATCTCAAAATGGGGTGCGATTTCCAGATCTTCCCGTACAGGTTACCATACCACAGATCCTGTCCAGGCCACTGCTTCCCAAGGAAGTGCGACTAAGCCCATCAGTGTATCAGGTAATCCATTTAGATAATACCTAGCTTGATATGTTCTAAGCACTATGCCTTTTTTTTTTTTTTTTTTTTTTTTTTAATTGAGACAGTCTCACTCTTGCCCAGACTGGAGTGCAGTGGGGTGATCTTGGCTCACTGCAATCTCCGTCCTGGGTTCAAGCAATTCTCCTGCCTCAGCCTCCCAAGTAGCTGGGATTACAGACATGCACCACCATGCCTGGCTAATTTTTGTATTTTTAGTAGAGAGTATTTTGTATTTTAGTTTCGCCATGTTGGCCAGGCTGGTCTGGAACTCCTGGCCTCATGTGATCCACCCGCCTCAGCCTCCCAAAGTGCTGGAATTACAGGTGTGAGCCACTGTGCCCGTCCTAAGCACTGTGCTTTTTAATCCCCAACTTGTGAGATGGAAAACATTTCCCTCCATTTAACAACCATGGGCAACTCAGAATTAGGTCGTTTAACCAGCATCATATGGCTAGTGGGATAAAATACAGATCTATTTTGAGAAGTATACATTCACCTCAGTACACTGATTTTTCACTTTTTTGACCATTGTTTCATTCTACATGTCTGTAGATTATGTCCCTTATGTCAATGCTGTTGATTCAAGGTGGAGTTCGTATGGCAATGAGGCCACATCATCAGCACACTATATTGAAAGGTAATGTTTTTCTTAATTCTATGTGATTCTCCATTCTCAGACTTGTATGTATCTTAAGAGTACACATCCTACCCCCAGTTCATGAAATGTGCTTTGCTTGTCTGAGCTATGTAACAAATTTCTGAAAAATATTTGCATTTAAATTTGGAATGATGACTGAAGTTTTCAGGGTTGATCTGTCACATAAAACATATGGTTATTACTGCTTTTGTTGCTTCATTCACTTCACTTTTATTACAATAAACATGTTTCTCTTTAAAGGGACAGATTCATTGTTACTGATTTATCTGGTCATAGAAAGCATTCCAGTACTGGGGACCTTTTGAGCCTTGAACTTCAGCAGGTAGGCTCTGTAACTCAGCTATGAATTTTTGAAAAATAGAATGACAGTTGAAAGCTATAGTTGGAAGCCAACTTTACTTTTTTCCCTCCTCATATAGGCCAAGAGCAACTCATTACTTCTTCAGAGAGAGGCCAATGCTTTGGCCATGCAACAGAAGTGGAATTCCCTGGATGAAGGCCGTCACCTTACCTTAAACCTTTTAAGCAAGGAAATTGAACTAAGAAATGGAGAGGTAAAGAAACTGAACCTTTCGGCTTTGTGCTTAATGTATTTGTTTTCTGCTGCTGCATCTTGGTTATACCATTACTGAGTGCATTTTGGTGTGCCTATCTCTGATGGATGATCGATTGCTTTTAAAACTTAGAACAGAAATAAAAGTGTAGTCCTAGATTTCTTTTTTTTTTTTTTTTTTTTTTGGAGACGGAGTCTCGCTCTGTCACCCAGGCTGGAGTGCAGTGGCGCAGTCTCGGCTCACTGCAAGCTCCGCCTCCCGGGTTCACGCCATTCTCCTGTCTCAGCCTCTCCGAGTAGCTGGGACTACAGGCGCCCGCCACCACGCCCGGCTAATTTTTTTGTATTTTTAGTAGAGACGGGGTTTCACCGTGGTCTCGATCTCCTGACCTTGTGATCCGCCCGCCTCGGCCTCCCAAAGTGCTGGGATTACAAGCGTGAGCCACCGCGCCCGGCCAGTCCTAGATTTCTTAAATAATTCTTTAACTAGATCATCAGGATTGTGTTTTTGAGACGGAATCTTGCTCTATCGCCTGGAGTGCAATGGCACGATCTTGGCTCACTGCAGCCTCTGGCTCTCAGGTTCAAGTGATTCTCCTGCTTCAGCCTCCCGAGTAGCTGGGATTACAGGCACCCACCACCATGCCCAGCTAATTTTTGTATTTTTAGTAGAGACAGGGTTTCACCATGTTGACTAAGCTGGTCTTGAACTCCTGACCTCAAGTGATCTGCTTGCCTCACCTTCCCAAACTGCTAGGATTATATGTGTGACCCCCCCCGTGCCTGGCTGATCATTGGGATTTTTTATTTTAATTTAGAAGAGAGGCCTCAGGTTCCACAGGTATAAAATCAGTATTTTTCTTAGTTACAGAGTGATTATACAGAAGATGCAACAGATACTAAACCTGATAGGGATATCGAGTTAGAGCTTTCAGCACTTGATACTGATGAACCTGATGGACAAAGTGAACCAATTGAAGTAAGTGCCACAATTAGATAATTGAGAGGCTTTGTTTGATTGAAAATTTAAAAGTATAAAATACTTTCATACTGAAGGATTAACATTTTATTTTCTTAGGAGATCCTGGACATACAGCTTGGTATCAGTTCTCAAAATGATCAGTTGCTAAATGGAACAGCAGTGGAAAATGGGCATCCAATACAGCAGCACCAAAAGGAGCCAGCAAAGCAGAAGAAACAGAGTTTAGGTGAAGACCATGTGATTCTGTGAGTGTTAGACAGAAAATTCATAAACAGTGGGCATAGGACATAATAAAGAGAAAAAAATGTGAAATTCATTTTTGGCTTTATGCTGTGAGGGGAAGACCTTATATGGGCAATGATTTGGTCAGTCTGGATTTTTAGGGAAGAAAAAGTAAAATTGAACTAACAAAGCAGTCCATTTTGGTAGCCTGAAACTTGCTTTTTGTTGAGATAAAGTTAATCTGTGTTCCAGCATCAGGTTATGCTTCTTTAATCTGGTTGCCAAATTTCTAGACTACAAAATGGAGAATGAAAACCTAGATTAATGGTTTCTGTTTTTGAAAATCATGTTAAGATTTTCTTGGCTAGGCTGGGCGCAGTGGCTCATGGCTGTAATCCCAACACTTTGGAAGGCTGAGGTGGGTGGCTCACAAGGTCAGGAGTTCAAGAGCAGCCTGGCCAACATAGTGAAACCCTGTCTCTACAAAAATACAAAAAAACTAGCTGGGTGTAGTGGCGGGCACCTGTAGTCTCAGCTGCTTGGGAGGCTGAGGCAGGAGAATCGCTTGAACCCGGGAGGTGGAGACAGTGAGCCAAGATCGTGACACTGCACTCCAGCCTGGGCGACAGACTGAGACTCCATGTCAAAATATATATCTCTGTATATATAGATAGATATATCTATCTATCTATCTATCTATCTATCTATCTATCTATCTGTCTATCTACCTATCTATAGATAGATAGATATTTTCTTGGCTATAATACTGCCATTTTGAATAATTACTGCCAAAATATGGGCTTAATCTTCAACTTGGTAGTTTGTATGGCCTTAAACTAACTAGTATTTTAATTTTTATCATAACTTTTGGAAAATAGGACTTTTCAAGCCAGGAGTGGTGGCTCACGCCTGTAATCCCAGCACTTTGGGAGGCTGAGGCGGGTGGATCATTTGAGGTCAGGAGTTCTAGACTAGCCTGGCCAACATGGTGAAACCCCGTCTCTACTAAAAACACAAAATAGCTGGGCGTGATGGCACACGCCTGTAATCCCAGCTACTTGGGAGGCTGAGGCAGGAGAATTGCTTGAATCCAGGAGGCAGAGGTTGCATTGAGCCGAGATCATGCCACTGCACTCCAGCCTGGGCGACAGAGGGAGACTGTCTCAAAAATAGGAAAATAGGACTTTTCTAGTTACTTCTGATACTTCTAGTGATAAAGACATGTCTTTGCTAGAGACTCCTAAAGTTTGTTGTAGCTTTCATTAAATATGTATAGTTACCCTTAACAGTTTTCACTGTAAGCTAATTTGTTTTTAATGTCATTTCTTTTTTCTCAGGGAGGAGCAAAAAACAATTCTGCCGGTAACTTCTTGCTTTAGCCAGCCACTCCCAGTGTCTATTAGCAATGCAAGTTGCCTCCCCATCACCACATCTGTCAGTGTTGGCAACCTCATTCTGAAAACTCATGTTATGTCTGAAGATAAAAACGACTTTTTAAAACCTGTTGCAAATGGGAAGATGGTTAACAGCTGAAAGGAGGTTCATCTTTCAAATTTGTGACCACACCATGGAAGCATTTACACTAGCTTTTTATATATATAATATATATTATATAATGTATATTTTTTTTAAAAAAAGATATTACTGGGGGCATCCATTTCCTGTGGACTCTTTGATACTTCAAGCCCTCTTGCATTAGCATTATGAAAAAAAAAAGAAAATTTACTTTACTAGGGTAACATGTTCACTTTCCAGAAATGATTGGAATTTGGACAACATTTAACTTAAGCTTCAAGCAGCTTTTTATGAGTTTGTAGCAATCCGGTGCAGTAACTGAGCCATTTCCTATTTTAAATGGCTTCTATAGAAAATTAACAACTCAGTTATTAAACTAGCAGGATCCTACAATGATACATCTAGTGAAAGTAGACTTAGTTAACTTATTTATTTCTATTTTATGTTTCACTGAGAGAAGTTTCCATCTCATTCCAGCTGCTTTATTTATCTTTTTCATGGAACTTTGCATGGATTTCTTTTTCTTTTTTTAATTTTGAAGAGTGGAGTTAGATGTTCTTACCATAGAATTTTACAGGGTTATATACTAGCTTTCTTTACTGCATTATATGTAGGAGTGTGGTGCAGTGCTTTTATCTGTAGCATATAATTTTCTTTTAATTTTCCATTTTTCAAGAGTAGTTTCTGCTTTGTTGATATTTATACACAGGCTACTTGTTGAAGTAATTAATTAAAAATATAACCAAGTGCCTAAGTCTTTCAGCTGATGTACTAGATATTAAATTCTCCTAAGTTATGCAGAATCGTTTTTACAATTTTGATAAATTATGCACTAATGTAATGGCAGTTTTTTAAAATGCAGATTTAAGCCTGTACATTATTGAATCTGATGACTTGGCAAAAGAATCAGGTGCTTTCAGCTTTCTTGAGAAAACCCTGTATGTAGCGTTTGCACTGACTAACAAGATGGTATTGCTGGGTTTTTAATTTAAACTAATTAATTTGGATGTTCATTGCATTATCTTGGTTAAATATTGTTTATTGTTACTTCATGTTGGGGTTTAGTTTTTCTTGTTTTTTGACTGTTAGGTTGATAAGACTGAACCATGTAATAGTAGAACAGTGGCTAACATTTATTCATACTTAATAACATGAATAATTTCTGCCTTGCTAAAATGTGACTGAAATGGTTTTGAGTTGGCATCTGAAAGTATACAATGTGTTCAACAAGTCATGCCTCAGATTTGTGGGAGGTATTGTATTGAAACCTAAATTTCAGTCAACATTTGAAAAGGAAAGCTGGGCATTCCTTCCTGGTGATCTTTACCTATAGTTTATCTATCTGTTTTTCTTTTGTTTCTTTAAGATTAGTTTGACTTTTATTATTTTTTTTTAATTAACTTCTGTGAAGTTGTTTACTCTGAAAATTGTACTGGAATATTTTAAGCCAAGCTGATCTTTCACCAGGTGTACTGTATGTAAGGGCTTTTCCTGCTAGCAAGATGCTTAAACAGGATCATGTTATTGGTCGTCTGAGCTATTTAGTTGTTTTACAAAACCACAGCATTGTATCAGATAAGATTTTGATAAAAAGTTTTGTGCACATTTCCAGGGGCGGGAGGGTTGACATTTCCCTGAAATTTCTTGATTAGAATGAGTAAATACTGGTGTTTGATACCTGTCTTAATGAACATGCTCATAAGGTGACTGATAAGTTGTAAATATACCTGAGAAACAAAGGGGTAGTTTTGATATTCTGGTGTCAGTATGGAAGATCTTACACATTTATTTAATACTCAAATGTATGAAGATGTTTGTTTGTAGCATAACAACAGCACAGTAGCCTTGACTTAGTTTCCTTTGGTTAGTACTGTACCTTTTTTGCCATGGCCAGTGCTCCCCATCCCTATGAAGACATTTTATTTATTTCACTCTGTAACCTGAAAAGAATAGGAACAAGGGTTTTAAACCATGTTACATTAACTTATTTCTGACATTATAAATTAGCCTAGAATATTACAGGAACATGATTGTTATATAATTTATATCAGAACCTGTCTATAAATATGTGCTTATTACATTTGAAATGCTTCCAATGTACTTTATTTGCTGTTTGTAATTCCAAAAAGGATATGCAAACCAGTCTGTCTATTTCATGGATATTTAATAGTGAGATCTTCCATGTTGAAGGTAATGTATTTTTTTTTAAGATTTTAAAATTGCTATTTTGTTACAAAATAGAGACCTATTAACAGTTTGAGAGCTCCTTATGTGCCCTCAGGGAAAGAACCCTCTGTGCAACAGAACTACACAAAACATCTTCAGCACGTTCTGAGGGTGAATATATACTACATAAATTGATCTTGTGTATTTAACCTTATCTTTTTAATTTTAAAATTGAAATTTTGAAACTTGGTTGTGCTCTGCTGGAGGGGGTTGGGATAAACTGCTTAGATGTTTGCCTACTTGTCCAGTGAAATTACATTTGCATCAGTATATGTATATACCTGCCAACCTTATTGGTATGTCTCAGAACATTTATATTAAAACAATGCTTGTCTTGCAGCAGGTGATCCCATAAAACAATAACTCCCTGTTCTTAAAAACTTACTCTCTTTTTCACTAACAACATAGGAATTGTTTTTGTGTTGAGATTATTCTGTGTTGCATCCATTCTCTATGTAGTGGTCACCTTCTGTCTGTCATGGTGGGCTTAATGTGAAGTAAAGCCATTGGTTCTCTGCCACTTTCGAAGAAAGGGCAGTTCATCTGATCCTTCTTCAAAATGGTACCTACTGATACCATCGAGGAAAATGTTACAAATCAGACCTACGATATGACTTTTTAAAATTGAGGCATTTCCTGTCATTTGGCCTTTTTACCAACAAGATGTGATGTACAAATTTGGAATCAAAGGATACAAAGCAACAAGAGAGGAAATGTGTAATGTGGGTAACCAAACTGCATATGTTACCTATTGTCTAATCAGAAAAAATAGTCTGAGGTCTGGAAAGCAGGAAAGTGGTGGTTATTTTCTTTCATTTTTTGTGTTTTTGTTTTTTAATTTCTAAGTTCCATTCTGAAGTCCATGTGCCGCTTTCAGTTACTGTGGTTGTAGCATCAGTTTTTTTGTGGTTTCATTTCATTTTATGAATTCAGAGGAAGTTACATATATATTTTTTCTAGTTGGTACCTGAACAAAGCAGATTCCCTTGCCTTTGCTGCCATGTCTTATTTTCAATGCCATGTGATAAACCAGTGTCATACATGAAAGTTGTGCATTGTAATTTTCAAAAAAAAGGGAGTTCATTAGGCCAGTGGCACTGATTTTTCCTTCCCATCATAGCTATTTATTCTAATAAGAGGATAATAAAAGAAATTTCCTATACAAGAACTGAAATTTTCCATTTGTATGGATCTAGTCACTTTCTTTCAGATTTCAAGTTGAGGTTAAGTATATAAAGCACATCCCAATTTTATATGCCGCCTTGAGAAAATTACAGGATGCACAGCAATTTGTAGGAATTTCAAATGGGATCATTTAAACATTTGAAAAATTATTTTAAAAACCATCTAGTTTGCTTTTGGATTTTAGACATTAAAGCCTATGTTGTCTTGTTAACAGGGGCGGAATTTATAACAATCAGATTCAGCATGTGATTTGAGCTTTGAATCTGAGTATTTCTTCCCTATCTTCTTTGAGTCATTTTCTGAGCAGACTGTCATCAGTATTGATAACTAAGCATTAAAGGGAAAAGTTGCATTGCAACTATGCATTGGTTTCCTGAAAGAACTTTTCTTTTGTTTTAGTGAATGAAGAGGCTTGATGGGATCACTTACTGTAACTCCTTCTACATAAGGACCCCTTCTGCAAGCAGAACACAAAAGAACATGCTCAAGGAGTATCCCATTTTCTGGATAAATTGAATAAGTTTGCTAGTAATGTCTTTATACTAGCGTCTTCCTTGTATCCCTTTGCTGGCAAGGGAATACAAGGCGTCAAGGCCACAGATAAAAACACCCCACATTTGAGTGGAGTCTTATTTTTACTCCAAGAGCAGTTATTCCCTTCTAGTCTAAAATTGGCAGTTTTTTCTTTTTTTAATAAAATTTTTAAAATATTCCCAAACCAGTGGAACACAGACACTGGCTGCACTTAGTACTGCCAAAAGCCAAGGTCATTTGCACATATTCCATCAACCTGTCGAGAATTAGGCCTCACTTTATAACCCAAGGCATGGAAGTGCATGCATTCTCTTAGCTGGGCAAACAATTATACTGTAGTTGTGATACAACACATGTGGCTTTTATTTGTACTGCACATATCCACTGTACAGCCACTTGGGAGTATCGTGGTTAGCTTGCAGCAACTGCTGTCTGCATTTATACTGTTTATTGCATATTCTTTTCCCTGGAAGTGAAAGAGAAATGTTTTTCTTGTTGCATTGATTACATTTTATAAATTTGCTTAGCTGGAAAGTTTGGGAAAAGAGGCCTGTTTGTCAATTGTACAACCGATTGTGAAGCTCTAGTGTGAATATTTTTACGTCTGTATTAGACATTTTCTTTGCAAATCTATTGTTCGATTGAAATGTAAATGAAATTAAAGATGGTGTACACCCATCATGTAAAAAGCAGGCACCATCTCTAAGATGGATTTAATGCTCATTTTTAAGGCATATACTCAGCTTCTATTTAAAACTATAATTTAAAATAATTCTGTACAATGAAATGGGGAATATATATGGGAATAAATTCTATTCCATTTATTTCAATTTGAATTTCCAAATTGTAATGTTTCCCTTTGTGCTATAGGAATAGGATTAAATGGGGGAAGACTAGGATTTATAAGGCCTGTATATGGGGGGAGGGCAGAGATGGAACAATGAGGGTTGTGATGATAGTGAATAGCAAAGAGTGAATTCTGTGTGTTTTTGCTGTAGCACTGAAGTGAAGAGATATTAGCTTTGGCTGTTCACAAAATAGAGCATCATGATTTTCAGTGTTTGAGAGAAAATTGATGGAAAAAGTTTGCAGTACTTGACATGTATTTGCATGCACAAAATAAAATTATTTGTCCACCTTAAAAGTTGTTTGTTTAATGTCAATATTAAGTTTATGGTATATTTTAGTTATCTAGATTTTCTCTTTTGGCTTAACAGAGCTACCAGGCCACTCCTTGAGATTTAAATGATTACGTGCCTCATCTATATATCATAAGGAAGGATTTGAAAGAAATGAATAGATCCAAGGAGGTTGAGATATACCTTAATTCTGTCAAGTCACTTCTTTCATTCAACACAGCACTTTCTGTGTGGGAGATGAGGATGTAGATAGTACTGAGTTTACTGTCTAGTGGAGAAAGTAGGACAGATGCATAACTAATACAAAGCAATGTATCATAGAAGTTTGAAGACAATTCTGTGGACCTCAGGAGAATGGCTTGGGTGGATTTAGACACCATTTTCATTGGGCCTCAAGTGGTTTTATTCATGATATATTTTAAACCCCTGTCTGTGCTGTTCAGTAAGGTTAAAGGTCCATGAAACATGAGTTTCTTCTCTAGAAACTCACCATATGGAAAATCAGAAGACAAATTAGAATAATTCAGTGAGCTATTTTTCTAATGTAGGGTGTAGGGAAACTCCAAAAGGAAATTATGGGGTTAGTGGTAGTGGTGAGCAAAAGGAAGTACTTCTCTGTAAAATGACCTCTGGCTAAACTTTTAGCTACATAACATCGCACCAAGCAGAGATAAGTAGAGGAAGCATCCTGAGTTCCAACTCTACCTTCACAACAACCCTTTCAGTCTTGAACTATCATTCCTTGAAGTACTATCTTGGATAGAAAAGAGGAAAAAACAGGCTGGGCGCAGTGGTTCATGCCTGTAATCCCAGCACTTTGGGAGGCCAAGGTGGCCGGATCACGAGGTCAGGAGATTGAGACCATCCTGGCTAACACGGTGAAACTCCGTCTCTACTAAAAATACAAAATTTAGCCGGGCGTGGTGGCAGACGCCTGTAGTCCCAGCTACTCGGGAGGCAGGGGCAGGAGAATGGCGTGAACCTGGGAGGCAGAGCTTGCAGTGAGCCAAGATTGCGCCACTGCAATCTAGCCTGGGCAACAGTGAGATTCCGTCTCCAAAAAAAAAAAGGAAAAAAACTACCATCCTTTACTTTAGATGTTATAACCCGTATCTTATGTTTGAGATGTTATATAACTTGCCCAGATGTTATAACTACAAACTAGTAGAATCAGAATTCTGATTTGTCTGCCTCTTTTCTACCTCTCGAGGTGGTGGTGGAGATGGTGATGGTGATTGGAACTTATATTGCTCGTAAGTGTTACAATGGAAGAGGTGTTTAAGGAATGGTGCTTCAGTGACTAATATAAATAGCCAACTCTTAGAGCACTTAATATTTTCTAGAAACAGTTGTAAGTACAATAATATATCATGACTTAGGACCATAAAACTGAGGCAGAGATCTTAGAGATTTTGCCCAAGGTCACAGAGGAGGTAGGTAGGGACTTCCATGAAGGACAGCAAATACTATTCTAAAGAGACAAGTTATCTAATCTAAACAACTTGGGATTTTAGAAAGATCCCTTTAGCCATTGGGTGAAAGGTAAAGCGGGAGATAGACCAGCAGGGAGGCCAGGTCAGCAACCTAGGTAAGAAGTATTGAGAGCCTAGCCAAGTTGGGATGGAGGAAAAAAAGATGGATTTAAAAAGTAGGAGACAGCAATTGACAGGATTTGTAGTGTAGGAAGTCTATTGGACATCTACCCACTCAATATAGGGGATTAAATTTGGCTTAAAATCCCAGACCCCATTGCTGAGAACAGTCCAATATTTGTAAAACATGTTATATACATCCTAAAATATGTGACAGTGGAGATCAGGAAGGAGGAAGCGGGTGAAAAACCATGGATGGGCGACCCAGGTAAGGGAGAGGAAACTTAAGGAAATGAAATTCCAGGGGGAATTTATTTCCTTTATAATATCTATTGAAATAAATATTATCATGCACATTAACAAAGTATCCCAGATACCCATGGAATATCTTCATGATTAGATCTTTCACTTCAGGTCTTTATTCAAAAGGCAGATCTGGTGAGAATCAGATGGAGGATGCCATTTAAAATAGGTATTTAGGGCCGGGCATGGTGGCTCACGCCTGTAATCCCAGCACTTTGGGAGGCCAAGGAGGGCAGATCACTTAAGGTCAGAAGTTCGAGACCAGCCTGGCCAACATGGTGAAACCCGCCTCTACTAAAAATACAAAAAATTAGCCAAGCATGGTGGCATGCACCTGTAGTTTCAGGAACTCAGGAGGGTGAGGCAAGAGAATCACTCGAACCTGGAATTTGGAGGTTGCAGTGAGCCAAGATTTTGCCACTGCACTCCAGCCTGGGTGACAGAGTGAGACTCTATCTCAAATTAATTAATTAAAGAGAGATTTAAACCCAAGATTTTAGATAAGATCAACTGAAGTTTTTTTAAAAGTTTTATATTTTGAAATAATTGTAGATTCACAAGTAGTGCAAAAATTGTACAGAGGACCATATAGCTTCACACACTTTCTCCAATGGTAACATGTTATATAACTATAGTATAATTTTTTTTTTTTTTTTTTTTTTTTGAGACAGGGTCTCACTGTCGCTCAGGCTGGAGTGCAGCAGTGGCATGATCTGCAACTTCTACCTTCCGGGCTTAGGTGATCCTCCCACCTCAGGCTCCTAAGTAGCTGGGACTACAGGTGCACACAACCACACCTGGTTAGTTTTTGTATGTTTTGTAGAGATGGGGTTTTGCCATGTTGCCCAGGCTGGTCCCAAACTCCTCAACCCAAGGGTTCCACCCACCTCAGCCTCCCAAAGTGCTAGGATTTCAGCCGTAAGCCACCCAAGCCCAGCCTCTAATTATAATATTAAAACCAGGAACTTGACATTCCTACAATCCAGAGCTTATTCAGATTTCACCAGTTTCCCATGCACTCATTTGCATGCATGTGCATGTTCGTGTGTGTATAAGTTCTATGTAGTTTTCACATGTAGATTTGTGGAACCACCACTACTATCAAGAACTGTTCCATCTCCTCAGTGATCTCTCATGCTACCCCTTTATATCACATCCATTTTCCTTGCTTATCCCCATTCTCCCATCTCTAAATTCTGGCAACCACTAATCTGTTCTCCATCTTTGTAATTTTGTCTTTTCGGGAATGTTATAATACTGGAATTATACCATATGTAACCTTGAGATTGGCTTTTTTTTTCACTCAGCATAATTCCCTTGAAATTCATCCAAATGGTTGCATGTATTAATAGTTTTTTTCTTAATGTTGCTGGGTAATATGCCATGGTACATCTGTGGTACCATGGTATACTACATGGTATACTACACACCATGGTAATGGCGTCTTTAGCCATTAACTCATTGAAGGGCATTTGGAATGTTTCAAATTTTTGGCTATTACAAATAAAGCTGCTATGAACATTTGTATGCACGTTTCTGTGTGGACATAAGTTTTTATTTCTGAAGTTTTTTTTTTTTTTTTTAGTGAATGAATTGGTATACTTTGTTTACCTCTGAAGGAAATTAATAAATTAGACTATAAGGTCTTAACTTGGAAATGGACAAATTCCTTAAAAGTACAGTTTACCAAACTGGATACAAAATGAAAATAAAAATTGGAATAACTCTTGTATTAATTATCTGTTAGTATAACAAATTACCCTAAAACTTAGGGGCTTATCACAAAATTTATCACCTCAGTTTCTGTAGGTCAGAAATCTGGATATGACTTAAATAGGTCCTCTGCTTCAGGGTCTCTCACAGGCTGTAATCTAGGTGTTGGCTGGCACTGCAGTCATCTCACAACCCAACTGGGGAAGGATCTGCTTCCAAGCTCACTCATGATTATTGGCAGAATTCATCCAGTTCTTTATGCCCTTTGGAATGAGGGCATCAGTTTTTTTGCTGGCTGGAGGCTGGAGGCTACTGATAATGGCTTGGATGTTTGTCCCCTCCAAATCTCATGTTGTAATGTGACCTCGTGTTGGAGGTGGGGCCTGGTGGAATGTATTGGATCATGGGGGCCGATCCCTCAAGAATGGCTTCGCACCATCCCTTGTTGATGAGTGAGTTCTCACTCAGTGCATGCTAGATCTGATTGTTCAAAAGAGTGTGGTACTTCTGCACCCCACACACACCTTGGTCCTGCTCTTGCCATGTGATACACTGGCTCCCCTTCGCTTTCCACCATGATTGTAAGCCTCCTGAGGCCCTCAACAGAAACTAAGCAGATGTTGGTGCCATGCCTGTACAGCCTGCAGAACTGTGAACCAAACTAAACCTCTTTTCTTTATAAAGTACCCAGACTCAGTTATTTCTTTGTAGAACAACACAAGAACAGACTAATACAGAACATTGGTACTGAGGAGTGTGGCATTGCTATAAAGATACCTGAAAATGTGAAAGTGGCTTTGGAACTGGGTAACAGGCTGAGGTTGGAAGAGTTTGGAGAGCTCAGAAGAAGACAGGAAGACAAGGGAAATTTTGGAACTTCTTAGAGACTTGTTAAGTGGTTGTGACCAAATTGCTATAGAAATGTGGATAGTGAAGGCCAGACTGATGAGGTCTCAGGTGGAAATAAGGAAGTTATTGAAAGCTGGAGTAAAGGTCACCCCTGTTATGCCCTAGAAAAGACTTGGCTGCATGGCGTTCATATCCTAGGGATCTGTAGAAATTTGAACTTAAGAATGATGACTTAGGGTATCTAGTGGAAGAAATTTCTAAGCAGCAAAGCATTCAAGATGTAGCATGGTTGCTTCTAACAGCCTATGATGAGATGCAGGAGCAAAAGAATGACTTAAAGTTGGACGTTATATTTAAAAGGGAAGCAGAGTGAAAAGTTTGGAAAATTTGCAGACTGTTCCCTGTGGAAGAGAAAGAATCCAAGCAGGCTGCAGAACTACCACTTGCTAGAGAAATGAGCATGATTTTTTTTTTTTTTTTGAGATGGAGTCTCGCTCTGTCGCCCAGGCTGGAGTGCAGTAGCGCAATCTCGGCTCACTGCAAGCTCCGCCTCCCGGGTTCACGCCATTCTCCTGCCTCAGCCTCTCCAAGTAGCTGGGACTACAGGCGCCCGCCACCACGCCCGGCTAATTTTTTGTATTTTTAGTAGAGACAGGGTTTCACCGTGGTCTTGATCTCCTGACCTCGTGATCCGCCCGCCTCGGCCTCCCAAAGTGCTGGGATTACAAGCGTGAGCCACCGCGCCCGGCATGAGCATGATTAAAAGGGAGCCAAGTGCTACTATCCAAGAAAATGGGAGAAAGACCTGTATTGTATTTCAGAGATGTTTGAGGCAGCCCCTCCAGTCACAGCCCAGAGGCCAAGGAGGAATGAATGGTTTCCGTGGCGAAGCCAGGGTGCTGCTGCCCTGCACACTACTGCCCTGCACCACCTCGGTGGGCTGCTTCAGCTCCAGTCTTGGCTCAAAGGGCCCCAGCTATGGTTCCATCTGCCACTTTGGAGAGTGCAAGTTGCCCTAAGCCTTGGTAGCTTCCAAGTGTTGTTAAGTCTGCAGGCACACGGAATGCAAGAGTGAACGAAGCTTGGCAGCTTCCCCCTAGATTTCAGAGGACTTATGGGAAAGCCTAGGTGCCAAGACAGAAACCAGCTGCAGGGCAGAGTCCCCAAAGAGTTACTCACTAGGTCAATGCCAAGGGGAAATGTGAAGTTGGAGGCCCCACACAGAGTCCCCATCGGGTCACTGTCTTGTGGAGCTATGAGAAGTGACTGCCATTCTCTAGACCGAGAATGGTAGAGCTACCTGCAACTTGCATCCTGAGCCTGGAAAAGTCACAGGTGCCCAACTCCAGCTGGTAGGGGAGTAGCCACAGGGGCTGCACCCTGCAAAGCCACAGGGGTGAAGCTAGTCAAGGCCTTGGGAGCCCACATCTTGCACCAGTGTGTCCAGGATGCAAGATACGGAGTCAAGGATGTGTGGATGCGTGTGTGTGTGTGTGTGTGTGTGTGTGTGTGTGTGTATTTTTTGACCTCTGAACTTTTTATTGTCCTCCTGCTCCCCAAAGAGTACCCTGCTTCTGCTGGCTTAATGCCTTAGAATTTTGGCGTCATTGGTCTCAGACACTACTTTGCCATCCACAATCTGGGGGGTGGTGGTCTTTTGGATGTTTTGCATGGAATTCCTGCTGTCCAGGGCATCACCAAGATTGAAGTCCTTGCCATCTTCCAGCAGGCAGCAGTAGGTGGCAATCTCAGCCCCCAGCTTGACCTTGATGTTCAGCAGGGCTTTGTACTCCTGGGCCTGGCACTGCCCCTATACGCTGTGCCAGCTCTGACTCCAAGTGCAGCAGGATCCTGTTGGGCTGCTCCGTCTGCAGGGCATAGTGGGCCTCCACCTCCCTCAGGCTGTTCTCCAACCTGGCCTTCAGATTTCTCATTGAGTCCAGGTTGATCTCCAAGGACTGGACTGTATATCTTAGCTCCGTGAGCGTCATCTCAGCAGCTCTGACCTCGGCGGACTGCATCATGACCACTGTGGTGCTCTCCTCAATCTGCTGGGACTTGTCTAGCTCCTTTTGGTTCTTCTGAGGCAGTTCACTATATTGGGCCCAGATGTCTGCCGTGATCTTGGTGACGTCCAGAGATTTGGGGGCATCTACCTCCATAGTCAACCCAGAGCTGCAACCTGGGCTTGTAGGCCTTTTACTTTCTCATTGTGGTTCTTCATGAAGAGCAGCTCCTCCTTGAGAGCCTCGATCTCTGTCTCCAGCTGCAGCTGAGTGACACTGGTGTCATCAGTGACCTTGTGGAGCCCATGGATATCACTCTCCACAGACTGGTGCATGGCCAGCTCTGTCTGATACTTGACTCTAAAGTAACCAGCAGCAAGACAGGAATTGTCGATCTGCAGAACGATGATGGCATTGTCCACAGTATTTTTGAAGATCTGAGCCCTCAGGCCCCCGATGGTCTTGAAGTAATGGCCCCAGTCTCTGGCCTGAGGTCCCTTCTTCTCCAGATGCTCCCAGATTTTGCTCTCCAGCCTCTGGTTCTCAGTCTCCAGGCTCCTCACTCTGTCCAGGTAGGGGGCCAGGTGGCCATTCAGCTTTGCATGGGCTCCTTCTCGTTCTGGATGCTTCCCATTCCTGCCAGACCCCCGGCCATCCTTGGGCCAGAACCCGGACCCCAAGCCACCCCAGAAGCTGGTGAAGCAGGACATGGAGATCCAGAAACCAGAGCTCCCGCTGCCAGCTGGCCTCTCTGCTGACCAGCCAGGCACCGTAGCTGGGCGGCTGGACGGAGCCCAGGGACTGGTAGTTGGTGGAGAAGGTGGAGCGAGTGGTGAAGCTTATGCTGTCTGGGGAGGAGAGAGAGAGGACAGGAGTCAGGCTTTGCTGACCATATGTGTGTTTTAGACAGGGTCTCACTCTCTTGCCCAGGGCAGTGGCGCAATCATGGCTCACTGCAGCCTTGACCTCTGGGGCTAAAGTGATCCTCCCACCTCAGCCTCCTGAGTAGCTGGGACTACAGGTGCACACCACCATGCCTGGCTAATTTTGTTTTTTTAATTTTTTGTAGAGACAGGTTTCACGATGTTGCCCAGGCTCAAGGATTATTTTGGAGTTGTAAGATTTAATATCTGCCCTGCTGAGTTTCAGACTTGCATAGGGCCTGTAGCCCCTTTATTTTGGTCAGTTTCTCCCTTTTGGAATGGGAATGTTTACCCAATGCCTGTATCACCATTGTTTATTGGAAGTAAATAACTGGTTTTGATTTTACAGGTTCATAGGTGAAAGAAGGTGAGTCTCAGAGAAGACTTAGGACTTTTGATTTGATGTTGGAATGAGTTAAGACTTTGGGGGATTAATGAGAAGGATTATTGTATTTTGCAATGTGAGGAGGACATGAGATATGGGGGGTGGGTGCCAGGGGAGGAATGATATGATTTGGATATTTGTCTTCTCCAAATCTCATTCTGAAATGTGACCTCATGTTGGAGGTGGGGCCTGGTGGGATGTATTGGATCATGGGGATGGATCCGTCATAAATGGCTTAATGCCATCCCCTTGGTGATGAGTTCTTGCTCAGTTCATGCTAGATCTGCTTGTTTAAAAGAGGGTAACACCTCCCCTACCCCCACCTTGCTTCTGCTCTCACCACGTGATATGCTGGCTCCTCTTTGCTTTCTGTCATGATTGTAAGCTTCCTCAGGCCCTCACCAGGAGCTAAGCAGATATTGGTGCCATGCCTGTACAACCTGCAGAACTGTGAGCCAAATTAAACCTCTTTTCTTTATCAGTATTGGTATTTCTTTATGTAGAAATACCAGTCTCAGGTTTTTTGTTTTTGTTTTTTCTTTTTTTTTGAGACAGTCTTGCTCTGTTGCCAGGCTGGAGTACAGTGGCGTTATCTTGGCTCCCTGCAACCTCCGCCTCCCAGGTTCAAGTGATTCTTACGCGTTAGCCTCCTGAGTAGCTGGGACTATAGGCGACCACCACCACGCCCAGCTAATTTTTGTATTTTTAGTAGAGATGGGGTTTCACCATGTTGGCCAGGATGGCCTCGATCTCCTGACCTCGTGATCCACCCGCCTCGGCCTCTCAAAGTGCTGGGATTACAGGCATGAGCCACCGCGTCCGGCCATCTCAGTTATTTCTTTATAGCATCACAAGAAAGGACTAATTCAGCTACTGTTAGTTTCTGGCAGCTCACAATATGGTAGAGTGGCTCATCCAAGCAGCAAGCAAGACAGGCAACAGAGAGTGAGAGAGAGAGAGAGTGTGCTAAAAAGACGTCACAATCTTTTATAACCAAATTTTGGAAGCAACATCCCATTGCTTTTGTGGTATTCTAATCCTTAGAAGCAAGGGAAAGGGATTACACAGGGCATGAATACCAGGAGACGGGGAACTTTGGGAGTAGTATCAGTCTGTGTCCAATCAGGAGATAGAAACTACACAGTACATTATATGGAGTAAAGCTTAATATATAAAGAATCATTAAATGCTAATAAATGACTACCAGCTAAAAGTAAATTCCATATAGTACTCTATAGGCTAGGGAGAGTGCCTAAGGAAACACAAATTTGGAAAGGGGTACTCTTCTCAAGGCTGAGGGTCACACCTCGGAGAAGGTATAGTTCAGCCCAGAGGTCCGCTAGTTGGCCCAGGCTGGCACTAGTTACTGGCAGACAGAAAGCTACTCTCCAGGCAGCAGGAGAGGTACACAGGAGCCTGCAGAGACGGTTGGCTGGTGGGGGACAGGAAACTGGTAGGGGACAGGAAGCCTTCAGAAAGCTAATTTTCACATTGAGAGGGCCACAGGAAAATTGTTGCTGGTCTAGACTGAGGTTGCAATGTCACCAAGGGACCATATGTGCTGGACACATGGCTGGGAAAGAGCTCCCCTGGATGTCGTTACATCCACATCACTGACCTACCACGGAACTGTGGGAAACAGTAGGAGAGCCCCTCCTCCTGCAATGCCCCTCCAGTGCCCTCTACTGAGAAAGCTCATCACTGTGCTCACTGCAAAGGAGAAATGCTTCACTGAATTCTATCCATTATTGAAGAGCATATGTTCAAGGGCGAATTGGGAGCAGAGGGGCAATAAATTGATCATTAGCATAGGAGCGATTTTAGAAGCTGCCTGCCATAGCCATATAACTACCAAAGAAATTGAATTAATTATGAAAAACCTTCCCACAAAAAAAAACTCCAGGCCCAGATGGCTTCACAGGTTTATTCTATTATTAATAAATATTTAAGGAGAAATAATGCCAATTTTACAGAAGTTACTTCAGAAAGTGGAAGAGGGAACTTACAACTAGTTTTATTAGATAAACATAACCACACAGTGACATTACAAAAAAAGAAAATCATAGGTTAATATCTCTCATGAACATAGATGCAAAAATCCTTAAAATGTTAGTAAATCTAGCTATGTATATCAGTATAATACATCAAGTCCAAATAGTGTTTATTTCAGGAATGCAAGGTTTCTTTAGGATTTGAAAATCAATCTGTGTACTTGACCATATTAACAAAGTAAAGGTTATATTCTATTATTATAAGATCTCTTAAAATTTAATGGTATTCCATTCTGATTGGCTTGTAGAAATTAAAATATATATGTACATAAATAAGAAAAACTCTTTTTTTTTTTTGACATGGAGTTTCACTCTTTTCACCTAGGCTTAGAGTGCAGTGGCACCATCTTGGCTCACTGCAACCTCTAACATCCACCTCCTGGGTTCAAGCCATTCTCCTGCCTCAGCCTTCTGAGTAGCTGGGATTACAGGTGTGTGCCACCATACCTGGCTAATTTTCTTTTGTATTTTTAGTAGAAATGGGGTTTGCCAAGTTGCCCAGGCTGGTCTCGAACTCCTGAGCTCAGGTAATCACCAGCCTCAGCCTCCCAAAGTGCTCAGATTACAGGCATGAGCCACTGCTCCCAGCGTCAAACATTTCTTAAAAAGAGATTTTACTCCTTAAATTTTAAAGGTGTGGGCTATTTAAAGAAAAAAGTAGTTGCTAAAAGTATTGTTACTAAAACTATGAAAGCAGAGGTTTTCTGATTTTCTTTGATTTCTTAATCAAAACTTTTTTAAAAAGAAATTTAAGGCTGGGTGCAGTGGCTCACACTTATAATCCCAGCACTTTGGGAGGCTGAGGTGGGAGGATCATTTGAGGCCAGGAATTTGAGACTAACCTGGGCAACATAGCAAGACCCCATCTCTACTTAAAAAAAGGGGGGGCTGGTGCAGTTACTCACGCCTGTAATCCCAGCACTTTGGGAGGCCAAGATGGGTGAATCATCTGAGGTCAGGAGTTCAAGACCAGCCTGGCCAACTTGGTGAAACCCTGCCCCTACTAAAAATACAAAAATTAGCCAGGCATGGTGATGGGTGCCTGAAGTCCCAGCTACTCGGGAGGCTGAGGCAGGAGAATCGCTTGAAACCCAGGTGGTGGAGGTTGCAGTGGTCTGAGATCGTGCCATTGCACTCCAGCCTGGGCGACAGAGCAAGACTCTCTCTCAAAAAAAAAAAAAAAAAAAAAAAAAAAAAAAGGCCAGGCATGGTGGCTCACACTTACAGTCCTAGCTACTTGAAGGCTGAGTGGGATGATCGCTTGAGCCCCAGAGGTTAGGCCACAGTGAGCTGTGGTCATCCCACTGATCCCACTGCACTCCTCCCTAGGTGACAGAGTGGGACCCTGTCTCTAAAAAGAAAAAAAGGGGAAAATAGTAATTTAATTGTTGCTTATAGACAATCCAACATCTAAAAAAAATTCACTTAAAAAATTAAAATTAAAGGCCATATCAAAGATACCACTTTTTTTTTTTTTTTTTTTTTTTTTTAAAGAGGGATTCTCGCTCTATTACCCAGGCTGGAGTGGTGCAATCTCAGCTCACTGCAGCCTCCACCTCCTGGCTTCAAGCAATTTTCTTGCGTCAGCCTTCCGAGTAGCTGGGATTACAGGTGCATGCCACCATGCCCGGCTAATTTTTATATTTTTAGTAGAGACAGGGTTTCACCGGCCAGGCCGATCTCAAACTCCTGACCTCAGGTGATCTGCCTGCTTCAGCCTCCCAAAGTGCTGGGTTTATAGGTGTGAGCCACTGCACCGGCCAAGATACCACTTTTAAAATTTGAAAACAAATGAGAGACAGAGAGAATCTGACTATTATATAAGGAAGTAGTTCTTATCTTTACTAGTTTTCCCCTCATTAATACAAAAAAAGGTTGTTTAGGCTGAGGGCAGTGTGGCTCATGCTTGTAATCCCAGCACTTTGGGAGGCCAAGGTGGGTGGATCATGTGGTCAGGGGTTCGACACCAGCCTGACCAACATGGTGAAGCCCCGTCTCTACTAAAAATACAAAAATTAGCCAGGTGTGGTGGCGCGTGCCTGTAATCAGGAGCGCGTGCTACTCAGGAGGCCGAGGCAGGAGAATCGTTTGAAACTGTGAGGCAGAGGTTGCAGTGAGACGAGATTGCACCACTGCACTCCAGCCTGGGTGACAGAGTGAGACTCCGTCTCAAAAAAGAAAAAAAAGGGTTGTTTAATCTGATTTTTAAATAAGAAAGACATTCTGTTGCAACAAATGGAACAACCGCCATACACACACCACCACCACCACCAGAGAAGGAAAGTTAGGGTGAGAGAGAAAGAAAGAGAAACAAGGGAGGGGAAAGGACAAGAGGAGAGGGAGCAGAAAGGCACAAGGGAAGAGAAAGGAAGGGAGAAGGAAGGGAAGGAAAAGAAAAATAAAAGAATTAAGGAAATGAAGAAAAAGAAAGAAAAGATAAGACAGACGGACAAGCTGTTTATCTCAAACAGTCCTCATATGGTTTGATGTCATTCAAAATCATCTCTGGACCTTTAATTCTTATATAAAAATAAAGTAACAAGGATAAATTCGTTTTAAATTTACAAAAATATTGGTAGAAAAAATTTAACATGAGAAACTCAATGTTCTAAGACCAAATCTTGTTTTACCTCTGTTATGATTTGGAAAAACTGTAAGAGTAGATCAAGCCTTGGAACTCATGCTTCAAGGAATTTAATCATTTATTTTATCTATCTATCTATCTATCTATCTATCTATCTATCTATCTATCTATCTATCTATTCATTTATTTTTTTGTGGAGATGGAGTCTCACTCTATCTCCCAGGCTGGAGTGCAATGGCACGATCTCAGCTCACTGCAACCTCCTTCTACCGGGTTCAGGTGATTCTCCTGCCTCAGCCTCCCAAGTAGCTGGGATTACAGGCATGCTCCACTTAGCCCGGCTAATTTTTGTATCTTTAGTAGAGATGGGGTTTCACCATGTCGGCCAGGCTGGTCTTGAACTCCTGGCCTAAAATGATCTGCCCGCCTCAGCCTCCCAAAATGGTGGGATTACAGGCATAAGCCATCGTGCCCGGCCTATTTAATCATTTATATATGAATTTCATTCAGTTACTTCAAAATTTTAAATATGTTTAAAAATAGCCTATAAATCTGGTTGGATTAAGGTTTCCCTTAGCTTAAAGATAAATGCTTTAGCCATCACAAGACAGCTCATGGGTTGTTTTCCCCACTAGGGAGTACCTTTAATATACTCTACTGATAGCCCAACAAAAACCTTACAGTCACGGTAAAATACCTTTAAAACTATAAATTACATGCGGTATGCTCATTAAACAGAAACTTCATTATCCACATCATTCCACATTTCTTTTCTTTTCTTTCTTTTTTTTTTTTGAGACGGAGTCTCACTCTGTTGTCAGGCTGGAGTACAGTGGCACAATCTCAGCTCACTGCAATCTCCGCCTCCTGAGTTCAAGCGATTCTCCTGCCTTAGCCTCCTGAGTAGCTGAGACTACAGGTGCGCGCCACCATGCCCAGCTAATTTTTGTATTTTTAGTAGAGATGGGGTTTCACCATATTGGCCAGGATGGTCTCGATCTCTGACCTCGTGATCTGCCCACCTCGGCCTCCCAAAGTGCTGGGATTACAGGTGTAAGCCACCATGCCCGGCCCATTCCACGTTTCTAACAGGAAAAATGAGTGGTTCTGTTGGATATTATTAGATAGCTAACTCATGTACACATATTCCTGACAGATGCAAGCTACATTCCCAACAAAGACATCACTATATCTATACAACCAGGAGCCTGAATATATTAAAAAGTCTGAATTTGAGACCAACGTGGGCAACATAGCAAGACCCCATTTCTACTTTTTTAAAAAAAGGTTGAATATAGCCGGGCACGGTGGCTCACGCCTGTAATCCCAGCACTTTGGGAGGCCGAGGCGGGTGAATCACGAGGTCAGGAGATCGAGACCATCCTAGCTAACACGGTGAAACCCCATCTCTAATTAAAAATACAAAAATTAGCCGGGCGTGGTGGCGGGCGCCTGTAACCTGGGAGGCGGAGGTTGTAGTGAGCCGAAAATTGCGCCACTGCACTCCAGCCTTGGCAACAGAGCAAGACTCCGTCTTAAATAAATAAATAAATAACCCACTGTCGGGCAGTTCTTCATACTGCTACAAAGAACTGCCCGACAGTGGGTTATTTATTTATAGCGTATGAAAACGGACTTATTAATACAATGTTCTTGAATGGGTGTGTGTTTGTGTGTGGTATTTTTTGACTCCTCTGAGGGTCTCAGCAAACAGTCTCTCTGAGAAACAGGCAGGTATAGAAATTTGTAGACAATTTCAGGTGGTTCTAGAACCACAAATTAAGATCCCCTACCCCAAATTAAGAGCCCTATTTTAAACAGTGTGTCTTTCTAGAATATTACCCAAAGCTTTCTATGAGCAACTTCACGGTTGTGTATTGGATACTTCAACAAGGGCTCAGAATTTGAAATCATTTTAGGTTTTAAAAAAGTTGCAAAAACAGACGACAAAGTATGCCTGAGGAAAAAGAAAAAAACAGTTGCAAAATATCATAGTATGGCTTTACCCTGGAAGAAGAAACAAAGTTGCGAAAATAGGGTAGTGTTTCCCTAGATTCTTCATCTAATAGAATCTCCAAAAGTTAACATCTTACATAGTATAATTATTAAAACTATTGATACAATACTACTAATATGAATTAATAGGCCTTATTCAAATTTCGTGAGTTGTCCCATTCATGTCCTTTTTATTTTTCTTTTTTGAGACAGAGTCTCCATCTTGACCCCCAGGCTGGAGTGCAGTGGTGCCATCTCAGCTCTCTGCAACCTCCGCCTGCCGGGTTCAAGCGATTCTCCTGCCTCAGCCTGCGAGTAGCTGGGATTACAAGCGTGCACCACCACGCCCAGCTAATTTTTGTATTTTTAGTAAAGACGGGGTTTCGCCATGTTGGCCAGGCTGGTCTCGAACTCCTGACCTCAGGTGATCCACCCGCCTCGGCCTCCCAAAGTGCTGGGATTACAGGAGTGAACCACCGCACCCGGCCCCATGTCCTTTTTCTATACCAGGAGCCAATTCCGGATTTCACATTACGTTCCTGCTCTGTCACCCAGGCTGGCCTCCAAGTCCCGGGCTGAGCGATCCTCCTGCCTCAGCCTCCTGCATAGCTGGGACTACAGGCACGTGCCACCACTCCTGGCTGCCGCTGCTTTAAAATGGTGAAAACCTGTCTCTACTAAAAATGGAAAAAATTAGCCGGGTCTGCTGGCGGGCGCCTGTAATCCCAGCTACTCTAGAGGCTGAGGCAGGAGAATCCCTTGAACCCGGGAGGCGGAGGTTGCAGTGAGCCGAGATCGCGCCACTGCACTCCAGCCTGGGCAAGAAAAGCGAAACTCCGTCAAAAAAAAAATTATTTTAATCTATGCCCTGTACTTGAGGGATTTGTGTTCTCGGGCAAATTACCGAAAGTCTCTGAGTCACTTTTCCGTCTAATAGACGTGATGCGATGAAGAACCAATAAAAAACACATTTGGAATGGCTTCGGAAACTTTGAAGGGAAGTGAATACATTTTTATTTTCTTTCTTTCTTTCTTTTTTTTTTTTTTTTTTGAGACAGTCTCGCTCTGTCGCCCAGGCTGGAGTGCAGTGGCAGGATCTCGGCCCACTTCAACTTCTGCCTCCTGGGTTTAAGCGATTCTCCTGCCTCAGCCTCCCGAGTAGCTTGGATTACAGGCGTAGGCCACCACACCCGGCTAATTTTTGTATTTTTAGTAGAGACGGGGTTTCAACGTGTTGGCCAGGCTGGTCTTGAACTCCTGACCTTAAGTGATCCGCCCGCCTCGGCTTCCTAAAGTGCTGGCATTACAGGCGTCAGCCACCGCGCCCGGCCTGTGAATACATTTTTCTTGTTGCTTGACGCTGGGTCATACAATTCACTTTTTCATTGTCCAGATTAAAAGCAAAACAAGGGAGCGCGTTGTTGTCAAGTTGTTTTGTTCCAAGGTAGGACCCGTAGCTTCTCCCCCGCCCCTCAGCTGGGAGTAGCGGCTTCTGATTGGACAATGCGCGTCCGCCACGACGCAGGAAGGCCGCCTCATTGGTCCGCGCTGTCGGGCTTCGGCGGCTTTTCTCTTTAGCGCTCAGGGCGCTGAGCCACTGCTCTTTCTCTTAAGTGAGTGCTCCATTCCTTCCGGCACCCGGAGCTGCTGGCCCAAAGGGATCCGGAGCGAGCTAGGCCGGGTAACTGCATTGGGGTCCACCGGGAAGCGGCAGCGGCCGCGGACTACGGGAGGGAGTGGGGTTGGCGAGCTTGGGTAAAACTGCCCCTTCTTCGCTCTCTCTCGACCCCCAAGTCCTCCGCGTCTTCCTCGTCCCCTTTCCTCCTCTGGCCCCACCTCCCCCGGGCCCTTCCAGGCTTCCCCCAAAAGCTCCACATACCCCTCTGCTTCCCTTCCGGAGGCCCCGCCTCCTCTGCTCGCGTCTCCACGGGGCCCGCCCTCGTCTCCTCCCCCCAGCGATCCCTGCCTCAGGAGCGCAACTCCTTCCCTCCTCTCCGCCGCCGCTGTGCCCCGCGCTTGGCCCATTCCTGGTACCTCCTAGTCCCTTAAGTTTGGTTTGGTTCCTTCCTGGCACCTCCACCTGTCTCTCCATGATCCCTGTCTCCTTTGCATCTGACTGCTGGAGTCCTCCGATGCTCCCGTTCACCCAGGCTGCGGGTTTAGTAAATTGTGCAGCGGCATTGTGCTGGGCGTTGGGGATGGAGGTAGTGAGTAGAGGTCCCTACTTTCAAGAACTCCTTGCCACGTGGGAGAGAGTCACTTTGTAAATGGAGTATGATAGGCCCGGTGATAAGTCTTTAAGGCAGCCGCATTCCTGCCGAATTCTCAAGCAGGCCTCTGGGGGCTAAGCTGCATCTTTTCATCAGAATGCCCTTGGCTGCTTCTGATGCAGAAGCGTGGTCCTTTATTTTTTAATTTTTATTATTTTTTTTTGAGACAGAGTCTCGCTCTGTCTCCCAGGCTGGAGTGCAGTGGCGTGATCTCGGCTCACTGCAACCTCCGCCTCCTGGGTTCGAGAGATTCTCGTGCCTCAGCCTCCTGAGTAGCTGGGAAAACGGACGCCCGCCACCACACCTGGCTAATTTTTGTTTGTTTGTTTGTTTTACTAGTAGAGACAGAGTTTCACCATGTTAGCCAGGCTGGTCTCGAATTCCTGGTCTCAAGTGATCCTCCCGCCTCGGCCTCCCCAAGTGCTGGGATTACCGGCGCGAGCCCGGCCATCATAGTCCTTTAAACCCTTGGGAGTTATTAAAATCTTTGTATGGGCCCTTCTTTTAACCTGTCAGAATAGGTAGGGTTTCAGAGACCATCCATCCAAGCCCTCAGGGTGTTGTCTGGGAGGTTGAAGGCTGGTGACAGAGAGTGATTGCCTAGACAAATAGTGACTCAGCATTGTACTCTTGATGCCTCTTTTTGGAGTTTTTCCTGAGGATACTTACCCAATTTTTCAATTAGGCAGCAGTCTTAGCTGGTGGGAAAACTAAAAGCACAGATAAAACCACTAGTCAGTAGATTCCTCCAAGCCGGTGCAGGTGGCTTGTACACTTAACTCAGACTAGATTAATTTATACCTCAGGCTGTTGGAGTCAGGAATCCCTGGGGTCTGGTCCCAGCTCCACCATTCGCTGTTAAGCTTGGTGAAGACACTTCCTTTATCTGAGCTTCAGTTTTACCTTCTGTTAAAGAGTGTGATAAGCCCTAACACACAGGGTAGCGGTAGGGATTTGTTAAGATTCTGGTTATGAAAATAGTCACTTTAGTGTCCTGGAAATTGTAGGATCTCAGCACAGGCAAGCCCCCTATGCTTCAGATTGATGTCTGTCTGGCTCAAGTCAGCAAAGAACCTGATATGCTTTCTTTTTCCAGGCACCATGACCACCCTTGATGATAAGTTGCTGGGGGAGAAACTGCAGTACTACTACAGCAGCAGTGAGGATGAGGACAGTGACCACGAGGACAGGGACCGAGGCAGAGGTGCCCCAGCCAGCAGTTCTGTGCCTGCAGAGGCTGAGCTGGCAGGCGAAGGCATCTCAGTTAACACAGGTACTGAGAAACCCTGGGCTCTGGGAACAGGCTCAAAAAATGTACATTAAATACATATTAATTAGAAGTCTCCTGATCACTTTTAACTCTGGTCCCACTTTCAGAGATAACCTAGTCTTTTCATTATGTGTGCTTCTAGCCTTTTAGTGTATAATGCAAATGTATTTGCATAGCAGCATGGTAATGAACACAGACTGGCCTGGATTTGAATCCTGCATCTCGTATTAACAGTTCGATATCTCATAAATCACAAGTATGAGTATATGGGTAGTGCAAATTCCTAAAAATGGCATATTTACACTTGTACATTTTAATATTGTCAAATTGCTATCAGTTGAGTTGAGGTGGCAGTAATTTATAGATTAATCAGCAATCTGTGTTTCTCCATACACTTGTCCTCCTACTGTGTTATGAAACTCCTTGATCTTTGCTATTGTAGTAATTCATTGTAGGTTTATTTCCGCCCCTACCACCTTTTTTTTGTTTTGTTTTGTTTTTTTGTTTTTTAAGACAAGTTCTCACCTTGTTGCTCAGCCTGGAGTGCCTTGGTCCATAATGGCTCACTGCAGCCTCAACTTCCTGAGCTCAAATGATCCTTCTGCCTCAGGTTCCATGAGGTTCCTCTCTTAAAAAGCTGGGACCACAGGTGCTTGCCACCATGCCCAGCTAATTTATTTATTTTTTGTAGAGATGGGGTCTCACTTTGTTGCCCAGGCTGGCCTCACACTGCTGGCCTCAAGCGATCATCTGCCTCAGCCTCCCATAGGCATGAACCAATGCACTGGGCCCATATTTATTTTTAAGAGGGAACCTAAACTTCTTTTCATAATTTTAAGAGAGATTTTTATATCCTTTGCTCAGTTAAAAAATTCGGTGGTTTTTTTATTCTTGGGGAGCTATAAAGGAAATCTGTGATATGAGTTGTAAATATTTCAGTTTGTTGTTGTCTTTTGACTTTATGTTCTTTTCCTGGATGAAAAATTTTATTTTTATGTACTTAAAAGTATTTTATAGTTTCTTAATTTCGCTTTTTACTTAAAAGGCGTTTCTTCACCCTACTTTATAAAGGGCCTCACTTTGCTGTATAAAAAGGTTCTCCTGGCTGGGCACAGTGGCTCACGCCTGTAATTCTAGCACTTTGGGAGGTTGAGGCAGGTGGACTGCCTGAGCTCAGGAGTTCGAGACCAGCCTGGGCAACACAGTGAAATCCCATCTCTACTAAAATATAAAAAGTTAGCCAGGTGTGGGAGCATGCGCCTGTAGGCCCAGCTACTTGGGAGGCTGAGGAAGGAGAATTGCTTGAACCCCAGAGGCAGAGGTTGCAGTGAGCCAAGATCATGCCACTGCACTCCAGCCTGGGCAACAGAGTGAGACTCTGTCACCAGAAAAAAAAAAAGTTCTTCTATACTTTTCATTAGTATTTTTGTGATTTCATTTTTTACACTTAAATATTGATTCATGTGGAATTCACTTTGATGCAAGGTGCAGCAGGGCTCCAGTTTTTTTTTAGATTGCTACTCAGTTGTTTCAGTACCGCTTAGTGAATAAGCCATCTTTATTATCTGGAGATGTCACTTTTATTATGTACTGAATTTCTCTGTTTATGTTGGGTCTTTAGCCATACTATGTAGTCTCTTCCATTGATTTGTCTTTTACTGGGCTATGTCATACTGTTTTTAATTATTGTAGTGTTATATTTTAGTATTTGGTAAGGCTAGACCCTCTTCAATTAACTTTTGCTTCATTTTTTCCAAAGGAAATTTAGGAGCCGGACACATACGTGTGTTCATGTATTTTCGTTGGGAATGCATTAAATATATAGATTAATTTAGGCATCAGCGGCACTTTTGTGATGTTGAGTATGTCTGTTCAGGAACATGGTATTGCTTTTCCATTTATTCAAGTCTTTCAAGTATCTTTTGGGAGCATTTTAAAGTTGTCTTCATATAGATTTGTATATTTTTTTCTGTGATACCAAAAGACTCCAAAGCTTTAGTGGCTTATGACGACAAAGGTTTATTTCTCATTCACGTTACATGCAGCCTGTAGGTCAATGGCAGCCCTGCTTATGTTTCATATGTTCTTTCATCTAGGAGCTAGGCTGAAGGAGTAACAGCCTCAGTTTGGCTGTGTCCCTCTATTTAGGACACACCGTTTTCATGGCGAAGCATAGAGAGCAAGAGAGGAGCTGCTGGAAACATGGAATGGCTCATACACGGCATACTTTTTGTTTTGCTAAGACATGGCATACTTCATATTTGCTCACAATCCCATTGGCCAGCAAGTCACATAGTCAAGCCCAGCCTCAATGGGCTGGGGATATATGTACTCATCCCACAGGAGGTACCACAGGTCACATAGCAAGGGGCAAGGACATATAAGTCCTTCAGCAGCACAGGGCTTGACGGGTTAAGGGTAGCTTGAATAACAGAACAGGTTGTATTACAATCTTGTTGTAAAAAAATTGTTATAAAAAATTGTTATAAAAAATTCAGAGGCCAGGCATGGTGGCTCATGCCCATCATCCCAGCACTTTGGGAGGCCAAGGCGGGCGGATCACCTGAGGTCAGGAGTTGGAGACCATCCTGGCCAACATGGTGAAACCCCATCTCTACTAAAAATACAAATATTAGCTGGGCATGGTGGCGCATGCCTGTAGTCTCAGCTGCTCGGGAAGCTGAGGCAGGGGGATTGCTTGGACCTGGGAGTCGGAGGTAGCAGTGAGCCGAGATCGCGCCATTGCACCCCAGCCTGGGCCACAGAGCAAGACTCAATCACCCGCCAAAAAAAAAAAAAAAAAATTCAGATAATATAGAAGTACAGAAAGAAAAAAGTAAAAGATCTCTCTCACCAGCCGCTTAGATCCTACTACCTGGAGACAACCACTGTTAACAGTTTACATATCCTGCAAGCTCTTTTTCTGTGAACACACAAGTATATACAAAAACATGTATGCATATCTATGTACATAAGTGATGTATATACATGCAGGTCTTTTTTTATAGAAACTAGAGGATTATACCATGATGTTCTACATTTGCTTTTGTAATAACCTAATATATTTGGAATATCTTTAATGGCAGGAAACACAGAGCTGCTTTACTCTAAGAGTTGCTTTATTTTCCTTTGAGTAGGTGGATCATAATTTTTTAAACTCATCTCCTAATGTTGGGCATTAGCTTGGCCCTTGTTGCAGACTGTTGCAGGGCACATCATTGTGTATAGGCCACTCTGCCCTGTGGCAGAGTGCACAGAGTCCCTATGATAATTGTGCAGTAGATGGAGCAAGCTTCAGGCAGATGTGAACTCCTACCAACAGATGTGAGCTGGTCCATAATTCCCTGCCCGTTCTCCTTGGTCACATCCGTGTTCACCCTACTCAGGCCCAAAAGGTGTGATCAATGACTGGCGCCGCTTCAAGCAGTTGGAGACGGAGCAGAGGGAGGAGCAGTGCCGGGAGATGGAAAGGCTGATCAAGAAGCTGTCAATGACTTGCAGGTCCCATCTGGATGAAGAGGAGGAGCAACAGAAACAGAAAGACCTCCAGGAGAAGATCAGTGGGAAGGTAATTAGCAGTACCCGGACTTTTCTTATTAGAGTCTGCTGTGGCTGTTAGAGGTGGGTGAGTGATTCAAGAGGTGGAGGATGCTTGATTTGACCTCCAAGAAGTTGTGCAGTGCAGGAGAAATCATAGAGCCCTGTCAAAACTCAAATACACCCAGCTTTGAATCTCAGTTCTGCTACTAGTGACTGTGGGAAAGTCTCTTTCCTTCTGAATCTGGTGTTTCAATGGTTAAATGATGTATCCTCCCCATACAGGACTGTGTGGTTAATATGCCCATCACAGTCTCTGGCCCATTGAAAGTGCTCAGTAAATTTTAGTTTCCCTTCTTTTTTTTTTTTTTAAAACGGAGTCTCACTGTTGCCCAGGCTGGAGTGCAGTGGCGCGATCTCCGCTCACTGCAGGCTCCGCCCACCAGGGTTCATGCCATTCTCCTGCCTCAGCCTCCCAAGTAGCTGGGACTACAGGCGCCCGCCACCTCGCCTGGCTAATTTTTTTTTTTGTATTCTTAGTAGAGACGGGGTTTCACCGTGTCAGCCAGGATGGTCTCGATCTCCTGACCTCGTGATCTGCCCGCCTCGGCCTCCCAGAGTGCTGGGATTACAGGCATGAGCCACCGCGCCCAGCCTAGTTTCCCTTCTTTTATTGAGATTTTATCTTGGGCCAGAAATAACCCTCTTAGGGTGGTGGTATTATCCCCTTCTTACAGATAATGGAAGCAATGCTTAGAGGGCATTAGACTTGTTCAGGGCAATACAACTGGTAAATTCTAGTAGGCGCTAGGGTTCTAACCCAAATACTCCTGTTTTTTCCATGATGTTGCTGTTTCGTCTGAAGCCTATTCATGAGAATTTATTCTAAGGAGGCATTATAATAAGCAAACAGATACTCTGGAAGATATTTGGAAGTAGGTCCCTGATGGCCTTTTTTTTTTTTTTTTTTTTAATAGAGACAGGGTCTATGTTGCCCAGGCTGGTCTCGGAACTCTTGAGCTCAAGTGACCCTCCCACCGTAGCCTCCCAAAGTGCTAGGATTACAGGCATGAGCTGTGGTGCCCAGCCTCTGATGGCCTCTTACCCTGTCAGTATTAAAAGGGATTCACTATTTCCCTGGATGCCCTCTGACTGTGGACGAATGTCTGAGTGTCTGAGATCATTTAGTTATGGCCCAAAGCTAAAATACCACACAGGATCAGGGAGCAGATAAGAGGATTAAGCTGGGAATCATTCACCTTGACCAGGAGGCTGATTTTAGGACATTACGCTTAGCCAAAGACTTCAATAGATCAGAAGAAGCCACTCTGGTAGACTGAGTTGAAGTGGAGGACTGCGAGATGGGAGGAAAATTGGCAATAAGTGAAATAGTGAACTCAGAATGTTGCTGGTTATGATACAGTAACAACGTGTTCTGATCTAGTGTGATCTTCCACTCCCTGTTCCCTAATCTATGCAGCATTAGGCAGAGTTAGGATTTATGAGAGGAGCGGGGATGTCTTACTGCACGGGGGCAAGGGGAAGATGCTTTCATAGCTTAAGCTGTCTCTCCGGCATTGTGCCTGCTGCTCACAGCTGCTTCCTGATACTGAGGTGAGAGGTCAGAATGAGGCAACATCATATCATCACATGGATCAGTCTTGAGAGAGGCTGTTCCTGTCCTGCTGATTTATTTGCAATAGAACAGAACTGGAAACTGTCTGGCAGAATTAGGGAAGTGGTTAAGCAAAGTGACACATTATATATAATTTTATAAAAATATTTGGAAACATGAGGAAATACTTATAATCGTGCTAAGTCTCGAAAGCAGGTTATAGCTTAATTGGTACACCCACAGCTGCTGCTATAAAAGAAAACTATTTTAGTATGACTGGTAATAAAAATAATTTTTAGATCCATATGACTCTGTGTGTGTGTGTGTATTTGGGGATGGTGTGGGGCAGGGGTTATGAGAGTTTCTTCTAAAATTCTGTAATGTCTTGTTATCTTTCCAAAAAAAAAAAAAACAGTAGATAAAATATTGTCAAGACTGACAAAAAGAAACAAGCTCACGAAGTGAGATTATATGATGCTGCCTATTTGGATTGAGAGGAAATGTGATATCGTAGTTAAAAACATGGGTTTTTAAAATCTAGTTTGAGTCCTGGTCTTATGCTTACTGGGTGAACTTGTTCAAGTAATGTCAAATTTTGGAACCTCATTTATAAATGGGTCTATTAAAAGTCCCTTCCCGATGGAGTTATGGAATTCAGTGAGATATAATGCATGTAAAGTACTTAGCATGGTGCCTTATATATTATCAGCATGTAGTACATGTTAACTGTTTTATTGTTTTTTATTTTTTTGGAGACAGGGTATCACCCTGTCACCCAGGCTGGAGTGCAGTGGTGTGATCTTGGCTTCCTGCAACCTCCGCCTCCCAGGTTCAAGTGATTCTTCTTGTGCCTCAGCCTCCCGGGTAGCTGGGACCACAGGTGCACACCACCGTGCCCTGTTAACTTTTTGTATTTTTTTTTTTTTTAAGGAGAGATGGGGTTTTGCCATGTTGGCCAGGCTGGTCTTGAACTCCTGACCTCAAGTGATCCACTCGTCTCAGCCTCCCAAAGTGCTAGGATTACAGGCGTGAGCCATTGTGCCCGGCCCATATTAACTGTTATCACGAGTGTTCAGTTTTCATATTTATGCTCACTTGCTGGTCCGCCTGCAGATGACTCTGAAGGAGTTTGCCATGATAAATGAGGACCAAGATGATGAAGAGTTTCTGCAGCAGTACCGGAAGCAGCGAATGGAAGAGATGCGGCAGCAACTTCACAAGGGGCCCCAATTCAAGCAGGTTTTTGAGATCTCCAGTGGAGAAGGGTTTTTAGACATGATTGATAAAGAACAGAAAAGCATTGTTATCATGGTTCATATTTATGAGGATGGCATTCCAGGGACCGAAGCCATGAATGGTTGCATGATCTGCCTTGCCGCAGAGTACCCAGCTGTCAAGTTCTGCAGGGTGAAGAGCTCAGTTATTGGCGCCAGCAGTCGGTTCACCAGGAATGCCCTTCCTGCCCTGCTGATCTATAAGGGAGGTGAATTGATCGGCAATTTTGTTCGTGTTACTGACCAGCTGGGGGATGATTTCTTTGCTGTGGACCTTGAAGCTTTTCTCCAGGAGTTTGGATTACTCCCAGAAAAGGAAGTCTTGGTGCTGACATCTGTGCGTAACTCTGCCACGTGTCACAGTGAGGATAGCGACCTGGAAATAGATTGAACTGATAGTCTAGTTGCATAGATTTCTCATTGTTTGGGTTGGAATACATGTCATTGTTTATTTTTGTTCCTTCTTTGTCTTCTGGCTTTTCAGCCGTTCTTTGTAGTCCCTTTTATTATGCATAAAATCGAGAAATTCTTAGATTAAATCAGAATGCTGAATAACCTTGTAGCTAGCAATAAGGTGACTTACAATTGTATAAACAGGAAGCCAGGCTTTTGAACTGTTTACTTAAGATTCTCTGGCATGACATCTCTGTTATTGTTTCCAGTCAGTATTTACAAAGCATCCTAAAGACGGTGTCTTGGAAATTGTCTTCAGATGATCTCAGAGGTCTCTGCCAAGTCTGAGAGTATAATTCTGTAGGTAGTGTGTTATTTGCAACGTAAATAGTGCATTTTCTTAATCAAATGATTGTAAATTGTATTTACTTGTAATCAGTTCCATAGCTTTAGACGGTGGTTAGATTTTTTTTTTTTTCCCCACCAGGGTCTTGTTTAAAGGGGTGAGCCACCGCACCCAGTCCTGAGGGGTGGCCTCTGCTGCTGATTTCATGTCTTCCTCCAGCATGACTAAGTCTGGAACAGCAGGAAGGGTCAATGCTTACTGACCTGGTGATGTTGGAAGACAAGTAGTTTATGGATTTAAACATTAAAGCTGGAGTTGGGCTGGAAATCTTTGTAAAGGAAGTTCTTTCAGTAAGATGCCCCTGCTTGTCTTTGTCTCTTTTTTGTTTGACAAGGTAACTTTTTTTTTTTTTTTTTTTTTGAGACGGAGTCTTGCTCTTTCGCCCAGGCTGGAGTGCAGTGGCGCAATCTCGGCTCACTGCAAGCTCCGCGTCCCGGGTTCACGCCATTCTCCTGCCTCAGTCTCTCCGAGTAGCTGGGACTACAGGCGCCCGCCACCACGCCCGGCTAATTTTTTGTATTTTTTAGTAGAGACGGGGTTTCACCGTGGTCTCGATCTCCTGACCTCGTGATCCGCCCGCCTCGGCCTCCCAAAGTGCTGGGATTACAAGCGTGAGCCACCGCGCCCGGCCGGTAACTTTTTGTTTAACCTAGTTTTTTTAAAAACTTTTTTTTTTTTTTTTGCATATTGGAAAAGTAATTCATATTCAGTAGAGGAAAATTGACCAAAACAGAAGCAAAAATAAGAAAATTAAAATAATCTCTAATCCTACTACCTAGAATAAAACACTATTAATATTTTGGTCTGTTTCTTGCCAAGGTGTTTTCTGTGTATACACGGATATTTTGTTTGTTTTTAAACAAAACGATGGGATCATTCTGAACATACTGTTTTATAGTATGGTCAGCTAATAATATGTCAGACCTTTTTTCATATTATTAAATATTCTACAACTTTTTAAAAATGTCTATTAATATTCCATCATGTAGATGTGATATAATTTGCTTGATGGTTGTCTTAAAAAGAAAGGTAGCAAATACTTTTTTTAAATCACAAAAGTGATAGATGTTCATTGTAGAAAATGTAATAAACACTGTTAAGACTTAAAGCCATATAATTCCACCAACCAAAATTAATCCCTGTTGTCATATTTCTAGTCATTTTTATAGCCTTTTTTTCTATGTATTTATAATAATTATCATTTGAGTTTTTTTCCTTTTTTTTTAACTTTAAAAATATATATTCTATGGTCTGGGGAAATGTAATCTGGAATTAAATATTAGCCTTAAAATTCACAATTTTGATTTTCCTGGCTTTTCAGGAATTGACTAACTGTAAAAGAGTCTTGAAAGTGTTTAGTCAACTAACAGAGTGCATTTTTTTTTTTTTTTTTTTGACTAAGAAAGCTCATTGTAGTAGAAAGGGTGGAATGTATTGAAAATTATTAGAAGCAGGGAACTATTGTTAGTCTAGCTTATTTCCTTTCAGTCTTTTTTCAGTATTTTTAAAAACATTGAGTACTTACTGAATTTAGTTCTGTGCTCTTCCTTATTTAGTATTGTATCATAAATACTTTGATGTTTCAAACGTTCTAAATAAATAATTTTCAGTGGCTTCATAATGTTTCATCATTTGGATATAAAATTATTTAACCAGTTTCTTTATTTTTGTTTATTTATTTTGTTTGTTTTCTTTGAGATGGAGTCTCGCTCTGTCACCCAGGCGGGAGTACAATAGTGTGATCTCGGCTCACTGCAACCTCCACCTCCTGGGTTCAAGCAGTTCTCCTGCCTCAGCCCCGTGAGTAGCTGGGACTACAGATGCATGCCATCATGCCTCGCTAATTTTTGTATTTTTACTGGAGACGGGGTTTCACCATGTTGGCCAGGCTGGTCTTGAGCTTCTGACCTCAGGTGATCTGCCCGCCTCGGCCTCCCAAAGTGTTGAGATTACAGGCGTGAGCACGCTGCACGGCCTAACCAATCTCTTTATATTGGATATTTAGATTCTCAGTGTTTTGCTGAACACTTAATGCCTTTGTGTTTTGGGCTATATTTTGGATTATTCTCATAGATTTCTAGAAGAGGAATTACTGGGCAAATTGGGATACTTAGAAATAGCTTTTACAAACCATCTTCTGTTCTCATTGAAAATGAGAATATATTATGCACTTACAGGGAACTTGACTTTGCTTTTCAAGAACAGAAGTTCTAAAATACAGTAGGGCTGGGTGTGGTGGTTCATGCCTGTAATCCCAGCACTTTGGGAGGCCGAGGCAGACATAGCGAGACCTCATCTCTACAAAAAATAGAAAAAATTAGCTGGGCACGGTGCTGTACCTCTAGTCCCAGCTACTTGGGAGGCTGAGTCAGGAGGATCTCTTGAGCCTGGGAGGTCAAGGCTGCAGTGAACCGTGATTGCACTCCAACCTGGGCGACAGAGACCCTGTCTCAAAAAAAAAAAAAAAAAAAGTAAACATGTAATGGTAATGGAGAAATCCTAGACTTTTTTTTTGGAGATGGTGTCTCACTCTGTTGCCCAGGCTGGAGTACAGTGGCACAATCTCAGCTTACTGCAACCTCCGCCTCCTGGATTCAAGCCATTCTCCTGCCTCAGCCTCCTGAGTAGCTGGGATGACAGGTGCCTGCCACCATGCCTGGCTAATTTTTGTATTTTTAGTAGAGATGGGGTTTCGCCATGTTAGCCAGGCTAGTCTCGAACTCCTGACCTCAGGTGATCACCTGCCTCGGCCTCCCAAAGTGCTGGGATTACAGGCGTGAGCCACCGCGCTGGGCCTAGAATGTTAGATCTCTTAACTTCGGTGTTGTGGAAGCAGCATGGGCTTTAGAGTCAGGCAGATCTGGGTTCAAATCCTGTCTGGCAGTCTAGTGGTGTAGCTTCCTTCTGGTAAGAAACCTACCCTTCCTGATGCTCAGTTTCCTCATCTGTAAAATGGGAACAAAAATAACCTGTTTTGTGGAGTTATTCTGTGACAGTGGCTCTCATGTGTGGTACCTGGGGCAGCACCAGCAGCAGTGGCGGCCTCAGCATCACCTGAGAACTTGTCAGAAATGCAAATTCTCGGGCTTCACCCAAGATCTCCTGAATCAGGAATTCTGGGAATGGCTAGGCAAACTATTTTCATGAGCCCTGTAGTTGATTCTGAAGCTTGCTCAAGTTTGAGAGTCACTGACCTATGGATTAAGGTGAGTGAGTGCACCTGTGACAGAACAACTGCTCACTGCTCTTGGTTTCCTTATTAAGAGTAAAAGAGGGAAGGAGTTGAAATGGGGTAGCTCTCAGATCCCCTCTCTCCTGTTTTATTTTGTGATTCTCCCTTTTAGCCATGGAATTGGGGGAAGGAAAGAGGAACCATTTGTCTATCACAAACTGTCCCAGAGTCTTCCAGATTTCACATTTGGAATGAAAGTCTCAGGAAGGCACGGACTTTGTTTTCTTCCTCATGTATGGCATAGAGCAGGGGTCCCCAACCCCTGGGCCACAGATCAGTATCGGTCTGTGGCCTGTTAGGAACCAGGCTGCACAGCAGGAAGTGAGCGGCGGGCCAGCAAGCTAAGCTTCATCTGTTTTTACAGCCGCTTCCCATTGCTTCCGTTACTGCCTGAGCTCCACCTCCTGTTAGATCAGTGGTGGCATTAGATTCTCATAGGAGTGAGAACCCTATTGTGAACTGCCCACGCGAGGGATGTAGGTTGTCCGCTGCTTATGAGAATCCAGCGCCTGCTGATCTGTCACTGTTCCCCATCACCCTCAGATGGGACCGTCTAGTTGCAGGAAAACAAGCTCAGGGCTCCCACTGATTCTACATTATGGTGAGTTGTATAATTGTTACGTATTGCAATGTAATAATAATAAAGTGTACGATAAATGCAATGTACTTGAATCATCCTGAAACTCCCCCCACCCAACCCCAGTCTGTGGAAAAACTGTCTTCCAGGAAACCGTTCCCTGGTGCCAAAAAGGTTGGGGACCACTGGCATAGAGTAAGCGCTTGGTCTCTAGGCACAGGCTGATACTTACTATGTTTGGAAGCAAGATGCTGAATCGCTCCATGCCTCAGTTTCCTCATCTGTGAAATGCTGATAGTAACGTGAGTCAGTTAATATAAAGTACCTGGAACACACGTAAGTGTTTTTATTGGTCTGGTGCCCACACTGTGCTTGGCACTTGGCAGAAGATGAATAAACATTTAAGAATGAACACATTAACTCATTGAATGACACATCTTTTCAAAGTAGGAAGTAGTAACTTTTCAAAGGTGTAGAAACCAAGACTTAGCAGGGTTAAGTGACGTTTCAACTTATACAGCTAGTGGGCAGGGCAGGATTAAAATCAGATTTGTGAAGTTCCAACATTTGTATTATTTGCCTGATGTCATATTCTTGATGGAGAAAGCAAACTGATCAAGTGACAATAAAATAGAACATTAAAAGACAGTGGAGAGAATAGAGGAAGAAAATAAAGAAGATAATTTATTTTTACTCATTTATTTATTTCATTGTTTTTACTTATTTTTTTGAGTCAGAGCCTCGCTTTGTCACCCAGGCAGGAGTGCAGTGGCTTGATCTCAGCTCACTGCAACCTCTGCCTCCCGGGTTCAAGCGATTCTCCTGCCTCAGCCTCCCGAGTAGCTGGGACTACAGGCACGTGCCACCATACCAGGCTAATTTTTTTATTTTTAGTAGAGACAGGGTTTTACCATGTTGGCCAGGATGGTCTCAAACTCCTGACCTCAGGTGATCCGGCTGCCTCGGCCTCCCAAAGTGTTGGGATTACAGGTGTGAGCCACCACGACCGGCCAAGAAGAGAATTTAAAGAGCAAAAAGGAGTTAAGCTGAAGGAGCCTTGGGTCTCTCAGTACTGCCTGTGTTTCAGCCAGAATCTCCTCCCGTCTCAGCTGTGGCAGTGACCCACAATGTGCCCCTGGTGAGGGGCATCTCCTTCCTACCATGACTCCAGAGTCCTCCCTCCCAAAATCCATCTCTTAGGCTCCTTCCTCCACACACTGCCACCCGCGTCCCACTACAAGTGACAGCAATAGGGAGAATAGTTAATGTGGACTCTGGCTCCTTCAGTAACTAGTTAAGTGCCCTCAGATACATCTCTTCCTCTCCTGGGCCTCATTTCCCCATTTGTAAAGTGAGGAGTTGAACTAGATGATCTTTTTTTTTTTCCTCCCCCTTGAGACAGGGTCTTGCTCTGTTACCCAGGCTGGAGTGCAGTGGCGCAATCACAGCTCATTGTAATCTTGAACTGTTGGGCTCAAGGGATTCTCCTGCCTCCGTCTGCTGAGTAGCTGGGACTACAGGTGCATGCCACTGTGCCTGGCTAATTTTTTATTTTTTGTAGAGTGAGTGTCTCACTTTGTTGCCCAAGTTGGTCTCAAACTCCTGGGCTCAAGCGATCCTCCTGCCTCAGCCTCCCAAAGTTCTGGGATTACAGGTGTGAGCCACGCACCTGGCTAGATGATTTCGTCAGATGCTTCAGACTCTCACATTTTATTAGTTACTTATTAATCTTTTATTTGGAAAACGTTGAAACCTATAGGAAAATGAAAAGAATATTACCATTAACATCTGTATATCCTACACGTGGCTTCACCAAAAGTTGATATTTTGCTGCATTTGTTTATCTCTTTTCTGTGAAACTTTTTTTTGTTTGTTTGTTTGTTTTGAGACGGAGTCTCACTCTGTTGTGCAGGTTGGAGTGCAGTGGCACAATCTTGGCCCACTGCAAGCTCTGCCTTCCAGGTTCACGCCATTCTCCTGCCTCAGCCTCCCAAGTAGTTGGGACTACAGGCACCGGCCACTATGCCCGGCTAAATTTTTGTATTTTAAGTAGAGACAGGGTTTCACCATGTTAGCCAGGATGGTCTTGATCTCCTGACCTCGTGATCCGCCCGCCTCGGCTTCCCAAAGTGCTGGGATTACAGGCGTGAGCCACCGCACCTGGCGGCACTATTGAGATGTAAGTTTGCAGACATCTTGATTTTGCTCCTAAATACTTCGCTGACTCTCTCCTAAGAAAAGGGTCATGATCCTGTATAACCAGAATACCATTGTTACACTCAAGAGAATAAACTAATTCAACAATATCTAAAACACAGTTCATATCAATTTTCTCTATTTGTTCCCAAAATTTATTTAATATTCTTTGAAAAAATTCCAGACACAAGTTCACACATTTCATTTTTGTGACTTTAGTCTCTTAAGCTAGTACTGTCCCCTTGCCTTTGTTCTTGTTTCTCCTATCAGTGACTTGTTGTTTTTGAGGCAGGGTCTGGCTCTGTTGCCCAGGCTGAAGTGCAGTGGCGTGAGCTTGGCTCATTGTAATTTCCATCTCCTTGGCTCAAGCCATCCTCCCACCTCAGTCAGCTGAGTAGCTGGGACTACAGGTGTGCAACACTGTGCCCAGCTAATTTTTGTATTTTTTGTAGAGACAGGGTTGCACTATGTTGCCCAGGCTGGTCTCAAACTCCTGAGCTCAAACCATCCGCCTGCCTCAGCCTCCTAAAGTACAGGGATTACAGGCGTGAGCCACCATGCCTGGCTCATATCAGTCTTTTTTTGTTTGTTTGTTTGGAGATGGAGTCTTGCTCTGTTGCCCAGGCTGGGAGTGCAGTGGCACGATCTCAGCTCATTGTAACCTCTGCCTCCCAGGTTCAAGCGATTCCCTTGCCTCAGCCTTCTGAGTAGCTGGGATTACAGGTGTGCACCACCACACGTGGCTAATTTTTGTATTTTTGTTTGGTTGTTTAGTAGAGATGGGGTTTCATTATGTTGGCCAGGCTGGCTTCAAACTCCTGACCTCAAGTGATCTGCCGGCCTAGGCTTCCCACAGTGCTGGGATTACAGGCATGAGCCACCACACCCAGCCTTATCAGTGACTTT
Source organism: Symphalangus syndactylus (assembly GCF_028878055.3). Classification (NCBI taxonomy): domain Eukaryota; kingdom Metazoa; phylum Chordata; class Mammalia; order Primates; family Hylobatidae; genus Symphalangus; species Symphalangus syndactylus. The sequence continues at coordinate 22,049,391 of NC_072425.2, forward strand.
TAATCATTTATTCATTTAGGTGACTGGGGATGGGTCTAAGCCTGGGCGTAAGGAAGGGCTAGGCCAGCAGCTGGGTCCATCGTGTCCAGCCACCTGGCAGCCTGGCCACCCTTCTGCTGTGGCTTTTTAAAGAATCCAGGCCAACTGTCATGAAAAATGCTCTAATTTCTGACTTCTCAGATTGTTTCCTTATTTTTGGCAATAATACAACCAGAGGTGATGTTGTGTAGTTCTTACTGCATAAGTCAGGGAGTATCTGATATCAGCTTGGTGATGCTAAGTTTAATCACTTGGTTAAGGTGGTGAATGACAAATCTTTATATTGTAAAATTATTTCCCCTTTGTTAGCAGAAAGAAATCTGTGTTGTGATACTTTGAGACTGTGTGAATATCCTCTTCTTGCAATAATGTTTCACCTAATAGTTTTGGCATCCTTGCCTATACCAAATTATTACACTGGGGGTATGCATAAAGGTGATTTTCATTATTTTAATTTCATTTCATTTTTAAGAGACAGCGTTTCACTTTGTTGCCCAGGCTGGCAGCTCACTGCAACCTCAAGCTCCTGGGCTCAAGCGATCCTCCCACCTCAGCCTCCCAAAGTGCTGGGATTACAGGTGTGAGCCACTGTGTTTGACCTAGCGTTTGCTTTGTTTTTTTAATGTGTCCTTTTTGGTTCCACCTTTTTGAGCATATAAAACATTTACCCAGTTTAAAAGCCAACAGAATATGAAGTGTTCTCAGAGAAGCCTCACATTGATTCCCTCCACCCAAATAATTTATTTTTGATTGTGAATGCTTGTGGTTAAATTTCTTGCTGTCTCTGAGCTGTGATCTCCCAAGTGAAGATAATCATAGCAACTATCTCACAGGGTGGCTGAAAGTGTTCAGTGAGCTAAAGTTCTTAGCATGGTGAGGCACCTAGCAAACATTCCTTAGATCCATAGAGGTCATCAGTTTTGTTTTTTTTTAAACTATCCATCCTCTACAAAACCCTGATCCCACTTTTTAAAAAAGGGCTTTAAGATCCCAATTCCGGCCGGGCGTGCTGGCTCATGCCTGTAATCTCAGCACTTTGGGAGGCCAAGGCGGGCAGATCACGAGGTCAGGAGATCGAGACCATCCTGGCTAACACGGTGAAATCCCGTCTCTGCGAAAAATACGAAAATAAAAAATTAGCCGGGCGTAGTGGCGGGCGCCTGTAGTCTCAGCTACACGGGAGGCTGAGGCAGGAGAATGGCGTGAACCCAGGAGGCGGAGCTTGCAGTGAGCCGAGATCTTGCCACTGCACTCCAGCCTGGGCGACAGAGCGCGACTCCGTCTCAAAAAAAAAACAACCCCCTAAAAAACGAATTTCCCCTTGTCAACTCAAATAAATCCTATTTATCCTTGAAAATTCAGCTCAAACCTCACACCCTCTCTGGATCCTTAGTAAGTCTTTGCTGTCTCTTCAGAGAGAGGCAGTCATACTGTGACATGTCTTCCTACAGGTGATGGCAACACTGGTTAAGAAAATGGGGGCTCAAAACCTGGGTCCATCGAACACTAGCCATGCCACCATTTTCCCACCTGTACAAGGGGGATAACAGTAGTTGGGATAAGAGGTCAATGGGGCCAGGCATGGTGGCTCATGTCTGTAATCCTAGCACTTTGGGAGGCTGAGGCGGGCAGATCACCTGAGGTCAGGAGTTCCAGATCAGCCTGACCAAAATGGTGAAACTCCCTCTTTACTGAATACAAAAAATTAGCTGATCATGGTGGCGCACGCCTGTAATCCCAGCTACTTGGGGGGCTGAGGCAAGAGAATCGCTTGAACCTGGGAGGCAGAGGTTGCAATGAGCTGAGATTGCACCACTGCACTCCAGCCTGGGCAACAGAGTGAGATTCCATCTCAGAAAAAACGAGGTCAATGGGTTAATACTCGGAACGCACTTAGCACCTTGCTTAACACATAGAAATGTCTCAATAAATTATCTATTGTTGTCATCATGCTATTATTTCAATTCAACTTAATGAAATATTTAAAGTTTTCCCGAAGTGTGAGGTGGGAAATCCTGGTGACTTGAATAGCTCTGTCTCCCTTTTCTGTAGGGTAACTCCGTCTTCAGCGTGTGTGGTAGCCAAAGTTGAACTGGATTTGTTTGCAGACCAGACTAGTAATTCCTTGGGGACAGGGACTGTGTCCTGTCATCTCTGATCTCTGATCTGAGCTGGCATCAGTTAACATATGCTCCTTCAGTGGGGAAAATCCCCAAGGCAACATGAGTAGGCTGGAATTCACCACAATAGGGCAGAAGATCATCTTTTATATCATGTTTCCATAAATGTTACATATTTTTAATTAGACGTCTACTACCTATGCTCACTGAGAACCAGGTAACAAACAAGATCAAGTTAAATCCTCAGCCTTGCCAAAGAGGTTGTTACCTCCTGGTTACTTCGTAGAAGTGCGGGTTGTAACGCAAAATGGCCACGCGGTGGCAGCAGAGGAGAAGGAATGAATTGTTTTGTTCCCATTACGGACGCGGTGCTACAGACTGCAGAGTAGGGGCCTGAGGGAGATACGTAGCACCATATAAGAACAATGTTAGAGAATTTGTTTTTAGGAATGAGAACGGGAAAATGTTAAATACATACACTTTAAATAATGAGTAACAAATCAAACAAAATGGTATTTGATGAAGACAACATATATACACTGACTTTCAGATCATGGTCAACTAAGGGGGAGAAAAAAACAGACAGATGAGAACAGGAAGGCAGGCGGCACCCACCAGCCCCAAGATGCTGCAAGGTGGGTAACTCGAGGAGACATAGCTTCCTAGTTAAGAGTACAATCTTTGTTTCAAATCCCAATCCCACCGTTTGTCTCCAGTGACTTACTACCTCTGTCCCCTAGACCTGTCATAGTGAGAGTAAGCAAACACTTTGTTTTTCGGTCTTTTGTTTTGTTTTTTGAAACAGGGTCTTGCTCTGTTGCTAAGACTGGAATGCAGTGGTGTAGCCATAGATCACTGCAGCCTCAAATTCCTGGTATTGCGGGATCTGGCCAGCAGCCCACAATGCAATGGGGCTCTCTCTTTGTTCTCAGGTGGATCGGCAGGTTGAGAAATAATAGACACACACAAGATAGTGAAAGCTGGGTCCCAGCGGGGGTCACTGCCTTTTGGTCCCATGGTGCCAACAATGCACTGGGTATACCAGCATTTATTATTAAGTTTAGTGAGAGTGGGGGTAGGTTAGTGAGGGATTTGGGGTCATTTGATTATGAGGTGAAATGGTCACATGGGGATGAAGTAATAACATTTCTATGTAGAAGAACAGTACATTTGTATGTAGAAGTATGGTGTACAGAGATAAGAATTTACAATATAGTGTGTGCCTCAGTAATTTCTAACAGTCTTAAAACAGAAACACAATCTTTCCATAACCTATGATTAGTAATATATTAATCAGCAGTAACAGTTGCAGCAAAAGCAGGTTACAAACAATCCATAGAAACAGGACGTGAAGCTAGACAACCGGTTAGACCAGAAATTCTCAGAAGGGAGTATGCCCTAACCCTAAAGAGGCCTAGAAGAGCCATGGCAAGATGAGGGCGTTTATAGCCCTATCTTATCCATATGGACAGGCTCCCCTCATGTGTCTGTTTATAGGCCCTCCACAAGGGTCGCATTCCATTCCCAGAGCTATGAACATCTTGGTGATGTGAAACCTCCCTGACTGCACATCCATTCATAGGCTCTCTGCAGGGGGAAGCACATCATGTGCTGTTGGCTCGTTCTGGCAGTCCAACCTGGCAATGTCTTTACACAATCCTGCATGCAATTTTGTATTTACAATAATCAGGAGCATTTCATCTTTTATTCTGTAGCAATAGTTTCAGGGGGTCTCCCTACATCCTGGGCTAAAGCAATCCTCCCACCTTGGTCTCCCAAAGTACTGGGATTACAGGTGAGAGCCACCATGCCCGGCTTCTAAGCAGTTTATATTTATTTCTTAGATAATTCTCACCACTCCAGAGCTATATTATTATCCTCATTTTTTAGTTAAATGATTTGCCCAAGGTCAACCGGTTAGTACATAGTAAAGTCAGAACTTAAACCTAGGAACTCAGAGCTCAGAACTCAGAATTTTACCACTGTCTGGGCAGCCTTACCCATGAACAGGCAATAATAATGTTTATCCAAAAAGGCTCTTGGAAAGAGATGAAGGGTGCCTGCCCCATAGTTGGTGTTATGGACTGAACTGTCCTCAACCTAGCCCAAATTCCCAAACCCCCAAAGTGACTATATTTGGAGATAGGGCCACTGAAGGAGGTAACTAAGGTTAAATGAGTCGTAAGGGTAGGGACCAAATCCAATAAGAGCACTGTCTTTAAAAGAAGAGACACCAGAGCTCCCTTGCTCTCTGCATGTGCACAGAGCAGATACATGTTAGGATGCAGCTAGAAGGCAGCTGTCTACAAGCTAGGAAGAGATCCCTCACCAGAAACCAACCCTTATGACACCATGGTGTTGGTGGACCTCCAGCCTCAAGAACTGTGGCAAGATATATTTCTATCATTACTCAGTTTGTGGTATTTTTTTAGGGCAGCTGAGCAGACTACTACAGTTGGTGGTCAGGAAATGCAGCTCTTACAGTCTGTGGCTTTGTCTTTGATGTAGCTCTCCCTCTACTCCCAAGGCCTCAGTTCCTTGTCATCATCTTGGTATGCCAAAGAGTTCTCTACCTGCCTGGAAGCACCTCCAGCCCATCCAGCCTTTCCTTATCCCATTTCCTTTACAATTTTGGCTGGGTGCAGTGGCTCATGCTTGTAATCCCAGCATTTTGGGAGGCCAAGGCTGGTGGATCACCTGAGTTCAGGAGTTTGAGATCAGCCTGACCAACATGGTGAAACTCTGTCTCTACTAAAAATACAAAAAATTTAGCTGGGTGTGGTGGTGGGCACCTGTAATCCCAGCTACTTGGGAGGCTGAGGCAGGAGAATCACTTGAACCTGGGAGACGGAGGTTGCAGTGAGCCGAGATTGCGCCACTGCACTCCAGCCTGGGCAACAAGAGTGAAACTCCGTCTCAAAAAAAAAAAAAATTCATTTCCCATGAGCATGTCACATGATTCTCATGCACGATGAGTGGGTCTGGAATCAGAACGGGTGAGGGGAGGGCTTTTGCTATCTCTCATTTCTGCCCAGAGTCAGATCTGTGCTCAAATATTAGTTCCACTGCTTTTTAGCTTGGAGCCTTGGGCAAATTACCTCATTGAGCCACAATTTTCTCATCTGTAAAATGGAGACAGTAATGTGTGCCACAATGGATTGTTATGAGTATTAAATGGTACAAGGAATGTAAAGCCACTGGCACCACATCTGGCCTGTGCTGAGTTAACTTCCTATGATATCATTGTGGTTTCCAAGGTCTGTGGTGACGTGATTTCGTGATGTGTGTGGGATGGTCTTGGTCATGGTTTCTCCACAACCTGCCAGTTTTTCTGTGGTTCTTGGAGAGAAAATGAGGTAGGTGGTGGTGTCTGTGTGGGTGAGGTTGAACTCTTTGCCAAACAAAGGGTGATTTGATTTGTTTTACTCATGTCATCCTTCCAGTAATCAATGCCTTTCCAGTTTCATTTTTCCTTCTCACCAGAGATGAGCTGAAAATGTTCCAGTGAAGATTGAATCTGTGTGCGGGTTCAATGACAGCTGCCAAAGAAGGCAACCAGGAGAGGAAACAGTGTCTATAGTAAGGACATGGATGTGATCATGAGATCGAAAAAGGGGAGCTGGGGCTCTTATTCCAGGAGTTCCTAGGCCAGTGGAAAAACCTGAATTTTACCCTCAAAGAATCCTTGGTAGATTGGTCTACTCTTGCGGGCAGAGACATACTCACATATAAATCCCCAGAAGCAAACAGAGAAAGCAAGTATATGTTGATGGATCAGTCAGCCCCCAGGACATTGAAGGGGCTGGCCGGACTGCATCGGTGAAAAAGGCAAATATCAGAAAGCGTTATGGGAGTTGCATCAGTTTGCTATGACGGTGTAACAAACCATCTCAATACTCAGTGGTTTAAAACATGAGTCATTCATTATCACTCATGTGTCAGTGGGACAGCTGGGGCTTGGCTGATCTTGGCTGGGCTTTGCTCGTACATCTGCAGGTCAGCTGAGGGTTCTGCTTAGATCACCTTGGCTACAGCAGCCCTGCCCCAGGTGTCTCTCTTCCCTGTCTTGGGACCAGGGGACTAGGTGGACATGTCCTTCTCATGGCAATGAGAGAAATACAAGTGAACAAGCCCAATTTCAGATACTTTTTTTTTTTTTTTTGAGTTGGAGTCTCACTCTGTTGCCTGGGCTGGAGTGCAGTGGTGAAATCTCAGCTCACTGCATGCAGCCTCCGACTCCTGGGCTCAAGTGATTCTCCTGCCTCAGCCTCCCGAGTAGCTGGGGTTACAGGTGCCTGCCACCATGCCTGGCTAATTTTTGTATTTTTAGTAGAGACAGGGTTTCACCATGTTGGCCAGGCTGTTCTCGAACCCCTGACCTCAGGTCATCTGCCTGCCTTGGCCTCCTAAAGTGCTGGGATTACAGGCATGAGAAACCCCGCCCAGCCAACATCACAGATGCTTTTCAAGTTTTACTAAAGTCATGCTTCCTAATATCTTACTGGCCAAAGCAAGTTGCATGGCTGAGCCCCCAGTCGTGGTTGGAGGGCAAAGTTACATGGCTCAAAGGTGTGGCATCAGGGATGGCTGAGGAACCAGGGCAATTGACGTAACCTACCACACTCTGTGAGTTTTCCTTAACTCTCCTGTCCCTTCCAACCCAAGGCATTGCTTCCTCTGTAGCAGTGGTCCCCAACCTTTTTGGCACTAGGGAAGACAATTTTTCCATGGACAGAGGTGGGGGATGGTTTTGGGATGAAACTGTTCCACCTCAGATTGTCAGGCATTAGATTCTCGTAAGGAGCAGGCAACCTAGATCCCTCACATGTGCAGTTCACAATAGGGTTTGCACTCCTATGAGGATCTAATGCTGCCGCTGAGCTGACAGGAGCTCAGGTGGTAGAGCTCACTTGCCCGCCGCTTACCTCCGGCTGTGTAGTCTGGCTACTAACAGGCCATGGACTGGTACCTGTCTGTGGCCTGTGGCTTGGAGACCCCTGCCCCACAGCATGTTGTATCTCTCTTCTGGTTTTGATCATGAACTGTGTTCCTGTATTGCATGTGAGGACAAGGACTTTATTTATAGTCTTAGTTCCTAGTATGGGGGCTGGCACCAGTAAATAATAGTAGATGAGCGACAGAGCAGAGAACAAAAAGGGAAGGAAGTAGGAATATATGTGACAAAAAAAGGAGAAAACAGTACAGGCATGTAAAGGTAAAGAATGTGGAGGAAGCGGGACAGAAGAGCTGTGGATAGAGTGAGTTAGAGGAAGCATCAATGATTCGGAGTGAGCTGAACTGCTTGCTTTGTCAGCTTCTTGGATTATCAATGCATTTCTAGGATTTTATTTTATTTCGTTATTTTATTTTATTATTTGAGATGGAGTTTCACTCTTGACACCCAGGCTGGAGTGCAATGGCGCCATCTCGGCTCACTGCAACCTCTACTTCCTGGGTTCAAGCGATTCTCCTGCCTCAGCATCCCGAGTGAGTAGCTGGGATCACAGGCACATGCCAGCACGCCCAGCTAATTTTTGTATTTTTAGTAGAGATGAGGTTTCGCCCTGTTGGCCAGGCTGGTCTTGAACTCCTGACCTCAGGTGATCCACCCGCCTTGGCCTCCCAAAGTGCTGGGATTACAGGCATGAGCCACTGTGCCCGGCCCATTGCTAGTATTTTAAAGCAGTCATTTCTGCATCAAGAAGAAGTCTTTATGTTTTTATTTTGCATCCCTAATGGCTGCATTTTCCCTGTGGAAGCCCTTGCATGAAAGAAGACTTAGGTTCTAGAAGTTTTCTTTGTACCCGTAGAAGGAGTAATCAGTTTACCATTTGTGATCTGAGCTTTTTTTACTACTAAAATCTCCCCAATTGCTATACCTTTGAAATGAAGGCTGCCTTACTTTACAATGCACAAAGATTACATGACAAATGAGGCTGTAGAGGCAGACTCTGAAATTCTTTTCTTGCAGTGCAATTATTTATTTTTTCTGGAGGAGGTGGTTCACTATGCATTATTTTGAATAAACTGAAGGGTTGAAAATATCGGTGCTGGGAGGGTGAGATGAATTGATTCTGAAATGGCCAGAAGTCACTTGAGGACAAACTCAGGGAATGTGGTGGGTGAGAAGAGGTAGATTTCCTCGTGTGGCTCAAAGACCTTGCAAAGAAGGGCTGTAAAAATCCCTGGAGCTGAAGCAGCCTCACTGGCATAAGCCTAAGCTCTTCCAAGGGGACTGCCGGGAAGGGAGTCAGTCATTTGGATATACTTGTTTTATTTAAGGTGATAAAAATCGGTCTCTTTATATTTCATGTAAAAGACCCAGGGAAAACTACTTCAGTGGATTTATGAAGTCTTTTTTTTTTTTTTTTTTTTTTTTGAGACGGAGTATCTCTTTGTCACCCAGGCTGGAGTCCAGTGGCACGATCTTGGCTCACTGCAACCTCTGCCTCCTGGGTTCAAGCGATTCTTCTGCCTCAGCCTCCCGAGTAGCTGGGATTACAGGCATGCACCACCAAGCCTGGCTAATTTTTGTATTTTTAGTAGAGACGGGGTTTCACCATATTGGCCAGGCTGGTCTTGAACTCCTGACCTAGTGATCCGCTGACCTCGGCCTCCCAAAGAGCTGGGATTACAGGCGTGAACCACTGCACTCAACCTTATGAAGTCTTTACTGGTCTCTCTGGGGACAGGGAAAGGATGGATTCCTTATCTTGTCTCCAGATCACTTCATCTTCTAGGGCTAGCCAAAGTAAAACAAGACGTCAGGTCTAGTTGGGGTGGGGTGTGGTGGGACGGTGGTCCAGGGAGCCACATGCCTGGAGACTGGGCTATTGACACTTCCATCATTCCCTTCTCCTCATTGTCCCCAGGTTGTCTGGAGGTAGATTAAGCATCTAACCCAGTGCCTGGCACAGAGCAAGTGATCAATACATATTAATTAACTTGACTTGAGTGATGATTTATGGTGTGGTGAAAAGAGAATGATACCGAGTACAAGTGAATTACAACTTAAATTGGCTGACGGAAGGAACAAGGACAGGTCTCCTCACTTCTTTGAGAATCAGTTTCCTAAAATCCAAAATGGGGGTTTGGCACTGGGCTATTGTGAGACCTGGAAGAGCTTGTGCTTCTGGTCATGGTGATTCTGTAGAAGGCACTGGCCATGCTGAGGCAGAGGTAGCTTGCTGGTGGTCAGAGTCCAGGGACAGAAACTACCCTGTTGGCAGTGGGGACTAGTGAGAGTCAGCTGCCCCTTCAGTGATGTGGCCTGTTCTTGGGCTGAAATCTGAGCAGGATGGCTGGGGCAGGGCTGGTGACCTGGAAGACAGGAGCACTAACAATCCCCTGACTCTGCCGTGCCCCTTTCCCCTTCCTGATGCGGATGACTCACCTGGAAGGAGATCATGAGACGTACAAGGCCACAGCACATCACAGGCATGTTCTCTGTGCTAGGTTCAAGGGACCCAGAGATGCCTCACGCAAGGTCCCTGATGGTCAGCAGCTGACTCCAAGCCATAGGACCGGGCTGGTGGCGCAAGTGTTTCCAGGCACAAGTGAATGTGCATCATGGCTGGTATGTTTTTGAAGCTTTAGGGAAGGCAGAGCGGAGGAAATCGATCATGGGGGCAGGCGACAAGTTATTGACAGAGTAGCAAGGATCTGGCATCACAGCACAAACAAATAAACTGGGCGTGGGAGGGAAGAAGGGAGGCCGGGAAAGGACGGTCTCTGCGTCATGGCAGGGCCAGGGTTTGGGGCACTGGCAGGTTGAACAAGGAAGCCTGAAGGTTGCCACTGAGTCTGTGTGATCTTGAGCAGGTCCCTTAACCACTCTTGGCCTCGGTTTCCCCATTTATCAAGTGAAGGTGTTGGGTTTGATCAGAGATCTTTCAAAGTGGGGGTGAGGAGAAGCATTGAAGGTGGATTCTGGGCCTCCTTCCACCCTCCCTCATCCACACTGCAGGACTTCTCCCCCACCTGTTTTATAGATTGTGTTTCTATGTAAATAGTGTGTTTCTGTTTTTTTTTTTTTTTTTTTTTTGGTGAAAACTACCAGTGTAAAGACCTTTAAGGTCCCTTTTGATCTAAACAGCATAGTGCAGCAGCTCTGGGACTGGGCAGTGGCAGCTCACCTGTGTGATCTGGAATGGGCTGTTGCTAACCTGGCTCTAGGACCACTGTAGCTCTCTCTCCTTCTCTCTGGAGCAGGGGAATGGGGGTAGGAGTGGAGTTGGGACTAGGGGATGGGGAAGTGGGTGCAGATTTCTTAGAGAAACAGAGACCTAAAAGCTCCTGCCTCACAAACCTGTTTGGTAAAAACTCGGGCACCATGAGGCCCTTTCAGACCCCAGAATGTGTCCTTACTTGAGGCAGTGAACCTGCCCTGGTCTGAGACTTCTTCCTGCAAGTGCTTCCACTGAGGCACCAAAACCTGGGACGTGGATTCTATGGGGCCCAGTAAAACACACCTGCATGACCCATGTGGCATAAGGGCTTGTTCTGGCTCCGACACTGACTAGGTTACCAGCTTCGAGCCTCAGTTTCCTCATTCATAAAGTGGCAATAAGAATACCCATGCTTTTCATGGGTAAAAATAAGTGAAGTGCTGGCCTATGATAAAGACTTATCCAATGCCTGTTCCTTCTGCCCCTAACACCTATGCCTCCTCCTTCTCAGCTTTGCTTTGTTTATTCATGACCGTGCGTGTCCACAACGTGCTCCTTCTACGGAATGCCAAGTGTGGCAGAACAGGTGCCATGATAGCAAACAAGAGAAAGAACAAAGAATAAGAAGAACAGACTTCTTCTAAATGCATGTTAGTATGAACACAGAGCCATTTATTCATCTTAGATGTGCAGAGGGCCTCCCGTGTGCCACACTGAGCTCATTAGCAGGGGCTGGCCCTTCACACATGAGTGTGTGAATTTCTCTATTCCAGTCCCAGTTGAGAAGTCAATTTATTTGAGAACACATGGCCATATGACTGAAGAGAAAGTGCTCATCCACACAAGTCATGTTCCGCAGATGTCACACCCTGCTAGATTGCCCTCGGTCTGTAGGAAATGGTGGAATGCATTCTAAATGTCTAAGAGTGATCATTAGAAGAGCATGATGTGGCAGAAGGGGCGCAGGTTTTGCTTGCTAAGAACTGTGTGAATTTGAGAAAGTCACTTCTTTTTTTTTTTTTTTTTGACATGGAGTCTTGCTCTGTCGCCCAGGCTGGAGCTCAGTGGCACAATCTTGGCTCCCTTCAACCTTCATCTTTTGGGTTCAAGTGATTCTCTTGCCTCAGTCTCCGGAGTAGGTGGGATTACAGTTGCGTGCCACCACACTTGGCTAATTTTGGTATTTTTAGTAGAGACAGGGTTTCGCCATGTTGGCCAGGCTGAACTTGAACTCCCGACCTCAGGTGATCCACCGCCTCGGCTTCTCAAAGTGCTGGGATTACAGGCGTGAGCCGCTGCACCTGGCTGGAAAGTCACTTCTTACCTTTGAGCCCAAAGACAGATTTTCTTGTGTGTAAAACTGGATCATAATATCTGCATCCTGGGTGACTGTGGGAATAAAATGAGATCAGGCAAGGATCTGCTTCCGGGCAGGTGCTCAGAAAATGACAGCTGTTATGATTTTTGAGCATAGCACAGGACAGAGGGTCACGTTCAAGAGTTGCCAGCATGGGTGATGCAGTCTGTCCTCAGTGGGGTCCTGCCCTCAGGAGTCACTAGCTGAGATCCTTCGCCCAATGAGAAGGGCTCAGAGTGCCCCCTGTACGTCGCGATTCCGGAGGCTGTAGATGACGGGGTTCAGCATGGGGGTGACTACAGTGTACATGACAGTGGCCACATGGTCCCGCTCTGCCTCATATCGGGATGTGGGCTGGAAGTAGACGGCAATGACTGTCCCATAGAAGAGGCTCACCACAGCCAGGTGGGAGCCACAGGTGGACACAGCCCGGAGCTTCCCAGAGGCCGAGGGCAGCTGGAGCACGGCAGCTGCAATGGCCCCATAGGAGGCGAGGATGAGCAGGAAGGGAGTGACCACCACCGCGGCGCCCTCGGTGAAGATGAGCAGCTGGATGTGGTGGGTGTCGGAGCATGAGAGCCTTAAGAGAGGCTAGTGGTCACAGAAGAAGTGGGGCACTTGGTAGGAAGCACAGAAGGACAAGCGAGCCATGAGCAGGATATGCAGGAGGGAGTGGACGTGGGACACCGGCCATGCCATCCCCACCAGGGCTGTGCACATGGCCCGGGACATCCTCGTGGCATAGTGGAGGGGGTGCTGGATGGCCATGTAGCGGTCATAGGCCATGGCTGCCAGGAGACAGCTATCAGTTACCCCCAGGGCAAAGAAGAAGTACATTTGGGTCAGGCAGCCAGCCAGCGAGATGGAGCGGTCATGGGCCAACAAGTTGGTCAACATCTTGGGCACAGTGACAGAGGTGAAGCAGAGATCAGCAAAGAACAGGCGGGCCAGCAGGAAGTACATGGGTGCATGAAGGGCTGGACTGGCCTGGATGGCAGCCACAATGAGTCCATTACCCAGGAGGCCAGCCACATACAAGAGCAAGAACAGCACAAAGAGAGGCCGCTGCTGTCCAGGACTTGTTGTCAGTCCCAATAAAATGAATGGGGTTCCCTCTGAAGACTCATTAGCAGCCTCCATGGCAGGCTGGTTATTCGCCTGGAACCTCAAGGGCTCCTTTCTATTGATGGGTCACCTCACCGATGTCTAACGGAAAAGGTGAGGGGATAAATTGTTCAAGACTTCCTGGCCGTGGGAAAAAATCAAGAGTTTAGAGGCAGGTAGCCCTGGCCCTACGCACAGGTGTGACTGTGGGAAGTCATTTCATCTCCCTGAGACTTCTTCCTTTCTGGGCCTTAGATTTTCTTTCTTTTTCTTTTTTTTTCTTGAGACGGAGTCTCACTCTGTCGCCCAGGCTGGAGCACAGTGGCGCAATCTCGGCTCACTGCAAGCTCCACCTCCTGGGTTCACGCCATTCTCCTGCCTCAGCCTCCTGAGTAGCTGGGACTACAGGCGCCCGCCACTACGCCCGGCTAATTTTTTGTTTTCTTATTTTTCGTAGAGATGGGGTTTCACTGTGTTAGCCAGGATGGTCTTGATCTCCTGACCTTGTGGGGCCTTAGACTTTCAACCTGCGAAATAAGAGAATTGAAGTAACTCATCTTCAAGGTCACGTTCAACTTTGATAGTTTGTGATTTAAGCAAAAATAGAACAAAAGATATTGCACAAGATGTAGATCAGGGAAGGAGGAAAATATGAAAGAAAAGATGAAACAGAGAGAGGTTTGATACAGAAAGATCTGACCAATGGACATTTATTTTGGAAAAGAAAGAATGAAACCAAACCAAGATGGAGGAGAGAAACATAAGAAAGAAACTCTAGAAAAAAAATCTGAAGAGCACATATGTTTACATTGAAATGAATATGAACCCACAACACCTAGACACAAATAGTGGAATTTTAGAACACTGGAAATGAAGAGGAGAATCCAGTACTTCCTAAGGGCATGGGGTGCAATGAACGGATGATATCCATATAATTAAATTGCCATCAAATGTTTCAATTCAACAGTAGATTATAGAATAGTTTAACAATATTCAAATACTGAAAAAAAATTTTGAACTTGGAATTCTCCACTCAGCAAAAATACTACTCAAGTGTGAGTAAAGAATACAGATATTTTCAGACTTAAAACACAAAACAAGGCCAGGGGCAGTGGCTCGTGCCTGTAATCCCGGCACTTTGGGAGGGCAAGGTAGGAGGATCACCTGAGGTCAGGAGTTCGAGACCAGCCTGGCCAACGTGGTGAAACCCCATCTCTACTAAAAAAAAAAAAAAATACAAAAATTAGCTGGGCGTGGTGTCACGCAACTGTAATCCCAGCTACTCGGGAGGCTGGGGCAGGAGAATATCTTGAACCCGGGAGGCAGAGGTTGCAGTGAGCCGAGATTGTGCCACTGCACTCCAGCCTGGCTGGCACAGTGAGACTCCATCTCACAAAAAAAAAAAAAAGAAAAAAAGAAAAAAAAAGAACAAGAGAGTTTGAATGAGTCCTCATATCCCTGAAAACTTTCCCCATGAAATCAAACACTTACTGAGCACCAAGCAGATACACATCACAGTGTGAGGAACTCGTGTGGACAGATGGACACATCTGCCCAGGCCTAGCGACTTGACTCTTAAGGACAGGGGCAACTTGTTTTCAATGTCTCAGTTTTCTTCCTGTCTGAATTTCATTGCGGAAATCTTGAGCAATTCTCTAAGAAGAGAATTGAAGTAACTGAGAGGAATTTTAGGGCACAGGTTTGCTGAAGACTGGGCTGAAACCACCTTTACAGGGAAATGATCTTTTAATTTATTTCCACATCCTTCTCTATTAAAAAAAATCAAATGAAGGACCTCCCTACCCTATTGTATTCCTTTTTTTTTTCCTCCATTGGTTAAGAAGAATCTCTGGCGTTGACTTCCTCTAAAGCATCTTTTCTTAAGCCCCTAATTCTCACTTTCCTAGAGGGGAAGAGGATCAGGATGATTGGGTAGGATGGAAGGGGAAGCCTGTTTATAGAATTGCTTTTGGGAAATGGACCTGCTCTGACCATGTCTAAATTGGTCCCAAGAAGCATTCAAATATACAAAGAGGTTTGTAGAAACATTCAAATGTAGTTGCAAACGCACATGCAGGCGTGCAGACATGTGCATCCTCAAGCTGGTCTCTGCAAATACATAGGCACAATCACGTCATATACAGAAATGCAGAGCCAGCACATGCATTCACAGCAAAGTAGGCAGACAACCATTACCTCAGGATTCAGATGCCAAGATCATCATACACATCCACACGTGGCCAAATGCAATCACAAAATGGCACTAAGGCCAAAGGGTGACAATCATTCACATACTCCTGTTGATGGAGACATAGCACCATGCACAGCTGCTGTCACCCATCACGCACGTTCATGTTCTCATTGACTGCTTACTGTGTGTGAGCACTCTACCCAGTGCCCATCCATGCATGCCCAGCCACACGCAATCCCCTCACTGATCATACAATCACATCTTTGCACACAGCCTCACACCTTCACATACATGGCTGCACTCACGTAGGCTCATGGTGGATCACGGCAGACATGTGCCACGCTAGAGGGGCATATGCACATACACACTGCCTCCTACCTCCTACAATGAAACCATTGTGCGGTGATGGTGATAAACAATCACAGGCTTGCAAACAGCACATACTCTCATACTTACACACATGACTCATGCACACAGTCACACACAGGAAGACAGATCTGCACAGTCTGCAGCCTGGCCCCTTGTCACCAAGTGTATCCTCTGGGTTCTGCACATCACAGGAAGAAACAGCAGCAGGGCCCAGGAGTGACTTGACACTAGAGGGTCTGAGGAAGGAATGATTGACCATGCTTATGGGGTTTAGAGCCCTGGGAGCACCTTAGCTTTTCCCCAGAGACGACAACCTCTTCTCATGGCCTTCATTCCTGGGGCACAAGGAAGCCTGGCTGTGGGGCTTGTTATCCTCCCTCTCTAGGGACCAGTTTGATAGAGGAGGAGGTGATTGGTGCCACCTCCAACTCAGGGGAATTCAGGAGCCCTGTGTACTGCAAAGCTGCTGCTCCTCAGCCCCTGCCTTGTGAAGATGAGAGAGAAGGGTCAGCTGACTAGAGTGACTTGGGGATCCCAGGGTTTACAGCTGTAGCTTCTGGAGCCAACCCTCCTCTCACCTCACCTGTCACCGCCACCTCATGGTGGCTTCTTGTAGGATGTGTGGAGTGTGGGAGGAATTGTGCCCCTGGTGACTGTGGTGATCACAACTATTATCAACAGTCTCAATTTGTAGAGGGGTGTTTGTGGGAGCGATTGTGTCTCTGTGCAACTCCATTCGTCCATGAGCTCAGATGTGTGTCTCAGTGTGCAGCTGCATCTGTGTCTGTGTGGGTGGCTGGACCTATCAGAGTGTTTTTTTAACAATGAATATTTCTTTTTTAAAAAAATTTTACTCTAAGTTCTGGGATACATGTGCAGAACGTGCAGGTTTGTTATGCAGGTATGTATGTGCCATGGTGGTTTGCTGCACCTATCAACCTGTCATCTACATTAGGTATTTCTCCTAATGTTATCCCTTTCCTACCCCACAACCCCTGACAGGCCCTGGTGTGTGATGTTCCCCTCCCTGTGTCCATGTGTTCTCATTGTTCAGCTCCCACTTATGAGTGAGAACATGTGGTGTTTAGTTTTCTGTTCCTGTTTAAGTTTGCTGAGAATGATGCCTTCCAACTTCATCCATGTCACTGCACAGGACATGAACTCATCCTTTTTTATGGCTGCATAGTATTCCATGGTGTATATGTGCCACATTTTCTTTATCCAGTCTATCATTGATGGGCATTTGGGTTGGTTCTAAGTCTTCGCTATTGTAAACAGTGCTGCAATTAACATATTTGTGCATGTGTCTTTATAGTAGAATGATTTATAATCCTTTGGGTATATACCCAGTAATGGGATTGCTGGGTCAAATGGTATTTCTGGTTCTAGATCCTTGAGGAATCGCCACACTGATTTCCACAATGGTTGAACTAATTTACATTCCCTCCAACAGTGTAAAAGTGTTCCTATTTCTCCACAGCCTTGCCAGCACCTGTCGTTTCCTGACTTTTTTTTTTTTTTTTTTTGAGATGGAGTCTCATTCTGTCACCCAGGCTGGAGTGCAGTGGCATGATCTTGGCTCACTACAACTTCCACCTCCTGGGTTCCAGCAATTCTCTGCCTCAGCCTCCCGAGTAGCTGGGATTACAGGCCCCCACCACCATGCCTGGCTAATTTTTGTATTTTTAGTAGAGATGGGGTTTCACCATCTTGGCCAGGCTGGTCTTGAACTCCTGACCTCATGATCCACCCACCTTGGCCTCCCAAAGTCAGGGATTACAGGCATGAGCCACCACGCCTGGCCGTTTCTTGACTTCTTAATGGTCGCCATTCTAACTGGTGTGAGATGGTATCTCATTATGGTTTTGATTTGCATTTCTGTAATGACCAGTGATAATGAGCATTTTTTCATATGTTTGTTGGCTGCATAAATTGCTTCTTTTGAGAAGTGTCTGTTCATATCCTTTGCCCAGTTTTTGATGGGGTTGTTTGTTTTTTTCTTGTAAATTTGTTTAATTTCCTTGTAGATTCTGGATATTAGCCCTTTGTCAGATGGGTAGATTGCAAAAATTTTCTCCCATTCTGTAGGTTGCCTGTTCACTCTGATGATAGTTTCTTTTACTGTGCAGAAGCTCTTTAGTTTGATTAGATCCCATTTCTCAATTTTGACTGTTGTTGCAATTGCTTTTGGTGTTTTAGTCATGAAGTCTTTGCCCATGCCTATGTCCTGAATGGTATTGCCTAGGTTTTCTTCTAGGGTTTTTATGGTTTGGGTTTTACATGTAAGTCTTTCATCCATCTTCAGTTAATTTTTGTATAAGATGTAAAGAAGGGGTCCAGTTTCAATTTTCTGCATATGGCTAACCAGTTCTCCTAGCACCATTTATTGAATAGGGAATCCTTTCCCCATTGCTTGTTTTTGTCAGATTTGTTGAAGATCAGATGGTTGTAGATGTGTGGTGTTATTTCTGAGGTCTCTGTTCTGTTCCATTGGTCTGTATCCTGTTTTGGTACCAGTACCATGCTGTTTTGGTTACTGTAGCCTTGTAGTATAGCTTGAAGTCAAGTAGTGTGATGCCTCCAGCTTTGTTGTTTTTGCTTAGAATTGTCTTGGCTATATGGGCTCTTTTTTGGTTCCATATAAAATTTATAGTATTTTTTTCCAATTCTGTGGAGAAAGTCAGTGGTAGCTTGATGGGAATAGCACTGAATCTATAAATTACTTTGGGCAGTATGGCCATTTTCACAATATTGATTCTTTCTGTCCATGAGCATGGAATGTTTTTCCATTTGTTTGTGTTCTCCCTTATTTCCGGCAAGGAATATTTCTAATACGAGACTAGGCCTTTATTGAAGGGGTATGTGTTTCTGTGTGTGTACTGCAGTATGAGGGAACTGAACCTGTATGTACCATTCCAGGTTGGAATAGCTTTACATAACAGTGTTGGAATAACCAGAAAGAGTGATTCTGAATATATAAACTTCCAATGATCTACTATTGCCTTTTGAATAAAGTCTAAATTTCCTACTTAATATTGAGGCCATGGAGTGTTCTTCTCATTCCCTAATTTTCAATCTTTAAACTTCCCTCTATTTTCCCAGCACACCCCCTCAAGCCAGTTAAATTGGTCTCCTTAGTGTCTTCTGCTCATGCTGAGCTTATTTTACTTTCATGCCTTTCTATATACTTGCCGCTCATCCCCCTGGTACAATTGCCTCTTCCCCTCAATTTCCACCCATGTTGCAGGGCCCAACTTACTTTGTGCAATGAGTGCCCCAGTCTTCCCCAGCTTCCTATCCTCACTGCTTGCTTTAGGAAGTGGTGTTGAAGGGAAATACTTTATCAGAATTGGGCACATTCTTCTGGGTATCTCACTTTAGGAGGGGTGATTTATCTCTCTTTCTTCATTCTCCAGGTTGGGCTCTGTTACTGTTTCCCAATTCTTTCCCCTTCCCTCTTGTTTGTTTTCCTATCTATCAAGTAGGCCCAGTATAATAGCTTGAAACTTGGTATTTCCTGCAGCTGATTTATAAGATTTATGTAATTATTGTATCTGGCTGCTCCATGGATACTAAATATGTGAATGGAGCCATGGCCATCTTGCAGGGCCAAGGTGATGGAAGGGGCCTTATCCCTCTGGAAACTTCTCCACTGATTGTGGCAGCTACTGTATGTCATGAGAGCCTAAGAACGCACAAAAAAGAGAAAGGATCATAGAGGAGATCTTTGAGTCTAAATGTTGAATTTGGGGAAAGCCTTACATTTGCAGTCCTCAGGTTGCCAACTCCTTTGACAATGACTCCGATTTTTGTTGTGGCACCTGAGTTGCTGTGGTGATAGGAGGCAAGAGGAGTTGGGGAACCGGGAGAGGATGGTTGAGCCTTGGGATGAGAGAAGGGGTTTTATTTTATCTAAGTCTTTTCAAAATGTGCTGAATTTGGGACATTGTACCTTGTCTCTCAAGAGCTGCTTCAACAGGAAAGGGGGTGACCAACTATCTTGATTTGCCCAGGACTGAGGGTGTCTTGGGACATGGGACTTTGAGTCTGTGTTTTTTTTTTTTTTTTTTTTTTTTGAGACAGAGTCTCGCTCTATCTCCCAGGCTGGAGTGCAGTGGTGCAATCTCGGCTCACTGCAAGCTCTGCCTCCCGGGTTCAAGCCATTCTCCTGCCTTAGCCTCCCGAGTAGCTGATACTGCAGGTGCCCGCCACCATGCCCGGCTAATTTTTTTTGTATTTTTAGTAGAGACGGGGTTTCACTGTGATAGCCAGGCCGGTCTCAATCCCCTGACGTCGTGATCCACCCGCCTTGGCCTCCCAAAGTGCTGGGATTACAGGCGTGAGCCACCGTGCCCAGCCGGGACTTGGAGTTTTAAAACTGGACTGTTCTGGGAAAACTGGGGTGAGTCAGGAAACCTGTAAAGTTCTCTAAGATTTGAGGAGACAGTCTTGTCCACATTCTTCTCTTTATTAGCCTGGGACCTCCAAGAATGCCATAGTTACCAAGAGGGAGGGTCTTGGTCCTGGCAACAAGGGACATCTTCTTCCCGGGGAGCCGGGTCGAAGCCTTCAGTTTTCCTGCTGTCTACGTGCCAGGTGGTTGATTTCTCCTTGAAGGGAGAGTGTAGAGGGGCAAGGCCAGCCCCTGGCTGGGACCCAAGGAAGAGACTCCATGGGCAGCCTATTGGGTGAAGCATTGTTTGAGTCCTATACCTTTCCCACCCCTGGCCTCGCCTCAGCCATAATCAGGGGAACTGGAGGGAGGATCAGGTAGAAGCTGACACTTAAATCTGGCCATGCTCCACCTCTTCTTGGAGGCTCTTGCCTGTAACTCCCAGGGTCTACTCCTGTCTGCTCCTGCAGAGAGAGGCTTCCCAGGCAGAATGCAGTGCCTTGGGACTTGCCTATGTGTAAAAGAGTCATGGAGACAAAAGAAATCTGTCAAATTTGTGAACTTGGGGTAAATAAAACTCCAAGAGCACTGGGTCTGGGAGGTCCTCCATGACTCAAGGCTTGGGGCAGTGTAGTTACCGTTGCCCAAGAGGTCAGGGTTATGGCATTCCCTCTCCAACTCCAACCCTACCTCAATGCTGGAATCTTAACACCAAACAGTCATGATATGAACCCTACCCAACCACATGGAAATCCAGGCATGCTCATCACTCTGAAGGAAACTGAAATTCACCAACAACCAACCCCTGCCCTTAAGCTTTAAGTAACATTATTTATAACCCCAACTAAATCTTAAAGTGACCACAAGCATGCCAATTTGATAGCTAAAATATTGTTATGCCTAAATTTCCTCTGGTTCTGATCCCAGCTTACCTGTAGTAATAACCAGACTGTGACTTAAACTTACCACAAACATTACCCATACACCAGCTTAGGTCTAATATGAACTAAACTCTAACTCCAATTTAATTGAGTAACACAAATGAAATCCGAACTCCAATCTTTAGTCTCCCATTCTAACACTAACCCTAAAATAATTCTAATATTTCTAACAAGATTTATCCAAACTCTTATTTATTTATTTATTTACATGGAGTCTCACTCTGTCACTCTGGCTGAGTGCAGTGGCATGATCTTGGCTCACTGCAACCTCCACCTCCTGGGTTCAAGTGATTCTCCTGCCTCAGCCTCCCGAATGGCTGGGATTACAGGCATGCACCACCATGCCTGGCTAATTTTTTTGTATTTTTAGTAGAGACAGGGTTTCACCATGTTGCTCAGTCTGGTCTTCAACTCCTGACCTCAAATGATCTGCCTGCCTCGGCCTCCCAAAGTGTTGGGATTACAGGCGTAAGCCACCGCACCTGGCCCAAACCCTTAAATTTATCCCAAATATACTACTAATAACAACCAGCCCAAATTACAAAATTTACATAATTGTAATTCAATCATAAATTTGCCTGATCATTTCTTAATTCTCCCTAACCCTAATCCTAACCTACCATAACTGAACCCCATCCTTAGCCATAGCCTGAGACCTAATCTTAACCCAATTCTAACCATTCAATCCTAATCTTTTCCTAACTTCTATCATAAGCCTGAACTAGTCTAACCTTGGCCAAATTCAAATCCAGCTGTTGGGAGTTTAAAAGTGACTTGTGCATGTTCTGGCTATTAAGCCATTTTCCTGAGACGTGGAATACATGGGCAATAGGGGATAGATGTTTCCCTCTTCAGATTCCGTCCCATTCTTTGGTCTAAGTGGATCCTGAAGATGTTCTCCTGGGCTGAGGAGGGCAGGTGCAGACACACTGGCCATGAAGAAGCTTAAAAGGTCAAGAATCTAGGAACACTTGGAACTAACATAGCTCTCACTTGGTGCTTCTGGGGATTAGCCTCTTATAAGTACAGGTGGCAAATAAGGCTGTATTCCTTTACGTGGTAACATCTAGGAACTTTTATATTACTACTATTTTGAGATAGGGTCTTGCTCTGTTACCCAGGCTGGAGTGCAGTGGCACAATCATAGCTCAATGTCAGCCTCAACCTCCTGGGCTCAAGTGATTCTCCTGCTGCAGCCTCCCGAGTAGCTGGGACTACAGGCGTGCACCACCACGCCTGGCTAATTTACTATTTTATTATTATTATTATTATTTTGAGATGGAGTCTTGCTCTGTAGCCCAGGCTGGAGTGCAGTGGCGTGATCTCGGCTCACTGCAAGCTCCGTCTCCCGGGTTCACGCCATTCTCCTGCCTCAGCCTCCTGAGTAGCTGGGACTAGAGGCTCCCCCCACCATGCCTGGCTAATTTTTTTTTTTTTTGTATTTTTAGTAGAGTTGGGGTTTCACCGTGTTAGCCAGGATGGTCTCAATCTCCTGACCTCGTGATCCGCCCGCCTCAGCCTCCCAAAGTGCTGAGATTACAGTTGTTATTATTATTTTTAACTTTTAAGTTCAGGGGTAGTACACGTGCAGGATGTGCAGGTTTGTTACGCAGGTAATGTGTGTCATGGGGGTTGGTTGCACAGATTATTTTATTACCCAGATATTAAGCCTAATATCCATTAGTTATTTTTTTTTGCTTCTCTCTCTCCTCCTACCCTCCACCCTCCAATCAGCCCCAGTGTGTGTTGTTCCCCTCTATATGTCCGCATGTTCTCATCGTTGAGCTCCCACTTATAAGTGAGAACATGTGGTGTTTGGTTTTCTGATCCTGTGTTAGTTTGCTGAGGATAATGGTCTCTAGCTCCATCCATGTCCCTGCAAAGGATATCATCTCCTTCTTTTTTATGACTGCATAGTATGCCATCATGCCCGGCTTATTTTTAACAATTTTTTTTTTGTAGAGACGGGGCAGGCGGCGGAGGGGGGGGGGTCTCCCTGTGTTGCCCAGGCTGGTCTTGAACTCCTGCCTTGGCCTCCCAAAGTGCTGGGGTTACAGGCGTGAGCCATTGCACCCAGCTGAACGTTTATGTTTTGAATGTTGAAGAACCTTCAACAGGCAGTGCAACAGCAGTGCAACAGGCACATTCAACAGGCTGTGCAACAGCAACATTAGCCTGGTCTAGGGTCTGGCTCTAGGTCTAAACCTAGATGAACCCGAAGTCTTTTTCTCCCTGCCATAAGCTTTCATTTCCCTCTTTACTGTCCCTTAAACATTGACGAGACATCCAAGCCAGAGGAACATCCCATCTTTACCGACAGTGACAGGGGGCAGAAAGAGGCCCTGACCTCCTCATCCCCTCATAGTCAGACCTACCCAGCCTCCCTGGACCAATCACTGGGGCCCCTGCCCTGGACAGTGGAATCGGCTCCAGGTCCGCCTGAGGGCCTCCTTGACTTCCTTGTTGCGGAGGCTGTAGATGAGTGGGTTGAGAGCCGGGATGACCAGGGTATAGAACACAGAGGCCATCTTGTCAGTGTCCAGGGCATAGCTGGAGCTGGGGCGCAGGTACATGAAATTGAGTGTCCCATACATCATGGCCACGGCTGTGAGGTGGGAGCCACAGGTGGAGGCTGCTTGCCAACTGCCCTCGACCAAGCGTATGCGGATCACAGCCCCAGCAATGAGGCCATAAGACACCGTGATAGCTAACACCGTGGCTGTCTGGATGAAGCCGCAGATGGCGAAGAGAAGGAGTTCATTGAGACTGGTGTCACTGCACGAGATGGCCAGCAGTGGAGGGATATCGCAGAAGAAGCTATTGATCTCCCGGGAGCGGCAGAAGCTCAGGCGGTAGGTGAGGGTTGTGTGAACAAAGGCGCTCACTGCCCCACCCAGGCCTGATGCCCCCAGCAAGGCCAGGCATAGACGCTGTGACATAGCTGTTGTATAGAGAAGTGGGTTTCTGATGGCCACGTAGCGGTCATAGGCCGTGGCTGCCAGCAAGCAACACTCGGTGTCAGCCAGACCTGCAAAGACAAACATCTGGAGGGCACAGGCTGTGTAAGGGAGGGTGGCTCGGGGCAGCAGCAAGTCCACTAGCATCTTGGGGCCGATGGCGGAGGAATAGCAGGCATCCAGCAGGGAGAGGTTGGCCAGGAAGAAGTACATAGGTGTATGGAGCCAGGCATCCATGCGGATCAGCAGCGCCATGCTCACGTTTCCCAGCAGGCTCACCAGGTAGACAGGCAGGCAGGTCAGGAAGAGGGCCACATGCAGGTCCCAGTGATTTGTGATGCCCAGGAGGATGAATTCAGCAGGGGCAACTGCGGCCTGGGTGAGGTTCTCTGAGTTCATCCTACTGGACAGATACTGAGAAGAGGCAAAGCAGGTGGGAGGTAAGAGAAAGGGCAAGGCCATGGCCAGGGAGAAGAAAGCATGCTGTACTGGGAATTAGATAGGCTTGGGTTTCGGCCACCTGCACAACAAAATTGCTATGTGACCTTGGGCAAGCCACGTAACTTCTCAAAACCTGTTTCTAACTCTTAGAAGTCATCGCAGAAGTCTTTTTTGTTTTTTAAGATGGAGTTTTGCTCTTGTTACCCAGGCTGGCGCGCAAAGGCGCGATCTCAGCTCACCACAACCTCCACCTTCTGGGTTCAAGTGATTCTCCTGCCTCAGCCTCCCAAGTAGCTGGGATTACAGGCACGTGCCACCACGCCCGGCTAATTTTATATTTTTAGTAGAGATGGAGTTTCTCCATGTTGGTCAGGCTGGTCTCAAACTCCCGACTTCAGGTGATCCGCCCACCTCGGCCTCCCAGAATGCTGGGATTACAGGCGTTAGCCACTGTGCCTGCCCCATCTTTTTTTTTTTTTTTTTTTTTTTGAGATGGAGTCTTGTTTTGTCGCCCAGGCCAGAGTGCAGTGGCACAGTCTTGGCTCCCTGCAAACTCCGCCTCCTGGGTTCAAGTGATTTTCCTACCTCAGCCTCCCGAGTAGCTGGGACTACAGGCCCCACCACCATGCCTGGCTAATTTTTGTATTTTTTAGGTAGAGACAGGGTTTCACCATGTTGGTGGCCAGGCTGGTCTTCAACTCCTGATCTCAAGTGATCTGCCCACTCCAGCTTCCCAAAGTGTTGGGATTACAGGTGTGAGCCACCATGCCCGGCCTTTTTTTTTTTTTTTTTTTTTTTTTTTTTTTTTTTTAGAGACACAAGGTCTCACTACGTTGCCCAGGCTGAACTAAAATTCCTGGGCTTAAGTGATCCTCCTGCCACCTCAGCCTCCCAAGCAGCTGGGATTATAGGCATGCTCCACCACACCCACAGGGGTCTTGTCCCTCTTATTCATTTTTGTGTCTACAGCACTGAGAGCATTGCCTAGCACATAGCTGGTACTCAAAAAAGATTTGTTAAATGAATGAATGGGATGATATTTAGTGTTCAGCCAATGATTGAAAACTTTGTGACTCTATATGCATTCTCCTCTCCAGTTTTCCAGGTAAGAAAAGAGACAGTGGAATGAGCAGAAATAATCTTCAGATCCAAGGGGCACCCGGCCACGGGTTTTGAGGTTTGCTAGGACGGACATCTTTCCTTTGGAGTAAGATCGGAGAAAGGAGTAGCCTGGTATCTTGGGAAAACAGTGGGGAGTAGAAAGAACAGAGAATGTGAATATATTCCTGAGCTGGATTCTTGGCCTCTCTGAGCCTCACTGTTCTCATCTGGATAATGGGGGAAAGCTGCAAGGATTCAATGAGATAATGCATGTAAAGCTTCTCACACAGGGCCTAGCACACGCAGGCATTTAACAAAGGCCCTGTGAATGGAAATGAATTGAGCTGGATGCTTTGGCTCCAAACTGGAAGGAGGCAACTTTATGGCAATCAAAAGTAGTATAATTCCCAGAAAATGCGATGTTGCTTCACATTCCTGTGCCTTGCATTTGTCCTCTTTGCCTGGAACCCATTTCCTCCTTTTGTGTTTGGTAAAAAGTATCTCCAATGTGAAGCGTTCTCTGATCTGTCCCTTAAAACTAAACATTTTTCTTGTCTGTGGCCTGCTGCACTGGAGCATACAGTAGTTCCCCCTTATCTATGGGGAATACGTTCCAAGACCCAAGACCCCCTGTGGATGTGTGAAATCACAAATCATACTGAACCCTATATGTGCGATTTTTTTCACTATACATTCATATCCATGATAAAGTTTAATTTATAAATGAGGCATACTAAGGGATAACAACAATAATAATAAAATAGAACAGTTATAACAATGAACTATAATACAAGTTATGTGAGTGTGGTCTCTGTTTCTCTCTGTCCCTCAAAATATCTTACTTTTGGGCCAGGTGCGGTGGCTCACGCTTGTAATCCCAGCACTTTGGGAGGCCGAGGCGGGCAGATCACGAGGTCAGGAGATCGAGACCATGGTGAAACCCCGTCTCTACTAAAAATACAAAAAATTAGCCGGGCGTGGTGGTGGGCGCCTGTAGTCCCAGCTACTTGGAGAGGCTGAGGCAGGAGAATGGCGTGAACCCGGGAGGCGGAGCTTGCAGTGAGCCGAGATTGCGCCACTGCACTCCAGCCTGGGTGACAGAGTGAGACTCCGTCTCAGAGAAAAAAAAAATCTTGCTTTTTGTTTTATTTATATATATATATATATTGTTTGTTTGTTTTTTGTTTTTTTTTTTTTTTTTTTTTTTTTTTTTGAGATGGAGTCTCACTCTGTCACCCAGGCCGGAGTGCAGTGGTGTGATCTCGGCTCACTGCAAGCTCCACCTCCCAGGTCCAAGTGATTCTCCTGCCTCAGCCTCGTGAGTGGCTGGGACTACAGGTGTGTGCTACCATGCCCAGCTAATTTTTTGTATTTTTAGTAGAGATGGGGTTTCACCACGTTGGCCAGGTTGGTCTCGAACTCCCGACCTCAGGTGATTTGCCCGTCTTGGCCTCCCAAAGTGCTGGGATTACAGGCATGAACCACTGTACCCAGCCTGTTTTTAATAGTTTCGGGTCATAGTTGACTGCAGGTAACTGAAACTGCAGAAAGCAAAACTGTGGGTAAAGGGGAACAGCTGCTGTACCTCTCTCATGCTGCTTCGCCAATTCTATTGCAGATATCTTTTACATGTGTATCTCCTGTGAACTTTGAGCTCCTTGATTCAATATTCATTCAACAAAGTTTTATTGAGTATTACTATGTGCTAAGAATGCCCCATAATTCATTTTTGTATCTCCAGGGTGAGGTATATAATCAGAGCTAAAAATATGTTAGTTGAGTCCATCACACAGTGAACAAGAGTATAGACATTAGCAGCGTGAACACTTGCTTTTGAGTCCTAGTTCCACAACTTTCTGGTGTGTAACTTCAGGCAAGTCACTTCACCTTCCTTAACTTTGGTTTTCTCCTTGCAAAGTAGGAATCATAATATCTCTGTTCTAAGAGGCAATAGGTGTGCAGGAAGGGGCCCGGAGCTGAATAAGTTCTTCTTTCCCTCCTTTTAAGAGAAATTTAGACGTTTGGGACTTACCTGTGCCCAGTGAGGATGGTGAAAATCTCCTACAAAGCACAGATTGGATGAAAAATTTTGACAATATCACGTTGGTGGGGTTGTGCTTGTGGAAATGTAAATTGGGACATTTCCGACCACTGCGCATGCCCCAGTGTCTTAAGCTACTCAGTTTGCTATAACAAAATGCCAATAGACTGGGTGGCTTAAACAACAGACATTTATTTATCATGGTCCTGGAAACTGGGAAGTCTGTGGTTAGCATGTCAGCATGGTTGGGTTCTAGTGAGAGCCCTCCTTCTGGCTTGTAGATGGCCACCTTCCTACTGTATTGTCACAGGGTGGGGACAGAGAGACAGAGAAAGCTCCCTGGTTTCTTATAAGGGTACTAATCCCATTATCATAGATGCCACCATAATGACCTAATTAGGTTTAGACCTAATTACCTCCCAAAGGCTCCTTCTCCAAATACCATCATATTGGGGGTTAGAATTTCAACATGAATTTTTGGGGGATGTAAACATTCAGTCCATAGCACCTGGTAATTCCACTACTTGGTGTTTACTTTTGAAAACCCTCTCATGTATACAGAAGGAGACGAGGGATCATGCATTCCTGGACTATTTGTAATGGCTAAATAAATGTTAGTCAAACCTAAATGTTTATCAATAGGCTCATGGGAGTTAAACAGGAATGGAGTCAACCTCTATATAACGATATAGAGAAATCTCAAGAACATATTGAGATCAAAACATAATTTTCAGAAAAAATATACGGATTGATGAAAAAACTCATAACATATATATATATATATATATATTTTTTTTTTTTTTTTTTTTTTTTTTTTGAGACGAAGTCTTGCTCTTTCGCCCAGGCTGGAGTGCAGTGGCGTAATCTCGGCTCACTGCAATCTCTGCCTCCCGGGTTCACGCCATTCTCCTGCCTCAGCCTCTCCGAGTAGCTGGGACTACAGGCGCCTGCCACCACGCCCGGCTAATTTTTTGTATTTTTTTAGTAGAGACGGGGTTTCACCGTGGTCTCGATCTCCTGACCTTGTGATCCGCCCGCCTCGGCCTCCCAAAGTGCTGGGATTACAAGCGTGAGCCACCGCGCCCGGCCAACATATATTTTTTTAATGTATGTGTATATAAGACATACTGCTGGCTGCTCCAAACAGAGATGGGGCTCCAGCTAAAAGACCTGAGGGCATTTCAGAGGATTTCATGGCCTTTGCATCCTGCTATATCAGCGCTGGTCCTTCTTATCTTTTAAAATTCAGCTTGGGGTCATCTTTATCTGAGCACCCAACTGCCCAACCTCTCATGCTAGAACTCCACTCACCAGTCTCTCTGCATCATATCATTATTCCATTGTTGTATAATTACCTACATGTTTATCTCCTCTCACCTGATCAAGCATCTTAAGATCTGGGACTGTGCTTAATTCACCCCCCTGTCCATAGGCATACAGGATTTTAGGTATCTTCCCCCTTCTCATTGGTGTGTCACTGGTGGAGGTCAGACAGCCTCCAGGGGTACAGAAACAGGGAGTTCCAGCTCTACTCAACTACCTGTTTTCCAAGAATGAAGTCTGCTTGCTACCTGGCTGAAGTTCTGCACACAGAACCCAGTTGGTGGCCAACCCCTTTGTATTTCAGTCTGTCCACATGGAAAGCAAACGCAACTCATCTTTACCAAGTGAGGAGCAGAGGTGCTTTGAGTGCCTCTCAATTTCTCCATCTGTAAAATAGGGACAATGAGACTTCAGGACTTTTAAGGTACTTTGAACGTTTTGGGTACAAGTACCCACAAACTTCAGTTAAGTAGGTATTGTGGAGTATGTGTGCTTGTGCACACAAAACATAGAATTAATTCTCCATTAACGTCTCTCTCTCTTGCCTTACTACACAGGAGGAGCAATATTGACATTCTAGGGTTGTGTACATCAGTGTGGGGCTTGCTAATAAAAGAGGAGGACTCAGGTTTTCATAAGGAGCAACTTCTGCGTTTGCTCTTTGATGCTAATCAATGCTAGAAAGGAACTGGAAAACTTCAGTTTCCTGCACTTTTAGGTTCCTGGTTGCCTCTAGTTGACTCTCTTGTCTTTTTGAATCGTTCCCACATTCCTACTTCTGTCTGACTCCATATTTCTCTTTCAGTCCCTGAGATTAAAGCTTATGAAGTCTGTCTATGTACCTATTTATGTATGCATGTATGTATGTATGTGTTTATCAATCTATCAATCACTTAGATATCAATCCATTTTTAATTACATACTCAACAAGCATTTTTTAACTACCTATTATGGGACAGGCACTCTATGAGCACAAGGGATACAGATGTCACTATAACACATCTGTCATTGCTCTCATGGAACTTTCAGGCTGGTGGGAAGAGAGAGCTCTCAATCAAATAACCACGCACGTACAATTACAAACTAACATATATATGATCTGAAGGAGAGGAACACATTTCTCTCTTTCTCCTCAGCTTACTGAATGGCATACGATGGTCATTGATTGATTGATGATTGCATTAACGATCTCATTTGATACCTATCACATCCTTATGAAGCAGATACTTTTATATCTACTCATAGATGAAGAAATCCAAGCCCAGAGAAGCGTCTTTTACTTTTGAGGGTGACTCTGTTCCCACCCTCTCCTTTTGTAGCCAGTGGGCCACCCACCTGTTGTGCCTCTGCAGTACCCTTGTGCTGGTCCACTTCACTCCGAGGACTGCCATGTCCCTGGTCCAAGCCCCACTCATGTGATCATCTGTGAGCTTCCCAGCTGGTCTCCATGCTGACCACATCTTCCCCTCTCCACTCTGCTTCTCAAGCCTTGTCTAAGCATTTTACTCTGACTGTGCATTAGATAACTCTGAACACTTTGCCAAGGGTCTCCACAAAAACACTTTTCTAATATTGTTTCTTCTGTGCAAACCTTTGCCCTAGTCCCGTCTCCTTATTATTCACTCTTCTCCGCTGTCTTTGATGCTGGGCCTACTTATTACTATCTTTTGAAACTCTTTTGAAATTATTGCCCCTGTCTAGAATCCCTTTTTTCCTTTTCTTCCCTGTATTAGTTTGTTCTCATGCTGCTATAAAGAACTGGCCAAGACTAAGTAATTTATAAGGGAGAGAGGTTTAATTGACTTACAGTTCCACGTGGCTGGGGAGGCTTCAGGAAACTTACAGTCATGGCAGAAGGGGAAGCAAACATGTCTTTCTTCACATGATTGCAGGAACGAGAAGTGCCAAGCAAAAGAGGGAAAAGCCCCTTATAAAACAATCAGATCTCGGCCGGGCGCAGTGGCTCACGCTTGTAATCCCAGCACATTGGGAGGCTGAGGCAGGCAGATCACGAGGTCAGGAGATTGAGACCATCCTGGCTAACTCGGTGAAACCCCGTCTGTACTAAAAATACACACACACACACAAAATTAGCCAGGTGTGGTGGCGGGCGCCTGTAGTCCCAGCTACTTGGGAGGCTGAGGCAGGAGAATGGCGTGAACCTGGGAGGCAGAGCTTGCACCGAGCCGAGATCGCGCCACTGCACTCCAGCCCTGGGCAACAGAGTGAGACTCCGTCTCAAAAAAAAAAAAAAAAAAAATCAGATCTCATGAAAACTCACTATCACGAGAACAGTAGTGTGAGGGTAACCTTCCCCATGATTCCATTACCTCCCACCAGGTCCCTCCTATGACACATGGGGATTATGGGAACTACAATTCAAGATCAGATTTGGGTGGGGACAAAGCCAAACCATATTGTTCCCCTATTCAAGTTCCTAGCTAACACCTTTTTTTTTTTTTTTTGAGGTGGAGTCTTGCTCTGTCACCTAGGCTGGAGTACAATGGCATGAACTCTGCTCACTGCAACCTCCACCTCCCAGGTTCAAGTGGTTCTCCTGCCTCAGCCTCCTGAGTTACTGAGATTACAGTCATGAACCACCAGACCCAGCTGATTTTTGTATTTTTCATAGAAACGGGATTTCACCATGTCGGCCAGCTGGTCTTGAACTCCTGACCTCAGGTGATCCACCTGCCTCAGCCTCCCAAAGTGCTGGGATAACAGGCATGAGCCACCACGCCCAGGCCCTAGCTAACATTTAAGCCCGATTTAATTTGTGTCTTCTCTGTGAATCTATACCCAGCCATTGCAATCTACTTTGGCTTAATATTAAGGGACTTGTGATATTTTCTGCCACAGTATCACTTTAGTTTCATGCATTCACCACCCCAAGAGGTATTCACTCTTAAAATAAGTTGGATTCTGCAGTTGAACATAGGCTGCCATCAAATGGAGTGGTTATAACACAGTCTGATTGGTTGGAGCCATTAGGTGAGAGATGGAGTTTGTATTAAAGATGATGCTGTCACCCCATCCTGTGAGCAAAGCAGACATAGCTAGTCAATCAAGCTACTCATTCTCACTGAACTCGGACTAGCCTTAGAATCCTTCTTATCTCAGTGCTTGTGGAAGTCACTGCCTGAGGGTTGGGGTTTGTAGGAGAGGTGCATCATCTTTGTTATCCTTCGGTTAGGTGCATGCCTTCTCTGCAGTTCAACCTCCCCTTTTGCAATCCTGAGTTTTTCATAACATTTCCCAATGAAAAAAATCTTTAAAAATTAAATTTAATATTAATAATAAATATGAGCACATCGTTAGAAGTTAGTGTTTTCTACTTTGCTCTCTTTTTGTTATTTATTTTTAGGAGCAATATAATGCACTGTAAAAAATTCAAGAGGCACCAAAGGGTATTTAATAAAAAACAACTCTTCCGCCCACCTTGCTTCTGAGTCTTCTATTCCTGCTCTCTAGAGGGGACAGCTGCTAGCAGTTTCTTGTGTATCCTTCCAGAATTATTTTATAAATGCACAGACATATATGTTATATTTATTTTAAAACTTGTATGTTAGCATATAAATGGAAATACTAAGCCAAAGAGTACATGTACTTTATTTTATAGATATTATCACATTGCTCTTAAATAATGATGTACTAATTTATATTTCCACTAGCAATACATAAGAGTATATGCTTTCCAACATTCTCCATAATACTGTTTTCAGATGTTTTGATCTTTGCCTAATGATATATAAAAGTACCTCATTGTAGCCTTAATTTACATTTATCTTATTATGAATGAGAATGAACATTATTTCATAAACTTAAGAATCACTTGTATTTCTTCTTTTGTGAATTCTCTGTTCATATTCTTTGCCAATTATCTGTTGAGTTTTTGGTCTTTGTTGCTATTAATTAATTATTATTATTATTTTTGAGATGGAGTCTTGTTCTGTGGCCCAGGCTGGAGTGCAGTGGTGTGATCTTGGCTCATTGCAACCTCCACTTCCTGGGTTCAAGCGATTTTCATGCCTCAACCTCCTGAGTAGCTGGGACTACAGACACATCCCACCACACACAGCTAACTTTTATATTTTTCATAGAGATAGGGTTTCGCCATTTTGGCCAGGTTAGTCTCAAACTCCTGACCTCAGGTAATCTACCTGCCTTGGCCTCCCAAAGTGCTGGGATTATAGGTGTGAGTTATTGTGCCCAGCCTGTTGCTATTAATTTAGAGTAACTCTTTACATTTTGTGGACATTAGCTCTTTGTGATATAAATTATATAATTACATATATATTTCTATTTTGTCATGAGTCTTTTGACTCTATGGTTCTTTTTCTTTATGAAAAGTACATTTTAATTTATTTAATTGAATTTGTAAATTCTTATTTTATTAGTTTTAGGTTTTATGTTATACATAGAAGCCCTCTTTCCATTCTAAGATTATAAAAATATTCTCCCATGCTTTTCTTCTAGTACTTTCATAGTTTCACTTTTTTAGATGGTTAAATATTTAGTCTACCTGGAATTTATATTGTGCAAGTTGTAAAGTGAGGATCCAACTTAATTTTTTTTCACCAAAAAATTCAGCAGAAAGAATAGGCAGAAGGTTACTCAGAGTTCGACATTATGGTAAAATTGTGAGGCATATCCTCCTCTCAGCTGTAAGCTCTGTGAAGGTGGAGGCGGTATCTCTTTTACTATTATTGCCAAGCACCTGGTACATCACAGGTGCTCAGTGAATTCTTGTGTAATCATGAAGGTAATTCCGTTATATACTCACTAGAACTGGCTGAAGTGCATTCCATTCTGCAACAGAGAGACTTCAGCCCACCCACCCTCACCTCTAGGATCAGAGTAACCAACAGTGGAAGGGAAGGGAGAAGGAAGAAAGGAAGGAAATAAGGAAGGAAGGCAGGAAGGAAGGAAATCAGGCACATAAAGGCAAAACCTTTCTTCAGCTACAGAAGCAGTCTCAACACAGGCTTCCAATGAGCATGCTCTTCACATTCCTGGGGAAGAATTATCCTAACTTATGGTGACCAACAGCCCCAGTTTGCCTGGAACTAAGGAGTTTCCTGGGACACATGGCTTTCAGGGCTAAAGCTGGAACAGTCCCAAGCAAACCAGGACTCCCCTCCCCTCTCCTCCCCTCCTTCCTTTCTTTTTAGATGGAGACTTGCTCTTGCCACCTAGGCTGGAGTGCAATGGTGCGATTTTGGCTCACTGTAACCTCCGCCTCCTGGGTTCAAGCGATTCTCCTGCCTCAGCCTCCTGAGTAGCTGGGATTACAGGTGCCTGAGACCACACCCAGCTAATTTTTTGTATTTTTGTAGAGATGGGATTTCAACATGTTGGCCAGGCTAGTCTCAAACTCCTGACCTCAGGTGACCCACCTGCCTTGGCCTCCCAAAGTGCTGGGATTACAGGCATGAGCCACCATGCCCAGCCACATATGCCTGATTTTCTGTCTCCTACAAAATTTACTGAGTACAGCCTGGCCCAGTCAGGATCAATGTATGTTGGCTTCTAGCCTTCATTTCTCCCACCGCTGCTGCTACCTCTTAAGCATTTTCACTTGGTGGTGCAGCTGGTGGGTGGCATGGCTGGGATTCCCACGTGGTTCTTCTGACCTCAGCTCCAGCTGCCTGTCCCTTTGCTTCCCTGGTTAGGAGTATCCTTCCTTGAAGGTAAAAAAACTGAGTTCCAAAGAAAGAAGAGAAGAGATTTGTCCCAAGATACATAGTTATGAAGGAGTAGAGTTGGGGCTTGAACTCAGATGTCTCAGCTCCAAATCAAGTTCTTGTCTTAAATGCTATCTCTGCGTGGAAACCCTATTTAGGTCTCTTAATAGATTACCAAGCTAGTTGTTGCCACTGTCTTTCCTCAGTTGCCACTGTCTTTCCTCATCTTTGGATTGAGCAGTTTAGACTGATAAGCAGTTCCCACTCTACTGTGTGGACTGGTGTCATTAGAATTACTACTGGAGCTTTGTGAAAAAATAGATTGCTACACACAGTGCCCAGATATCCTAAATAATTGATGCAGAGTGGGGCTTGGAAATCTGTAGTTGGAAAAAATGTTCCAGGTGATTCTGATAAGCAGCTGATTTGGGACCCTCAAGCAGTGTGCTTCCCAACCTTTAGGGTGCATAGGAATCAGCTGGAGATAGTATTTAAATACAGTGCCTGCCTCAGGACTGCTCTGAAAATTCTGCCTTTCTAACAAACTCCTAGGTGTTTGTTGATGCTGCAGCCTGGGCACCGCTTGCGTGGTAAGACCCTAGGTGATATTGGATAGTATTTCCAGCTTTGATATCTTAGGATTTCAGCTTTCTGGAGGGTTCCTTAGCCTCTTCCTGCTAGCTTTCTGCTGAACTCTGTCTTGACTTATCCTCTGCTCTCCAGGCCCCACTGTACTCATAAACGCATTTAAGTCCGGTGGGGCTGGCCTCCTGGCATTTCTCAATATGTGGCTTGCCCTTTTTTTTTTTCTTCTTTCTTTTGAGACGGAGTCTCGCTCTGTCACCCAGGCTGGAGTGCAGTGGCGCGATCTCGGCTCACTGCAAGCTCCGCCTCCCAGGTTCACGCCATTCTCCTGCCTCAGCCTCTCCGAGTAGCTGGGACTACAGGCGCCCGCCACCACTCCCGGCTAATTTTTTGTATTTTTAGTAGAGACGGGGTTTCACCGTGGTCTCGATCTCCTGACCTCGTGATCTGCCTGCCTCGGCCTCCCAAAGTGCTGGGATTACAAGCGTGAGCCACCGCGCCCGGCCTGGCTTGCCCTTTTCTTAACAAGCGCAAGTCCTTAGATCATCCTCCCCTGGACACAGACATTTAATATGTCTTGGTTCAGACAGCAGCTGCTGTCATTGCAATGGCATGTGGTTACTGGATTGTTAGGACATACCTAGATAGTGGAGGTGGGTGGGGAGTTCTTTCAGCAGAGCAGCTTCAGTGCAGCCTGTGGCATGAGACTGGCAGGGGGAGGTAGCCGGGACATGCCCTAGTCCAGCGGTAGTAGCAGGGGGACTTATAGTCTTTGTAGCCCCTGAGGGAATGGCTCTTTCTGTTTTCTTCCTGCCTCCTCCTTCCCTTTCCACTGTCCCAGAGTCCATGGAGACTCTTTCCACATCTTTTGGGGACCTTGTGACAGATGGTGGCTGGCGAATGCCGGGATGGCTCACACTTTGGTGCCTGGGGAGGTTGGAGAAATTTGGCTCTGTGTGGGGAAGACAATCATATTCCTCAGTAAGAGGAAATCCCTCTGGCTCACCTTCCTCATCCATTGTTTAGCACGCTGTCTTATATTTATTTACTTATTATTATGCACTACAATAGTTGAAACCCTTCTTCACAAACCCACATTCTTCTTGCGATTCTCCTAATATGTCACAGTGGTCCTCTTGCCTGAAATGTCTTGCCCCTTCCTTGTCTACCTGGTCCTGTTTGTTGCAAAACCAGCTCAAATATTACTATCTGCAGGAAGCCTTCCTGCCTCTGCGACAGGGGTACTCTTTCCCTCTGTGCGTCTTTGACATGTATATATAATAACATGAATCTGACGTAAGGAAACAGATGACTGTGTCTGATGCTGTCCTAGACTCAGAGCAACCTGAGGCTAGGACTTAGCCTGGAGTAAGTGCTCAGGAAATTAACTGTTGGAGACAGGCCCAGGCTTAGGCAATTCTTAGAAGCTGTCAGGATTAAAAACTACTTGTAATGTCCATCTAGGATTGGGAACTACTCTCCAAGAGATCAGAATGGATGGCTAAGTGGCTCAGGCTGTGGGGAATAAATGACTATGGGGTGGGAAGCTGCAACCTGGCTAACTTGTCCTTTACGTTAGCAAAATGTTCTTTAGTTCACATAAGTAGCATTTATTATATTTTACTATGTTCTGGGCTTAAGTTTAAGAGCTTGGAATACAACAGTGAACAAGCCATGGCCTTTTTTTTTCATAGAGCCTGCAGGGAGAGTCAGAATTAACTAAACAGAAGTGTGGGGGAAAGTGTGTCAGGTGGGAATAATGGCATGCGGAAAGGCCTGGGGGTGGGAATGCAAATGGCGCATTTGAAGACTTGAAAGAAGACCAGGTGGGACTGGAGCTCAGAGAGTGATGGAGAGAAAGGTGTGACTGACCCTAGAGATTTTTCATTGAGAGCTACAAATAAAATCCTAAGTACCCCCAACCAGCTGAATGGACCCCCTTCTTGGCCAAGGGGATCCCAGAGAAACCTTAAAAGTTTCCAGGCCATGATGGGACAGGAGGTGGGACATGCCTCATTATACCTCTTTCCTTTTGTGGTTTAGACACAAAATGACCAGCATTAATGTTAAAATAGAGGTCACAAGATTGAGGCAACGGACTCTGTGGCAATAAGATACAAACTTATAAACGAGACTTACGCCGGGCAGGAGTTAAGTCCCTTGAAAGAATAAAGTATGTTCTAACTGCCACAAGGTTTTTCTTTTTCTCTGGCAGCTGAACAAACACTGGCCTTAAGATAAGCAATATTAAAACAATTGCAGCTCCACCAACTGCTTGATGCTGGCTGACTGACCATAACGACAGCTTTGATTGGACAAGAGACTGATTTCAATAATTTTCTCCAACTAAAAGAACACCAACCATGGACTGGTTCTGGCTAGTCCATGGAGGCTGCACACTGCCTTCATGTCCCTGCTTCACTATTTTTTTTTTTTTTTTTAAACAGAGATAGGGTCTTGCTCTGTCACCCCGCCTAGAGTGCAGTAGTGTGATCATAGCTCACTGTAGCCTCAAAGTCCTGGGCTTAAGTCATCCTCCCATCTCAGCCTCCAGAATAGCTGGGACTATAGGCATGTGCACTGTGCCCAGCTGATTTAATTTTTTTTTTTAGTTTTAGAGATGAGATCTTATTATGCTGCTCAGGCTGGTCTCAAACTCCTGTCCTCAAGCCATCCTCCCATCTCAGCCTCCCGAGAAGCTCGAATTGTAAGCATGAGCCATTGCGCCTGGTTTACCATTGGATTTTTTTTTTTTTTCTTTTTTTTAAAGACGAAATCTTGCTCATCACCCAGGCTGGAGTGCAGTGGTGTGATCTCAGCTCACTACAACCTCTGCCTCCTGGGTTCAAGTGATTATTCTGCCTCAGCCTCCTGAGTAGCTGGCATTGTAGCAGGACAAGCCGCAGACAAAACCTCTCAGACACTGAGTTGTAGAAGGAAGGGCTTTATTCAGCTGGGAACATCGGCAAGCTACTGCCTTAAAATCCGAGCTCCCCGAGTGCACAATTTCTGTCCCTTTTAAGGGCTCACAACACTAAAGATTTCACATGAAAGGGTCGTGATTGATTTGAGCAAGCAGGCGGTACGTGACAGGGGCTGCATGTACCGGTGGTCAGAGAGAAACAGAACAGGGCAGGGAGTTTCACAATGGTCTTCTATACAATGTCTAGAATCTATGAATGACATTGGTTTCTAAGTTATGAGTTGATTTTTAACTACTGGGTTTAGGCCAGGCAGGCCCAGGCCTGGTTTTGGGCCTGGAGCGAGGCTGCCTGTCTTTGGTTTTACTTCCTTGTTGTTTTTTCTTAAAACAGGTACTGAGTATAAAACAATATAACATAATATGAGAGGGTCTTTCTCTTCCTTCAGCATTACAGGTGACTGACATCACAACCGGCTAATTTTTGTACTTTTAGTAGAGACACAGTTTTGCCATGTTGGCCAGGCTGGTTTTGAACTCCTGGCCTCAAGTTATCCACCTGTCTTGGCCTCCCAAAGTGCTGGGATTATAAGTGTGAGGCACCACACCTGGCCTTACCATTGGAATTTTGATGAAGACTGGATTGACTCTGTAGGTTGCTGTGCATAGTATGGACATCTTAACAATATTAATTCCTCTGGTCCATAAAAACTGGGTATCTTTCCCTTTATTTGTGTCTTTTTCAATTTCTTTCATAAATATTTTGTAGTTTTTAGTGTACAGGTCTTTTATCCTCTTGGTTAAATTGATTCCTATAGACTTGATTGGTTTTGATGCTATTGTAAATGGGATTATTTTCTTTCTTTTTTTTTTTCAGATAGTGTACTGTTAGTGTATAGAATGCTACTGATTTTTGTGTGTTGATTTTGCATCATGCAACTTTAATTAATTTGTTCATTAGTTTTAATAGTTTTTTGTGGATTCTTTAGGATTTTCTGCATGTAAATCTATGTCATCTGTGAACAGAGACAATTTACTTCTTTCTTTCTGATTTGGATGACTTTTACCTCTGTTTCTTGCCCGGTTGCTCCAGCACTATGGAGCTGTTAGAGAAAAAGCATACTGGTTATTTACCTTAGAGGAGGAGAGAAGAGTAATAATTGGCAGGAGGCAAGAGGAAGAGTTTGGTAGGGCTGGCAATGTTCTACTTCTTGTGTGAGAAGTGATATACAGACATTCACTCTGTAATATTAATAATTCACTGGGCAATTACTTAGGTTTTCTGCAGTTTTCTGTATGTATCTTTACTTCATTGATTTTAATAACCACATAATGAGATACTGCTACACACTACTATGATGTCCACAGTTCTGACATCCAAAATGAAATTCATTTAGATTGTTGTATAAAGCTGTAATTTGTTTATTTTCCTTGTTGTGAGATGCTCTCTTGTATGAAGATATGATGTATTATTCATCCAGTCTATTGTTGAAGGGGCAGCCAATTTTTGGCCATTAGAAGTAATACTTGATGGTCATTCTTATGTGTGTTTCTTGGCACACTTGTGTACTCTTTTTGT
Source organism: Symphalangus syndactylus (assembly GCF_028878055.3). NCBI lineage: Eukaryota > Metazoa > Chordata > Mammalia > Primates > Hylobatidae > Symphalangus > Symphalangus syndactylus. The sequence goes on from NC_072425.2 coordinate 22,088,704, forward strand.
TGGATGTTTACATATGAGTGGAATCTCTGGATTTTAGGATGTCCCTATCTTCAATTTTAGTATATATTGTACTGCCAAACTGACTTTCAAACAGATTGTACCAAATTATAGTTCTATCAGCAATGTATGAAAATTCCAGTTGCTTCACGTCATCTGTGACACTTAGTAATGTCAATCTTTTTCATTTTAGCCATTCTGGTGGGTGTGTAGTAGAATCTTCTGATTTTAAAATGAGGATTTTTGTGATTACTAATGATATTAAGCCCTTTAATGTTTTCTAGACATTTAAAGCTTTTTTTGTATTTCCTTTATTATTAACTTTTAGGTTCATGGGGACATGTACAGGTTTGTTATATAGGTAAATTGTGTGTCACAGGGGTTTGGTGTATAGATTATTTCATCACCTAGGTAATAAGAATAGTACCAAATCGGTAGTTTTTTGATCCTCCCCCTCCTCCCACCCTCCACTCTCAAGTAGACCCTGGTGTCTATTGTTCCCTTTTTGTGTCCACACGTACTCAATGTTTAGCTCCCACTTACAAGTAAGAACGTGTCGTATTTGTTTTTTTGTTCCTGTGTTAGTTTGTTTAGGATGATGACCTCAAGCTCCCTCCATGTTGCTGCAAAGGACATGATCTTAGTCTTTTTCACTGTTGTGTAGTATTCCATGGTGTATATGTACCAAATTTTCTTTATCCAGTCTATTGTTGATGGGCATTTATGTTGATTCCATGTTTTTTGCTATTGTGAATAGTGCTGCAATGCACGTGTCTGTATGGTAGTATGGTTTATATTCCCTTGGGTATATTTTCAGTAATGGGATTGCTGGGTCGAATGGTAGCTCTCTTTTAAGTTCTTAGAGAAATATTTAAACTGCTTTCTATAGTGGTTGAACTAGTTTACACTCCCAGCAACAGTGTATAAGCATTCCCTTTCTCTGCAACCTTGTTGACATCTGTTATTTCTTGATTCTTAAATAATAGCCATTCTGACTGGTGTGAGATGGTATCTCATTGTGCTTCTGATTTGCATTTCTCTAATGATTAGTGATAATTAACATTTTTTCATATGTTCATTGGCCACATATATATCTTCTTTTGAGAAGTGTCTGTTCATATCCTTTGCCCATTTTTAATGGGGTTGTTTGTTTTTTGCTTGCTGATTTAAGTTCATTATAGATTCTGGGTATTAGACCTTTGCCAGATGCATAGTTTGCAAACATTTTCTCCCATTATGCAGTGTGTGTACTTACTCTGTTGATAGTTTCTTTTGCTGTGCAGAAGCTCTTTAGTTTAACTAGGTCTCATTTGTCAATCTTTGTTTTTGTTGTAATTGCTTTTGTTGTTTTCATCATGAAATCTTTGCCAGGGCTGATGTCCACAATGGTATTTCCTAGATTTTCTTCTGGGGTTTTCATAGTTTGGAGTTTACGTTTAAATCTCTAATCCATCTTGAGTTGATTTTGTATATAGTGAAAGGAAGGGGTCTATTTTCAATCTTCTGCACATGGCTAGCCACTTCTCCCAGCACCATTTATTGAATAGGGAGTCCTATCCCCATTGCTTGTTTTTTGTCAACTTTGTTAAAAATCAGATAGTTGTAGGTGTGTGGCTTTATTTTTAGGTTCTCTGTTCTGTTCCATTGGTCTCTGTATCCGTTTTTGTACCAGTACTGTGCTCTTTTGGTTACTGTAGGCTTGTAGTATAGTTTGAAGTCAGGTAGTGTGATGTCTCCAGAATTGTTCTTTTTGTTTAGAATTGCTTTGGCTGTTCAGGCTCTTTTTAGTTCTGTATGAATTTAGAATAGTTTTTTTCTAATTATGTGAAAAATGTCATTGGCCATTTGATAGGAATAACATTGAGTCTATAAATTGCTTTGGGCAGGATGGCCATTTTAACAATATTGATTTTTTTCTATCCATGAGCATGGAATGTTTTTCCATTTGTTTGTGTCGTCTCTGATTTCTTTCAGTAGTGTTTTGTAGTTCTCATTGTAGAGATTTTTCACCTCCCTGGTCAGCTGTGCTCCTAGGTATTTTGTGTGTGTGTGTGTGTGTGTGTGTGTGTGTGTGTGTGTGGTGATTGTGGATGGGATTGTGCTCTTGATTTGGCTCTCAGCTTTGACATTGTTTGTGTATAAAAATGCTACCTTTTTGTATATTGATTTTATATCCTGAAACTTTACTAAAGTCGTTTATCACTGCTGACATTTTGTTAATTGTTTTTCTACTCTTTTGTAGTTCCTTTCTTCCTTTCTTAATCTCCTGCTTTCTTCTTTTATGATAGAATGATTTTTTTTTGTAGTGGTATGCTTTGATTCCTTTCTCTTTCTCTTTTGTGTATTGACTACATTTTTTCTTTGTAGTTACCACAAGGCTACACAAAACCTTTTATAATTATAGTAGTCTATTTTGAAGCTTATGACAACTTAACTTTTACTACATATGAAAACTTTACGCTTTATCTTTTCTTCCCATACTATGTTATTTTTTCTTCAATTCTTATATTAAGTTCCAGGGTACACATACAGGATGTGCAGGTTTGTTACATAGGTAAACGTGTGCCGTAGTGGTTTGCTGCACAGATCAATCCAACACCTAGGTATTAAGCCCAGGATGCATTAGCTATTCTTCCTGATACTCTCTCTCCCCTGCAGCCCCTGACAGGCCCCAGTGTGTGTTGTTCTCCACCCTGTGTCCTTATGTTCTCATCGTTCAGCTCCCACTTATAAGTGAGAATATGCAGTGTTTGGTTTTCTGTTCCTGCATTAGTTTGCTGAGAATAACAGCTTCCAGCTCCATCCATGTTCTTGCAAAAGACATGATCTCATTCTTGTTTATGGCTGCACAGTATTCCACGGTGCATATGTACCACATTTTCTTTATCCAGTCTATCATTGATGGGCATTTGGGTTGATTCCATGCCTTTGCTATTATGAATAGTGCTGCAGTGAACATATGCATGCATGTATAACAGAATGATTTATAGTCCTTTGGGTATATACTGGGTCAAATGGTATTTCTATTTTATTTTACTTTATTTTTATTTTATTTTTTTGAGACAGAGTCTCAGTCTGTTGCCCAGGCTGGAGTGCAGTGGTGAGACTTTGGCTCACTGCAACTTCTGCCTCCCAGGTTCAAGCGATTCTCCTGCCTCAGCCTCCAGAGTAGCTGGGATTCCAAGTGCCTGCCATCATGCCTGGCTAATTTTTTTTTTTTTTTTTTGTATTTTTAGTAGAGATGGGGTTTTACGACGTTGGCCAGCTGGTCTTGAACTCTTGACCTCAAGTGATCTACCCACCTTGGCCTCTCAAAGTGCTGGGATTACAGGTGTGAGCCACTGCACTCAGCCTAAAATGGTATTTCTGCTTCTAGATCTTTGAGGAATTGCCACACTGTCTTCCACAATGGTTGAACTAATTTACATTCCCAAGAACAATGTAAAAGCATTCCTTTTTCTCTGCAACCTCACTAGCATCTGTTGTTTATTGACTTCTTAATAATCATCATTCTGACTGGCGTTTTTGCTTCCAGGAATTTTTCCATTTCTTCTAGATTTTCTGGTTTATGTACATAGAGGTGTTTATAGTATTCTCCAGTGGTTGCTTGTATTTCTGTGGGGCCAGTGGTGATATCCCCCATATCATTTCTGATTGTGTCTATTTGAGTCTTTTCTCTTTTCTTCTTTATTAGTCTAGCTAATGGCTTATCTATTTTATTACTTTTTTCAAAAAATCAGCTCCTGGGCTCGTTGAGTTTTTGAAGGGGATTTTGTGTCTTTATCTCCTTCAGTTCCACTCTGATCTTGGTTATTTCCCATCTTCTGCTAGCTTGGGGGTTGGTTTCATCTTGGTTCTCTAGTTCTTTCAGTTGTGATGTTAGGTTGTTGATTTCAGATCTTTCTAGCTTTTTGATGTGGGCATTTAGTGCTATAAGTTTCCCTCTTAACACTGCTTTAGCTGCAGCCCAGAGATTCTGGTACATTGTCTTTTTTTCTCATTAGTTTTGAATAACTTCTTAATTTCTACCTTAATTTCATTATTTACCCAGGGGTCATTTAGGAGAGATTGTTCAATTTCCATGTAGTTGTGTGATTTTGGGTGAGTTTCTTAATCTTGAGTTCTAATTTAATTGCGCTGTGGTCTGAGAGACTGTTTGTTATGATTTCAGTTCTTTTGCATTTGCTGAGTAGTGTTTTACTTCCAATTAGGTGATCAATTTTAGAGTAAGTGCCATGTGGCAATAAGAAGAATGTATATTCTGTTGTTCTGGGGTGGAGGGTTCTGTAGATATCTATCAGGTCCACTTAATCCAGAGGCAAGTTCAGGTCCTGAATATCTCTGTTAATTTTTTGTCTTGATGATCTAATATTGTCAATGGGATTGTTAAAGTCTCCCACTACTACTGTGTGGGAGGCTAAGTCTCTTTGTAGGTCTCTAAGAACTTGCTTTATGAATTGGGTGCTGCTGTATTGGGTGCATATGTATTTAGGGTAGTTAGCTCTTCTTGTTGAATTGAACCCTTTACCATTATGTCATGCCCTTCTTGGTCTTTTCTGACTTTTATTGATTTAAAGTCTGTTTTGTCAGAAACTAGGATTGCAACCACTGCTTTTTTCTGTATTTCATTTACTTGGTAGATTTTCCTCCATTCCTTTATTTTGAGCCTATGTGTGTCTTTGGACAGGAGATGGGTCTCTTGAATACAGCACACTGACTGGTTTTGACTCTATCCAGCTTGCTGTTCTGTGTCTTTTAATTTGGGCATTTAGCCCATTTACATTTAAGGTTAATATTCTTATGCATGAATTTGATCCTGTCATTATGATGCTAGTTGGTTATTTTGAAGACTTGTTTATGTAGTTGCTTCATAGTTTCACTGGTCTGTGTACTTCAGTGTGTTTTTGTAGTGGCTGGTAATGGTTTTCCCTTTCCATATTTAGTGCTTCCTTCAGGAGCTCCTGCTAGGCAGGCCTGGTGGTGGCAAATTCCCTCAGCATTTGCTTGTTGGAAAGGATCTTATTTCTCCTTTGAATATGAAGCTTAGTTTGGCCAGATATGAAATTCTGGGTTTGAAATTGTTTTCTTTAAAAATATAGAGTATTGGCCCCCAGTCTTTTCTGACTTGTAGGATTTCCACTGAGAAGATCACTGTTAGTCTAATGGGCGTCCTTTGTAGGTGACCTGGCCTTTCTCTCTGGTTGCTCTTAATATTTTTTCTTTCATTTTGACCTGGGAGAATCTGATGATTATGGGTCTTCAGGTTGATCTTCTTGTGGAGTATCTTACTGGGGTTCTCTTAATTTCCTGAACTTGAATGTTGGCCTGTCTTGCTAGGTTGAGGATGTTCTCCTGGATAATATCCTGAAGTATGTTTTTCAACTTGGTTCCATTCTCCCCATTTCTTTCAGGTAAGTTAATCTACCATAGATTTGGTCTTTTTACATAATCCCAGCTTGGAGGTTTTGTTCATTCCTTTTCATTTTTTCCCCTATATTTTTTCTGCCTGTCTTGTTTCAGAAAGACAGTCTTCAGGCTCTGGGATTCTTTCCTTCACATGGTCTATTCAGTTATGGTTACTTGTGATTGCATTGTGAAGTTCTCATTTTGTGGTGTTCAGTTCCATTATATCAGTTATGCTCCTCTCTAAACTGGCTATTCTGGTTAGCACCTCCTGTATTGTTTTATCATGATTCTTAGCTTTTTTTTTTTTTTTTTTTTTTTTTTTTTTCAATGGGTTAGAACGTGCTCCTTTAGTTCAGAGAAGTTCATTATTACCCACCTTCTGAAGCCTACTTCTGTCAATTCAGCTATCTCAGCCTCAGCCCAGTTCTGTGCCCTTGCTGAAGAGGTGTTGTGATCATTTGGAGAAGAGGCACTCTTGCTTTTTGAGTTTTCAACATTTTTGCATTCTTTCTCATCTTTGTGGGCTTATCTACCTTCAATTTTTGGGTTGCTGACCTTCGAATGGGGTTTTTGTAGGGTCTTTTTGTTGATATTGTTGTTGCTTTTTGTTTGTTTGTTTTTCTTTTAATAATCAGGCCCTTCTTCTGCTGTGGTTTGCTGGGGATCCACTCCAGACCCTAATTGCCAGGCTGCAAAACAGCAAAGATGGCCACCTGCTCCTTCCTCTGGAAGCTCCATCCCAGAAGGGCACCAACCCAATGCTGGCCCAAACACTCTTATAGGAGGTGTCTGGAGACCCCTGTTGGGAAGTCTCATCTAGTCAGGAGGAATGAGATCATGGACCTGCTTAAAGAAGCACTCTGGTCCTTGGTGGAGTGGGTGTGCTGCACTGTGGGAAACCCCCCTCGAGACCACCCAGGCTCTCCAGAGCCAGCAGGCAGAAAAGGCTAAATCCACTGAACTGCAGAGAGACTGTGGCCCACTCTCCTCCCGAGAGCTCTGTCCCAGGGAGATCAGACTTCTGTCCATAAAACCCTGGCTGGAGTTGTTGAAATTCCAGAGAAGCCCTGCCTAGTGAGGATAAATGGATTGGGATCCCACTTAAAGAAGCAGTCTGACTACGATCTGCCACAGCAGCTGTGCTGCACTGTGGGGAATTCCTCCCTGTCTGGACTGCCCAGAACTCCCTGGAGCAGGAAGGCCAGGACGTGTGACTTGAGCACAGAGATGATGGTTGTCCCTCCCCTCCAGGAACTTGGTTGTCTCAGGCAGTCCCCAGCCTGCTTCCACTGGCTAGCAGGAATTCCAAGCCAGTGGGTCTTAACTTGTGAGGTGCCATGGGAGTGGGACCCACTGAATGACTCCACTTGGCTCCCTGGCTCCAGCCCCCTTCCTACAGGAATGGAAGGATCTCCTGCCTCACTGGAATTCCCTGGGTGGAGTATGCAAAAACTCCCACATCTTTATGCATGCCTGAGTGGCTGCCAAGAGTCTACACAGCTCTGCTTCAGACCCAAGGCCCTGCTGGTGTGGGCTCACAAGGGGATCTCCTGATGCGTGGGCTGCAAAGATCCGTGGGGAAAGTGTGGTTTCTTGGGTAGGGTTACACAATCACTCACTGTTGCCTTTGGCCGGTGGTGGGAGCTCCCCTTGCAGGCATCACATCCATCCATCCATTCATGGTTGACAGGAAATCAGAGAAGGGATTGAAGCCCTCACCATTGCTGAAATGTTTCATTCAGAAACTGGAATTGTCAGCAAAATCTCCTGGGACACTGTGGAGTCTGAGGAGGGAGTGGGAGCACTGCTTTCATGCCTGTGGAGGTGGTGCCAGTAGCACCATGGTCCTTGGCACCGCTGCCACTGTCCCTGGCTTGCTCACTTGCTGCATGCTCTCTTCCTCTTGCAAACTTTTGGGTTCTACTGCAAATGGTCTCTCAGTGCAAACTAAGGTGTTTTCCCATATTATGTTATTGATGCTACAATTTAAATCTTTTATACATTATGTATTCATTACCAAATTATTGCAGCTATGGTTATTTTTAATACTTTTGTCTTTTAACATTTAAAAAAATTTAAGGTTAAAGGTGATTTATGCACTACTATTATAGTATTGGTGTACCTTGGATTTGACTATATTCTTACCTTACTGTTCGTTGTGTCTTCGTATGTTTTCATGTTGTTAGTGTTCTTTCATTTCAACTTCAAGAACTCCCTTTAGCATTTCTTGTAGAATAAATCTAGAATGCCCACAACTTCTGTTGTCTGGGAATATCTTTATTTCTCCGTTGTTTCTGAATATACCAGCTTCATGTATCATATTCTTGATTGGCAGTTTTTTTTTTCTCTGTGCACTTTAAATATATCATTCCATTTTCTTGTAGCCAGAAAGATTTCTGCTGAGAAATTCACTTATAGTTTTATAGAGTTTCCCTTGTATGTGATGAGTTCCTTTGCTTTGCTCCTTTTCAAAACTGTCTTTGTCTTTGACTTTTTTTAAAATTATTTCCATAGGTTTTTGGGGAACAGGTGGTATTTGATTACATGAGTATGTTCTTTAGTGGTGATTTGTGAGATTTTGGTTCACCCATCACCTGAGCAGTATACACCAAACCCAATTTGTAGTCTTTTATCCCTCACCCCCATTTGTCTTTGACTTTTAATAAATTGATTCTAATGTGTCTCTGAAGATCTCTTTGTATTTAATTTATATGAGATTCTTTGGGCTTCACAGATTGGAATGTTCTTTCCCACTCCAGATTTGGGAAAATTTCCATCAGTTTCTTTACATAAACTTTCTGCTCCTTTCTCTTTTTCTGCTCCTTTTGTGATTCTCATAGGCCATGTATTGGTTTGCTTGTTGGTGTGCTCTAAATCCCATAGGCCTTCCATCCTCTTTTAAATCATTTTTCTTCTGACTGGATAAATTCAGAGGATAGTATCTGGATAATTTCAAATGATCTGTCTTTGAACTTACTAATTATTTCTTCTGCTTGATTGAGTCTGCTATTAAAGCTCTTTATGAAATTTTTCAGTTCAGTGATTATCATGTTCCTTAGCTTCAGAATTTTCATTTGGCTTTTTTTTTTTTTTTTTTACTTGTTATCGCTGAATTCTACTTTTATTTATTTATTTATTTATTTTAATTATACTGTAAGTTTTAGGGTACCTGTGCACAACATGAAAGGTTAGTTACATATGTATACGTGTGCCATGTTGGTGTGCTGCACCTATTAACTAGTCATTTAACATTAAGTATATCTTCTAATGCTATCCCTCCCCACTCCCCTCACCCCACAACAAGCCCCAGTGTGTGATGTTCCTGTTCCTGTGTCCATGTGTTCTCATTGTTCAATTCCCACCTATGAGTGAGAACATGCAGTGTTTGGTTTTTTGTCCTTGTGATAGTTTGCTGAGAATGATGGCATCCATCTTCATCCGTGTCCCTACAAAGGACATGAACTCATCATTTTTTATGGCTGCATAGTATTCCATGGTGTATATGTGCCACATTTTCTTAATCCAGTCTATCATTGGGCATTTATCTTGGTTCCAAGTCTTTGCTATTGTGAATAGTGCCACAATAAACATACGTGTGCATGTGTCTTTATAGCAGCATGATTTGTAATCCTTTGGGTATATACCCAGTAATGGGATGGCTGGGTCAAATGGTATTTCTAGTTCTAGATCCCTGAGGAATCGCCACACTGACTTGCACAATGGTTAAACTAGTTTAAAGTCCCACCAACAGTGTAAAAGTGTTCCTATTTCTCCACATCCTCTGCAGCACCTGTTGTTTCCTGACTTTTTAATGATCGCTATTCTTACTGGTGTGAGATGGTGTCTCATTGTGGTTTTGATTTGCATTTCTCGGATGGCCAGTGATGACGGTTTTTTCATGTGTGTTTTGGCTGCATAAATGTCTTCTTTTGAGAAGTGTCTGTTCATATCCTTTGCCCACTTTTTGATGGGGTTGTTTGTTTTTTTCTTGTAAATTTGTTTAATTTCCTTGTAGATTCTGGATATTAGCCCTTTGTTAGATGAGTAGATTGCAAAAATTTTCTCCCATTCTGTAGGTTTCCTGTTCACTCTGATGGCAGTTTCTTTTGCTGTGCAGAAGCTCTTTAGTTTAATTAGATCTCATTTGTCAATTTTGGCTTTTGTTGCCATTGCTTTTGGTGTTTTAGACATGAAGTCCTTGCCCATGCCTATGTCCTGAATGGTATTGCCTAGGTTTTCTTCTAGGGTTTTTATGGTTTTAGGTCTAACATGTAAGTCTTTAATCTATCCTGAATTAATTTTTGTGTAAGGTGTAAGGAAGGGATCCAGTTTCAGCTTTCTACATATGGCTAGCCAGTTTTCCCAGCAGCATTTATTAAATAGGGAATCCTTTCCCCATTTCTTGTTTTTGTCAGATTTGTCAAAGATCAGATGGTTGTAGATATGCAGCATTATTTCTGAGGGCTCTGTTCTGTTCCATTGGTCTATATCTCTGTTTTAGTACCAGTACCATGCTGTTTTGGTTACTGTAGCCTTGTAGTATAGTTTGAAGTCAGGTAGCGTGATGCCTCCAGCTTTGTTCTTTTGGCTTAGGATTGACTTGGCAATGTGGGCTCTTTTTTGGTTCCATATGAACTTTAAAGTAGTTTTTTCCAATTCTGTGAAGAAAGTCATTGGTAGCTTGATGGGGATGAATCTATAAATTACCTTGGGCAGTATGGCCATTTTCATGATATTAATTCTTCCTACCTATGAGCATGGAATGTTCTTCCATTTGTTTATATCCTCTTTTATTTCATTGAGCAGTGGTTTGTAGTTCTCTTTGAAGAGGTCCTTCACATCCCTTGTAAGTTGGATTCCTAGGTATTTTATTCTCTTTGAAGCAATTATGAATGGGGGTTCACTCATGATTTGGCTGTCTGTTATTGGTGTGTAGGAATGCTTGTGATTTTTGCACATTGATTTTGTATCCTGAGACTTTGCTGAAGTTGCCTATCAGCTTAAGGAGATTTTGGGCTGAGACAATGGGGTTTTCTAAATATACAATCATGTCATCTGCAAACAGGGACAATTTGACTTCCTCTTTTCCTAATTGAATGCCCTTTATTTCCTTCTCCTGCCTGATTGCCCTGGCCAGAACTTCCAACACTATGTTGAATAGGAGTGGTGAGAGAGGGCATCCCTGTCTTGTGCCAGTTTTCAAAGGGAATGCTTCCAGTTTTTGCCCACTCAGTATGATATTGGCTGTGGGATTGTCATAGATAGCTCTTATTATTTTGAGATACGTCCCATCAATACCTAATTTATTGAGAGTTTTTAGCATGAAGGGTTGTTGAATTTTGTCAAAGGCCTTTTCTGCATCTATTGAGATAATCATGTGGTTTTGTCTTTGGTTCTGTTTATATGCTGGATTACATTTATTGATTTGCATATGTTGAACTAGCCTTGCACCCCAGGGATGAAGCCCACTTGATCATGGTGGATAGCTTTTTGATCTGCTGCTGGATTCAGTTTGCCAGTATTTTACTGAGGATTTTTGCATCGATGTTTATCAGGTATATTGGTCTGAAATTCTCTTTTTTTGTTGTGTCTCTGCCAGGCTTTGTTATGAGGATGATGCTGGCCTCATAAAATGATTTAGGGATGATTCCCTCTTTTTCTATTGGTTGGGATAGTTTCAGAAGGAATGGTACCAGATCCTCGTTGTACCTCTGGTAGAATTTTGCTGTAAATCCATCTGGTCCTGGACTTTTTTTGGTTGGTAAGCTATTAATTATTGCCTCAATTTCAGAGCCTGTTATTGGTCTATTCAGAGATTCAACTTCTTCCTGGGTTAGTCTTCGGAGGGTGTATGTGTCGAGGATCCATTTCTTCTAGATTTTCAAGTTTATTTGCATAGAGGTGTTTATAGTATTCTCTGATGGTAGTTTGTATTTCTGTGAGATCGTTGGTGATATCCCCTTTATTATTTTTTATTGCATCTATTTGAGTCTTCTCTCTTCTTTATTAGTCTTTCTAGCAGTCTATCAATTTTGTTGATTTTTTCAAAAAAGCAGCTCCTGGATTCATTGATTTTTTTGAAGGGTTTTTTGTGTCTCTATTTCCTTCAGTTCTACTCTGATCTATTTCTTGCCTTCTGCTAGCTTTTGAATGTGTTTGTTCTTGCTTGTCTAGTTCTTTTAATTGTGATATTAGGGTGTCAATTTTGGATCTTTCCTGCTTTCTCTTGTGGGCATTTAGTGCTATAAATTTCCCTCTACACACTGCTTTAAATGTGTCCCAGTGATTCTGGTATGTTGTGTCTTTGTTCTCGTTGGTTTCAAAGAACATCTTTATTTCTGCCTTCATTTTGTTATGTACCTAGTAGTCATTCAGGAGCAGGTTGTTCAGTTTCCATGTAGTTGAGCGGTTTTGAGTGAGTTTCTTAATCCTGAGTTCTAATTTGATTGCATTGTGGTCTGAGAAACAGTTTGTTATAATTTCTGTGGTTTTTACATTTGCTGAGGAGAGCTTTACTTCCAACTATGTGGTCAATTTTGGAATAGGTGTGGTGGTGCTGAAAAGAATGTCTATTCTGTTGATTTGGGGTGGAGAGTTCTGTAGCTGTCTATTAGGTCCGCTTGGTGCAGAGCTGAGTTCAATTCCTGGATATCCTTGTTAACTTTCTGTCTTGTTGATCTGTCTAATGTTGACAGTGGGGTGTTAAAGTCTCCCATTATTATTGTGTGGGAGTCTAAGTCTCTTTGTAGGTCTCTAAGGACTTGCTTTATGAATATGGGTGCTCCTGTATTGAGTTCATATATATTTAGGATAGTTAGCTCTTCTTGTTGAATTGATCCCTTTACCATTATGTAATGGCCCTCTTTGTCTCTTTTAATCTTTGTTGGTTTAAAGTCTGTTTTATCAGAGACTAGGATCATAACCCCTGCCTTTTTTTGTTTTCCATTTGCTTGGTAGATCTTCCTCCATCCCTTTATTTTGAGCCTATGTGTGTCTCTGCATGTGTAATGGGTTTCCTGAATATAGCACACTGATGGGTCTTGACTCTTTATCCAGTTTGCCAGTCTGTGTCTTCTAATTGGAGAATTTAGCACATTTACAGTTAAGGTTAATATTGTTATGTGTGAATTTGATCCTGTCATTATGATGTTAGCTGGTTATTTTGCTCGTTAGTTGATGCAGTTTCTTCCTAGCCTTGATGGTCTTTACAATTTGGCATGTTTTTGCAGTGGCTGGTACCAGTTGTTCCTTTCCATGTTTAATGCTTCCTTCAGGAGCTCTTTTAGGGTAGGCCTGGTGGTGACAAAATCTCTCAGCATTTGCTTGTCTGTAAAGTATTTTATTTCTCCTTCACTTGTGAAGCTTAGTTTGGCTGGATATGAAATTCTGTGTTGAAAATTCTTTTACGAATGTTGAATATTGTCCCCCACTCTCTTCTGGCTTGTAGAGTTTCTGCTGAGAGATCAGCTGTTAGTCTGATGGGCTTCCCTTTGTGGGTCACCTGACCTGTCTCTCTGGCTGCCCTTAACATTTTTTCCTTCATTTCAACTTTGGTGAATCTGACAATTATGTGTCTTGGAGTTGCTCTTCTCGAGGAGTATCTTTGTGGCATTCTCTGTATTTCCTGAATCTGAATGTTGGCCTGCCTTGCTAGATTGGAGAAGTTCTCCTGGATAATATCCTGCAGAGTGTTTTCCAACTTGGTTCCATTCTCCCTGTCACTTTCAGATATACCAATCAGACGTAGATTTGGTCTATTCACATAGTCCCATATTTCTTGGAGGCTTTGTTCATTACTTTTTATTTTTTTCTCTAAACTTCTCGCTTCATTTCATTTATTTGATCTTCCATCATTGACACCCTTTATTCCAGTTGATTGAATCAGCTACTGAGGCTTGTGTGTTCGTCACGTAGTTCTCGTGCCTTGGTTTTCAGCTTCATCAGGTTCTTTAAGGACTTCTCTGCATTGGTTATTCTAGTTAGCCATTCGCCTAATCTTTTTTCAAGGTTTTTAACTTCTTTGCCATGGGTTCGAACTTCCTCCTTTAGCTCGGAGTAGTCTGATCGTCTGAAGCCTTCTTCTCTCAACTCGTCAAAGTCATTCTCCATCCAGCTTTGTTCCATTGCTGGTTAGGAGCTGCGTTCCTTTGGAGGAGGAGAGGCACTCTGATTTTTAGAGTTTCCAGTTTTTCTGCTCTGTTTTTACCCCATCTTTGTGGTTTTATCTACCTTTGGTCTTTGATGATGGTGATGTACAGGTGGGGTTTTGGTGCGGATGTCCTTTCTCTTTGTTAGTTTTCCTTCTAACAGTCAGGACCCTCAGCTGCAGGTCTGTTGGCGTTTGCTGGAGGTCCACTCCAGACCCTGTTTGCCTGGGTATCAGCAGCGGAGGCTGCTGAACAGCGGATATTGGTGAACAGCCAGTGTTGCTGCCTGATTGTTCCTCTGGAAGTTTTGTCTCAGAGGAGTACCTGGCCATGTGAGGTATCAGTCTGCCCCTACTTGGGGGTGCCTCCCAGTTATGCTACTCAGGGGTCAGGGACCCACTTGAGGAGGCAGTCTCTCCGTTCTCAGATCTCATGCTGCATGCTGGGAGAACCACTACTCTCTTCAAAGCTGTCAGACAGGGACATTTAAGTCTGCAGAGGATTCTGCTGTCTTTTGTTTGGCTATGTCCTGCCCCCAGAGGTGGACCCTACAGAGGCAGGCAGGCCTCCTTGATCTGTGGTGGGCTCCACCCAGTTCGAGCTTCCCGGCTGCTTTGTTTACCTACTCAAGCCTCAGCAATGGTGGGCGCCCCTCCCCCAGCCTCTCTGCCACCTTGCAGCTTGATCTCAGACTGCTGTGCTAGCAATGAGTGGGGCTCCGTGGGCATAGGACCCTCTGAGCCAGGCGTGGGATATAATCTCCTGGTGTTGGCGTTTGCTGAGACCATTGGAAAAGTGCAGTGTTAGGGTGGGAGTGACCCGATTTTCCAGGTGCCATCTGTTACCCCTTTCTTTGACTAGGGAAGGGAATTCCCTGACCCCTTGTGCTTCCCACGTGAGGCAATGCCTTGCCCTGCTTCGGCTTATGCTCGGTGTACTGCACCCGCTGTCCTGTTCCCACTTTCCAACACTCCCCAGTGAGATGAACCCGGTACCTCAGTTGGAAATGCAGAAATCACCTGTCTTCTGTGTCGCTCATGCTGGGAGCTATAGACTGCAGCTGTTCCTATTCGGCCATGTTGGCCCCACCCCCCAGTGTTGTGTATCTTGATGCATATTCAGCAGGCTCTCTTAGCATTGTATGGAACTCTATATGCTGTCAATTCATTAGGATGTAATTTTGGGAAAGCTGAGAGTACCTCCTCTGTATCCTTATCCTTTATTATTCCTAGAAGAGTTTATCTCAGCATATATTAAGTTCTAACTATGTTCTAAGCTCTGTCCTAGCCTCAGTGGAAAAGAAAATCAAATGAGAAATGTGCTTCCGGCCAGGTGTAGTGGCTCATGCCTGTAATCCCAGCACTTTGGGAGGCTGAGATGGATGGATCACCTGATGTCAGGAGTTCGAGACCAACCTGGCCAACATGGTGAAAGTCTGTCTCTACCAAAAATACAAATATTGGCTAGGCATGGTGGCACGTGCCTGTAGTCCTAGCTACTCAGGAGGCTGAGGCAGAAGAATCACGTGAACCTGGGAGACGGAGGTTGCAGTGAGCCAAGATCATGCCACCGGTGGCTCATGCCTGTAATCCCAGCACTTTGGGAGGCTGAGATTGTCAGATCGCAAGGTCAGAAGTTTGAGACCAGCCTGGCCAATATGGTGTAACCCTGTCTCTACTAAAAAAAAAATAAAGATACAAAAATTAGCTGGGTGTGGTGGTGTGCACCTGTAGTCCCAGCTACTAGAGAGGCTGAGGCAGAAGAATCGCTTGAACCTGGGAGGTGGAGTTTGCAGTGAGCAGAGATTGTGCCACTGCACTCCAGCCTGGGTGACAGAGTGAGACTTAGTCTCAAAACAAACAAAACAAAACAAACAAGAGAAATGTACTTCCTAAGTTCCCAGTAGGTATATAGTATTTAGATACTGACCATCTAGGGCTCTCCTTGTGTAATATTTGCCTATATAATATAAATACAGTATTACATAGTGATCACAAGCAAAACTAGAATCACCCAGCTCTGGGTTTGAATCTTAGCTCTTCCACTTGTTATCCTGGGAAAGGAGACTCAGTTTCTTCATCTGTGAAATAGAGTTTCACAGAGTTTCTCAGTGTGTTATTGTGAGAATTACATGCAATCGGGCACGTAAACTTTAACCTGATGTCTTAAGAAGCACTCAAACAATGCTATTATTATTGATGATGATAATGAAGAAAGGAAAAATGCGAAAAAATAGCACTTATCTGATGGCCAAAATGTTTGCTATTCAGTGAGTTTAAAATAGCTTGATATGGTAGAATCACAATGGATAAGATTCTACAAAACTATTCCTTACAGTGAATTGAATTAGGATATTCACAGAGGGGCCAAAGGTAAAAAAAATATATCTATAAAAGGACTATTTTTTTTTATATCAGAACTGACATTTTATCTTCCTAGCTTCCATAATTCCCAGCAACTCTTTATCTACCTTTCATCCAGGATGCATTTTGCCCATGTTGAAACTTGCATAGATTACTTTTTCAGGGGGACCAAAGGTTAAATGCTTCCAGTTTGTGGAAGAATGCAGAGTCACTGATACCTGGATGGACAGCTGGGGGGAGTGTTCCTTTGTTAGAGAGTTTCTTCTTGGTCTCCGTGTAAAAATTATTTCTTGCAGGCTTCCACATTTCTCCCCACTTCTCTTTACCTCCTTGGCTCCTTCACATGCTCTTCTCCCACTTCCCTATATATAAAACTTGGTCTCAGATCATTCATTCCCACCATGTATGATTTATAACTTGGCAAGTGACTCCTCTTCCTAGGTTGCATATTTTAAAGGTTATTGATGACTTCAGTGAATTCTCTAATATTAGAATTTTAGTTATAGATTTTTGGAAGCATGGGGGACTTCTAGGACCTTATAGAATAAGGATGAGTTTACAATCAGTTTTTTACCCACTGAGAAAAGATGACAGTAGAGGCTAGACATGGTGGCTCATGTGTGTAATCCCAGCACTTTGGGAGACTGAGGTGGATGGATCACCTGAGGTTGGGAGTTCAAGACCAGCCTGACCAACATGGAGAAACCCCCGTATCTACTAAAAATACAAAATTAGCTGAGCATGGTGGCGACTGCCTGTAATCCTAGCTACTCAGGGGGCTGAGGCAGGACAATCGCTTGAACCTGGGCAGCAGAGGTTGCCGTGAGCTGAGATTGCACCATTGCACTCCAGCCTGGGCAACAAGAGTGAAACTCCATCTCAAAAAAAAAAAATAAAATAAAAAAAATAAAAAAAAAGATGGGAGAGGAGTACTAGATCAGGAGCCAAGAGACTTGTGGTCTTGATGTAAGATGTATTGCTAATATGATGTGTGATTTATTAAACACTTTATTATAACAATTTCAAATAAAAGTACAGAAAATAGTATAGTGTAATTGAACCCCATGACACATCACCTAGCATAGTAATTTAAAAAATTTTTCCAGTCTTGTTTGATCTATATGCCTCCTCCCATTTATTTGCTGGTGACTATTTTAAAGCAAATTACAGATATCGCATAAATTCATTGACCTACTTCAGGATGCATCTTTCAGAAATGAGAATTTAAAAATAAAAATATCATCATTATCCCTGAAAATAGTGACATTAACTCATTGATATCATCTAATGCCTAAACCATATTCAATTTTTCTTGTCTTAAAAATTACTCTTTTCAGTTGATCTTTTCAAATCAGACTCCAAGTAATGTCCACATGTTACGCTTTTGTCATTGTGTTTTTAAATATATACCAGCCCCCTACCTTTTTGGTTATTATTTATTGGTACCCTATTATTAGTAATATTAAAATTAGCTGGCAATTCTCTACCTCTTCTCTGCCTCTCTTAAAATACCTGACTTAAAATAATACTTCTTAATTCCAAGTTAATAATTAATAGGCAATAAGCAAGCTTATTTTATTTTTTATATCCTCCTCATTATTCCCACATTTTGTTTATTGTTGTATGTAACTACAGTCAGAGCATTTATCCATGAACAGTATTCTCTTACCTTGTAACCATCATTTAATGTTAGTTCTACAGTTAAATATATGCTTACTGTTTATCAACAGTTCTTAAGTTGATGTCTCTCCAGTTGTTTTGGTTGTCTAAAGCTTGTTCTATGGTAAGTTCCTTAAGAGTTCTTGAATAGTGAAAGTGGCCCTTATATTTGAAAGTAATTTTAGTTGGATATGAAATCTTGAGTCATCTCTTCTTTTCTTGAGGATCTTAACATATTATTCTGTTGTTTGCTGTTGTTTTTATAATGTGTTTAAAGATAGGCACTGTACTTTCTAAGATATCTGGATTTGTTCCTCTTATCCATTTATGTCTCTACCTTTCCTTTTATTCCTAGATTTTTTTTTTAACTTGGTAAACCTTGGCTCTATTTTCTGATTTTATCCTTGGTGTGGGATTTGTGTTGGAAGAGATTATTGAATGAGTAGCTTTGGGAGGTAATAAGGCCTAGACTGCTCCAGCATCACCAGGGCTTACTAAGGCCCCATTGAAATGACAGTTGAATGGACAAAACCCTTTCAGTCTTAGCTTCTGTTCTCAAATTGGCTCACCAAAAATTCCTGTGAGAAGTTACCAATTAATTTTTTTTCCCATTTTCAGCTCAGGCAGATAGTGTTGGTTGCCTCTGTTTCTTCCTACTCAGATCTGACACCATGTGGGTCATATAGCTTTTGGTCTTCTGTTGCTACCTGCTTGTATTTTGGGCATTGTAGGGATGTTTTGTGTCTTAAGAATTGTTGTTACTCTTGTAGTATTCTAGTTTTACCTTTCTTTTATCAGGCTATTCAGTGGGATTCAAATTTAAGCCACTATCAGAAGTCTAACAATCAAACAATTCATAGCTTGTTTGAGGATCTACTAATTGTAGAGAGGAGAGAAGGACTGGAGCAAAAAGACATTTAAAAAATATTGGGCTAAAAGTTATCAAGTGTGAAGAAAAAAATCTATCCATAGATTTAAAAGGCTTAATAAACCCCAAGTAGGATAAACACAAAGAAATCCATACATAGTCGAATTGCTAAAAACCAAAAAATAAAACCAGTCAGAGCAAAAAGACATATTACCTATAGGAGGACGAAAGATAAGAATTACAACTGATTTCTCTTTGAAAATAATGCAAGTCATAAGACAATGGAACAACATTGACACAGATTATAATCATTCTCCATAGTCTCACCTCCACTCATTCCTTAACACACCAAAATCTGGCTCCTTTTCTGTTTCTCCATTGCACATTCACCAAAGTTATGAATCGCCACCATGTCACTAAAGCCAATGGACAATCTTCAGCCTTATTTTGTTAAACTCTCATATTTTGATACCAGTTAATGGCTCCTGCCTCTTCAAATTTACTCTTCTCTTGAATTCTATGACTATTCCTTTTAATTCCTCTTTGATAATTGTTTTCTCTATTAGATTCTTCAATGCCGGAAATACTCTGCCCTCTTCCCTACTTTTTTCTTGGGTCTCATGCTACACACTCTTCCTAATTGTCATCACTTACTCTGATAAACAGGTAAAATATGTTCAGTTAACTAAATTACCCTTATTTCAGTATTGAGCTAAATCTCAAATATTTGTATATATGTAATAAGCTTACATTGGAAAAACCCAATACATTTTTAAAAACTTTTTGTGTTTTGTCAACAAATGAGAGACCTATGGTGTTATTTCTCTATTGTATTCAGCCAGCCTTCTGGGTACCTATATGGTGAAACAAGGAACTGGCAAGGAGATTCCTTGTCTACTCTCAAGGACTATGTAGCAGCATTTGAGACAATGTGGCAAGATGTCCAGAGGCCTGTTGAAATCCCTCCCTGTGATTATATCTACCTTCATAATCTATTTCCTCTTACTTATGCTTATTAGCAACTTTCTAGGTTGACTTCTGGACTCTCTTGATTGGACAGAAAAAATCTTACTACACTTTGTAGATACTCCTTGCTCACAGCAGTTCATTCCTTCTGAAGAGTGACAGGATGTGTTGTGGGAAGTAGCTTCATATTTTGACAGAGAAAACACACCAGCTCTGACTGAGAAGTTTAGGACTTACCTGAGGGCCAGAATAGGAACTCTTTCATCCCAAAGTGCACTCTCATGGTTAATTGTTGTCTAGAATTTCCTTTTCTTTACACCTTTGGTAATATTTCTAGGATTATTCATAAAAGATCTTTTATGATTTTTTTGCCATGCATTTGTGGAGAAAAAGAAGTCTGGGGCTGATGGCAATATGAGATCAGAAATATCCATCTGACAAAGGTCAAATATCCACAATCTACAAGGAACTTAAAAAATTTAAAATAAACAACCCCCTTAAAAAGTGGGCAAAAGACATAAACAGACACTTCTCAAAAGAAGACATTTATGCAGCCAACAAACGTGAAAGAAAGCTCAACATCGTGGTTATTAGAGAAATGCAAATCATAACCACCATGAGATACCATCTTATGACAGTCAGAATGGTGATTATTAAAAAGTCAAGAAACAACAGATGCTGGTGAGACTGGAGAAATAGGAACACTTTTACACTGTTGGTGGGAATGTAAAATTAGTTCAACTATTGTGGAAGACAGTGTGGCAATTCTTCAAAGACCTAGAACTGGAAATACCATTCAACCCAGCAGTCCCGTTACTGGGTATACACCCAAAGGAATATAAATTATTCTATTATAAAGATACATGCACATTGTATGTTCATTGCAGCACTATTCACAATAGCCAAAGCATGGTATCAACCCAAATGTCCATCAGTGATACACTGGATAAAGAAAAGGTGGTACATATACACCATGGAATACTATGAAGCTATAAAAAGGAACAAGATCATGTCCTTTGCAGGGACATGGATGGAGCTGGAATCTATTATAAACTAACACAGTAACAGAAAACCAAACTCTGCATGTTCTCACTTATAAGTGGGAGCTGGACAATGAGAACACATGGACACAGGGAGGGGAACAACCCACAGTGGGGTCTGGGTGGGAGTGGGGAGGGAGAGCATCAGGATAAATAGCTAATGCATGTGGAGCTTAATACCTAGGTGATGGGTTGATAGGTGCAGGAAACCACCACGGCACACGTTTACCTATGTAACAAACCTACACGTCCTGCACATGTATCCTGGAACTTAAAATAAGTTAAAAAAAAAAAAAAAAAAGTTAGTGTTCTCAGGACTAAAGAACTTAATTGGATTTGTAAGTTAATGGTGGCATAATTTATTTAATGTATATGTAATATATAATTTATGAATAGGTGTATTATAGATACTTCTAACATTCTGAAGTAGCTAATTGAACTTGGTTGAGCATGAGAAAACCATGGCACATAAATTAAGTGGAAATGGTACATATCTTCTAGGCCAGCATCCCACAAACCAAATGATCAGTGAGAGATAGTGGTGAAAACCAAGTGTGCCTGTACAAACATGAAGGTTATCGCTTTGGGTTTCTTTCCTGGCTTTCTGGTTACTCCCTTATAATTAGGAGCACATAGTGAAAGCACTAGCAGGGACCTTGATGTTGGAACCTAGGCATCCCTGTATTTCCTTGGACACCATTCACCTCTCACTAAATCTTTAAGGCCAAAAAACTTGTATTCATCAGGTCCTGCCACACAAGCTTGTGACCTAGAACAGCTGATGATTGTGGGAACTTGATGAAATAATTGAAGCAGAAAAATCCCAGAGAATGTGTAAGTCTTACATTACTATTGTTATTGACAATAACACAATCCAGGAGAACTGATGAAGCAACTAATTCACACTGATGTGTTTGTGTGTTAATATAGTTGGGTAGTAGTAATTAATGCTGTTTATCAAATACTTCTGGCTTTCTAAAATCTTAGAGGGACATAGTTGGATTGTGCCTCCTGGCTGCCTTGTATTTGGGTGGGGTCATGAGAGGTGTTTTACACAGTAAGTTATGGTCAGAAGAGGTGAGGGTCACTTCTGGGCCAGAGTTTTTTAACTGCCAGTGTGAAACCTCCAAGAGCCTTTCTCAGCTTCTTGCAGAGTGATGATTAATGTTTTCAGTGGTGACTGCTCCGTGATCGTGGGTCTCTTCATGTTGAAAAAAAGTAGCACACTTATACTTTTCTATGGTGGACCTACAATGTGAATGAGAAATAAACCTTTGGTTTTAAGGTCCTAAGACTTCGAGGTTGATTGTTTCCATAGCACAACTGAGCTTTTTCCTAACTGATACCTTAGCTTTTTCTAGGATACAAAATGCAGCTTGGTGAGGATGCTGGATGTATGGAGAAGGGAAGAATTAAGAGGGAAGGGAAAATAAATTGGGTACTGAGGCTTCACACTGTCACGAAACTTAAGTGTTGGTGGGGAGAATAAATGCGTTTTGTAGATTCTTCTATCTTTCCAGCTGTATTCTCCTTTCTCTCAAACTGATGAAGCCTCAGCTTTTCATTGTCCCTCAAACACATTGCAGTGCTTATTGTCTCCACATGCTTGGGTGGTTTTCACTATTTGAAATCCTTTGCCCATTTCTTCGTCTTTTGAAACTTACTCTTTCAAAATTCAGTCCATCCTTCAAGATGCCATTCCTTCAAGAAGTCTTACCCAATGACCTATTAACCCCATGTAGTTTCTTCTTCTTAAAACTAATGAGTTTTATAAGTCATGGTGGGTCACCCCTGTAATCCCAGCACTTTGGGAGGCTGAGGCAGGAGGATCCCTTGAAGCCAGGAGTTCAAGACCTAACAGGGTGAGATAACATGACCTTGTCTCTACAAAGAAAAAAAAAAAGTCGAGTGTGGTGGCATGTTCCTGTAGTCCCAGCTACTTGGGAGGCTAAGGCAGGAGAATCACTTGAGCCCAGGAGTTAGAGGCTGCAGTGAGCTATAATCACACCATTGTACTCCAGCCTGAGCAACAGGGTGAGATTATGTTTCTAAAAAAAAAAAAAAAAAAAAAAAGTCATGCACACACAAGAAGAGCAACCCCCTGCTGCCAAACAAAAAACTAATAGGATTTAAACTCCTTGACTGCTAGCCGTTGTCAGGCTTATAGACAAGTTATTTGGAGACAGCTTTATTTTTCTATATGGTTGCAAATCTAATAGAGATAGCTTTATTTTTCTACATGATTGCCAATCTATTGAGGAGGCAATACTCAGCTTTCAAAACCTGAAACCTTTTCCTGAAATCGGGATTCCTAACAGTACCTAGCCTGAGACTGAATATATATTTGGTTAAGATCATGCATAGAAACCAAGTGTTTTGCTCCTAGGTCAATTCTCTTATTGGTATCCAACACCACTTTTCATGACCTCTTTGAGTGCCATGTGGAAAATAGTTACTAAGGAAGAATAACCTGATAATCTCTTAGATCATGTCTTAATTATGACACACCAACATTTTGTTCCTTTTACCGGTAAATTCTGTCCCGTAATTTCTTCAAACCCCTCTTCATATCTTTGTTCCTCAGGCTGTAGATGAAAGGGTTCAGCATGGGTGTCACTACTGTGTACATAACTGTGGCTACCCAGTCCCTAACCACTGAGTACATGGACAGGGGCCTAAAATAGACATAGATGACACTCCCATAGAAGAGGGCTACTGCAATGAGGTGGGAGCCACAGATAGAGAAGGCCTTCCACTTCCCAGCTGCAGAGGGGATTCTGAGCGCAGTGATGATGATTCGCAGGTAGAAGATGATACACAGGAAGGGGGTCACGATGACAGCTAAGGTCTCAGTCGTGACCACCATCTGGCTGGAGGATGTGTCAGAGCAGGAGAGCTTTAGCACAGGCTGGGTGTCACAGAAAAAGTGCTTAATGACGTGAGAGGCACAGAAAGACAAGCAAGACATAAGTAGCACACAGAACAGGGAATGTAGGTGGGAGATGCTGCAAGAACCCAATAGCATGAGTAGGCAATGCCGTGGGTTCATAACCACATCATAGTGTAAGGGGTTGCAGATGGCCACCAGCTGGTCTATGGCCATAGAGGCCAGCAGGTAGCTGTCAGTGTTCCCAAATGCCATAAAGAAGTACATCTGGACCAGGCAGCCCACGTAAGAGACAACCTTTGTCTCTGATAGAAAATTCACCAGCATCTTAGGCACTATGACTGTTGTGAAGCAGATATCCATGAAAGACAAGTTGCTGAGAAAAAAGTACATAGGGATGTGGAGCCTGGGGTCAGAGTAGATGGCCAGGATGATGAGCACATTCCCCACCGCAGTGAGGAGGTACATGATGAGGAAGATGGCAAAGAGAGGTTTCTGCAGCTGAGGGTTGGAAGAGAGGCCCAGGAGGATGAAGCCTGAGGTGCTGCTGCTGTAGTTCTTTATCTCCATGTCTCTGGACTTCCTGGATAGGGTTTGGAGAAGCACTGGGAGAGATGTAAGGGGCAGTTTGACCAAGACAGCTTCTTTCATAAGCTTAAGCTTGTAAAAATAGCTCATAGCCCTTTGTTATGTTTTTTTTTTTTTTCTTTGAGACAGTCTCGCTCTGTCGCCCAGGCTGGAGTGCAGTGGCGTGATCGCAGCTCACCACAAGCTCCACCTCTCGGGTTCATGCCATTCTCCTGCCTCAGCCTCCCAAGTAGCTGGGACTACAGGCGTCTGTCACCACGCCCGGCTAATTTTTTTTTGTATTTTTAGTAGAGACGGGGTTTCACCGTGTTACGGTTTTTAAGAATATTTACCTTAAGAAACTATGGAGAAACAGGTAGTAAAAATCCAACAAGGGAAGAGTTAAAATTATCCAGGCTGCCTCCTAAACTAGAAACTAAAGATTTTCAATTTTCCATTCCATGCTCACGAATCGGGAGGATTAATACAGTTAAAATGACCATACTGCCCAAAGCAATCTACATACTGAACATAATCCCTATCAAGGTACAAATATCATTTTTCACAAGATTAGAAAAAAGCAATTCTAAAATTCATATGGAACCAAAAGAGCCAGAATAGCCAAAGCAATTTTAAGAAAAAAGAACAAAGCTGGAGGCATCACATTACCTGACTTCAAAATATATTACAAGGCTATAGCAACCAAAATAACATGGTGCTGTATAAAAACAGACACATAGATCAATGGAACAGAATACAGAAAGAAATAAATCAATATATCAAAGGGATACCTGCACTTATATGTTTATTGCAGCACTGTTCACAATAGCAAAGATCAACCTAAGTGTCCATCAATGGATGAATGAATAAAATAAATGGTGTGTGTACATATACATGTACACACACACACGCAATGGAATACTGTTTAGCCATGATAAATAATGAAATCGTGTCATTTGTAGCACTATGGATGGAACTGGAGGTCATTATTTTGAGTGAAACAAGCCAGGCACAAAAATACAAATATACAAATAAAAAAACATAAAAGCACAAAACACTAATATCCTGTGTTCTCACTCATAAGTGGGTGCCACAAATATGTATATAGGATCATTGTGAGTGGAATGATGGATAATGGAGACTCAGAAGAAGTGGGGGTCAGGAGTAAAAGGGGAATGAATGATGATAAATTGCCTGATGGGTACAATGTATGTTATTTGCATGGTAGATACCCTAAAAACCCTAACTTCACCACTGCACAATGTATTCATGTAACAAAACTGTACTTGTACCCCATAAACTTATACAAATGAAAGATAAAGATTTTGCCAGAACTTCTACGTGGCCTAATTTGCCTGAGTTCTTCTCATTTCCCTATCTGAAGATTCTTTTTAGGTTGTCTCTTGGCCAACTTCTTAGCTTCTTTTTTTCGTTTTTTCCAGAGGAAGTGGTTTCTGGGTTCCACCTTGAATGAGGATACTTTCAGGGTATCTCCACGAATGAGACCCTTTCATTCAAGGTCCTCTCTTGCTCGTAGTTCTGGAGGTGGTGGTGATAGTTGAGATAGTACAATCATGAACATCAGAATTAATCAGTGCTCCTTATTGTCCACAGAATTCAGATGAGCCTTCCTTAAGTCTTCAGAGCAAAACCTGCTTAATGTCTGTTTAAACCTTTCTGTTTGGTTAACATGATGTGAATACTTTAATTTAAGCGTTTGGTCCAAAGATGTCACTCAAAATAGGAGTACTACTAGGAATAGCCTATGTTACTGTGATTAGTTTTTAAAATATGTTAACTTTTCTGATTATAAAATTATAACATCCTTTTTCTAAACATTCAAATATTACAGGATTATAAAACTTTGATCATTCAGAGTCTTATTCTGCCAATATCATGAAAAGAGCAGAAAAGGATGGCTCCTGTTACCACTATTAAGCTATACTGTTGATATGGTGGTCTCAATCGGTGAAAAAGTAAGAATTAAAAGACATAAACATTAGACATGATGAAACTGTCCACCTAGAAAATCCAAGATGATAATCTGAAAAAATTTAAAATCTATGAAGTCTTTACCAAATTAGCCAGATAAAATTAAATATACGAATATTAATACTTATATTAGAAAAATGTAATTTGGAAAACATTTCAATTGACAGTGGTAAGAAAGTCTAAAAAATACTTAGTAATAAACCTGAGTAATAAAAATAAATGAGTAAGATTTGTCTGAAGAAATTGTAACAGAACACAAAATGAAGATCTAAATAAACAGATATATTCATATCAATATTTTAAAAATGTTAATTCTTCTCAGATTAATAAAATTCAATGCACCTCTAATAAGACCCCAGGGGAATTTTTAATGAAACTTGTGAAAGTTTTTCTAAAATTCACCTAGATGAATAAATGGCTAAGAACAGACAAAATAATTTTGAAAAAAATTAGAACAATTTCAGGGAACTTTTCTAACCCCAATCAAATTACATAATAGTGAAAATAAGATAATGGCACAAACAGAAAAATCAATGGACCACCATAAAGAATTTTGTAGATCTATATTTATGCATACATATATATAGGTAGACATATAGAGACAGTAATTTATCTGCAACTTAATATATAGTAAAATTTAGCATCAAAGAAAGAATGGAATATTAATGATATTTGTGACAATTGGTTGAACACTTGGAAAGTATAAGGCTAGATTTCTATTTAACACACACATAGAAATAAAACCCAGATGAATGAACAATCTAAAAGTTAAAAATCCAAACTACAAAGTAAGTTTGAGCCAAAACTAAAGGAGTACATTTTTACAGTCTCGGGATGGGAATGTCATTCCAAGCAAGAAATGAAATGAAGAGCAAGAATGACAAAATAACCCACTTAAAAATTTGAAAATTATACCAAAAGAGATCATAGGCAAAGCTAAAATAGAAACTGTTGACTCAATGAAAACATCTGCAACACAGTTACCAAATAAAATATATGACAAGATGATCAACATAATTGATAATCAGAAAATGTGGACTGAAATTCAATTCTCACTCTTCAGTTTTATGCAAATTTTTTTGACAATATGCAAAGGGAATTAGACCCTCACGTATACTAGTAGTAATAGAGTAAATCAGTGTTGGCCCTTTGGTAGTCTCCATCAGAACTGAAAATCGGCACTTCTTTGTCCAATAATTCTACTTACGAAAAGCTATCCTTTAAAAATAGTAATATTTGCATATCAAAATATATGTACACACATTTTATTGTAATGTTGCTTACAATAGCAAACTAAACATAATACAACATAACAAAACAACCATAGAAGAAATGGAGCATTCACAGATAGGTGATTTATCAAATAGTTTATAGTGTATTTTTATTACTCAACATCATGCAGTCTCTAAAGAAATAAGATGGGTAATGTTAGCCAATATTTATTAACACCTGATATATGCTACACACTGAGCTCAGTGCTTTGCAAAGCTTTTATCATTTTATTTTCTCCAAATCCTACGACATAGACATTATTATAATTATAACTTACAGATAAAAATTTAGAGTGTAGCAAAATTAAATAACTTACCAGATCCCGCAGGGAGTAAGTGGTAGAGCTGGAATTTGAATTCAGGCAGTCTGATAGCACAGACAGCACAAAATGTCATAGACAATTTATGTGACAAAAACAAGGTAGAGAACAATGCCTAAAGAATAATCCCATTTTTGAGTTGAACAAAGAGAATACACGGACACAGGGAGGGGAACATCACACACCAGGGCTGTCGGGGAGTGGAGGGCAAGGGGAGGGAGAGCATTAGGACAAATATCTAATGCATGCCAGGCTTAAAACCTAGATGACAGGTTGATGGGTAAGGAAACCCTCATGGCACATGTATACCTACATAACAAACCTGCACATTCTGCACATGTATCCCAGGACTTAAAGTATAATAATAAAAAAAGAATAATCTCATTTTTATAAAGAAAAGTATTTTTTAAAATATGTTGTGTTTATGGTGGTGTGGAAAGAGTCCTTAAAAAGTGTTTATGTGTAATGTGGTTACCTTCTGAATTTTCATACTTAACTTTATATCGTATTGTCTGTATTTAAAAATGTGTGTTTATTTATATACATTTCATAATTTAAAAGTTAAATTTCCTATAATTCCACTGGAATTGTGTGCATATTTTAAAGATCTTTTTCTCTGCGTAGATCTATATACACTACATATAGGAATGAGGTTCATTATGCTTCCGCTACCCCAAGAATGTTACAATGGATTTTTTTTTGTATATATATATATATATATATATATATATATATATATATATATATATATGTTTTTTACCCATGAGATAATTTTTACAGTGTAGAATAGATCCTGAGATCTGGAATGCTAAAATAGACTTTATAAATCTTGAAAATGTCAATAGATATTAGCAACATGAGACACATAGCTTTCATCTCACTCTTGGGCAATGTACTTATTTAACTTTCTGGGTTTGTTCCACATTTCCTTCTCTGTATCTTTTAGCTTCATCCCTGAGACATAGTTTTTCCTGGTGGTAAAAGGCTATCTCATCACCCTTGACTTGAACTTGGAATTTTCCAAATTTATGAGATTTTTCTCAGGGGCAGTAACTTAGCTCCTTCCCATTTAGCTGGATTTGACAGCATCATGTATTTTCCTCATGCCTTGGGCAAGTCATTTCACTTCCATATAGATAATGGTGCACACATGTATGTTTGTGTGTGTGCTACTTTCTACCTTGCCTAGGAGCTGTCAAATGACATTTGAGCGAGTGTTTGGCAAACTCTACTGCAAGCGATTAGCATAACCGCTCATACAATAAACTAGAGAAATGACATTTTAATGATGGGTCTTGCTATCAGGTGGTGATTGGGAAGGACCAGGAGAGACTGGGAGTCTTTCTAAGCCTTTTAAGTCACATCATTTCACTTTAAAAGATATTTACACCCTTCCTTGACAGACAGGAAATGTGGATTATTTCTATACTTCTAAACGTTATTAAAATTTTTACATTATGAACATTTGTCATCTCAGGTTGTTTTTCCTTTTCTTGTTTACTCATCACTTATGCAGGGTCCTTCTCTTGGCCAAATGAAACCAGGGAGTGTACATTGTCATCCCAAATGAAACCAGTGAGTACACATTGTCAGCACACAATGCACTTACCAAATTGGGATGATAGGTGGGCAGTACCCTGGTGGAAAGCTACTCATTATCCATGCACCTACTCCCCTGAATGAGCAAGGTCAGTAGAGAATTGACTAAACTGGAAAAATGCAGCTAACATTTATTAGACAGAGTCTGTGCTCACTACTTGTCTCATTAATCCTCACAATAACACTATGTTTGAAGTAGCATTATTTTGCCCTTTGCAACAAAGGAGACTGAAGTTCAGAGAGTCACAGAGCTGGTGAGTGGTGTATCTAGGGTTCAAACCTGGGCACACTGACTGTAAATTATGTGTTTTAATCTGCTCTATCACACCTCTTCCCCAAACTGTACATGTGCAGTAGAGAACTAAGCTGGTGTGTCCTCTGCCAACGGAGGCCGTCTTACTGCCAAGTGCCTTCAGCCTCCTTGCTGACCCACTCCTTCCACTGTATCCTTCGCTCCTACATATTGGAATCCTTTCCATTTCCTTCCTTCCTACATGCATTTCTGCCTCCCATTCCACAAAGCCATGTGCTTTCCTCTGTTTCTTGCCTTCAGAGATGACAGGCTATGACTTTGGACCACAGCTTTGTCAGTTCTTGAATAAAGAACAGTTCTCTGATTTTGCAACATCAACACCTGACCTTAAGATCTCTAGATGTCTTCTGGGTCCACGTTTTGGAATTCCAGCCTCTTCTTGCTTACGATCTTTTCTCTTCCAGCAGTAAGGAAAGCAGATTGGCAGTGTTGGGTTGCATAGGCCCCCTGCAGAGATATGTTCCACTTGGGGATTCTGCAGGTCTTTTCTAGGCTGGCTTCTTCTCTTTTCAGTTCTCTGAAATGTCTTCTTTCTCAAATTAGAGGTTTACCTCATGTCTCTTGCTTCAGAGAAGGTGGTATCTCTGCCTGATTTCTTATTTCCTACTTAGTTTAGGTTGAAAGTTCTTCTGGGCACTGTAGGTCCCTCAGATCGGTAATTGAACCCAGTTCATCCAGCTCAGGTTGTCCTCAGCTAGCTTCTGCCCCACTTTTGTTTCTGTCTTTTTTCTCCTGGGAATCACTGATTTTCCGGATGCCTGTCTCTGCTTCTCTCTCTCAGTAATTCAATGAACTAAACTCTCACCTATTAGTTCTTCCTGGTGCCTCCCCTACCTGTGATCAGCCAGTATTTATAATGCAACTGCTAATACAGCTATTACAGAGTAGGTATCCCAAGTCCTAAGGAAGGGGCTGTGGATTCTCAGAGAGTTTTGCTCAGATGTCATGAGGTTTTAGACGCCTCTGACTTTCACCTTCATCATTTTAGCATCCTAGGAAAGTGACTGTTCAATTTCCACGATTCTAGAGACAAGGAGCTCACAATATCTGGAGGTGGCCCAGTCCTTGGGTGGAACACATCTGGGTTAGGAAATTCTTCCACATCACGAGTGGAAGTTTGCCTTTCTGTTATTGCTAGGTACTGCTCTACAAACTTGACATACACTAAGTCATTTAGTCTTTACAACAACTCCATTTTACAGATAACACAAATGAGGTACAGAACTGAAGTGACTTGCCTAAGAACACACAGCCAGAGGGTGGTGGATTACAGCCCCAGAGTATGTGCTCTCAGCCTCTGCGTTGCCCTAACTCTCTTGTTCACTTGTTCCTCTGTTGACCTGGTTTCCTGGAGGTGATAACTCTGTGGGTCTTGAGTTGCAGAATGTTGGCTGTGCCCTTTAAGGACAGGAGAAAGTGTCTTGAACAAAGTAGCAATTTCAAATGTTTGATATTTGACCAAAAAGAGAGAGAGGAAAAATAAAGACCATGTTTCCTGGCTTTTGAGATGGAGGAGAGAAAAACAGGTAAGGAAAAGGGAAGAAGATCACATGAAGATATTGACTCCACAGTTCCCATTATCAAGACCCCTCAGTGTGCCTACCTGTGGGCTTGACAAAGGAGATTCAGGGGCCTGAAAAGACTTTGGGATCTGCCATGGGGTTAAGATCAGGCTCTGAATCTCTGGAGGAGGCTTCTTGAAGTACAGATCCAGCCTCAGAAATGTGATGGTTCTTCCTCATCTATGGTGGGAATTGTAATAAAAAGGGAGACACAGGCGCCTGTCCTCTCTGCATGCCAGAGCCCTGTGAGGATCGGCCCTGCGGTCTTCCCGGAGAATTGCAGGGGCGGGGGTGGGGAGGAACATCACTGATGCCCTCACTGAGCTCTGTGGGACAACTGGGCTCCGGAGATGTAGCTTCTTACACCTGGGAAGGGAATTAGAGCCATGTAGCAGTAAGGGTGATGTGTGCATGCACATATGTATGCACATATGTTTATGCATATGTATGTATTCGATGTACGTATGTGTACTCTTGTGCATATCTGTGTTTATGCTTATGTGCACCTACCTGGAAGGAGAGGTAATGGCCTCTGATATCGCTGAGGTTTTGTGTCTGCATGTGTGACTGTATCTAGGTGCACCTGTAGTGTTACTGGAAAGGGGTCGGAGGTGCAGACCCAGGAGCCAGACTGATTGGATTCTGAGGCTGACTCGCATCTTACAAGCTGTGTAGCTTTTGCAAATACTACACAGGTTTCTGAGCCTTAATTTGTTTTGTTGTGTCTGCCTTTCTTAAACATTACTTCAATGTCTTAAGCCAGAGTAGTCATATTTGAATCCCAGTTCCCCCAATTACCAAATGGGTGAATTTGGGCAAGTTATTTAGCCTCACTAACCCACATTGTCCTCATCTATAAATGGCACAGTAATCATAAACTTTAGAAAGATGTTTTCTTTTTTCTGCTTTTTCCTTTCAAATAGATTTTATTTTTTTAGAAGTTTTAGATTCATGACAAAATTGATCAGAGAGTAAAGACAGTTCTCATTTATTCCCTGCTCCCAGACGCACATAGCCTCTCCCAGCATCAATACCCACTGCTAGAACATAACATTTGTTACAATTTATAAGCTTATATAATGGTCCCCAACTTACGATGGTTCATCTTAAAATTTTTCTTTATGATACTGTGAATGATCCATGTTCAGTAGAAACCACACTTCAAGTACCTATATAACCATTCTCTTTTTCCACTTTCAGTACAGCATTCAATTAATTACATGAGATATTCAATATTTTATTATAAAGCAGGCTTTGTGTTAGATGATCTTGCCAACTGTAGGCTAACGTATGTGTTAGCACATTTAAGGTAGTTTAGGCTAAGCTATGATGTTTGGTAGGTTAGGTATATTAAATGCATTTTTGACATATGATATTCTCAGTTTACAATTGGCTTATCAGGGTATAACTCCATAAGTGGAAGAGCATCAGTATTGACATATCATTATCACACAAGTCCATAGTTTACATTAGGGTTCACTCAATGTTATACATTCTACAGGTCTTGACAAATGTATAATGACATGTACCCACTGTTATATAGTATCATATAGAACAGTTTTACTGCCCTAAAATTCCTGTGTGCTTCACCTGTTCATCCTTCTCTCCCTCTAGCCCTTAGCAACTACTGATCTTTTTACTGTCTCCATATTTTTGCCTTTTCTAAAATGTCATTTAGTTGGAATCATGCAGTATAATTGAGTTTTCACCTTGGCTTTTTTCATGTAGTAATATGCATTTAATGTTCTTCCATATCTTTTCAATGCTTGATAGCTCATTTCTTTTTAGCACTGAGTCATATTTTATAGTCTAGATGTACCACAGTTTACTTGTTCACTTACATGCCGAAGGACAACTTGGTTGCTTCCAAGTTTTGGTGACTATGAATAAAGCTGCTAAAACGTCTGTGAAGGTTTTTGTGTGGACATAAATTTTCACCTTATTTGCATAAATACCAAGCAACATGATTGCTGGATCATATGGTAAGAGTATCTTTAGTTTGGTGAGAAATTGTCAAACTGTCTTCCAAAGTGACTTTATCATTTTGCATTCTCACCAGCAATGAAGGAGAATTCCTGTTGCTCCACATCTTCATCAGCATTTGGTGTCATCAGTGTTCTGATTTGGTCATTCTAATAGCTGTGCAGTGATATCTCATTGTTGTTTTCATTTGAATTTTCCTAACAACACATGATGTGGAACATTTTTTATATGTTTGATAACCATCTGTATATCTTCTTTGGTATGGTGTCTGTTTAGGTCTCAATTGAATTACTCATTTTCTTATTGTCAAGTTTTAAGAGATCTTAGCATATTTTAGATAATAGTCCTTTACCAGATATGTCTTTTGCAAATATTTCACCCAGTCTGTGGATTGTCTTCTCATTCTCTTGAAAGTGTCTTTCTCAGAGTAGAAGTTTTTAATTTTAATTAATTATACCGTATTAATTATTTCTTTCATGAATCTTGCCTTTGGTGTTGTATCTAAAGAGTAATTGCCATACTCAAGGTCATCTAGGTTTTCTCTTATGTTCTCTTCTATGAGTTTTATTGGTTTACATTTTGCATCAGGGCTATGATCCTTTTTAAGTCAATTATTGTGAAGAGTGTAAGGTCTGTGTGTAGATTCATTTGTTTTGTATGTAGATGTCCAGTTGTTCTAGAACCAGTTGTTGAAAAGCCTATCTTTTCTCCATTGTATTACCTTTACTTCTTTGTCAAAGGTTAGTTGACTATATTTTTGTGGTTTTCTATGGTTTAAATCTTTCAACTCATGTTGAAATTTAATCCCCAATGTGACACTATTGAGAAATGTGGCCTTTAAAAGGTAAATGAATTAATTCATTCATGGATCAGTGGGCTAATTGATTGATGGGTTATCGCAAGAGTAGGACTTGTGGCTTTTTAAGAAGAGGAAGAGGCACCTGAGGTAGGATGCTCAGCTCCCTTGCCCTGTGATGCCTTGCATTGCCTCAGGACTCTGCATAGCCCCCACCTGTGAGAAAGCCCTCATCAGATGTGGCCCCTCGACCTTGGACTTCTCAGCCTCCATAACTGTAAGAGATAAATTCATTTTCTTTGCAAATTACTGAATTTCAGGTATTCTGTTATAAGTAACAGAAAACAGATTAAGACCTGGATCTATTTCTGGGTGAGCTTCAATTTTTACTTTTGTAAAAAGATATAAGTAAGAGGGTGAGGGTGAGGGTGAGATAAGTGGTAAGTCAGGATCTGAACTCTGGTGTAGAGGTTAAGAGGTGAGCTTTGAAGACACATTATCTTACATTGTATCCCAGCTCTAGCTCACCAGCTGTGTGACTTTGGGTAAGTTCCTTAACCTCTAGGCAGATAGGAATGGTCTTGAGGTTGGTATGATGATTGGTGAAGGCATGGAATGCATGGAAGTTTTTGTTTGTTACAGGGCAGAAAATGGAGAAGGTGGATGTTAGGTTAAGATAATGGGCTTTGGAGTTAGTGCCTGAGTTTAAATCTCTGCTTACCACTTACTAGTTGTATGACGTTAGGTAGATAACTGTGCCTCAGTTTCCCCATTTATAAAATGGAGCTAATAATAACCCTGGCTTCTTTATCTTATTAAATAAGGTTTTAGTTTTGCAGTACTTAGACTGCCTGGTACCAGGATTAGCTTCAAGGGTGTTCTTCCTGCGTTCAGAAGGGCCCAGGGCTTGGTTTAATGCTCTTCTGTTACTGTCCTAAATTTCTTAACACTCTTTGAACCAGGGAATGGGTCTCATATTTTCATTGTGCACTGGGTCCTGAAAACTACCAAGAAAGGGAGAGAAAGCAATTCCACATAAAGGCAGGCTTGATCTTCACTATAAGCTGCTCCTCTGCTGAGGGGTTTGAAGAAATCTCTGACAGAGGCTACAGTTACATTAACTGCTACTTTTATAATCAAGTCTGGCTCTGACTTCTATGAATAAAGTTCAGAGGTTCAGGACAGATTTGAAAACCAATTCCTCCCAGATTGTCTTCTCAATCTTCTCCATCATTGTGGTGCTCTCTTATTCCCTCTTTTGCTCTCTGTCTGTCTCTGGCTGGAGGAGGAAGTTCAAGGCTGGTAAGGAAGAGACATGGTGTCAGGGACTCAGGCTCTCTCTGTCTTGTTCCTCTACCATATGTAGCTCCCATTCCCAAAAGCTGCTTCATAGTACAGATCACTGCTGGAGTTCTTGCCATTGCATCCACATTCCAAGCAGTAAAAAGGAGGAAGGCCAGGAGAAAAGAGCAGCCTCTCCCTTTTAATAGTTTCCAGAAACACTTCAGAACTCTTATGCTTACATCTCATGGATCAGAACTTGGACGACACATGGCCACATTTAGTTGCAGAGGAGGCTGGGAAATGCTGTTAGCTAGGCAGCAATATACCCAGCTCAAAGATGGAGGTTTCAGCAAGAAGGGGAAAATGGATATTGGAAAAAGTTAGCATGCTACCACACATCAAATATTATTTCCTTGGCTAAAAAATTCATTTTGCTGTTCTCCATCTAATTTATTTCTGCCTTATCTTTATTATCTCTTTCTGTGAGCTTTGGATCTATTTTGCTATTCTTTTTCTAGTTTCTTAAGGTGTACAGTTATTAATTTGACATCTTTTTTTAATGCAGGGGTTTATTGCTACACATTTCACTCTCAGCACTGCTTTCAGTACATCCCATATGGTATGGTTTGCTTTTGGTATGTTGTGTTTTTGTTTTTATTCATTTCTTAGCATTTTCTGATTTTTCTTGTGATTCCTTCTTTGACCTATTGGTTAAGAGTGTGTTTTTTGCGTACCTTTATTGCAATAGTATTCACAATAGTAAAGACTTGGAACCAACCCAAATGTCCATCAGTAATAGACTGGATAAAGAAAACGTGGCACATATACACCATGGAATACTATGCAGCCATGAAAAAGGATGAGTTCATGTCCTTTGCAGGGACATGGATGAAGCTGGAAACCATCATTCTCAGCAAAATATTACAAGGACAGAGAACCAAACACTGCATGTTCTCACTCATAAGTGGGAGCTGAACATGGACACAGGGAGGGAAACACCACACTGGGGCCTGTTGGAGGGTGGAGGGCTGGGGGAGGGATAGCATTAGGAGAAATACCTAATGTAAATGATGAGTTGGTGCATGCAGCAAACCAACATGGCACATGTATACCTATGTAACAAACCTGCACCCTAGAACTTATAATAATAAAAAATTCAAACCCTAAAAAAGAGTGTTGTTTGATTTCCATATATTTGTGAATTTTCTAGTTTTCATTCTGTTGTTGATTTCTAGCTTCATTCCGCTGTAGTCAGAGAAGATATGTGTGATTTAAATTTTTAGAAATTTATTGAGACTTGCTTTCTGACCTAACATATGATCCATGTTATGACTATCCTTATGCCTAAAGGATGTTTTAGTTCAAAGATGCCCCAAGATGTTTTAGTGTGAAAGTGGAGGGGAAGACTCCTTTTTTCCTGGGGCTACTGAGCTGAAGAGAATTTGAAGAGTGTAAAAGTCATGTTCCTCTGCATGTGGGGAAAGCAGGTGCAGGTGAAGAGAACAAGCCAATATGCAA
This sequence comes from Symphalangus syndactylus, assembly GCF_028878055.3. Classification (NCBI taxonomy): domain Eukaryota; kingdom Metazoa; phylum Chordata; class Mammalia; order Primates; family Hylobatidae; genus Symphalangus; species Symphalangus syndactylus. The sequence continues at coordinate 22,125,242 of NC_072425.2, forward strand.
AGAGACCCAAAGGGGAGCAACTAGGGGGAAGAGAATGGCTGAGGTGGCCCCCAGTACCAGTCATTCTTAAGTTCTGCCTCACTCCAGACCTATTCCAGTCACATGAGACAATATATCCTCCTTTTGTCTTAAATTATTTGAACATAGGGCTTCATCATTTGCTGTAAAAGAACCCTGCCTATTAAAGTTATCATCTTCCATTTCTGAGAGTAGGGACCACATGGACACTTAAAAAAATTTTTTTTGTCAGAGATAGTTTTTTCCCGGAACTAAATCACAGAAAGAATTTATTACTTGATTTCATCTTGAAGGACATCAAATACACAATGCATGTCTTCTGTGTCTGTATAGCTCTTTACAGCTCACAAAATTCTTTTGAATCCATTAGCTTTTCTGAGCCTCACAATCTCTCTGAGATGTAGATTTTACTTCCCCAATTGTACAGATGAGAAAAACTGAGGCTGGGTGAGACAATCTGGCTTATCTACATGGCTGCTCAGCAGTGGCACTGGTCACTCTTCCCAGGTTCCAGGGATTCTGATGTGGACATCTTTGGATGGTTATCATTCTGCCTACCTCAGTCAGTATTTTAGTCAATGAAAAAATGAATCAAAATGAAGATCACAGGACAGGATTACTCTGAAGGAAGAGGGGAGAGGAAGACTAAAACCAAATGTTTGAAGGAGTGTACTTGAAGAATATGAATAGTTCAATGGGGGACAAATGAGGCAGTGGAAGTAGAGGTATGGGATGAGGGGAAAGATGGGCCCCTAGGTTGATTCCATGTCTTTGCTATTGTGAATAGTGTTATGATGAACGTAGGAGCACCTGTGTCTTTCTAACAGGATGAATTATTTTCCTGTGGATATATAACCAGTAGCGGGTTTGCTGAGTTAAATGGTAGTTCTGTTTCAAGTTCTTTGAAAAATCCCCAGACTGTTTTCCACATTGGCTGAATTAATTTACATTTCCACCAACCATGTATGAGCGTTCCCTTTTCTCTGAAGCCTTGCCAGCATCTGTTATTTTTTGACTTTCTAATAATCGCCATTCTGAACTGGTGTCAGATGATATCTCATTGTGATTTTAATGTGCATTTCTCTGATGATTGGTGATATTGAGCATTTTTTTATATGTTTTTTGGCCACTTGTATGTCTTCTTTTGAGAAGTGTTTGTTGAGGCGGAGCTTGCAGTGAGCCAAGATCTTGCCACTGTACTCCAGCCTGGGTGACAGAGAAAGACTCCATCTCAAAAAAAAAAATTTTTTTAAACTTTTATTTTAGGTTCAGGGGTACATGTGCAAGTTTGTTATACAGGTAAACTCAAGTCATGAGAGTTTTTTGTGCAGATTATTTCATGACCCAAGTACTGAGCCTAATATCCAATAGTTATTTTTTCTGCTCCTTTCTCTTCTCCTGGGCTCCACCCTCAGGTAGGCCACAGTGTCTGTTGTCCCGCTTTTTGTGTCTATATGTTCTCATAGTTCAGCTCCCACTTATAAGAGAACATGTAGTATTGGTTTTCTGTTCCTGTGTTAGTTTGCTAAGGATAATGACCTCCAGTTCTACCTGTGTTCCTGTAAAGGACATGATCTCATTCTTTTTTATGACTGCATAGTATTCCATGGTGTATATGTACCACATTTTCTTTTTTTTTTTTTTTTTTTTTGAGACGGAGTCTCGCTCTGTCACCCAGGCTGGAGTGCAGTGGCACGATCTCGGCTCACTGCAAGCTCCGCTTCCTGGGTTCTCGCCATTCTCCTGCCTCAGCCTCTCCGAGTAGCTGTGACTACAGGCACCCGCCACCACGCCCGGCTAATTTTTTTTATATTTTTAGTAGAGACGGGGTTTCACCGTGGTCTCGATCTCCTGACCTCGTGATCCGCCCGCCTCGGCCTCCCAAAGTGCACATTTTCTTTATCCAGTCTGTCATTCATGGGCATTTAGATTGAGTCTATGTCTTGGCTATTGTGAATAGTGCTGCAATGAACATACACATGCATGTGTCTTTGTAATAGAACAATTTATATTCCTTTGGGTGTGTACTCAGTAACGGGATTGCTAGGTTGAGTGGTAGTTCTGTTTTTAGGTCTTTGAGGAATCACCACACTTCTTTCCACAATGGTTGAACCAATTTATACTCCTACCCATGGTGTATAAGCATCCTTTTTCTCTGCAACCTCACCAGCATGTTATTTTTTGACTTTTAAATAATAGCCATTCTGACTTGTGTGAGATGGTATCTCATTGTGGTTTTCATTTGCATTTCTCTAATGATCAGTGATGTTGAGCTTTTTCCATATGTTTATTGGCTGCATGTATGTCTTCTTTTAAAAATGTCTTTTCATGCTCTTTGCCCACTTCTATTTTTTGAAATAAAGCAAGTTTATTGGAGTAGCAGTGCACGGCAGAATGGGTGTTCCACAGACAGATCAGGGCTATCCCACAGGTGGGGTGGCCCAGTGTAGCAGCAGCAGCAGAAGTGTACAGCAACAGTAGCTGTCCAGAGCAGCAGTCCCTGTAAACTGCTAGCTCTTTACCCACTTATTAACGGGGCTGTTTTTTTTCCTTGTAAATTTGTTTAAGTTCCTTATAGATGCTGGATATTAGAACTTTGTCAAGTGACTAGTTTGCAAAAATTTTCTGCCATTCTGTAGGTTGTCTGTTTACTCTGTTGATAAGAGCTTCTGCACAGAAAAAGAGACTTAGTTAAATTAGATCCCATTTGTCAGTTTTTGCTTTTGTTGCAATTGCTTTTGGCATCTTCATCATGAATTCTTTGCCCATTCCTATATCCAGAATGGTATTACCTAGGTCGTCTTCCAGGGCTTTTATAGTTTTGTGTTTTACATTTAAGTCTTTCATTCATCTCGACTTGATTTTTATATATAGTGTAAGGAAGGGGTCCAGTTTCAACCTTCTGCATATGGCTAGCCAGTTATCCCAGCACTATTTATTGAACAGGGCATGCTTTCCCCATTGCTTATTTTTGCCAGCTTTGTTGAAGATCAGATGGTTGTAGGCATGCCATCTTATTTTTGGGCTCTCTATTCTATTCCATTGGTCTGTGTGTCTGTTTTTGTACCTGTACCATGTTTTTTTTGGTTACTGTGGTCCTGTAGTATAGTTTGAAGTCAAGTAGCATAATGCCTCCAGCTTTGTTCTTTTTGTTTTAGGATAGCCTTGGCTATTTAGGCTCTTTTTTGGTTCCATATGAGATTTAAAATAGTTTTTCCTAGTTCTGTGAAGAAGGCCATCAGTAGTTTGATAGGAATAGCCTTGGATCTGTACATTGATTTGGACAGTGTGGCCATTTAAACAATGGTGATTCTTTCCATCCATGAACATGGAATGTTGTTGCATTTTTTGTGTCATCTCTGATTTGAGTAGTGTTTTGTAGTTCTCATCATAGAGATCTTTCACCTCCCTGGTTAGCTGTATTCCTAGGTATCTTATTCTTTCTAGGGTGATTGTGAATGGGACTGCATTCCTGATTTGGCTCTCAGCTTGACTGTTGTTGGTGTATAGGAATACAAATTATTTTTTGTATGTTGATTTTGTATACTGAGACTTCACCAAAGTTGTTTATCAGCTTAAGGAGCTTTTGGGCCAAGACTGTGGGGTTTTCTAGATACATAATCATATTGTCTGCAAACAGGAATAGTCTTCTTCTGTTCCTTCTTGGATGCCCTTTATTTCTTTCTCTTGCCTGATTGCTCTGGCTAGGACTTGCAATACTATGTTGAATAGGAGTGGTGAGAGATGGCATCCTTGTCTTGTGTTGGTTTTCAAGGAGAATGCTTTCAGCTTTTGCCCATTCAGTATGATGTTTGCTATAGGTTTATCATAGATGGATCTTATTATTTTGAGGCATGTTCCTTTAATACTTAGTTTATTGAGATGTACAAACTCTTTGTACATCTGGTAGAATTCAGCTGTGAATCCATCTGGTCCTCAGTTTTTTTTTAGTTGGTAGGCTATTTATTACTGATTCAATTTTGGAGCTTATTACTTGTCTATTCAAAGATTCAATTTCTTCCTGGTTCAGTCTTGGGACAGTGTATGTGTTCAGGAATTTATTTCTTCTAGTTTATGTGTATAGACCAGTTTACACTATTTGCTGATGGTTGTTTGTATTTCTGTGGGATCAGTGGTAATATCCTATTTGTCTTTCCTAATTATGTTTATTTGAATCTTCTCTCTTTTCTTCATTAACCCAGCTAGTGCTTTATCTATTTTCTTAATTTTTTTTTCAAAAACTCAACTCTTGGACTTGTTGATCTTCTGAATGGTTTTTCGTGTCTTAATCTCCTTTTGTTCAGCTCTGATTTTGGTTATTTCTTGTCCTCTACTAATTTTGGGGTTGGTTTATTCTTGGTTCTCTAGCTCTTTTAGTTGTGATGTTAGGTTGTTAACTTGAGACCTTTCCAGCTTTTTGATGTGGGCATTTAGTGCTATAAACTTCCCTCTTAACACTGCTTTAGCTGCTTCCCAGAGATTCTGATACATTGTGTATTTGTTCTCATTAGTTTCAAAGAACCTCTTTATTTCTGCCTTAGTTTCACTATTTACCTGAAAATCATTCAGGAACAGGTTATGTAATTTCCATATAATTGTATGGTTTTGAGCAATTTTCTTAGTCTCAATTTCTAATTTGAATGTGCTGTGGCCTGAAAGAGTGGTTGTTATAATTTCAGTTCTTTTGCATTTTCTGAGGATTGTTTTATGTCCAATTTTGTGGTCAATTTTAGAGTATATGCCATGTGGTGATGAGAAGAATGTGTATTCTGTTATTTTGGGGTGGAGAGTTCTGTAGATGTCTATTAGGTCCATTTGATCCAGTGCTGAGTTCAGGTCCTGAATATCTTTGTTAATTTTCTGCTTTGATGATCTATCTAGTACTGTCAGTTGGTTGTTGAAATCTCCTGCTATTATTGTGTGGGAGTCAAAGTCTCTTGGAAGGTCTCTAAGAACTTACTTAATGAATCTGGGTGATCCTGTGTTGGGTGCATATGTATTTAGGACAGTTAGGTCTTCCTGTTCAATTGAACCCTTTACCATTATATAATGCCTTTTCTGTCTTTTTAAAATCTTTGTTGGTTAAGTCTGATTCATCCATAATTTGGATGGTAGCCTCTGCTTTTTTCTGTTTTCCATTTGCTTGGTATATTTTTCTCCATCGCTTTATTTTGAGCCTATGAGTGTGATTGTGTGTGAGCTGGGTCTCTTGAAGACAGCATACCATAGGGTCTTCACTCTATTGAATTTGCCATTCTGCACCTTTTAATTGGGGCATTTAGCCCATTGACATTCAAGGTTAGTATTGATATTTGTGGATTTGATCCTGTCATCATGATGTTAGTTGGTTGTTATGCTGATTTGTTTGTGTGTTTGATTTATAGTGTCACTGGTCTGTGTACATTAGTGTGTTTTTGTAGTGTGGCTGGTAACAGTCTTTCCATATTTAGTGCTTCCTTCAGAAACGCTTGAAGGAAGGTCGGGTAATAATAAATTCCCTCAGCATTTGCTTTTCTGAAAAGGATCTTATTTCTCTTTTGCTTATGAAGCTTAATTTGGCTGGATATTAAATTCTTGGTTGGAATTTCTTTTCTTTAAGAATTTCGAATACTGCCCCCAATCTCTTCTGGTTTATAGGATTTCTGCTGAGCATTCTTCTGTTAGTCTGATGGGCTTCCCTTTGTTGGTCACCTGACCTTTTTCTCTTGCTGCCTTTAACATTTTTTCTTTCATTTCAACCTTGGAGAATCTGATGATTAGGTGTCTTGGGGATGATCTTCTTGTAAAGTATCTTCCTGAGGTTGTCTGCATTTCCTGAATTTGAATGTTGGCCTCTCTAGCTATGTTTGAGAAGTTCTCATGGATTGTATCCTGAAAAATGTTTTCTGAGTTACTTCCATTCTCCTCATCTCTTTCAGGGAAACCGATGAGTAGTCGATTTGGTCTCTTTACATAGTCCCACATTTCTCAGAGGTTTTGTTCATTTATTTTCATTCTCTTTTCTCTATTCTTGCCTGTCTTATTTCAGAAAGCTAGACTTCAAGTTCTGACATTCTTTCCTCTGCTTGGTCTATTCTGCTATTAATACTTGTGATTGCATTATAAAATTCTTTTAGTGTGTTTTTCAGCTCTGTCAGGTTGGTTATATTCTTTTCTATACTGACTATTTTGTCTGTCAGCTCCTGTATCATTTTATTGCGATTCTTAGTTTACCTGGATTGAGTTTCAGTACACTCCTGCATCTCAGTGATCTTCGTTTCTACCCATATTCTGAATTCTATTTGTGTCATTTCAGCCATCTTAGTCTGGTTCAGAACCCTTGATGGAGAGCTAGTGTAGTTGTTTGGAGGGAAGAAGGCACCCTGGCTTTTCAAATTGACAGAATTCTTCTGCTGGTTCTTTCTCATCTTTGTAGGCTGATGTTCCTTCAATCTTTGAAGCTGCTTTCCTTTGGATGGGTTTTTTTTTCTTTTACCTTATTTAATGACCTTGAGGGTTTGATAGTGGTATAACGTGGGTTCAGTTGTGACTGGCTTTGTTTCTAGAAGATATTAGGGGACCAAGGCTCAACTCCCCACTCCTGGACTGCATGCTCTAAATCTGGGAGACTGGTATTGGACCCTGACTTTGTTCTTAGTTCCTTGAGGTTAGGAACCCAGTGCACTGAGGGCTGAGATGCTCCTGCACCACTGGTCACTACATCTCTATGGATAGTGCCAGCCAAAGCATTTCATGGGTGGTGGCAGTGGGATCCATCCTTGTCTGCATGTGCCAGCAGCAGCAGCAGTGGCATGTGGCGGGGTGCATGATCATTGGCTGTGGCAGAGTACTTGCTGGTTCTGGGATGCTGGCCTCCATAAGGCCTAGATTGCTCTGACATCATCAGACATTCACTATTGTTGAATGGGCAAAACCCTTCTAAGCCTTAACTTCTGTTCCTAAATTGGCCCACCAGGAATTTTGGTGAGTACTTGCTAATTAATATCTGGGTTTTTCCTATTCTCAGCTCAGGTAGATACTATTGGTTTCCTATGTTTTCTCCTGTTCAGATTCTAAAAACATATGGATCATGTAACTGTTGGTTATTTGTCTCTAGCTTCCTGTATTTGGGGATTTATGGGAATTCTTTGTGTCTTCAAGTTGTTCTTGTTTCAGTATTACAGTTGTCCCATTTTCATCGGCTACTTAGAGGGATTAAAAAATCTAAGCTGCCCTCTAAGGTCTAAGAATCATATAATTAGAGCTCCACAAAGAGAGGAGAGAGTTTGGGGCAAAATGATATTTGAATAAACATTGTACTAAATTTTTCCAAATGTGAAGAAAAATATCTTTCCAAGATCCAAGAAGCTCAATAAACCCCAGCCAGATAAACATAAATAATTCCATATACAGCTGAGCTATATTGAAATTGTTAAAAACCAAAAATAAAATCAGCCATGACAAAAAAAACAATTTACCTATGGGGGAAACAAAGATAAAAATGATAGCTGATTTCTCTTTAGAAGCAATGCAAGCCATAAAACAATAGAACAACATTGACACAAATTATAATCACTGTCTCCAGATTCTCACCTCCATTTATTCCTTAACACGCTCCAATCTGGCTCCTTTTCCATTTCTCCATTGCCAATTCACCAAGGGCATCAATGACCACCATATCATTAAAGCCAATGGACAATCTTAAGGTTTACTTTGCTTATTAAACTCTCATCATATTTTGTTGCTTATTAATAGCCCCTGCCTCTTGAAGCTTCCTCTTTTCTTGGATTCTATGACTACCCCTATTAAGTCCCCCTCAATAACATATTCTCTATCAAACTTTTCAATGCCAGAAATACTTTGTATTCTTCCCTCACATTCTCCTCAGAACTCATGCTGCACTGTGTTCCTAGTTGATATCACTTGCTCTAATAGACAGGCAACATGTGTTTAATGAGTTGGATTTTTTTTAGTTCAGTATTGATCAAAATCTCTAATATTTATGTTTTCGAAATGAACTTGCACTAAAAGGACTTGATACATTTACCTTTATAATTCTTTTAACAAAGGACAGGCTTTATAGTATTATTATTCCAGCATTCCACCTGATGTGGCAGGATGCACAGAGGTCTGCGTAGACCGTTCTTCTGATTATATCTACCTTCAAGAAAGATTTTTTTTTCCGCTTACTGATGCTTGTTAGCACATTTCTGAGTTAACATCTGGGCTCCCATGTTTGAAAAGAAAAAATCTTATTAAAGTCTTCAGATGCTTCTTACCCACTGACAGTCCCTTATTGTGACTTGGGGAAACTGGCGTCATATCCTGACAGAGACAACACTCCAGTTCCAACTAAGAAGTTTAGGATTTACCAAAGGGGTAGACTAGAAACTTTTTTTTATCCCAAAGTGCTATCTCATGGTCACTTGTTATTTATAATTTCTTTTAGTTTGAATTTCTGGGAAAATCTTAAAGTTTTTCATTAAAAAAAAAAATCGTGATTTTTTTTAGTGGCCATGTGTTTATTGAGGAAAAAAAGTCAGGCTGATCTCAGGACTGAAAAATATAAGTTATGATTCTTGGGGTCAAAGAGCTTAATTAGCTTTAAAAATTACTGTAGGCTGTAATTAATGAATTTATTTATTAATATATGCCAGGAATTCTCACATTCTAAAGTAGCTATGGCACTTAGTTGAGTATGAGAAAACTATGACATATAAATAAAGGAAATAGAAAGTAAATATGTCTTCTAGGTCAGCATCTCAAAATCAAGTGATTGGTGGGAGATAGTGGTAAAAGTCAGGTGTGCTTAAATGAATACAGAGGCTACTGCAAATTAGATTACTTTTCTGGCTTGCTTGTTACTTCCTTATAATTAGGAGGATTTAGTGAAAACAGTGACGAGAATGGAATGCTGATGTTGGAGCCTAGGTGTCCCTGTGTTCCATTAGACCATTACACACCTCTTGCTGTATCTTTAAGGCCAAAAGACTTGTATTCAACTTTAAGTCCTGCCATTAACAAGCCTGCGACCCAGAAAAGCTGGTGGTTGTGAAAACTTGCTGAAATAATTGAGGCAGAAATTTCCCAGAGAGTGTAGAAGTCCTACATTACTATTGTTATTGACAATGACATCATTAGGGAGGATTAAAAAAGCACCTGATGCACATTGATGTGTTTGTGTGTTAATATAGCTGTGTAGTAGTCATTAATGCTATTCATCAAATACTTCTGCCTCTCCATCTTAGAGGCACCTGGTTGGATTGTGCTTCTGGCTCCCTTGTGTTTGAGTGGGGTCATGGGATGTGTTTTGGATGATAAGTTATGGTCAGAAGTGGCGTGGGTCACTTCTGTACTAGAATATTTAGTTGGCAATGTAAAATCTTCCAGTGTCTTTCTCAGCTTCTGACAGAATGACGATCAATGTTCACAATGGTGCCTGATCTACCATTTTGGATCCCTGATTGGTTAAAATGAGCAGCATCCTTATATTTTTCCATGGTGGATATTTAGGGCAAATTATAAATAAATCTTTAGTTTTAAGATCCAACTGGAGATTGTTTATTTCCACAGTATATCCTAGCTTATCCTGACTGACAAACATGGCTTTTTCCAAGATAGAAAGGGTAGCCTAGTGAGGATGCTGGACATAAGGAGAACAGAGGAATTAAAAAGGAAGAGGGATCACTCAGTCCAGGAGTTTGAGGCTACAGTGAGCTATGATTGTGTCACTGTACTCCAGCTTGGGTGACATAGTGAGACCCTGTCTCTTAAAAAAGCAGAAGGGAACCAGCCTGGCCAACATGGCAAAACCCCATCTCTACTGAAAGTACAAAAATTAGCTGGGCATGGTAGTGCATGCCTGTAATTCCAGCTACTAGGGAGGCTGAGGCAGGAGAATTGTTTGAACCCAGTGGGCAGAGTTTGCAGTGAGCTGCGATCTCATCACTGCACTGTAGACTGGGTGATAGAGCAAGACTCCATCTCAAAAAAAAAAAAAAAGGGGAAAAGAGTAGGCTACCGAGAATTCATACTGTCATGACACTTTGGTGTTAGGGGGTGGAGTAAATACTCTTTTTGGATCATTCTATCTTTTCGATTGGATTGTCCTTACCCTCAAACTGAATAAGACTCACAGGGTTTTTCACTGTTTCTAAAAAATATTCCAAAATGTATTGCCTCTGTGTGCTTGGCTGGTTTTTACTATGTGAAATGTGTTGCCCATTTCCTCATCCTTTGGAACTTCCTTTGTCAAAATTCAGTCTATTTTAAGGATAAACTTATGTCACCTTTCCAAAAGTTCTTTCCAATTTCCTACCAAACCCATGTGATTTCCACTTCTGAAGACTAACAGGATTTATAACTCCTTGACTGGGACCCATTGTCAGGCATATAGAAGATGTATTTGTAGAAAAGCTTTGTTCTACCATATGGAAGCCAGTCTATTGAGGATAGCTGAAGTGGTTTTCCTAAAATATGGATTCCTATCAGTACCTAGCCTGAGATTAAATATGTATTTGGTCAAAGTCATGGACAGAAACTGAGTGTTTTTCAAAACCGGTGGCAACAAAAGCCAAAATTGACAAACGGGATCTAATTAAACTAAAGAGCTCTTGCACAGCAAAAGAAACCATCATCAGAGTGAACAGGCAACCTACAGAATGGGAGAATTTTTTTTTTTTTTGAGACAGTGTCTCGCTCTGTTGCCCAGGCTGGAGTGCAGTGGTGCAAACTCATCTCACTGCAACCTCGGCCTCCTGGGTTCAAGCAGTTCTCCTGCCTCAGCCTCCCGAGTAGCTGGGACTACAGGCACATGCCACCATGCCTGGCTAATTTTTTTTTTTTTGTATTTTTAGTAGAGACGGGGTTTCACCGTGTTAGCCAGGATGGTCTTGATCTCCTGACCTCATGATCTGCCCGCCTCAGCCTCCCAAAGTGCTGGGATTACAGGTGTGAGCCACTGTGCCTGGCCCACAATGGGAAAAAATTTTTGCAATCTATCCATCTGACAAAGGGCTAATATCCAGAATCTATAAGGATCTTAAACAAATTTAAGAGAAAAAAACAACCCCATCAAAAAGTGGGTGAAAGATAGGAATGGACACTTCTCAAAAGAAGACATTTATGTGGCCAACAACATATAAAGAAAAGCTCATAATCACTGGTCATTAGAGAAATGCAAATCAAAACCACATTGAGATACCATCTCATGCCAGTTAGAATGGCGATCATTAAAAAGTCAGGAAACAACAGATGCTGGAGAGGATGTGGGGAAATAGGAATGCTTTTACACTGTTGATGGGGGTGTAAATTAGTTCAACCATTGTGGAAGACAGTGTGGCGATTCCTCAGGGATCTAGAACCAGAAATACCATTTCACCCAGCAATCCCATTACTGGGTATATACCCAAAGGATTATAAATCATTCTACTATAAAGACACATGCACACGTATGTTTATTGTGGCACTATTCACAATAGCAAAGACGTGGAACCAACCCAAATGTCCATCAATGATAGACTGGATAAAGAAAATGTGGCACATATACACCATGGAATACTATCCAGCCATTAAAAAAAGGATGAGTTCATGTCCTTTGCAGGGACATGGATGATGCTGGAAGCCATCATTCTCAGCAAACTAACTCAAGAACAGAAAACCAAACACTGCATGTTCTCATTCATAAGTGGGAGTTGAACAATGAGAACACATGGACAAAGGGAGGGGAACATCACACAATGGGGCCTGCCAGGGGGTGGGGAGCTAGTAGAAGGATAGCATTAGGAGAAATACCTAATGTAGATGACAGGTTGATGGGTGCAGCAAACCACCATGGCACTTGTATACCTACGTAATGAACCTGCACATTCTGCACATGTACCCCAGAACTTTATGTGTGTATATATTTGTGTGTGTGTGTATATATATATATATATATACATACATATATATACATATATATGTGTGTGTATATGTGTGTGTCTGTGTATATATATATATATATATACATATAAAGAAACTGAGTGTTTTGCTCCCAGGTTAATTCTTTTACTGATATCCAACACCACTTTTCATGACCTCTTTGAGTGCCATGTGGAAAAGGGTTAAGAAGGAGGATAAACTGATAATAATCTTTTAGGTCATGTCCTGATTTTGACATGCCAACATTTTGTTCTTTCTATGAGTAAATTCTATCTCTTAATTTCTTCAAACCCCTTTTCATATCTTTGTTCCTCAGGCTGTAGATGAAAGGGTTCAGCATGGGTGTCACTACTGTGTACATAACTGTGGCTACCCGGTCCTTCATGACTGAGTACATGGACAGAGGCCTAAAATAGACATAGATGACACTGCCATAGAACAGGACCACGACAGTGAGGTGGGAGCCACAGGTAGAGAAGGCCTTCCACTTCCCACCTGCAGAGGGGATTCTGAGCACAGTGATGATGATTCGCAGGTAGGAGAAGATGATACACAGGAAGGGGGTCACGATGACAGCTAAGGTCTCAGTCATGACCACCATCTGGCTGGAGGATATGTCAGAGCAGGAGAGCTTTAGCACAGGCTGGGTGTCACAGAAAAAGTGCTTAATGATGTGAGAGGCACAGAAAGACAAGCAAGACATAAGTAGCACACGGAACAGGGAATGTAGGTGGGAGATGCTGCAAGAACCCAATAGCATGAGTAGGCAATGCCGTGGTTTCATAACCACATCATAGTGTAAGGGGTTGCAGATGGCCACCAGCCGGTCTATGGCCATAGAGGCCAGCAGGTAGCTGTCAGTGTTCGCAAATGCCATAAAGAAGTACATCTGGACCAGGCAGCCCACATAAGAGATAACCTTTGTCTCTGATAGAAAATTCACCAGCATCTTAGGCACTATGACTGTTGTGAAGCAGATATCCATGAAAGACAAGTTGCTGAGAAAAAAGTACATAGGGGTGTGGAGCCTGGGGTCAGAGTAGATGGCCAGGATGATGAGCACATTCCCCACCGCAGTGAGCAGGTACATGATGAGGAAGATGGCAAAGAGAGGTTTCTGCAGCTGCGGGTTGGAAGAGAGGCCCAGGAGGATGAAGCCTGAGGTGCTGCTGCTGTAATTCTTTGTCTCCATGTCTCTGGACTTCCTGGATAGGGTTTAGAGAAGCATTGGGAGAGATGTAAAGGGCAGTTTGACCAAGACAGCTTCTTCCCCAACCTCAAATCTATTTAAAAAAATCTTACAGCTATTATACTTTGAAAGAACATTTAATTCTGAAACTACATGGAAACAGATAGTAAAATTCAACAAGGGAAAAGTTAAAGGATGCCAAGCTGTCTTCTAAATTAGAAACTAAATGTTTTCCATGTGCACATAGGAACTTTGAGTTCTTCTCCTTTCCTTTTGTAAAGATTATTCTGAGGTTGTTTCTTGACCATCTCCTTATTCTTATTATTGTTTTTTTTTGTCCCAGGGTAAGAGGTTGCTAGGTTCTACTTAGAATCAGAATGCTGTCATACAAGTAATCCTATGAATGAAGTTATCTCTTTCAGCTTTCTCTCTTGCTCATAGGTCCACAGACGGTAGTAGTAGTTGGGATAGAACAAAACTAAGCAACAAAATTATTCAAGGCTCCTTGGTACTTGAGAATTCAGATAATACTTCCTTTCATCTTCAGAAACAAACATTTCTAATGTTTATTTAAGCGTTTCTCTTTGGCTAATATGATCTGATACTTTATCATCTTTTGGTCCAAGGATACCAGTTAAAATTAGAGTACTCCCAGAAATAGCCTATGTAAGCAAGATTAGTTCTTTGAATATATTAATTTTTCTGATTAAAACACTATGAAGTCCTCATTCTCAACATTCAAACATTGCAGGACTATAAAACATAGACTGTAAGCATACTATTTCCACAAATATCATGGAAAGAGAAGGCAAAGATAGCCCTATGACCACTATTAAGCTACATTGCTGAGATGGTTGACTGAGTGGGTAACAAAGCATAATTAAAGCATCAGGAGGCATAAGCATTAAAAAAGAAAATGTCATTTTTTTGGTGGCATGATTGTGTACCAGAAAATTCAAGATAATTTGAAAATCTTTTAAAACCTATGGCAATTTCACCAGTGGCCAGATGCATTATAAAACTAAAAGTATTAATTATCTTTCTGTATTAGACAAATGTAATGAAGAAAAGGTTTCAACTGATAGTGGCAAGAAAGTTTAAGTGATACTTGGAAATTAACCTGAGGGGCAAAATAAAAGAATGAGTAAGACCTATCAGAAGAAACTATAATAGAACACAAAATGAATATCTGAATATGTGGAGAACTATACTCCTGAAAAGGAAGACCATATTTTAAAATATGAATCCTTGAAGCAGGGTGAGGCATTGCTTCACTTGGGAAGCACAAGGGGTCAGGGAGTTCCCTTTCCTAGTCAAAGAAAGGGGTAACAGACGGCACCTGGAAAATTGGGTCACTCCCACCCTAATACTGCGCTTTTCCAACGGACTTGGAAAACGGCACACCAGGAGATTGTGTCCTGCACCTGGCTTGGAGGGTCCTACACCCACGGAGTCTCGCTGATTGCTAGCACAGCAGTCTGAGATCAAACTGCAAAGTGGCAGCGAGGCTGGGGGAGGGGCACCCACCATTGCCCAGGCTTGCTTAGGTAAACAAAGCAGCCAGGAAGCTCGAACTGGGTGGAGCCCACCACAGCTCAAGGAGGCCTGCCTGCCTCTGTAGGCTCCACCTCTGGGGGAAGGGCACAGACAAACAAAAAGACAGCAGGAACCTCTGCAGACTTAAACGTCCCTGTTGGACAGCTTTGAAGAGAGTAGTGGTTCTCCCAGCATGCAGCTGGAGATCTGAGAATGGGCAGACTGCCTCCTAAAGTGGGTGTCTGACCCCCGAGCAGCCTAACTGGGAGGCAACCCCCAGTAAGGACAGACTGACACCTCACTCAGCCAGGTACTCCTCTGAGACAAAACTTCTAGAGGAATGATCAGACAGCTGAATTTGCGGTCTCATGAAAATCCGCTGTTCTGCAGCCACCGCTGCTGACACCCAGCAAAACAGGGTCTGGAGTGGACCTCTAGCAAACTCCAACAGACCTGCAGCTGAGGGTCCTTTCTGTTAGAAGGAAAACTAACAAACAGAAAGGACACCCACACCAAAAACCCATCTGTACATCACCATCATCAAAGACCAAAAGTAGAAAAACCTACAAAGATGGGGAGAAAACAGAGCAGAAAAACTGGAAACTCTAAAAAGCAGAGCACCTCTCCTCCTCCAAAGGAACACAGTTCCTCACCAGCAATGGAACAAAGCTGGATGGAGAATGACTTTGACGAGTTGAGAGAAGAAGGCTTCAGACGATCAAACTACTCTGAGCTACGGGAGGAAATTCAAACCAATGGCAAAGAAGTTAAAAACTTTGAAAAAAAAATAGATGAATGTATAACTAAGATAACCAATGCAGAGAAGTGCTTAAAGGAGCTGATGGAGATGAAAGCCAAGTTTCGAGAACTACATGAAGATTGCAGAAGCCTCGGTAGCCAATGCGATCAACTGGAAGAAAGGGTATCAGCGATGGAAGATGAAATGAATGAAATGAAGAGAGAAGGGAAGTTTAGAGAAAAAAGAATAAAAAGAAATGAACAAAGCCTCCAAGAAATATGGGACTATGTGAAAAGACCCAAACCTACGTCTGACTGGTGTACCTGAAAGTGACGGGGAGAATGCAACCAAGTTGGAAAACACACTGCAAGATATTATCCAGGAGGACTTCCCCACTCTAGCAAGGCAGGCCAACATTCAAATTCAGGAAATACAGAGAATGCCACAAAGATACTCCTCGAGAAGAGCAACTCCAAGACACATAATTGTCAGATTCAGCAAAGTTGAAATGAAGGAAAAAATGTTAAGGGCAGCCAGAGAGAAAGGTTGGGTTACTCACAAAGGGAAGCCCATCAGACTAACAGCTGATCTCTCAGCAGAAACTCTACAAGCCAGAAGTGAGTGGGGGCTGATATTCAACATTCTTAAAGAAAAGAATTTTCAACCCAGAATTTCATATCTAGCCAAACTAAGCTTCATAAGTGAAGGAGAAATAAAATACTTTACAGACAAACAAATGCTGAGTGATTTTGTCACGACCAGGCCTGCCCTAAAAGAGCTCCTGAAGGAAGCACTAAACATGGAAAGGAACAACTGGGACCAGCCACTGCAAAAACATGCCAAACTGTAAAGACCATCAAGGCTAGGAAGAAACTGCATCAACTAACGAGCAAAATAACCAACTAACATCACAATGACAGGATCAAATTCACACATAACAATATTAACCTTAAATGTAAATGGGCTAAATGCTCCAATTAAAAGACACAGACTGGCAAATTGGATAAAGAGTCAAGACCCATCAGTGTGCTGTATTCAGGAAACCCATCTCACGTGCAGAGACACACATAGACTCAAAATAAAGGGATGGAGGAAGATCTACCAAGCAAATGGAAAACAAAAAAAGGCAGGGGTTGCAATCCTAATCTCTGATAAAATAGACTTTTAAACCAACAAAGATCAAAAGAGACAAAGAAGGCCATTACATAATGGTAAAGGGATCAATTCAACAAGAAAAGCTAACTATCTTAAATATATATGCACCCAACACAGGAGCACCCAGATTCATAAAGCGAGTCCTGAGTGACCTACAAAGAGACTTAAACTCCCACACAATAATAATGGGAGATTTTAACACCCCACTGTCAGCATTAGACAGATCAACGAGACAGAAAGTTGACAAGGATACCCAGGAATTGAACTCAGCTCTGCACAAAGTGGACCTAATAGACATCTACAGAACTCTCCACCCCAAATCAACAGAATATACGTTTTTTTCAGCACCACACCACACCTATTCCAAAATTGACCACATAGTTGGAAGTAAAGCTCTCCTCAGCAAATGTAAAAGAACAGAAATTATAACAAACTGTCTCTCAGACCACAGTGCAATCAAACTAGAACTCAGGATTAAGAAAGTCACTCAAAACCACTCAACTACATGGAAACTGAACAACTTGCTCCTGAATGACTACTGGGTACATAACGAAATGAAGGCAGAAATAAAGATGTTCTTTGAAACCAATGAGAACAAAGACACAACATACCAGAATCTCTGGGACACATTCAAAGCAGTGTGTAGAGGGAAATTTATAGCACTAAATGCCCACAAGAGAAAGCAGGAAAGATCCAAAATTGACACCCTAACATCACAATTAAAAGAACTAGACAAGCAAGAGCAAACACATTCAAAAGCTAGCAGAAGGCAAGAGATAACTAAAATCAGAGCAGAACTGAAGGAAATAGAGACACAAAACACCCTTCAAACAATTAATGAATCCAGGAGCTGGTATTTTAAAAAGACCAACAAAATTGATAGACCACTAGCAATACTAATAAAGAAGAAAAGAGAGAAGAATCAAATAGACGCAATAAATGATAAAGGGGATATCACCACTGATCCCACAGAAATACAAACTACCATCAGAGAATACTACAAACACCTCTATGCAAATAAACTAGAAAATCTAGAAGAAATGGATAAGTTCCTCGACAAATACACCCTCCCAAGACTAAACCAGGAAGAAGTTGAATCTCTGAATAGACCAATAACAGGCTCTGAAATTGTGGCAATAATCAATAGCTTACCAACCAAAAAGAGTCCAGGACCTGATGGATTCACAGCCGAATTCTACCAGAGGTACAAGGAGGAACTGGTACCATTCCTTCTGAAACTATTCCAATCGATAGAAAAAGAGGGAATCCTCCCTAACACGTTTTATGAGGCCAGCATCATTTTGATACCAAAGCCTGGCAGAGACACAACCAAAAAAGAGAATTTCAGACCAATATCCTTGATGAACATTGATGCAAAAATCCTCAATAAAATACTGGCAAACCGAATCCAGCAGCACATCAAAAAGCTTATCCAGCATGATCAAGTGGGCTTCATCCCTGGGATGCAAGGCTGGTTCAACATACGCAAATCAATAAATGTAATCCAGCATATAAACAGAACCAAAGACAAAAACCACATGATTATCTCAATAGATGCAGAAAAGGCCCTTGACAAAATTCAACAAGGCTTCATGCTAAAAACTCTCAATAAATTAGGTATTAATGGGACGTATCTCAAAATAATAAGAGCTATCTATGCTATTTATGACAATTGGAACATTTGGGAAAAAATAAGCCTAAACTTCTTTGTAACCCATAAATAAAAAATAAGTTATGAGATTGGCACTACATTTTTGGGGATCATATCCAAAGGAAAATAGACCTTCACATATACTGAAAGTGTGAATCAGTGTAGGCCCTTTGACCATCTCTATCAGAGTTGGAAATCTGCATCTCTTTATCCAATGATTCTATTTATACCACTCTATCCTTCAGAAGTAGTCATATTTGTGTAGTACACAGTATGTGTTGCTTGTAATACCAACCAAACCAACCAACCAAACAAAGCAACCCATAGAGGGAACAATCTCAATACACGCATGTAGGTGAAAGACTAAACAATTTATGGTGCAGTTTCTGTTACTCAATAGCATGCACTCTCTAAAGAAATAAGATGGCTAATGTTAGCCAACAATTATTAGCACTCAGTACATGCCACATACTCAGCTAGGTGCTTTGCCTGTTTTTAAAAATCATTGTATTCTCCCCAAATCCTAAGTGATAGGCACTATAATTATTCCAATTTTATAGATTAAAAATTAGAGTTTAGCCAAGTTAAGTGACTTACCAGATCCCGCCATGAGTAAGTGGTAGAGCTGAAATTTGAATTCAGGCAGTCTGATGGCAGAGCTGGAGCCATTTATTGCGGAGTGATGCCATCGCTATTATACCACTGTTTATGATGTTTTACTAAGTGACAAAAGTAAGTTGTAGAACAATGTATATAGAATAATCCTATTTTTGTCACAAAAAATAACTCTTATATGTTGTGTTTATTTTGGTGTGTGTGTTTATGCATATGTGGCTGCCTCTTGAAGTGGGTTGGAGCGAGAAGTAGCTTCCATATTTAACTTTATATTACATATATATTTATTTAATGGGCAAAAATTGTATATATCTATAGTGCACAACATGTTCTGAAATATGTATACATTGTGGAATGGCTAAGTTGAGCTATTTAACATGTGTGCTCTCTCTCTTTCATATAGTTATCTTTTTTTGGTGTGGTGAGATTATATTGCTCGTATTTAAAAATAATGAACATATGATTTTTTTACATGAATTTTATAATTAAAAGGGTGAAAGTTCTGAACAATTTCATCCCCCAGCCAACTTTTTTCTCTCCATAGATCTATATACACACCATATATTGTACTGGGGCCATACTATCCCTCACAGACTGTTACAATGGATGTTTTTGTGTGTATTGCACTCATGAGAGAATTTCTAAGGCATGGAATAGATTCTGAGATACAAAATGCAAAGTGGGAATTTATGAACATTGAAAATCTTAATCGATACTTACAACCTGAGACAACTATCCTTCATCCTACTCCTGGGGAATGTATCTATTTGACTCTCTGGACTCTTTCCCCAGTTTCTTCTCTGTGTCTTTCAGCCTCACTCCTGGGACATTGTGTTTGCTGGGGGTGAAGGGCTATGATTTCCTTTGGACTTGAACTTGGAGTTTCTAAAATCAGTGCGATGTTTGCCTCAGAGGTAGTAGCTTAGTCCCTTTCCGTTTAACTGAATCTGACAACATTGTATATTTTCTCATGCCTTGGGCAAGTCATTACAGTTCTGTATATCTATTAGTAAGTTGGGATGTGTGTGTGGGGTAGAGGCTGGTTTTTGTGTGTGTGCTGTTCTTCCCTGCCTGCCACTGTCATTTGGAGACTCAAGTGACAGTTGAGTGACAGTTTGTCAAACCCTAATACACGTGGTTAGTATTATTGCTCACACAATAAACTAGAGAAATGACATTTTAATGATGAGTCTTGTTAGTGGTGGGAAGAACCAGAAGGGACTGGGAGTCTTTCTAAGCCTTTTAAATCACATCTTCTCACCCGAAAACGTATTTACTCTTTTCCTTGATAGACAGGAAATGTGGACTATTTCTATACTTCTCATCTTTCTCTATTGGAATTTTCACGTTGTGGACATTTGTCATGTCAGGTTATTTCTCCTTTCCTTGCTCCCTCATCATTTGTGTAGTGTCCTTCTCTTAGCCACTGGTCCACATGAAACCAGGGAATACACACTGGCAGCAAGAATGCACTTCCCAAATTGGATAACAATGCTGGGCGGGCAGTGTGCTGGTGGAAAGCTACCCATTATCCATGCTTCTGCTTCTCTGAATGAGCAAAGACAGTTGGAAAGTGACTAAACTGGAAAAATGCAGCTAACATTTATTAGACAGAGCCTGTATTTAACATTTGTCTCATTTAATACTCACAATAACACTATGTTTTAGGTACCACTATTTCCCCCTTTATAACAAAGGAGGCTGAAATTCAGAGAGTCACAGAGCTGGTGAGTGGTGTTTCTAGGATTCGAACCCAGGCACACTGACTGCAAATTAGGTTTTAAACTGCTCTATCACACCTCTTCCCCAAACTGTACATGTGTAATAGGGAACTAAGCTGGTGTGTCCTCTGCCAACAGAGGTCGTCTTATTGCCAAGTGCCTTCAGCCTCCTTGCTGACCCACTCCTTCCACTCTATCCTTCGCTCCTACATATTGGAATCCTTTCGATTTCCTTCCTTCCTACTCCCATTTCTGCCTCCCATTCCACAAAGCCATATCCTCTCCTCTCCTCCTAGACTTCAGAGAGGACAGGCTATAGGGGACTTTGGACCTCAGCTCTGTCAGATCTTTTTTTTTTTTTTGAGACGGAGTCTCGCTCTGTCACCCAGGCTGGAGTGCAGTGGCGCAATCTCGGCTCACTGCAAGCTCCGCCTCCCAGGTTCACGCCATTCTCCTGCCTCAGCCTCTCCGAGTAGCTGGGACTACAGGCGCCCGCCACCACGCCCGGCTAACTTTTTTTTTGTATTTTCAGTAGAGACGGGGTTTCACCGTGGTCTTGATCTCCTGACCTCGTGATCCACCCGCCTCGGCCTCCCAAAGTGCTGGGATTACAAGCATGAGCCACCGCGCCCGGCCAGCTCTGTCAGATCTTGAATCAACAACAGTTCTCTGATTTTGCAGCACCAGTACCTGACCTTAGGATCTCTCCTGGGCCCATGTTTTTACTTTTATTTTATTTTTGAGATGGAGTTTTTCTCTTGCTGCCCAGGCTGGAGTGCAATGGCACAATTTCAGCTCACCACAACCTCCATCTCCTGGGTTCAAGCAATTCTTCTGCCTCAGCCTCCCAAGTCGCTGTGATTACAGGCATGTGCCACCATGCCTGGCTAATTTTGTATTTTTAGTAGAGAAGGGGTTTCTCCATGTTGGTCAGGCTGGGATCAAACTCCCAACCTCAGGTGATCTGCCTGCCTCTGCCTCCCAAAGTGCTGGGATTACAGGCATGAGCCACCACGACCAGCTGGGCCCATGTTTTTGAAAACCCAGCTTCTCCCTTTCTACTCTCTCCTCACTGGGAGTCTGAGAACACCTTGATACCTTAAGGTATCTGTAAGACACCCAGATTGGCAGTGTTGAGTGCATAGGCCCCTTTCAGCGGTATGTCCCATTTAGGGATTCTAGGTCTTTCTCTTTTCAGTTCTCTGAAATCTCTTTTATTTTCTGCCTAGTTTTTACTCCTCTATTAGATTAGAGCTTTACCTCCTGTCTCTTGGCTCCAGAGAATGTGGTATCTCAGCCTAATTTCCCATTTCCTGCTCAGTTTAGGTTGAAAGCTCTTCTGGACACCTTAAGTCCCTCAGATCCGGGATTGAACCCAGTTCCTCCGGCTCAGGCTGTTCTCAGCTAGATTCCACTCCATTGTTGGTTTTGTCTTTCTTCTTGGAATCACTAGTTCCTGGGATGCCTGGCTCTGCCTCTGTCTGTCTCGATAATTTAATGAGTTAAAATTTCAAGTTGTCGGTTTGTTTTCTGGTGCCTCACGTACCTGTGACTAGTTAGTATTCATCAGTGCAGCTGTAAACACAGAAACGACATGCTATGTATCCTGGGTCATAAGGACGGGTCTAGCAATATGGATTCTCAGGGAGCTTTGCTTGCTTTGGAGTCACAGGGCTTTAGATCCCTGTGCCTTCCACCTTTGCCTTTTCAGCATTCCAGAGATAGGGAGCTCAGAATATGCGGAAGTGGCCTAGTTCCTCATGGAACAGATCTATTAGGTTGGTGCAAAAGTTATTGCAGTTTTTGTCATTGAAAGTAATGGCAAAAACCGCAATTACTTTTACACCAACCTAATAGAAAATGTTTTCCTCATCCAGCCTCATCAAGGCTCGAGTTTGCCTTTCTATTTTTTGCTATGTGATAACTGTGGTTCATTGTCCCATTCTCATCCGTTAATACATAATGCAATAAGTCTAACCTGCCCTTCCTTATGGACACCACCTAATGAAATACTCCTCAGATGGTGTGGACAGGCTGTCTGGTCTCTCATTCCTTACTATTTTTCTTACCCTCATCTCCAATATATGGGAAGATTCATCACATCTTTGAAGAGCCCAGTGACCAGGGGGTGCCCACAATGTCAGCCGTGGGACACAGAAAACTGAGATGCAGAGAAGCAGCATCCAGTTCCTGATTACAAAACAGACTGACCGTTGTGAAGGCAGGCATTGTTTTCCATCTCCTCTTTTCCAGCAACCTTGGAATACTTGGTTTGAATAAAATAGTCTTAGGTTACCCTAAAGCTACCCCAAATTCTGGATATCTTCTTCTCTCTCTAATGTCCATTTTAAAGGTCAGCCTGGTGGTGTGGTGCGACCTCTGAAATGGGAGCCAGAAGAACAGTGTTCTAGGTCTGACTTTGCTATTGAGCAACTTTCAAACAGTTACTTAATCTATGAGCCTTGGTTTTATTCATTTCAAAGAAGGCAAAAACATCTGGGAAATTGATTTTTCAATGAGGTTGGCTCCATAGAAGGTGGTATCTCAGCTTAATTTCCAATTTCCTGCCTAGTTTAGCAGGAAAAAAACAAAACACAACTCCATGACTATCCACACCCCCCACCAGACTGGCACATTTATTACAGTTGATGAAATTATTTTGATACCTTAAGGTAGTAGAAATGAGACATCTCCAAAATTAACTGTGCTACAGAAATGTGAGGGTGAAATGTGAACCTCCAGGTCATCTTATTCACCCATTGCTCCAGTGATTAGTCATTCTCTGTTTCAGAGTCTCCAAGCAATTGTCTAGTTGCTTGAATATCTTCTCTGCTGGAGACGCCATGTTCCTTCACTGACATAGTTTTTTTCCTTACCCATCTGGTCCTTTGTGCCTTGTGGCACTCCCTGATCTTAAATCCAGTCTGGCATATTCCCTCACAACCATTTCTGATTCCCATGGTGAGCAGAGCACCTCATAACTGGGTTTTGCTGTGGCTATTTCACTGAACACAGGGCTGAAAGTCAGGGGACACATTTCTGGTTTCAGCTCCGCCATGAGTTCATGGAGTACTGTCCCATAGCAATCTGCCTCATTTCTATGCTAGTGATGTCAGGTTGTTAAGAGGAATTACCTTGCCCTTCCCAGATTTAAAATTCTAGATTCTAGGCAAATGAATGATTAAAATAAGCCTATTGAGATTCTTTTTGTGAATAATTGCCTTTGCTCTGTCTCAACATACCTTTGGTAGCCATCAGATCCACCAGAGGTACTTCAACTGGGATTTGCTGAAAACAAATCTTGTCTTCCTCAGCTGAGCTGAGAAAGCCCCATCTGGTTGTTTCTGGTCTAGAGATACCCACTTTATTACAGCTCCTTCCCATGAATATTCTCAAAAATGGTAATGTAATGGGTAGCAATTAAATAGCACTTACACATGGAAGCACTGCTTTAAGAACCTTATATACAGGAAGTCATTTAGTTTCTACAACACTCATTTTACAGGTACCAAAAGTGAAGTACAGAGAAGCAAAGTGACTTGCCTAAGGACACGCAGCCAGATGGTGGTAGATTCCAGCTCCAAGTGTGTGCTTTCAATCTCTTTATTGTCCAAACGTTCTTGTTTATTTGTTCCTCTGCCAACTCAGTTTCCCTGGAGGAGATAGCCCAGTGGATCTCAGGTTGCAGAATGTGGGCTGCACCCTTTAAGGGCAGGGGCTAATGACTACAACAGTGTCTTGCATAGAATAGGTACTTTAAATGTCTGATATTTAATCAAAGGGAGCAAGAAGAAAAATATATAGAGAGACAATATTTCCTGGTTTTTGAGATGGAGGAAAAAAAATCAGGAAAAGGGAAGAAGATTGTATGAAGATATTGACCCCAGGGTTCCCATTGCCAAAGACTACTCAGGCTGCCTACCTGTGGCCGTGACAGGAGATTCAGAGGCCTGAACAGGCTTGGGGGCTGCCAGAGGCTTACAACTGGGCTCTGAATCTCTGAAGAAGGCAGCCTCTTGAAGTGCAGATACAGCCTCAGAAATGTGACAGTGCTTCACCTGCGGTGAGAATTAGTGATAGAAAGGGAGATCCAGGGGCCTGTCCTCTCTGCATACCAGAGCCCTGAGGGGATTGGCCCTGTGGTCTTCCCAGGGGTGAAGAACATTACTATGGGGAACCTAGGTTCCAGAGGTGTAGTCTCTTACACCTGGGAAGGGAATTAGAGCCATGCAGCAGCAGGGGTAGAGGTTTGTTCAAGCACATATGTATACCCTATGCACATGTGTGTTTCCATACACATGTGTTTCCATACACATGTGTGCATCCTATATAAGGTGTTTTTTTCATGCACATGTATACTCTATGTACATGTGTGTGCCTACTCTAGCTACATGCCTGTACTCTTGTGCACTTCTGGGTTTACACTTATGTGTGCCTACCTGGAAGGAGAAGTGATGACCTTTGACATCCCTAAGGTTCTGTGTTTGCATGTGTGACTGCATCTAGATACACATGCAGTGTTGTGGGGAAGGGGTTAAGATACAGGCGCGGGAGCCAGACTGACTATATTCTGATATGGGATCGGCATCTTATGATCTATGCAGTTTTGCAAATAATTAACCTTACTGAGCCTCAATTATTTTGGTTTCATTTGCCTTTCTTAAACATTTTATTACTTCAATTTCTTTTTTTTAATATTTGTCTTTCTTTTTCTTTTTTATTATTATACTTTAAGTTCTAGGGTACATGTGCACACCATGCAGGTTTGTTACATAGGTATACATGTGCCATGTTGGTGTGCTGCACCCATTAACTCGTCATTTACATTAGGTATATCTCCTAATGCTATCCTTCCCTCCTCCGCCCACCCCACAACAGGCCCTGGTGTGTGATGTTCCCTGCCCTGTGTCCATGTGTTCTTATTGTTCAATTCCTACCTATGAGTGAGAACATACAGTGTTTGGTTTTCTGTCCTTGTGACAGTTTGCTGAGAATGATGGTTTCCGGCTTCATCCATGTCCCTACAAAGGACATGAACTCATCCTTTTTTATGGCTGCATAGTATTCCATCATGTATATGTGCCACATTTTCTTAATCCAGTCTATCATTGTTGGACATTTGGGTTGGTTCCAAGTCTTTGCTATTGTGAATAGTGCTGCAGTAAACATACGTGTGTATGTGCTTTATAACAGCATGATTTATAATCCTTTGGGTATATACCCAGTAATGGGATGGCTGGGTCAAATGGAATTTCTAGTTCTAGATCCTTGAGGAATTGCCACACTGTCTTCCACAGTGGTTGAACTAGCTTACAGTCCCACCAACAGTGTAAAAGTGTTCCTATTTCTCCACATCCTCTCCAGCACCTGTTGTTTCCTGACTTTTTAATGATCGCTATTCTTACTGGTGTGAGACGGTATCTTATTGTGGTTTTGATTTGCATTTCTCTGATGGCCAGTGATGATGAGCATTTTTTCATGTGTCTTTTGGCTGTATAAATGTCTTTGTTTTGTTTTGTTTTTGAGACGGAGTCTCGCTGTCACCCAGGCTGGAGTGCAGTGGCACAAGCTCGGCTCACTGCAGGCTACGCCCCCTGGGGTTCACGCCATTCTCTTGCCTCAGCCTCCCGAGTAGCTGGGACTACAGGCACCTGCCACCTCGCCCAGCTAATTTTTTGTATTTTTAGTAGAGATGGGGTTTCACCGTGTTAGCCAGGATGGTCTCGATCTCCTGACCTCATGATCTACCCGCCTCGGCCTCCCAAAGTGCTGGGATTACAGGCGTGGGCCACCGCCCCCGGCCATAAATATCTTCTTTTGAGAAGTGTCTGTTCATATCCTTTGCCCACTGGGGGTTGTTTTATTTTTTTTCTTGTAAATTTGTTTAAGTTCTCTGTAGATTCTGGATATTAGCCCTTTGTCAGATGGGTAGATTGTAAAAATTTTCTCCCATTCTGTAGGTTGCCTGTTCACTCTGATGGTAGTTTCTTTTGCTGTGCAGAAGCTCTTTAGTTTAATTAGATCCCATTTGTCAATTTTGGCTTTTGTTGCCATTGCTTTTGGTGTTTTAGACATGAAGTCCTTGCCCATGCCTATGTCCTGAATGGTATTGCCTAGGTTTTCTTCTAGGGTTTTTATGGTTTTAGGTCTAACATGTAAGTCTTTAATCCATCTTGAATTAATTTTTGTATAAGGTGTAAGGAAGGGATCCAGTTTCAGCTTTCTACATATGGCTAGCCAGTTTTCCTAGCACCATTTATTAAACAGGGAATCGTTTCCCCATTTCTTGTTTTTGTCAGGTTTGTCAAAGATCAGATGGTTGTAGATGTGTGGTATTATTTCTGAGGGCTCTGTTCTGTTCCATTGGTCTATATCTCTGTTTTGGTACCAGTACCATGCTGTTTTGGTTACTGTAGTCTTGTAGTATAGTTTGAAGTCAGGTAGCATGATGCCTCCAGCTTTGTTCTTTTGGTTTAGGATTGTCTTGGCAATGTGGGCTCTTTTTTGGTTCCATGTGAACTTTAAAGTAGTTTTTTCCAATTCTGTGAAGAAAGTCGTTGGTAGCTTGATGGGGATGGCATTGAATCTATAAATTACCTTAGGCAGTATGGCCATTTTCACGATATTGATTCTTCCTATCCATGAGCATGGAATGTTCTTCCATTTGTTTGTGTCCTCTTTTATTTTGTTGAGCAATGGTTTGTAGTTCTCCTTGAAGAGGTCCTTCACATCCCTTGTAAGTTGGATTCCTAGGTATTTTATTCCGTTTGAAGCAATTGTGAATGGGAGTTCACTCGCGATTTGGTTCTCTGTCTGTTATTGGTGTATAGGAATGCTTGTGATTTTTGCACATTGATTTTGTATTCTGAGACTTTGCTGAAGTTGCTTATCAGCTTAAGGAGATTTTGGGCTGAGACGATGGGGTTTTCTAG
Source organism: Symphalangus syndactylus (assembly GCF_028878055.3). Taxonomy (NCBI): domain Eukaryota; kingdom Metazoa; phylum Chordata; class Mammalia; order Primates; family Hylobatidae; genus Symphalangus; species Symphalangus syndactylus. The sequence goes on from NC_072425.2 coordinate 22,152,699, forward strand.
ATATACAATCATGTCATCTACAAACAGAGACAATTTGACTTCCTCTTTTCCTAATTGAATACCCTTTATTTCTTTCTCCTGCCCAATTGCCCTGTCCAGAACTTCCAACACTATGTTAAATAGGAGTGGTGAGTGAGGGCATCCCTGTCTTGTGCCAGTTTTCAAAGGGAATGCTTCCAGTTTTTGCCCGTTCTGTATGATACTGGCTGTGGGTTTGTCATAAATAGCTCTTATTATTTTGAGATATGTCCCATCAATACCTAGTTTATTGTGAGTTTTTAGCATGAAGGGCTGTTGAATTTTGTCAAGGGCCTTTTCTGCATCTATTGAGATAATCATGTGGTCTTTGTCTTTGGTTCTGTTTATGTGATGGATTACATTTATTGATTTGCTTATGTTGTACCAGCCTTGCATCCTAGGGATGAAGCCAACTTGATTGTGTTGGATAAGCTTTTTGATGTGCTGCTGGATTCAGTTTGCCAGTATTTTATTGAGGATTTCTGCATCGATGTTCATCAGGGATATTGGTCTAAAATTCTCTTTTTTTGTTGCGTCTCTGCTAGGCTTTGGTATCAGGATGATGCTGGCCTCATAAAATGAGTTAGGGAGGATTCCCTCTTTTTATATTGATTGGAATAGTTTCAGAAGGAATGGTACCAGCTCTTCTTTGTACCTCTGGTAGAATTCGGCTGTGAATCCGTCTGGTCCTGGACTTTTTTTGGTTGGTAAGCTATTAATTCTTGCCTCAATTTCAGAGCCTGTTATTGGTCTATTCAGAGATTGAACTTCTTCCTGGTTTAGTCTTGGGAGGGTATATGTGTCCAGAAATTTATCCATTTCTTCTAGATTTTCTAGTTTATTTACATAGAGGTGTTTATAGTATTCTCTGATGGTAGTTTGTATTTCTGTGGGATCAGTGGTGATATCCCCTTTATCATTTTGTATTGCATCTATTTGATTCTTCTCTCTTTTCTTCTTTGTTAGTCTTGCTAACAGTTTATCAATTTTGTTGATCTTTTCAAAAAACCAGCTCCTGGATTCAATGATTTTTTGAAGGGTTTTTTGTGTCTCTATCTCCTTCAGTTCTGCTCTGATCTTAGTTATTTCTTGCCTTCTGCTAGCTTTTGATTACTTGCTCTTGCTTCTCTAGTTCTTTTAATTGTGATGTTAGAGTGTCAGTTTTAGATCTTTCCTGCTTTCTCTTGTGGGCATTTAGTGCTATTAATTTCCCTCTACACAGTACCTTACATGTGTCCCAGAGATTCTGGTATGTTGTATCTTTGTTCTCACTGGTTTCAAACAACATCTTTATTTCTGCCTTCATTTCATTATGTACCCAGTAGTCATGCAGGAGCAGGTTGTTCAGTTTCCATGCAGTTGAGTGGTTTTGAGTGAGTTTCTTAATTCTGAATTCTAGTTTGATTGCACTGTGGTCTGAGAGACAGTTTGTTATAATTTCTGTTTTTTTACATTTGCTGAGGAGTGCTTTACTGCCAACTGTGTGGTCAATTTTGGAATAAGGGTGATGTGGTGCTGAGAAGAATGCATATTCTGTTGATTTGGAGTGGAGAGTTTTGTAGCTGTCTATTAGGTCCGCTTGGTGCAGAGCTGAGTTCAATTCTTGGATATCCTTGTTAATTTTCTATCTCATTGATCTGTCTAATGTTGACAGTGGGGTGTTAAAGTCTCCCATTATTATTGTATGGGAGTCTAAGTCTCTTTGTAGGTCTCTAAGGACTTGCTTTATGAATCTGGGTGCTCTCGTATTGGGTGTATACAGATTTAGGATAGTTAGCTCTTCTTGTTGAATTGATCCCTTTACCATTATGTAATGGCCCTCTTTGTCTCTTTTGATCTTTGTTGGTTTAAAGTCTGTTTTATCAGAGACTAGGATTGCAAGCCCTGCTTTTTTTTTTGGTTTGTTTTCCATTTGCTTGCTAGATCTTCCTCCATCCCTTTATTTTGAGCCTATGTGTGTCTCTGCACGTGAGATGGGTCTCCTGAATACAGCACGCTGATGGGTCTTGACTCTTTATCCAATTTGCCAGTCTGTGTCTTCTAATTGGAGCATTTAGCCCATTTATATTTAAGGTTAATATTGTTATGTGTGAATTTGATCCTGTCATTATGATGTTAGCTGGTTATTTTGCTCGTTAGTTGATGCAGTTTCTTCCTATCATCAGTGGTCTTTACAATTTGGCATGTTTTTGCAGTGGCTGATACCGGTTGTTCCTTTCCATGTTTAGTGCTTCCTTCAGGAGCTCTTTTAGGGCAGGCCTGGTGGTGACAAAATCTCTCAGCATTTGTTTGTCTGTAAAGTATTTTATTTCTCCTTCACTTATGAAGCTTAGTTTGGCTGGATATGAAATTCTGGATTGAAAATTCTTTTCTTTAAGAATGTTGAGTATTGGCCCCACTCTCTTCTGGCTTGTAGAGTTTCTGCTGAGAGATCAGCTGTTAGTCTGATGGGCTTCCTTTTGTGGGTAAACCTGACCTTTCTCTCTGGCTGCCCTTAACATTTTTTCCTTCATTTCAACTTTGGTGAATCTGACAATTATGTGTCTTGGAGTTACTCTTCTTGAGGTGTATCTTTGTGGCATTCTCTGTATTTCCTGAATTTGAATGTTGGCCTGCCTTGCTAGATTGGGGAAGTTCTCCTGGATAATATCCTGCAGAGTGTTTTCCAACTTGGTTCCATTCTCCCCGTCACTTTCAGGTACACCAATCAGACGTAGATTTGGTCTTTTTACATAGTCCCATATTTCTTGGAGGCTTTGTTCGTTTCTTTTTACTCTTTTTTCTCTAAACTTCTCTTCTCGCTTCATTTCATTGATTTGATCTTCCATCACTGATACCCTTTCTTCCACTTGATCAAATCGGCTACTGAAGCTTGTGAATGCGTCACGTAGTTCTGGTGCCATGGTTTTCAGCTCCATGAGGTAATTTAAGGTCTCTCTACACTGTTTATTCTAGTTAGCCATACTTCTAACCTTTTTTCAAGGTTTTTAGCTTCTTTGCGATAGGTTCAAACATCCTCCTTTAGCTCGGAGAAATTTGTTATTACCAGTCGTCTGAAGCCTTCTTCTCTTAACTTGTCAAAGTCATTCTCCATCCAGCTTTGTTCCATTGCTGGCGAGGAGATGGAGGAGAAGAGGTGCTCTGATTTTTAGAATTTTAAGCTTTTCTGCTCTGCTTTTTCCCCATCTTTGTGGTTTTATCTACCTTTGGTCTTTGATGATGGCGATGTACAGATGGGGTTTTGGTATGGATGTCCTTTCTGTTTGTTAGTTTTCCTTCTAACAGTCAGGACCCTCAGCTGCAGGTCTGTTGGAGCTTGCTGGAGGTCCACTGTAGACCCTGTTTGCCTGGGTATCACCAGCGGAGGCTCAGTTGGAAATGCAGAAATCACGCATCTCCTGCGTCGCTCATGCTGGGAGCTATAGACTAGAGCTGTTCCTAGTCAGCCATCTTGGAACCTCCCTATTACTTCAATTTCTTAAGCCAGTCTGCTTATATTTGAATTCCGGTTTCCTCAATTACTAAATGAAGAATTAATTGTAAATTAATTTGGGTAAGGTATTTAGCCTCACTAGCCCACATTGTCCTCGTTATGTATAAATGGCACAGCAATTATAACTTAGATAGATATTTCTTTTTTCTGTTTTTATTCCTTTGAATGGTACATTATTATTATTATTATTGAGAAATTTTAGGTCACAGAAAAATTGATCAGAAAGTGCAGGGAGTTCTCATACCTCCTGCTCCCACACGTGCACAGTTTCCCCTACTATCAATGCCCGCCATCAGAGTGACGCACTTGTTACAACTGATGAACTTATTTTAACGCATCATTATCACCGTAGTTTACATTAGGATTTACTCTTGGTGCTGACCATTCTATGGGTTTTGAAAAATATATGTCATGTATCTACTATTATAGCATTATACAAAATAACTCTATCATCCTAAAAATCCTAAAAATCCTCTGTGCTTCACCTGTTCATCCCTTCCCCCAAACCTCTGACAACCACTGATATTCTTAGTTTTGCCTTTTCCAGAATGTCATATGGTTGGAATTATACAGTATGATTGATTTCTCAGATTGACTTCTTTCACTTACTAATAAGCATTTAAGGTACCTCCACATCTTTTCATGGTTTTGATAGCTCATTTCTTTTTAGCACTGAATAACATTCTGTTGTCTGCATGTACCACAGTTTATTCCCTTACGTACTGAAGGACAACGTTGTTGCTTCCGAGTTTTGGCAGCTATGAATAAAGCTGCTGCAAATGTCTTTGCAAGTTTTTGTGTGGACATAAGTTTTCAATTTATTTGCATAAATACCAAAGAGGATGATTCTGGGTCATATGGTAAGAGTATGTTTAGTTTCATGAGAAATTGTCAACTGTCTTCCAAAGTGACTATAGAACTTTGTGTTCTCACTAGCAATGAATGAGATAGTCTTGTTGCTCTACGTTATTGTCAGCATTTGGTGTTGTCAGTGTTCTTGATTTGGGCCATTCTAATAGCTGTGTAGTGGTATTTCATTGTTGTTTTAATTTGCATTTTTCTAACAACATATGTATGGAGCATTTTTCATATATTTACTTGCCATCTGTGTATCTTCTTCGGTGTGGTGCCTGTTTAAGTCTTCTGGCCATTTTTCAATTGGGTTACTCATTTTCTTATTGTTGAGTTTTAAGAGATCTTTGTATATTTTTGATAATAGTCCTTTACCAGATATGTCTTTTGCAAATATTTTCACCTAGCCTGTAGATTGTATTCTCATTCTTTTGGAAGTGTCTTTCTCAGAGTAGAAATTTTAAATTTTAATTAATCATACCTTATCAATTATTTCTTTCGTGGATGTTGTCTTTGGTGTTGTTTCTAAAAAGTTATTGCTATACCCAAGATCATCTAGGTTTTCTTCTAGGAATCTTATTATTTTATAGTTTACATTTGGATCTATTATCTATTTTGAATGAATTATTGTGAAATGTGTAAAGCCTATGTGTAGATTCATTTCTTTTTGCATGTGGATGTCCAGTTGTTCTGGCACCATTTGTTGAAAAGACTATATTTTCTCTGCTGTCAAATGTGTTGTCTCCTTTGCCCCTGATCAATTGACAATATCTATATGGATCTATTTCTTGGAGAGCCTCTATTTTTACTTTTATAAAAAGGGACTAAATATAAGAACGTATTCATGGTGAGGTAAGTGGTAAGTCAGGATCTGAACTCTGGTATAGAGGGTAAGAGGTGAGCTTTGGAGACACATTATCTCACTTTGTATCCCAGCCTTACACTCACTAGCTGTGTAACCTTGGGGGAGTTCCCTGATCTCTAGGCAGATAGGAATGGTCTTGAGGTTGTTAGGATGTTTGGTGAAGATGTGGGAAGCGTGGAATTTTGGGTTTGTTACAGGGGCAGAAAACTGGGACAGAGTGGAGAAAGGCAATGTTGGGTTAAGAGAATGGGCTTTGGAGTTAATGCCTGTGTTCAAATCCCTAGCTGCCACTTATTAGTTGTATGACATTAGGCAATTCACTAGATAGCTCCGTGCCTCAGTTTCCCCATTTATAAAATAGGTGCAATAGTAATCCTGATCTTATTATCTTATTAAATAAGGTTGCAGTTGTAGTTTAGCAGTTAGATTGCCTGGTATCAGCACTAGATTTATGGGTGTGCTTCCTGTGCTCAGAAGGGCCCAGAGCTTGGTTTAATGCTCTGCTGTCACTGTCTTAAAACTCTTAATGCTCTTTGAACCAGGGAATGGGCTTCACATTTTCATTTTGCCTTGGGTCCTGGAAGTTATGTACCCAATCCTGCCTGGCACATAGTTGCCACTTAATAAGCATTAATGATGATAATGATGATGGTGTGAATGTCCCCATGCCATTCAGTACCTACCTTCCTGCCCATTTGCATTCCCTACTCCAACATACTGAGTTCTATAGGGTTAGTTGATGGGGACTCTGATGCATCTTGAGAACAGGTGTTGATATGTTTGGTTTTATGTCCCCACCCAAATCTCATGTTGAATTGTAATCCCAAATGTTGGAGCTGGGCCTGGTGGGAGGTGGTTGGATCATGGGGTGGTTTCTCATGAATGGTTAAGCACCATCTTCTTGGTGCTGTTCTTGTGACAATGAGTTCTCACAAGATTGGGTTTTTTAAAAGTGTGCAGTGCCTCCCCCCTCGCTCTCTGTTGGACCTGCTCCTCCCATGTAAGAGGCCTGCTTCCACTTTACCTTCTGCCATGAGTACAAGCTCCCTGAGGCCTCCCAAGAAGCATATGCTGCCATGCTTCTAGTACAGCTGTGGAATCATGAGCCAATTTAAACCTTTTTTCTTTATAAATTATCCTGTCTCAGATATTTCTTTATAGCAATGAAAGAATGGACTAATACAGAAAATCCTCTGCTCCCTGTATCTCAGCCACTCCAGCTTCAGTCACGGCTCAAAGGTTCCTAGGTACATACAGCTCAAGCCACTGCTTTGGAAGGTGCAAGCCATAAGCTTTGGTGGCTTCCACATGGTGTTAAGCCTGCAGGTGCACAGAGTGCAAGAGTTGAGGCTTGGGAGCCTGCACCTACATTTCAGAGAATGTTTATGAAAGAACCTGGATGTCTAGACAGAAGCCTATTACAGAGGCGGAGCCCTCATGGAGAACCTCTACTAGGGCAGTGCAGAGGTGAAATGTGGGGTTGGAGCCCCCAAGACAGAGTCCCCACTGGAACGCTGCTAGTGGAAATGGTGAGAAGAGGGCCACCAGCCTCCAGACCCCAGAATGGTAGATTCACCTGCAGCTTGCACCCTGTGCCTGAAAAGCTGTAAGCACTCAATGCCAGTCCTTGAGGCCAGCTGCAGGGACTGAACCCAGTAAAGCCACAGGGGTGGAGCTGCCCAAGGACTTAGGGGCCCACTCCTTTCATTAGTGTGCCCTCGATGTGGGACATGGAGTCAAAAGAGATTATTTTGGAACTTTAAGATTTAATGACTGCCCTGCTTGGTTTTAGGCTTGCATGGGGTCTGTGGCCCCTTTCTTTTGGCCTGACTGGCACTATCATCTGCCAGGTCATCAAAACCAGGAAGTTGGAAACAGCTTTTAACTGTTTTCCTTTTTTCTTCTTCTTTTTTTTTTTTTTTTTGAGATGGCATCTCCCTCTGTTGACCAGGCTTGAGTGCAGTGGCACGATCTCAGCTCACTGCACTGAGATCACTGCCTCCTGGGTTCAAGTGATTCTCCTGCCTCAGCCCACCACTATGCCTGGCTAATTTTTGTATTTTTAGTAGAGACAGAGTTTCACCATGTTGGCCAGTCTGGTCTCAAACTCCCGACCTCAAGTGATCTGCCTGCTTCAACCTCCCAAAGTGCTGGGATTACAGGCGTGAGCCACTGTGCAAGGCTGCCCTTAACTTCTCATTGGTAGCTTCTCCCCCCCCACTTAATTAATAACTAAATCTGATCAGAACTTCCTCCTTAAAATTTCTCACATCTATCTCCCCTGTATGTCTCCACTGCCACTGCCCTAGCTCAGGACTCAGTGTCTTTGTTTTGGTGTATTACCTCAAACTCCTAATAGGTCTAATTGCCTCTAGTGTCTTTTGCCATATGTCATTCAGTCCTAGCAAGAAAGAGATGGAAAATTCCAAATGAGAAGATTGATGAAGGGATTATTTTCAAAAGTGGGAGTAGGGTATAAGGAAATTTTCAAGGGATAATGTAGTACTCATGGGCTGGCAACAACAGAGAGTCATTACACCCCTAGACCTGAAGGGAAAAATCACAGGGAGTAGATCTCAGAACCTGAACAAGGTGGCCATATGCAGAAAGTTGCCTGACGGAAGCTGTGGCCTTCATTAGATGCATACAGGTAACTCACTGTGACCAGCAGAAAGGAAGTTGATGGAATAAAGACGGTGATCGTTCCCGCCTCCCTCCCTCAGGATCTCTTACCAGTACCTTGCGTTGCCTGGAGGGAAAGGGAGCCTTCTGAAACATGTCTCAACCTTATGAAACACAGAGCAGGGCGGACACAAGTGGAGAGCAGGGTAAATGGACAAATGGACTCTATTCTGTCAACCCCATTCTATCTTCCATCTGGTGACAAGAGTGGTCTTTTTAAGTTACAAAAAACTTTGTTATAATTTGGTCCCTTCTCTGCTCAATGTCCTTCAAATTCTCTCCCTTGTCGACATCCTGTGTTTTCAAAGCAAATTGTCATGGTATGTGATGGCTCAGAATTAACATGGAGGAGTGTCAATTTTATTCATTTTTTAAAGAGAGACAAGGGAAATACTGTCTTATATTTATGGCATGGAATGAGAACTTTGCATGAATTTTAGTGACAGAACATATATAACCCAAATGTTTACAAGTTCTTCATCCATCAGTAGAGTTGCTCCTCCCTTGAAATGTCCACTTTCCTGGGCCAAGCCCCCAGGTTCTGTGACTGAATATCCCCACTGGTCTCCCCATGAGTGTGTCTTTTTACTGCTATTGCAGTTCTTTTTAGTTTGCTTCACCACAAAGTGAGATTGAGGCCACCTCCCTTTATTCCTCAAGACACACCCTGATCAAGGCCGTGTGTTAACACAGTGGTCTCCAACCTTTTTGGCACCAGGGACTGGTTTTGCGAAAGAAAATTTTTCCATGGATGGTGGGAGGAAGATGGTTTTTGGATGAAACTGTCCCACATTAGACCATCAGGCATTAGATTCTCATAAGGAGCAGGCAACCTAGATCCCTTGCATGCACCGTTCGCAATAGGGTTCCAGCTCCTTTGAGATCTAATGTGGCCACTGATCTGACAGGAGGCAGAGATCAGGAAGTAATGCTCACTTGCCTGCCGCTCACCTCCTGCTGTGTGGCCTCCTGCTGTTCCTAACAGAGCACAGATTGGTACTGGTCCATAGCCCAGGTGTTGGGGACCCCTGTTAACAGACTCTACCAAGACTTAAAGGTAACACAAGGAAATCACAATGCAGAGAACACAAAAGCAGACAGCAGCTCTCACTGTCCCTAGGTGCACTGGCAGTGCCCTCTTTATTAAAGGGAACTCATTCTGATCTTTTCTTATCCTGGCAGGATAATCTTAAGGCACATTGATCTCACCCAGAGGAGAGTTTTCTTTTCCATAGTCTTCTTTTCTCAAGTTCAATTCTCTAACAACCTATTTCTAGACACATTAAAGGACTGTAGATTTGTCAGATTTAGCAACCATGGAAAGGTTCTAATACCAATAATTTCTCTAGAGATGCCACAATCCAGTGAAAACAGTCATTTATATTATTTAACAAAATGCATACTATCTCAATCTGAAACTCTGTAATTATTTCCTGGTTCAGGAATCACAGAGCAATTAAGAGGTATTCTACTTATAATTTGGTAAATTTTTTTTGACGGATTCTTGCTCTGTTGCCCAGGATGGAGTGCAGTGGCACAATCTCAGCTCACTGCAACCTCTGCCTCCCAGGTTCAAGCAATTCTCCTGCCTCAGCCTCCCGAGTAGCTGGGATTATAGGCACCTGCCACCATGCCTGGCTAATTTTTATATTTTTAGTAGAGACAAGGTTTCACCATGTTGGACAGGCTAGTCTCAAACTCCTGACCTCAGGTGATCCACCCGCCTCAGCCTCCCAAAGTGCTGGGATTACTGGTGTGAGCCACTGTGCCTAGACTATAATTTGATGATGTTAAAATGTGTCACTTAGAATAGTCTCTCCCAAAAGAAAATTAACAGCAAAGCCCCATAAGTCACTGAGCCTCATGTTGCAATCTGATGAACACTGCTATCTTCCCTGAAGCCTATGCATTATGGAAGGGCTGGAGCCATCATTTAATTTAAAATTTTAGTATAACACAAGTAATACTCTGCACACATGCTCACAGTGCAGATGGATGAAGATTGTTTTGTTCTTCTTTGTGTCTCCTTTGGGGTTGCCTATAGCACTTATAGATGTTGATTGCACTAATTAGTGCAATTTTGAAAAAATTGAACATAAGGAAATTTTTAAAATTTGGACATAAGGAAAAATGTGAACATAAGGAAATTTTTAAAAACTACTATTCTGGAAAGAAGTTTGGCAGTTTCTTAAAAAAACTAGACATGCAACTATCATGCAACCCAATGATTGTACTCATGAGCATTTATCCCAGAGAAACAAAGACTTATGTTTATATAAAAACCTATATACAAATGCTTATAGTAATTTTATTCATATTGTTCCTAAACTGGAAGTAGCTCAGATGTCCATTAATGGGGGAATGGTTAATGAAATTGTAGTACATATATACCATGGGCTACTACTTAGCAATAAAAAGGAACACATTATTGATATATACAACAACCTGTATTACTTTCCAGAGAATTATGCTAGGTAAAAATAGCTAATTCCCTCTTCCCTGGAAACCACCATTTTATTTTCTGTTTCCATGAATTTGACTATGTACTTGAAATATTTTATGGGAGTGCAATCATATAGTATTTGTCTTGAATTACTTTTGTGTTATTCTTTTGTTTTAGTTTCTAAAGTAATTACAGTGTAGACAGAGAATGTGGCTTGTATGATTTCTGGAATTCATGATTGGAATTTGTTTAGATTTTCTTTATTACCTAATTTAACATAATAATTTTGTAAATATTTCTCATGTATTTGAAAAGAACATATTTCTATTGAGTACAGATTTTTATTTTTATTAAATCAAACACACTAAATATACTTCAAATTTTTACATATTTACTTAATTTTGTTTGACTTCATTTAATGATTTCTGAAAAAAGAAAATGTCTCCCATAATCATGGGGATGTTTAATATCTCCTCCCTTCCTATTCATTTTTGTTTTGTATATTCTGGTTTCAAAATAATTTTCTATGAAGACTTTGAAGACATTGCTTCCAATATCCAGTGGTGCTGGTAGGGATTCTGACATTCAGCTGATTCTCACTACTGTGTAATTAAGAATAAAGTAGAACTCAGAAGACATATACTTATTAGGAAATAAAAACAATAAAAACAAACATTTAATTAAAGAAACAAGGAATGAACAATAAGATAAACTCCAGTAAATTGTAAGAAGAAATTAATGTTTAAATGCAAAATTAATGAAATAGAAAATGTTGGATCCAATTAATAAACCTAAGCTGTTTTTTGAAAAGATCGGTAGAGTGGTCAAGCCCTTAGTAAGTATGAATTCATAAAAATGAGAGAAGACTAAAATAAATATTAAGGATAAGAAGAAAAGATAAAAAAAACTGTGTACAATTCCCTGATGAATTTCTAGTAAAATATAAATAATTGAAATGGTCAAAAAAGGTGAAAATCTGGAGAGTCTGGTTAATTATCAAGGCTTTAACTGGCTAGTTTAAAAATTTTCACTATTCAATATTAGTTAAATTTTGAAATGGTAACCATAAGCTCTTTGTAAATACACATGAAAAGATACTCTATCATTAGGAAAATGCAAATCAAAACCACATGAGATACCATTTTGCACCCTCTAGGATGGCTATAATTTTTTTAAAAAAGGAAGATAGATGTTGAGAAAGTGGAACCCTAACACAATGCTAGCAGGAGTGTAAAGTTGTGCGGCTGACTGGTGGTTCTTCAAAGAGTTAAATGTAGAATTACGATATGACCCACAATTCCATTTCTAAGTATATACTCAGAGGAACCGAAAACAGGTGGTCAAACAAATACTTGTACACAAATGTTTATATCAGCCCTATTCATGGGAGCTGTAAAGTGCTATCAACCCAAATGTCCATCAACTGATAGTTAGATAAACAAAATGCACTATATCCTTTCAATAGACTATTACTTGTCATAAAGAGGAATAAAGTACTGATACATAATATACCATGATATATTATGAGTATACATAATATACTCAAAAACAGTAAACTAAGTGAAAAAAGTCAGACACAAAAGGTCATATATTGTAGAATTCCATTTATATGAAATATCCTGAATAGGTAAATCAATAGAGAGACAGAAAGTCGATCAGAGTGCTTGCCAGAGGCTAGGAGGAGGAGGAATTGGGAGGGTGACTACTTTTTTTTTTTTTTTTTTTTAAAAAGATGGAGTCTCTCTCTGTCGCCCGGGCTGGAGTGCGGTGGCGCGATCTCGGCTCACTGCAACCTCCGCCTCCCGAGTTCAATCAATTCTGGTGCCTCAGCCTTCCGAGTAGCTGGGATTACAGGCGCCTGTCACCACGCCTGGCTAATTTTTTTGTATTTTTAGTAGAGACGGGGTTTCGCCATGTTGGCCAGGCTCTCCTCGAACTCCTGACCTCAGGTTATCCGCCTGCCTCGGCCTCCCAAAGTGCTGGGATTACGGGCGTGAGACACTGCGCCTGGCCAGAGGGTGACTACTTAATGAGAAAGATGTTTTCCTTTTGGGTAATAAAAATATGGAACTAGATAGAGATGCTGACTGTATGTTGGGAATGTGCTGAATTGTACACTTCAATATGGCTAATTTATATGATGCACATTTTACCTCAATAAAAAACTTACAAATAAAGACACCATGCCTGTATAGTTTTACCAGTGAGTTCCAGCAAACACCAAGAAATGGATAATTCTAATGTCATATAAGTTGTTCCACAGCATAGAACAAGAAGGGGAACTTCTTAACCCATTCAGCAGACAAGGAAAACATTAAGAAAGAGAACAATAAGACTGTCTCACTTAGAAAATTATATGCAAATTTTTACTATAATATCAATAAACATTAACATTACTTACATTACATGTTACATATATAATATAAATTATTAAAGAAATAAAAAATATATCATGACCAATTAGGGTTTATTCTAAGAATTCAAGAAAAGGTCAGCATTAGAAAATCTATTATTGAATTTTACTACATTAGCAGATTACAGAAGAAAAACCATAAGGCTTCTTAATACATGTTAAAAGATTATTTAATTTAATACAATATCTCATTAAAAATTCTTAGTAAGTTAGAAACATAGTGAGACTTGATAAACTTGATAAACTTGAGGTTAAAAAAAAAAGTACAGCAAACGTCATAGGTAATGGTGAAATACCACAGAAATTTCACTGAAGTCAGAGACAAACATGGCCCATATATTGCAATTATTCAACATTTACCAGAAATGTTGTCTAATACATCAAGATAATTCAATACAATATAATCACCAATTATTTATTGAGTAGTATTTTTCTCTCCCGATACACACTTTTTAGAGGGACTAAAAAAGAATAAGGCATAATTATTGAAAAAGAAGCAGGGAAAACACTTATTATTATAGATAATATGATTGCCAAAATAGCCAACAGAATCAAGTAAAATATTATTAAATTTGCTAGGAGAGTTTAAGAAGTTTATTTAGACCAGGCGCTGTGGCTCATGCCTGTAATCCCAGCAATGTGGGAGGCTGAGGTGGGCAGATCACTCGAGGTCAGGAGTTCTAGACCAGCTTGGCCAATGGGGCGAAACCCTATCTCTACTAAAAATACAAAAATTAGCCAGATGTGGTGGTATGTGCCTGTAGTCCCAGCTACTTGGGAGGCTGAGGGACGAGAATCGCTTGAACCTGGGAGACAGAGGTTGCAGTGAGCCGAGATCGGGCCATTGCACTCCAGCCTGGTAATGGAGTGAGACTATCTTAAAAAGACAAACAAACAAACAAAACCTACTTAAACTTTTATGTTTACTAAAACAGAATCAAGTAAAAAATTTTTTTAATTTGCGAAGATAGTTTAAGAAGTCTATTTGTCCACTTATGTTTACTAAAAGACATAAAGGAAGGTAGTGGCTAACATTTATTAAAATGTACTGTGTTCCAAGCATCCTTGCAGGTCCTTTAGATAAATTATCTCATTTGATCTTCACAACAAACCAACAAAATAGGTACTTTTATTATTAACCTTTTACAGAAGAGGAAACTTAGGCTGGGTAATTAGTGCAAGGTTGAGCTGGTATTAACGGCAGAAAGAGGAGTCAAACCCAGGTAGCTTGGTTCCTTATCTCGTGCTTCTTCGCAGTTCTGTATATTGCTTGGTTCTAGCAGAGATCACCAACTGGCCACATAATCCAATATTCCTGGATAGGAAGATAGTATAGTAAGAAATGTTGGTTCTTGGCCAGGTGACTTACAGGAGACTAACACCTGTAATCCTAGCCCTTTGGGAAGCCAAGACAGGAGGATCACTTGCAGCCAGAAATTGGAGACCAGCCTGGACAACACAGTGAAATGTCCAACTCTATGTTTTTAAAAAAGGTTGATTCTCCCTAAATTAATATGTATATTCCATATATCCTCACAAAATGTCAATAGGAATACTATTCAGCTTTTTTAAAAGTGGGATTATTTTTATTTATTTTTCATTTATTTTAATTTTTTATTTCAATAGTTTTAGGGGCACAAGTGGTTTTTGTTACATGAATGAATTGTATAGTGGTGAAGTGAAGTCTGGGATTTTAGTGCACACATCATCTGAGTAGTGTACATTAAACTTAATAAGTAGTTTTTCATTCTTTACCCCATTCCCATCCTTCCCACTTCTGAGTCTCCAATGTTCATTATAACAATCTGTAGCTCAGCTCCCACTTATAAGTGAGAACATGTGTTTGGTTTTTGATTCCTGAGTTACTTCAGTTAGAATAATGGCCTCCAGTTCCATCCAAGTTGTTGCAAAAGACATTATTTCATGCTTTTCTATGGCTAATATTTAATGGGGTATATATTATATATATATACATATATATAATTTTCTGTATCCATTCATCAGTTGATGGGCACTTAGATTGATTCAATATCTTTGCAATTGTACATTGTGCTGTGATAAGCATATGTGTGCAGGTGTCTTTTGGATATGCTGACTTGTTCAGCTTTGGGTAGATACCTAGTAGTAGGATTGCTGGATTGAATGGTAGATCTACTTTAGTTGTTTGAGAAATATTCATACTATTTTCCACAGAGGTTGTACTAATTTACATTCCCACCAGCAGTGTATAAGCATTCCGTTTTTACCACATCTGCACCAGTATCTACTACTTTTTGACTTTTTAATATTGGCCGTTCCAGCTGGGGTAAGGTGGTATCTCATTGTGGTTTTAATTCGCATTTCTCTGATGATTGGTGATGTTGAGCACTTTTTCATATGTTTTTTGGCCATTTGTATATCTTATTTTGAGAAATGTCTATTCATAGGCCTGGCATGGGTGCTCACATCTGTAATCCTAGCACTTTGGGAGGCCAAGTTGTGTGGATTGCTGGAGCTCATGAATTTGAGACCAGTCTGGGCAACACAGCAAAACCCAATCACTACAAAAAATACAAAAAAAAAAAAGTAGCCAGGCATGGTGGCGCATGCTTGTAGTCTCAGCTATTTGGGAGGCTGAGGTGGGCGGATGGCTTGAGCGTGGGGGACAAAGGTTTCAGTGAGCCAAGATCACACCACTGCATAGAGCCAGACCTTGTCTCAAAAAACCCTAACAGTATGTTCATCTCATTTACCCACTATTTAATGGGATTATTTGTTTTTTTTCTTGATGACTTGTTTGAGTTCCTTGTAGATTCTGGGTATTAGATCTTTGTTGAATGCATAATTTGCAAATCTATTACAAAGTTTGCCAAGGAGAGAAAATGTGCAAAAGTAATAAAATAATTTTGAAAAATAAAACGAAAGAAAACAATGAGAGTGGATTTTCCTTCTCAGTCAGAAAAATATGCAATAATGCTATGTTAATTAAAATAGCATAGTATTGGTACAGAAATAAACAATTCATCTGATGGAACAGAACAGAATCTAGACACAAACCTATAC
Organism: Symphalangus syndactylus; assembly: GCF_028878055.3. Classification (NCBI taxonomy): domain Eukaryota; kingdom Metazoa; phylum Chordata; class Mammalia; order Primates; family Hylobatidae; genus Symphalangus; species Symphalangus syndactylus. Next base: position 22,168,507 of record NC_072425.2, read on the forward strand.
CAAAAGACATTTAGCTTTTTGAATGTGACAAGAAAGAAAATTGTGGGGCAATTGTATATTCAACTGAAAGAAAATAAATTTAGATCTCTACCTAATACTATCTGTAAAAATAAATTCCAAATGTATTCGGACATCTAAAAGGAAAAAATTCATAAAATTATAACAAGAAAATACAGGAGAATACTTCTTGTAATCTTGGGGATGAAATAACCCTTCCTCAGCAAAATAGAATCCCCAGTGCTCTAAATTAAAAGATTGACAGATTTGACTATGTAAAAGTGAAAATGTGTGTGACAAATGATGCCATGAAAAAAGTTAAAAGAGACGCACAAGGATTAAAAAAAATATTTGACACATATGTATGATGTATCCATAGGGGATTGTTTTAGGACCCCTGTGGGCACCAAAATCCATGATACTCAAGTTCCTTTTATAGAATGGCATAGTATTTATATATAACCTATGCACATCCTCTGGTATAGTTTAAATAATTCTGGATTACTTATAATACCTAAGGTAAAATAAATATCGTATAAATAATTGCTATACTGTACTATTTGTATTCCTTATTGTTGCAATATTATTTTCCAATATTTTAAATCTATGATTGGTTGAATCCACACATGTGGAACCCACAGATATGGAGGGCTGTATGCACAGCAGACAAGATTACTATTCATATAATACAAGGGATTTCAATAAGTCAATATGGAAATTATTAATATTCCAAGTTGTGGTAGAGACAGTAATGTTTACCAAATATTGCATATGAAAACTTACATTTCTCACTTTCTGAAGTTTGGAGTGAATACATAACTACTTCTGTCCAAAGAAATATGAATTTAAGTGATGTGTGTTATTTCTGGGTTAAGGCAAAAGAAACCCACATGCAATTCTCCAGTCTGTTTTTCTCTGCTAAGGAGTCCGTATGATTTGGATATGTGGTGGTGGACCTCTATCAATGTGGCTTTCTCTGAGTCACTATCCATAGAGCACCCCTGATTACTCACAGTGGACACATAGTGTGAGCAAGAAATAAAGTTTTATTGTGTTAAGATATTGACATTTTAGGATTAATTTGCTACTGCGGCATATATAGTCTAGTCTGGCTAATGCTTCAATAGAAAAATGAGAAAAAACATAAACAGATAATTCCCAGTGGAAGAAAGAAAAATGACCAATAAACATTTATAATGATATGCAAATTAAAGGAACAATGAAATATTATTTTTTGATCAGTATATTGGAAAACACAAAAGATGTTGATACTATAGAGTGTTGACTGTGAGGAAACAGGTGTTATCACACACTAGATTGGCATAGAAATGCCTTTTCTGAAGGATAATTTTATAGTATCTAGGAACTTCTACTTTTATGTATGTATATAAAGCATAGAATGTATTTGAACTATATATATATACGTATGTATACATATATACGTATATATGTATACATACGTATATATATACACGTGTATACATATACACATACGTGTATATATATGTGTATATATATATATACGTATGTGTATATGTATACACGTGTATATATATATATATATATATACACACAAGATGTTCACAGCAGCTTTGTAACAGAGAAAGAGAAATTATTGATATGTCCAATAATAAAGGAATGTTTAAATAAATTATAGTAGCTTCATATTATAAAATATTGTTAAAATCCTGGGATCCAGTTAAAAACAACAGTGTAGACTGTAGATACTAGTGACTTGGAACCATCTGCAAGACATCTTATTAGATGAAAATTCAAGTTGCAAAATAATATATTTATACTGTGTGATTTCAAGGCTGTTTATATTTGCGTGTATAAAGATATTTTTATACATAATGGGTTTGTGGGTGGGAATCAAGAGATACTTTTAGGTTTTACGTTATAACTTCTGTTTGAATTATTTCACAACTAGACTGTATTCATGTATTATCTGTGGACTTAGGAGAATAAAGGAAAACAGAAACAAGTAAGAGCAGAAAAATTGAATTAAATTATTTTTAACATAGTGCTTTCTTTATGTCCTTTCTCAGTATCAAATATTGATTCATAAAATCTAAGAAAAAGCAAAAAGAAAACCCCCAAAACTTATGATAGATAAAAATAGACCCAGGAGATAAGGGAAGGAGGTCATTCATTTGCTTAACCCTAAACTCACAGCATTGGCGCTATCAAATTACACAATCAAATATGGACCCTCCAAAGAAATTCCAACCTTGGCCATGCATTGGAATCACCTGAGAGCTTTAGAAATACTGATACCTGGGTTGCATCCTTAGAGATTCTGATTCAATTGGTCTAGGGTGTGGCCTGGGCATCGGAATCTTTTGTGAAGCTTCCCAGGTGGCTAAATGGGCAGAGGAGGCTGAAAATCCCTGCCTTAGATAAAGTAGACACCGTTACCAGGGTTTTAAACTAGGAGATCAAAAGGAGTAGGGGACCTGATTTGTATCCCTCAAAAATGATGTTATTCAAAGAACACATGAAAAAATGGCTCTGACTAAAACTGGTTTAAATATGCTATCTCTCTCAAACTCGTTACTCAGCAGCTCTCTCCAATGCTGCCCTGGAGGACTGGCCTCAGATGGGAGCAGGCAAAGCCTCTGAGTTACGGCATCGTCTTTCCCCTTTCTAAAATCAAAGTAGAATACGGCCCCTTGAGAGCAGCCCAAGGGAAAAGTCGGGAGGCCTCACTCGTGATGCTGTGTCAGAAAAGTTTCTGAGCCACCATCCACTGCAGAAGGTGCCTCTGAGGGACAGGTCCAATCTCAGCTTTTCTAACAAGACTCTGGGGAGGACTTACTATTGAACCATTAGGCTCCTTTTCTTTGATGTTAATTAACCACTTGGGTTGGGGCTACCGATGGCCTAATTAAATGGAATCCAGAGGTAAAAGTTTGGCTTCTCCTTGGTGAATGGGTACTTGGGAATTAAGCTTGGAACCTCTTAGCACATTAAGTCAGTCTCAGAGTAACCATGGCCTCAGCTGATCCCAACACAGTTCTCTGGTACAGAGAAACCAAGATTACCCAGGCATACCCATCCCACTGTCTAGTCAGAGAAGCACGTTCTCCCTTGAGAGCAAACGTATTTCTCTCCTGATTAGAACATTGGCTTATCTGGTTTGGAACTCTACTGAAATAGGAGCAAAAGGGGACTCTGGGGGAGGTCACAGCTGTCCTTGGTGACCTTAGCCTCACACAGGTTAAGGTTTGGCCTCAAGTATCACTGCTTTCTCTCCATGGTGTTTGGGTAGGCACCTGGGATTGAGAAATAGTCACAGCAGTTATATTTCCTTCATCATGATGACCTAGTGAACATTGGTTGACATTTTTAAATTTGTTAAAATTATGTGATTAAGAAGTGTGTCCTATTTAGTAGGTGGTGAAAACTATGAGAGAGTATTATGGCAAGGGAACTCAAGAAACTCTGGATTCCACTCTAAAATCCAGGTACTTCTTCCCATGAGATTGCTAAGAGAAAAGCTGCCCAAGGAATAATGACAAACTGAAGCAAAGTAACATTTTATTGTTACCTGGACTTTGGGCCTTACATCCCAATGCAGAGAATTCTGTAAAGCTACAATGTTTCTAAACTAGTTATGTTTATTTTTAATTTTTATCTTCTTAACTTTTATATCTTTAGGGGATACAAGTGAAGATTTCTTACATGTACACTATTGCATAGTGGTGAAGCCTGGGCTTTTAGTGTACCCATCATCTGAATAGTGAACATTGTACCCAATAGGTAATTTTTCAACCTGCACCCCACAGCATCCCCCCTTTTGAAGTTCCCAGTATCTATTGTTTCTGTCTTTACATACACATGTACCCATTGTTTAGCTCCCACTTATAAGTGAGAACCTATGGTATTTGACTTTCTGAGTTATTTCACTTAGGATAATGGCCTCTAGTTCTATCCATGTTGCTGCAGAAGACACATGATTTCATTCTTTTATTATGGTTGAGTAGGACTCCATAGTGTGTGTGTGTGTGTGTGTGTGTGTGTGTGTGTGTATACACATTCTATCTATCTATCTATCTATCTATCCATCTATCCATCTCATATTTTCTTTATTCAATTCTCCACTGATGGACACTTAGGTGGGTTCTATATCCTTGCTATTATGAATAGTTCTTCAATAAACATACGAATGCAGGTATCTTTTTGATATAACGGGCCCAGTTTCATTTGTCTGCATATGGCTATCCAATTTTTGCACCACCATTTATTGAATAGGGTGTCCTTTCTTCAGTGTATATTTGTGTCAACTTTGCCAAAGATCAGTTGGTTGACTGTATGTGGTTTTATTTCTGGGTTTTCTATTCTGCTCCATTGATCTTTGTGTCTATTTTTATACCAGTACCATGCTGTTTTGGTCACTATAGCCTTGTAATATAATTTGAAGTCAGAAAATGTGATGCCTTTAACTTTGTTCTTTTTATTTAGGATTCCTTTGGTTATTCAGGCTTATTTTGGTTCCATATACATTTTAGGATTTGTTTCCCTAATTAAAAAAATTACATTGGTAATTTGATAGAGATTGCATTGAGTCTGTTAATTGCTTTGGGAAGTGTGGTCATTTTCACGATATTGATTCTTCCAATCCGTGAGCATAGAATGTTTTTCTATTTGTTTGTGTCATCTACGATTTCTTTCATCAGTGTTTTGTAGTTCTACTTATAGAGATCTTTTACTTCCTTGGTTAAATATATTCCTAGGTATTTTATTTATTTTTTGTAGCTATTGTGAATGGGATTGCCTTCTTTATTTGTTCCTCAGCTAGATCATAATTGGTATATAGAAATGCTACTGATTTCTGTACATTAATTTTATATCCTGAAACATTATTTAATTCATTAATGAAATCTAAGAGGTTTTTTGGTGTAGTCTTTAGGGTTTTCTAGATATTAAATTGTATCATCAGCAAAAAGGGAAAATCTGACTATCTCTTTTCCAATATAAATGCCCTTTATGTTTTTTCTCTTGCCTGATTGATTTTGCTGAGACCTACAGTACTATATTGAATTAGAGTGGTGAAAGTGGGAATCCTTGTCTTGTTCCAGTTCTTAAGGGGAATTATTTCAACCTTTTCCCATTGATGTTGGCTGTGGGTTTGTTGTATATTGCCTTTATTATGTTGAGCTATTTTACTGTGATGCCTAATTTGTTGAGGATTTTTATCATGAAGTATTGCTAAATTTTATTGAATACTTTTTCTGCATATATTGAGACGATCATATGGTTTCAGTCTTTATTTCTGTTTATGTTGATGTATCACATTTATTGATTTGAATATGTTGAACTAATGTTACATCCCTGGGATAAATCTCACCTGATCATGGTGTATTATCTTTTTAATGTGCTGTTGGATTTGATTTGCTAGTAATTTGTTGAGAATTTTTGTATATAAGTTCATCAGGGATATTGGTCTGTAGTTTTATTTTTCTGTTGTGTCCTTGTCTGGTTTTCGTATCAGTGTGATACTGGTCTTGTAGAATTACGGAGAATTCCAGGCTTGAAATAGTTTCAGGAGGACTGATATTAATTCTTCTTTGTATGTTTGGTAGCATTTGGCTATGAATTCACCTAGTCCTGGGCTTTTTGTTATTGTTGTTGTTAGGAGTTTTTTGTTACTGATCCAATCTCACCACTGATTATTGGACTGTTCAGGAGTTTTGTTTCTTCCTTGTTCATCTCAAGAACAACAGGTCTTCCTCGTTGTATCCTTCCAGGAATTCATCCATTTCCTCTATGTTTCCTATGTTGTAAGTGTATAGTTCTTCATAATAGTCTCTGATCATCTTTTGCATTTCTATGATATCAGTTGTAATGTTTCTTTTTTCATTTCTGATAGTGTTTATTTGGACCTTTTCTTGCTATTGGTCTATCAATTTTCTTTTTTTTTTTTGAGGTAAGATTTAAATTTTATTTCATCACTTATGTGTACAGAGTAATGGTTAAGCTGAGAAATGTTATCTTACCATAAGTTTCAGTTTAAAACATATAATGAAATTACTTTCTTTTTAAATATATTTTTTATTATACTTTAAGTTTTAGGGTACAAGTGCACAACACACAGGTTTGTTACATATGTATCCATGTGCCATGTTGGTGTGCTCCACCCATTAACTCATCATTTACATTAGGTATATCTCCTAATGCTATCCCTCCCCGCTACGCCACCCCACAACAGGCCCCGGTGTGTGATGTTCCCCTTCCTGTGTCCAAGTGTTCTCATTGTTCAGTTCCCACCTATGAGTGAGAACATACAGTGTTTGGTTTTCTGTCCTTGTGACAGTTTGCTGAGAATGATGGTTTCCGGCTTCATCCATGTCCCTACAAAGGACATGAACTCATCCTTTTTTATGGCTGCATAGTATTCCATCATGTATATGTGCCACATTTTCTTTATCCGGTCTATCATTATTGGACATTTGGGTTGGTTCCAAGTCTTTGCTATTGTGAATAGTGCTGCAGTAAACATACGTGTGCATGTGTCTTTATAACAGCATGATTTATAATCCTTTGGGTATATACCCAGTAATGGGATGGCTGGGTCAAATGGAATTTCTAGTTCTAGATCCCTGAGGAATCGCCACACTGTCTTCCACAATGGTTGAACTAGTTTACAGTCCCACCAACAGTGTAAAAGTGTTCCTATTTCTCCATATCCTTTCCAGCACCTGTTGTTTCCTGACTTTTTAATGATCACCATTCTAACTGGTGTGAGATGGTATCTCATTGTGGTTTTGATTTGCATTCCTCTGATGGCCAGTGATGATGAGCATTTTTTCATGTGTCTTTTGGCTGCATAAGTATCTTCTTTTGAGAAGTGTCTGTTCATATCTTTCGCCCACTTTTTGATGGGGTTGTTTGTTTTTTTCTTGTAAATTTGTTTAAGTTCTTTGTAGATTCTGGATATTAGCCCTTTGTCAGATGAGTAGATTGCAAAAATTTTCTCCCACTCTGTAGGTTGCCTGTTCACTCTGATGGCAGTTTCTTTTGCTGTGCAGAAGCTCTTGAGTTTAATTAGATCCCATTTGTCAATTTTGGCTTTTGTTGCCATTGCTTTTGGTGTTTTAGACATGAAGTCCTTGCCCATGCCTATGTCCTGAATGGTATTGCCTAGGTTTTCTTCTTGGGTTTTTATGGTTTTACGTCTAACATGTAAGCTTTAATCCATCTTGAATTAATTTTTGTATAAGGTGTAAGGAAAGGATCCAGTTTCAGCTTTCTACATATGGCTAGCCAGTTTTCTCAGCACCATTTGTTGAATAGGGAATCCTTTCCCCATTTCTTGTTTTTGTCAGGTTTGTCAAAGATCAGATAGTTGTAGATGTGTGGTATTATTTCTGAGGGCTCTGTTCTGTTCCATTGGTCTATATCTCTGTTTTGGTACCAGTACCATGCTGTTTTGGTTACTGTAGCCTTTTAGTATAGTTTGAAGTCAGGTAGCGTGATGCCTCCAGCTTTGTTCTTTTGGCTTAGGATTGATTTGGCAATTTGGGTCCATAAGAACTTTAAAGTAGTTTTTTTCCAATTCTGTGAAGAAAGTCATTGGTAGCTTGATGGGGATGAATCTATAAATTACCTTGGGCAGTATGGCCATTTTCATGATATTAATTCTTCCTACCCATGAGCATGGAATGTTCTTCTATTTGTTTGTATCCTCTTTTATTTCGTTGAGCAGTGGTTTGTAGTTCTCCTTGAAGAGGTCCTTCACATCCCTTGTAAGTTGGATTCCTAGGTATTTTATTCTCTTTGAAGCAATTGTGAATAGGAGTTCACTCATTATTTGGCTCTCTGTTAGTGTGTTATTTGTGCATAAGAATGCTTGTGATTTTTTGCACGTTGATTTTGTATCCTGAGACTTTGCTGAAGTTGCCTATCAGCTTAAGGAGATTTTGGGCTGAGACAATGGGGTTTTCTAGATATACAATCATGTCATCTGCAAACAGGGACAATTTGACTTCCTCTTTTCCTAATTGAATGCCCTTTATTTCCTTCTCCTGCCTGATTGCCCTGGCCAGAACTTCCAGCATTATGTTGAATAGGAGTGGTGAGAGAGGGCATCCCTGTCTTGTGCCAGTTTTCAAAGGGAATGCTTCCAGTTTTTGCCCATTCAGTATGATATTGGCAGTGGGTTTGTCATAGATAGCTCTTATTATTTTGAGATACATCCCATCAATACCTAATTTATTGAGAGTTTTTAGCATGAAGGGCTGTTGAATTTTGTCAAAGGCCTTTTCTGCATCTATCAAGATAATCATGTGTTTTTTGTCATTGGTTCTGTTTATATGCTGGATTATGTTTATTGATTTGCATATGTTGAACCAGTCTTACATCCCAGGGATGAAGCCCACTTGATCATGGTGGATAAGCTTTTGGATGTGCTGCTGGATTCGGTTTGCCAGTATTTTATTGAAGATTTTTGCATCGATGTTCATCAGGGATATTGGTCTAAAATTCTCTTTTTTTGTTGTGTCTCTGTCAGGCTTTGTTATGAGGATGATGCTGGCCTCATAAAATGACTTAGGGAGGATTCCCTCTTTTTCTATTGATTGGAATAGTTTCAGAAGGAATGGTACCATCTCCTCTTTGTACCTCTGGTAGAATTCGGCTGTGAATCCTACTGGTCCTGGACTTTTTTTGGTTGGTAAGCTATTAATTCTTGCCTCAATTTCAGAGCCTGTTATTGGTCTATTGAGAGATTCAACTTCTTCCTGGTTTAGTCTTGGGAGGGTGTATGTGTCGAAGGAATTTTTCCATTTCTTCTGGATTTTCTAGTTTATTTGAGTAGAGGTTTTTGTAGTATTCTGTAATGGTAGTTTGTATTTCTGTGGGATTGGTGGTGATATCCCCTTTTTCGTTTTTTATTGCATCTATTTGATTCTTCTCTCTTTTCTTCTTTATTAGTCTTGCTAGTGGTCTATCAATTTTGTTGGTCTTTTCAAAAAACCAGCTCCTGGATTCATTGATTTTTTTGAAGGGTTTTTTGTGTCTCTATCTCCTTCACTTCTGCTCTGATCTGAGTTATTTCTTGCCTTCTGCTAGCTTTTGAATTTGTTTGCTCTTGCTTGTCTAGTTCTTTTAATTGTGATGTTAGGGTGTCAATTTTAGATCTTTCCTGATTTCTCTTGTGAGCATTTAGTGCTATAAATTTCCCTCTACGCACTGCTTTAAATGCGTCCCAGAGATTCTGGTATGTTGTGTCTTTGTTCTCATTGGTTTCAAAGAACATCTTTATTTCTGCCTTCATTTTGTTATGTACCCAGTAGTCATTCAGGATCAGGTTGTTCGGTTTCCATGTAGTTGAGCGGTTTTGAGTGAGTTTCTTAATCCTGAGTTCTAGTTGATTGCACTGTGGTCTGAGAGACAGTTTGTTATGATTTCTGTTCTTTTACATTTGCTGAGGAGTGCTTTACTGCCAACTATGTGGTCAATTTTTGAATAAGTGTGGTGTGGTGCTGAGAAGAATGTATATTCTGTTGATTTGGGGTGCAGAGTTCTGTAGCTGTCTATTAGGTCTGCTTGGTGCAGAGCTGAGTTCAATTCCTGGATATCCTTGTTAACTTTCTGTCTCATTGATCTGTCTAATGTTGACAGTGGGGTGTTAGTCTCCCATTATTATTGTATGGGAGTCTAAGTCTCTTTGTAGGTCTCTAAGGACTTGCATTATGAATCTGGTTGCTCCTGTATTGGGTGCATATATATTAGGATAGTTAGCTCTTCTTGTTGAATTGATCCCTTTACCATTATGTAATGGCCTTCTTTGTCTCTTTTGATCTTTGGTGGTTTAAAGTCTATTTTATCAGAGACTAGGATTGCAAGCCCTGCTTTTTTTTTTTTTTGGTTTGTTTTCCATTTGCTTGCTAGGTCTTCCTCCATCCCTTTATTTTGAGCCTATGTGTGTCTCTGCACGTGAGATGGGTTTCCTGAATATAGCACACTGATGGGTCTTGACTGTTTATCCAATTTGCCAGTCTATGTCTTTTAATTGGAGCATTTAGCCCATTTACATTTAAGGTTAATATTGTTATGTGTGAATTTGATCCTGTCATTATGATGTTAGCTCGTTATTTTGCTTGGTAGTTGATGCAGCTTCTTCCTAGCATCAGTGGTCTTTACAATTTGGCATGTTTTTGCAGTGGCTGATACCGGTTGTTCCTTTCCATGTTTAGTGCTTCCTTCAGGAGCTCTTTTAGGGCAGGCCTGGTGGTGACAAAATCTCTGCATTTCCTTGTCTGTAAAGGATTTTATTTCTTCTTCACTTATGAAGCTTAGTTTGGCTGGATATGAAATTCTGGATTGAAAATTCTTTTCTTAAGAATGTTGAATATTGACCTCCACTATCTTCTGGCTTGTAGAGTTTGTGCCGAGAGATCAGCTGTTAGTCTGATGGGCTTCCTTTTGTGGGTAACCCGACCTTTCTTTCTGCCTGCCCTTAACATTTTTTCCTTCATTTCAACTTTGGTGAATCTGACAATTATGTGTCTTGGAGTTGCTCTTCTTGAGGAGTATCTTTGTGGCATTCTCTGTATTTCTTGAATTTGAATGTTGGCCTGCCTTGCTAGGTTGGGGAAGTTCTCCTGGATAATATCCTGCAGAGTGTTTTCCAGCTTGGTTCCATTCTCCCTGTCACTGTCAGGTACACCAATCAGACGTAGGTTTGGGTCTTTTCACATAGTCCCATATTTCTTGGAGGCTTTGTTCGTTTCTTTTTATTCTTTTTCTCTAAACTTCTCTTCACACTTCATTTCATTCATTTGATCTTCAATCACTCATACCCTTTCTTCCAGTTGATTGAATCAGCTACTGAAGCTTGTTCATTTGTCACGTACTTCTTTTGCCATGGTTTTCAGCTCCATCAGGTCCTTAAGGACTTCTCTGCATTGGTTATTCTAGTTAGCCATTCGTCTAATCTTTTTTCAAGATTTTTAACTTCTTTGTGATGGGTTCGAACTTCCTCCTGTAGCTGGGAGAAGTTTGATCATCTGAAGCCTTCTTCTCTCAGCTCATCAAAGTCATTCTCTGTCCAGCTTTGTTCCATTGCTGGTGATGAGCTATCTTCCTTTGGAGAAGGAGAGGTGCTCTGATTTTTAGAATTTTCAATTTTTCTCCTTTTTTTTTCCCCCCATCTTTGTGGTTTTATCTACGTTTGGTCTTTGATGATGGTGACATACAAATGGGGTTTTGGTGTGCATGTCCTATCTGTTTGTTAGTTTTCCTTCTAACAGTCAGGATCCTCCGCTGCAGGTCTGTTGGAGTTTGCTGGAGGTCCACTCCAGACCCTGTTTGCCTGGGTATCAGCAGCAGAGGCTGCAGAACAGCGAATATTGCTGAACAACGAATGATGCTGCCGGATCGTTCCTCTGGAAGTTTCGTCTCAGAGGGTTACCTGGCCGTGTGAGGTGTCAGTCTGCCCCTACTGGGGGGTGCCTCCCAGTTAGGCTACTTGAGGGTCAGGGACCCACTTGAGGAGGTAGTCTGTCCTTTCTCAGATCTCAAACTCTGTGCTGGGAGAACCACTACCCTCTTCAAAGCTGTCAGACAGGGACATTTAAGTCTGCAGAGGATTCTGCTGCCTTTTGCTTGGCTATGTCCTGCCCCCAGAGGTGGAGTCTACAGAGGCAGGCAGGCCTCCTTGAGCTGTGATGGGCTCCACCCAGTTCGAGATTCCCAGCCGCTTTGTTTACCTACTCAAGCTTCGGCAATGGCAGGCGCCCCTCCGCCAGGCTGGCTGCAGCCTTGCAGCTTGATCTCAGACTGCCGTGCTAGCAATGAGCGGGGCTCCGTGGGCATAGGACCCTCCGAGCCAGGCACGGCATATAATCTGCTGGTGTGCCGTTTGCTAAGACCATTGGAAAAGTGCAGTATTAGGGTGGCAGTAACCCAATTTTCCCGGTGCCTTTTGTGACAGCTTTGCTTGGCTAGGAAAGGGAATTCCCTGACCCCTTGTGCTTCCCTGGTGAGGTGATGCCTCACCCTGTTTCAGCTCATGCTCGGTGCGCTGCATCAACTGTCCTGCACCCACTGCCTGACGAGCCCCAGTGAGATGAACCCGGTACCTCAGTTGGAAATGCAGAAATCACCCGTCTTCTGTGTCACTCATGCTGGGAGCTGTAGACTGGAGCTGTTACTATTCGGCCATCTTGGAACCGCCCTCATGGTCTATCAATTTTCTTTTATCTTTTTGAAGAGCTTTTAGTTTTGTTGATCCGTGTTTTTTGGTTTTAGTTTCATTTAGTTCTGCTTTGCTCTTTATTATTTCTTTTTTTCTGCTAACTTCGGGTTTTGTTTGTTCTTGTTTTTTTCTTTCCTTGAGGTGCAATGTTAGGTTGTTAATTTGTGATCTTTCTACTTTTTTGTTGTAGTCATTTAATGCTATGTACTTCCCTCTTAGCACTACTTTTACTGTACCCAACATGTTTTGGTATGTTGTTTCGATTTTCATTTCTTTCAAAAATATTTTAAATTTCTATCTTAATTTCTTTATTAACCCAGTAATTGTTCAGGAGCATGCTGTTTAATTTTCATGTATTTGTGTAGTTTCCAAAGTTCCTCTTGGTATTGATTTCTAGCTTTTATCCACTGTAATCTGAGAAGATACTTGATATGATTTCACATTTTTAAAATGTGCTAAGACTTATTTTTTGGACTAATATGTGGTCTATCTTGGAGAAAGTTCCATGTGGTAATCAAAAGAATGTATATTCTGTAGTCATTGGGTAGAATGTTCTTTAAATGTCAAGCAAATTTGGTCTAAAGTCCAATTTAAATCCCGTCTTTCTTTGTTAATTTTTTTGTCTTGATGATCTGTCTAGTGCTGTGAGTGGGGTGCTGAAGTCTCCCATTATTATTTTATTGCTATCTATTTCTTTCTTTAGGTCTCATAATATTTGTTGTGTGAATTTGAGTGCTCCAACATTGGGTACATATATATTTAGGATTGTTATACCCTCTTGCTGAATGAATCCCTTTATCATCACATAATGTCCTTCTTTGTCTTTTATTGCTTTTTTTTTTTTTTTTTTTTTTACATTTTAGCTGTCATTGTTTATTACTGTTTTGGCTATATTCTCTACAGTTTCAGCAGCATTTTAAAGAGACAATGTGTCTACGTACAATGAAATACAGTTTAACTGTACAATATTAAAGAGAGTCAATGGTAAGTATAACCTCCTTTTTCTGCAACATGAACAACTTACATGTAAGTATCAGCATTATTAATGTGACAATAAAGAAAAAGTCCTTACAAGAGTGAAATACAGCATCCTGAAAAATACTGGTTTCTACCCTACAAGGCAGTTAGAAAATGTTCACATTTTAACAAATTTGAACAAACTACAAGAAACATATTTATGGGATCATCTTGCTGATAAGAACTTTCTAGAAATGTAGAATAACAATGAACAATGTATAAATCTAGTATCTATGTGCTCCACAGCCCTAGAACCCAATAACTGATTTAAAGAACTCAATATGTCCAACATGGATCATTTTTACATGTCTTGATTGTTAATGAATGTCTGCTAATGATGTATAGTCAACTTGCACCTTCTAGGGGGTCATTTAATTTTTTAGCAAAGAAGTGACATCATTTAGCAGCAATTAGAGCACCTTCAAGAAGACTTAAAAAATACAATATCCAATTAGAAAAGCCATATTTTAAACATTTGTACAAGAATAAGCTGCTGAAACTTAGTAATTGAAATACGACATCTGTACAACACTTTACAATAGAGCTAGAAGGGAATTTATCATTATCCTGCATAGAACCAGTCTGCATTTGGTTACATACTGTCACCTGTTTTGATGAACAAGGCCTGGCAACAAAAGAAAAATACCTGTTATCAATTCTAACATGTTGAAAACACTGGCAATACTACAATTTAGTGAATTCAACTGATTTCAAAACAAGCAGCTCATTTTGTCAAAGGTGTAACGTATTTAGAAATAATAGCTCTCCCTTTAATATAACAAGTAAAAGAAAATGGATGTGTGATTTCGGGGTACAACTTGGTAAAAGTCAGAATAGGCAAATGACAAAGCCTAACTTTGTCCAAAGATTCTAACTCTCACATTCTATTATTATAAAACCCAACTGTTCACTCTCATTCAGTTCTTACTTTCACTTCAGCAGATTAACTGCCAAATGCTGAAGAATGTATCCAGGCACTGTAGTTCGTGTGTTAGAAATATGTCTCATATTTTTCCATGTGTTCTTAAATGATGAAAAACTACCTTTCATATTAGAACTCTGGTAACAACCAAATGAATTTAAGTATCATAAATGTTATTTACAGTGTTCCCCCAAATAAAAGACCAAAAATGTTTTTCTTCTATCTTAACATGGTATTCCTGTTTCTTTATAACAGGCAGTCATCCTTCACTGCTCAAAGTTGTAGTCAGAAGTGTGCATTTATTCATTGTCCATGATCCAGTCTCATACAAATGACACTATGAGGAACTTCAGCTCACAAACAGTTTTTAACCATGTCCTGTGTAAAAAAAAGAAAACAAAAAAACACTCAAATGCTCTCAAACACAAGTGTGCATCTGGAAGCAATTCAAAGATACCATGTCAATCTCGGAGGAAAGTCAGTAAGTAATTATGCTTGAACAAAGCAGTGTAGGAGATGCTGTCAGCTCAGCCATGTTGTAGGTCTCCTGAAGAATTTGATCTTCGCATGTGTGGGAGGAGGTATGGGTCATTTGCCAGCTGGTGCACATCAAATCAATCTTTTCGATATGCTAAGCAGAGTCTTATAAAGGCCTCGGGTTCACTGCTTCCAACTGGTTTTGCAGGGAACTGGACTTCTGTGGCTTTTAATATTGTATTTTCTTGAAGAATGTCTTGTTGAGATTGATTGTGACCAAATGGCTTTCTACCATAAAGACACTGAAAGAAGATGACTCCAACTGACCACACATAAACCTTGTTGGAAATCGGAAATCTTTGCTGCCTCTTTTCCAACTACAAAACACTCAGGAGGTAGATTCATTCCATCTGCACCATAGCTATCATCATCCCATAATCTTGGACAGACCAAAATCAGTGATTTTGATTTCACCACATGCTGTTCTATCTACCAAAAGGATGTTTCCTGGCTTAAGATCATAATGTATAATGGGGGGTTGATCTCATTGGGATATCTTAGTGCATTTACAATCTGCATTACAATAGACTCGGCTTGTTTCTCTGACATTAGCTTGTGTTGCTTCAGATGGAAATCCAATTCATTGCCTTCACAATATTCTAACACTGTACAAAATGTATCTGTATCCAAGGAGAAATAATCTATAGTTTAACTATTCTGCGGTGACCCAGTTCTTTGTGTATTCTATACTGTAGGCATGTTTGTAGTAGTTTTCTTTTTTCTCATCTCTCCAGCTTTTATTAAGCTGATGTAGCTTCACAGCAGCATATCTTTGTTCACAAAGGTCAAAGGCCTCATACACTTCACTAAAGCCACCTCTACCAAGCAGGTGAAGTAATAAATATCTTTCATTTAACGTTGGGTGATCTTTGAATTGTGAATTATCTTCATTGTTTATTCTTCTCAGCTCATGTCATGTCAGAAATCTTCTGACACTTTCCAAACGTTCAAGTTCTGCTTGGATTTCTGCCTCTTCTTTTCTGAGATATCCTAGTCTAAGTTTGAAAATTTCTTCCTGTTCATGATATTCTGCCAAAGTCAACAGTTGTGGTAAATTTGGTCTAACAAAGGGATCATTTTCTGCTCCATTGACTGCTTTGTTTTTCCTTTCTTTTGGTTCAGAATTGGAAGAGGGTGCCTGAGAATTATTAGCTGTGGGAGGTTTGCGTTTGGCTAGAATTTTCCTTTGCCTTTCAATATCTTCCCTTTGCTAATTCACCCATTCTTGTTGCTTCACAAGATTCTGAAATGCAAAACCATCTGTCCATTATTCAGTAAATGAAGCGCCATGTCTAACTCTTGTAAAGTGCCTGAGACACAATCAATCTTGCATATTCTTCTCTCTGACAGCTTTTCTTGTATACTGTTTTCAAAAGAAGTTTCTTGCTCATTTATATGCACTTATTTAATCGTTGTTTGTATTTTTCAAGTAATTTTTGTTGTTCATCTATTTGCCATCTGAGATCGTGGTGAGCCCTGAGCAAATAATCTATACATCCTTCCTTCTTTTCCAGGTCCTGGATTTTATTACTTCCTAATGCTGCTAATTTCAGGATTGTGAGGTCAGTCTGAATAATTTTAAAGGATAACTGCTTTGGTTGTATAATAGGATGGTCCCCAAATGCTAATGCAGTAGGAGAAGGGCTATTTGGTCAAAGAGATGAGGAAGGAGTGGAATGTGAATGTGAATTTTCAGGAGAACTGATTGCGGGAGGTATGCCTCTTACTGGACTTGAGCCATTTCCACCCTGGTATTCAAAATAGTCACTACTTTGTGGCCACGTCCCCCCAGTACTTTTTCCCTGACAATTTTCCTTCTGGTTTTCTGCTTTTCTCTATCTTCCCCTGGATGATTCTGATTGTTTCTTCTCTGGCTTCTCAAGGGAACCCACTGCAGATAAAGTCCAGTCACTTGTATAGTCCTTTCAGCTGCCTGCCAGTCGTTTCTCTGATTCTTCGTCATTTAAAGATCCTAAGCTTCCATGACTGTGATAAGAGCTTTCATTATTTGTTGAGGCTCTAGCTCCAACACTGCAACTGCTGGTACTCCCAGTGCTCCCACTTACAACTCCAGTAATCTAGCTTCCAATAACTCTTGCCTTCTTGGATTCAGACTACACAGCTCATCCATTGCACCTTCCCTTGGCCTCCTGGATGGTGGTGTGTGATTCATCAGGGACCTGGCTGCTGCTTGCTGCTGAGCCTGGAGTTGGAGATGTGGAGAGCTGGGACCAAGATGGTGGCCCCTCCAAACTTCCACTCCTACTTTGGACACTCATCAAGCTGCTTTCTGGGAATGTGACTCCCACTCTGCAATGGCAGCAGTGACAATGGCACTGGCACCTGCCTCCATCATGGTGGGGGCTTGGCTGAGGGTGAGCAAGAGAGTGAGGGCAGGGAGGGGAGAGTCAAGGGGATGGGGGAGGAAATAAGAGGGGAGGTGGGGAGGAAAGAGGTGAGGGAAGGAGAGCGGATGGGGAGGAGGGAAAGGGGGAGAAGTAAGGGAGTGGGTGGGAGCACCAGAGAAGAGGCTGAGGGAAGGAGCCCAGTGGCTGAGGTGTGCTGGGGGCACCTACCAGGGCTGGGGTCTGAGTGTGGGCCTATTGCTGTTTTTGATTTAAAGTCTGTTTTATCTAATAGAAATATAGCTACACGTACTTGCTTTTGGTTTCCAATTGCATGGACTATCTTTTCCCACTCTTTTACTTTCAGTCTATGTGTGTCTCTATGGGTAAAGTGAGTTTCTTGTTAGCAGCATATAGTTGGATCTTGATTTTATTTTATTCATTATGCCAATCTTTATCTTTTAAGTGGAACATTTATTTACATTCAAGATTATTATTGATATGTGAGGCTTTGTTTCTGTCATATTATTAATTTTTACAAATTGTTTTATAATTTTTTTTCTCTTTTTATGGTTTGAACAAATGATGTCATGTTGCCATTTGATTCCTTTCTCCTCCTCCTTTGTGTGATTGTTTTATAAGAATTGTTAGTTTTATTTTTCCACATGTTTTCATCATAATGAATACTGACCTTTCATTTCCATGTTTAAGACTCCTCTGAACATTTCCTGCATAGCCAGTCTAGAGGTGACAAATTTACTCAGCATTTGCTTGTCTGAGAAAGACTTCATTTCTCCTTCATTTATGAAGCTTTTTCTGGTAGAATATAAAATTCTTGGCTGGCAGTTTTTTATTTTCTTTCTAGTGCTTTGAAAATGCCATCCCATTCTCTTCTGACCTATAAGGTTTCTGCTGAAAAGTCTGCTGTTAATCTGATGAGGTTTCCTTTATAGATGACTAGCTGCTTTTGTCTTGCTAATTTTAAAATTATTTCATTTACTTTGACTTTAGACATTCTGAATAATACATGTCATGTTGAAGTCTTTTTGCAATGTTTTTTCCTGGGGATAGCTGGGCCTCCTATATCTGGATGTCTGACTCTCTTGCTAGGCTTGGGAAATTTTCATCATTTATTTCCTCAAATAGATTTTCTAAACTTTTTGATCACTCTTCCCCCTTGGAATACCAATAATTCATAGGTATGGTCATCTTATGTAGTCCCAGGTGTCTAGAAGGCTTTGCTCATTCATTCTTTTTCTTTACTTTTGTCTAACTGTATTATTTCAAAACACTTGTCTTCTATTTCTGAGATTCTTCCTTCTGCTTTCTAGTCTATTATTGAAGTTTTCAAATGTATGTTTTATTTCCTTCAATGATTTTTTTTTTGAGACAGTATTGCTCTGTTGCCCAGGCTGTAGTGCAGTGGTGTGAACATAGCTCACTGCAGCCTTGAACTCTTGGGCTCAAGTGATCTTCCAGCCTCAGCCTCCCAAGTAACTGGGACTTTCATGCACCACTATGCCTGGGTGATTTTTGTATTTTTTTTTTTGTAGGGATGGGGTTTTGTTATGTTGCCCAGGCTGGACTTGAACTCCTGACCTCAAGTGATCCTCCTGCCTTGGCATCCCCAAATGCTGGGTGTCTAGGCATGAGCCAGTGTACTCAACAGTGAATGAATTTTTCATTCTAGAATTTCTGCTTTTTTTTTTCCTAAAGGTATCTATCTCCTTGGTAATTTTTTAGTCATATCCTAAGTTGATTTTTGGACTTCTTTGTATTAGTTTTTAGGTTTCTCTTGCATCTCATTGAGCTCCTTTAAAAATCAATATTTTGAATCTTTTACTTGGCATTTTGAGGAATTATTTTTGATTGGGATCTGTTGCAGGACAGTTGTGGTCCTTTGATGGTGTTATATTTCCCCACTTTTTCATGTTTTCTGTGTCCTTCTTTTGATATCTGAGCATCTGGTGAAGCAGTTGCTAGTTCCAATTTTTTTTTTAAATTGCTTTGGTAGGGGAATTTCTTTCCTGAAGATGTGTGTATGTTGTTGGTTGAGTAGGATACTTTGGCTAGGATTATGGGTGCCTGCAATAGTGTGATCTTTGCATGAACTCTTTAGCAGTACACAGAGTCAGTGGTATCCGTGATTTCCTCAGTGGCTTAAGGTACAGTTATTAGTTGAGGTTGTGGCAAGATTTTGCTGGGGACACTGACTGAGCCAGTCTCCAGGTCCCTGTGGTGGCAGCAGTGGGGTTAATGTGCCTGTGTTTAAGCCCAGAGCAACTTACAGTGACTTTGGTGTTAAAGGGTCCTAGAGGGCTGGTTCTTGGGCCCCAAGTGGCTTGACTAGAAGCTAGCAGTGGGATTGGTAGACCAGGTGTGTGGGTGGGTTCTCATCCTGTGGCAGCTGGTGTAATGTGGGTGATGGCAGTATCAGTGGTTGAGCAAACCACAGGGACCTGGGTGGTCCATATTGGTGTTCTTGTTAGCTGTGATGGGTTGGGCAGGCTAGTCCCCAGTCCCAGAGCCACTCTAGCAGGGTGATGGGTATTACCCTTAGTGTGCTTAGGAGAGCTTTGCCTCCCCTATCTCTCTCCCAGCTGAGCAGTAGCTGCAGCTGTATTGCTTTGAATTTGGGCCAAGTGTGGGGCACAGCTCAGTGTTAAACTCTCAAAATGAAGCTAGCTGTGTTTGTGACCAGAGAGGGCAGGACCCCCTAAGGCAAGCAGTATGGGCAAGAAACTATGGGGAGTGTGGTCTGCTCAAGTCTTAGTCTCACAGCAGCCTGTAGCAGGGCAGTGAGTATTGTCCTACATATGTGTAGGACAGCTTGGTTTCCTTGTCCCTTTTTGACTGGGTGCTGGCTGCAGCCATGGCAACTCAAACTTGGCTCAAGGGTGAGGCAAATCCCAGGATTAAACTCTTAAAATGGTGTCAGCTGTGGGCTTATTACCAGAGAGCATGGATCCCCTCTCAGGTGAGCACCATGGGCAAGAAGCTGTGGGGAATGTGGTCTGCTTATATCTCAATATCAACAGCATTCCAACCAGAGTGGTAGAGATCCTCCCAGGGGCGCATGGGAGTACCCAGATTCTCCTATCTCTCCTTGTAGCAGCACAGTGGCAGCAGCTAAGTATGTAGATTACCAGTATCTAGGCTCTCTAAATGGCACCTGGCTGAGGCTGGTCTAGGCTCGGATGCCTGTGAGATTCCGTGTGGGTTCCTTTTCTGGAATGACATCTCTGTGCAATCTTTAGGCAGCTCTGTATGTCAGGCCCAAGGTCTAGATGGTCAAAGGTTTCTCCCAAAGTCCAGAGAAACCTGGGGGTTTCTCTCTTACTATTTCCCCATATCTAGGAGCCTCTCTCAGCTCTCAGTCAGTCCCTGGCTAGGCAAGGTGTCCTGAACCCTCTCTTTACTTATTTTTGGTGCTTCTTGTATTTTCTCTGGTGAATCTTAGCATTCTCTTCTTAGATGGTTTGTTTGAAATGTACCTACTTTCTATTCTGGTTCCTCTCCCTGGAGGAGGAACATACTACCTTCATCTAGTCAGCCTTCTTAATCCCTTTCTTGTCTAAACTGTTCTGTTTTCAATTAAATTCATACTCTGGATGAAGCAACTTTAGTTCATCTTCTTAGGATGTTCAAATCCAGGTCTTCCATCTTATCACATTAGGAATTATGAAAGGAGCAGGTAAGAGAGTGACAGCATCAACAACAACATTGACTAAATGCTTACTATGAACCAGGCACTGGTCTAAGCATTTTATGCACATGAAACATTTAATCTTCACAGTAATTCTTGAATGTTGAAACCATTTTATGGATAAAAAACAATGTAACATTTCTGTTACATTAGGATTAGAGACAAGTGTATTCTTGGGGCAAACAGGAAATGGGTTAAACAATACCATATTGCTTACTGAAAATTTCCTAAGAGAATAGATTTTAGGTACTTTTTAGTACACTAGAAAAGCTAACTATGTAAGATGATGGATATGTTCATTTGCTTGACTATAATAATTTCACTATGTATACGTATATCAGAACATCACGTTGTACACCTTCAATATATACAATACAAAATCTCAAGAAAATTTTTGTGAAATTGATTAACCATTGTTAAATTTTCTCTAGAAAAGAAATTGTTTAAGAATGATCTAGAAATACCATTTGACCCAGCCATCCCATTACTGGGTATATACCCAAAGGACTATAAATCATGCTGCTATAAAGACACATGCACACGTATGTTTGTTGCGGCACTATTCACAATAGCAAAGAGTTGGAACCAACCCAAATGTCCAACAACGATAGACTGGATTAAGAAAATGTGGCACATATACACTATGGAATACTATGCAGCCATAAAAAATGATGAGTTCGTGTCCTTTGTAGGGACATGGATGAAACTGGAAAACATCATTCTCAGTAAACTATCGCAAGGACAAAAAACCAAACACCGCATGTTCTCACTCATAGGTGGGAATTGAACAATGAGAACTCATGGACACAGAAAGGGGAACATCACGCTCCGGGGACTGTTGTGGGGTGGGGGGAGGGGGGAGGGGGGAGGGACAGCATTAGGAGATACACCTAATGCTAAATGACGAGTTAATGGGTGCAGGAAATCAACATGGCACATGGATACATATGTAACAAACCTGCACATTGTGCACATGTACCCTAAAACCCTAAAGTATAATAAAAAAAATAAAAAAAATGGGGAAAATAATAAAAAACGGAAAAAAAAAAGAATGATCAAGAAAAAAATTAAAAATAACAATGATGGAGATCTTGCCCTAAAAGATTTTTTAAAAGGCTCTTAAGTTATAGCAATTAAAGGCAGGAGAATGGCGTGAACCTGGGAGGCAGAGCTTGTAGTGAGCTGAGATCGTGCCACTGCACTCCAGCCTGGGCGACAGAGCAAGACTCTGTCTTTAAAAAAAAAAAAAAAAAAAAAAAAAAAACATACGAACAAATGTACATATTGCTATAGTTTGAATGTGTCACACAAAGTTCATTTGTTAAAAACCGAATCCCCAATGTAACAGCGTTAAGAAGTGGGAACTTTAAGAGGTGATTGGGTCATGAGGGCTCTGTCTTCATGAATGGTTCAATGCTTTTATCTCAGGAGTCAGTTAGTTACTGCAGGAGTGGGTCTCTGATAAAAGGATGAGTACAATCCGCTTCCTTGCTCTCTCCCTCATGCTTTTTGCCCTTCCACCTTATACCATGAGGTGGCACAGCAAGAGGACCTTCACCAGATGCAGGCCCCTTGACTTTGGACTTCCCAGCCCCCAGAATGGTAAGAAATAAATTTCTTTTCTTTATAAATTACCCAGTCATGGGTATACTATTATAGCAACATAAAGCAGAATAAGACACATATCAGTGAAACAGAAATAAATGAGATAAATGTATATATGGGCATTTAGCATTTCAAATTAGTGATTATAAATGTTATCAGAGTAATTAGATATATAGATGAAATAGTTAGTATATATCTGTCTACAAAATATTTAAAACTAAAGAATAGAATAGAACTGAAGTTAACATAGGAAGCTATATTCTTTTAGAGGGAAAAGCTTGACAAACTTGACAACATAATAATCAGTGGTTTCTATACATTGAAAAGTTCTATACATTGAAAGTTACCAAGATATTTGAAGGCATTATAGCAGGAAGGCAGATTCTGATCAACATAGAAGCTGTCCAACAGTTGGATAGGTTACCCCATTATGTTGTGAGTTCCCTGTCATTTGAGGAAGTCAAACAAATGCTAGGTGACTACAGAGTATGTCCAGTTTGTAGGAAGAATCAAAGTATAGAAATGGGTAGATAATAAGAATGAAAATAACTTTCATAGGAAACTAATCATTAAGTTTAAGGTGAGATTTTGGGGATATCCAGGAACTTAGGGCTGACTGAAACAGAAATGGTGCCCTAGAAACAACCTAGAGATGAAAGAGAAGTTATCTTCTGGTTAAATATTTATAGTGCATGCTCTGAATCTGAAAATCAAGAGTGATTGGTCCTTAAATCTGGATCTGAGCATATGGAAAGATATAGAATTTCTTGGATGGGAAGATTTAATATCATGAAAATTTCAGTTTTATCCAAACCAAAATACAAATTATATACATTTTCAATCAGAACCCCAGTAGGTTTTTGGAAAACATATACAGCAATCAAAACAATTTCCATGTACAACTTTGCCATATATTTATGTAGTTATATGCCTATATGTACAGCATGAGAGTGGTTGAGGCAATCTATTATCTGTCTGTCTGTCTGTCTGTCTGTCTGTCTATCTATCTATCTATCTATCTATCTATCTATCTATCTATCATCCATCTATCCATCCATCTATCTAAACTATCTTACCTTACAGCTAAGGACACAATTCAAGCCTAATTCATGTTTGACACCACATGTGAACATAGTTGATAAAAAGGTAGAAGACTTTGGCACTTTTGAGAATTTCACATGAAGAAATAAATGTGTGAGAATTGTCAATAACTTTTTTGAAAAGTAGGGTTCAAAGAAGGAAGAGTTACCTTAGTATATATTTTTTAAAACTATGACCATCAAACATTATAGTTTGACACAAATAGAAATGATTGGGTTAGTGGAACAGAATAAAAAGTTCAGAAATAGATTTGAGCATATATTGGGATTTACTATATGCTATATATTTAAATGGAGATTTTTAAATTCAGTGTTTTATTTAGCCACTTCATGATGGCAAATGGTGGTGTCTCCACTGGGTCATCCCTAGAGAGTATAAGGAGTAATGAAAGCCAGTTGCCAATCCCAAAGCAAGCCCTAGTGATCATCTATGGTGACAAATGGATGGAACAAGGGCAGATATTAGCAACAGATTCTAGTAGAGAACCAAAGGAGACCACACTAAAAAAAACTCCTGCCCTATATTAGGGACATCAGGAGTAAGCTGCATAAGTCCTTAGAGTTTAAAGAAAGAATGTGGATGAAGCAATGACAACCAGGAGGGGTATGAAATGAATAAATGGGGCTAAATTATAATAGAAGTCATGGAGTGTTGCAGGAAGTCAGGGACCCCGAATGGAGGGACCTGCTGAAGCCATGGCAGAAGAACATAAATTGTGAAGATTTCATGGACATTTATTAGTTCCCCAAATTAATACTTTTATAATTTCTTATGCCTGTCTTTACTGCAATCTCTGAACACAAATTGTGAAGACTTCATGGAGATTTATCAGTTCCCCAATCAGTACTCTTATAATTTCCTATGCCTGTCTTTACTTTAATCTCTTAATCCCGTCATCTTCGTAAGCTGAGGATGTATGTCGCCTCAGGACCCTGTGATGATTGCGTTAACTGTACAAATTGTTTGTAAAGCTTGTGTGTTTGAACAATATGAAATCTGGGCACTTTGAAAAAAGAACAGGATAACAGCGATGTTCAGGGAACAAGGGAGATAACCATTAGGTCTGACTGCCTGGGAGCCGGGCAGGACACAGTCATATTTCTCTTATTACCGAAAACGGGTAAGAGAAATATCGCTGAATTCTTTCCCCAGCAAGGAATATTAATAATTAATAGCCCTGGGAAAAGAATGCATTCCCAGGGGAAGGCCTCTAAAATGGCCACTCTGGGGGTGTCTGCCTTATGCAGTTGTAGATAGAGATGAAACACAGCCTGGTCTCTTGCAGCGCCCCCAGGCTTGCTAGGATTAGGAAATTCTAGCCTGGCGAATTCTAGTCAGACTGGTTCTCTGCTCTTGAACCCTGTTTCCTGTTAAGATGTTTATCAATGACAATGCGTGTACAGTGGGACATGAGACTTCATCAGCAATTCTAGTTTTGCCCTGGCCTTGTGACCTTGCCCTGCCCATTTGCCTTGTGATATTTTATTGCCTTTGAAGCATGTGATCTCTGTGACCCACACCCTATACATACACCCCTCCCCTTTTGAAATCCATAATAAAAACTTGCTGGTTTTGTGGCTCAGGGGGCATCATGGAACCTGCTGACATATGATGTCAGCCCTGGACACCCGGCTTTAAAATTTCTCTCTTTTGTACTCTTTCCCTTTATTTCTCAGACTGGCCGACACTTAGGGAAAATAGAAAAGAACCTACATTGAAATATTGGGGCTGGTTCCCCTGATGATGGAGAAATTATTGAATTGGGATAAGAGAAACTCAGAATTGGGCTTCAACTGGGCAAAGCAAAAAGAAAAAAAATTAAACTATACAAATTAAACTATAGAATGATCTATAAATTTATACAAAAAAAGATACTTGCACACACATGTTTATAGCAGCACATTGATTTCTTTCCACTCATTGAGTTTATATCCACTCATTGAGTGGATGTATATATTATATATATATAATATATATATACATCTCTATATAGTCATATATATCCATTATGGCTGAGTAGTAGTCCATCATATATATATATATATAAAATATATATTTTATATATAATATAACATATATAATATATATAATATATATAATAATATATATATATGATGGACTACTTCTCAGCCATAATACTTTATCCACTCATATCCAATGAGTGGATGAAGAACTTGTGATATATATATATGTATATATATGATGGAATACTATTTAGCCATAAAAAGGAACAAATTAATGGCATTCACAGCAACCTGGATGGAACTGAAGACTATTATTTTAAGTAAAGTAACTCAGGAATGGAAACCAAACATCTTATATTCTCACTTATAAGTAGGAGCTAAGCTATGAGGATGTAAAGTCATAAGAATGATATAATGGACTTTGGGGACTTGAGGGAAAGGGTGGGAGGGGGGTGAGGGATAAAAGACTACAAATAGGGTGCAGTGTATACTGCTCGGGTGATGGGTACACCAAAATCTCACAAATCACCGCTAAAGAACTTACTCATGTAACCAAACACCACCTGTTCCTCAAAAACCTATGGAAACAAAAATTTAAAAAGTTATGCTATAGAATGAAAGTATGTCCAAGCCTTGAGGCCTGCGGTGACTGTGAAAATTCACTTGTTATATGTACTGGTGCTCCTTGCTCCCATGCCCATTGTAGACATACTCAATCTTCATCCTTCTTCATTGAGCCCAGTGGTAGGCACATAAGTTTTCTCATTAGCAATGCAGGAGTCTGCAGTTGGCACGGAAGTTAAAATTAATTTGCAATACATGTAAAAAAGGAATGAAATCGAACGGTACATCCTTATTTTGATTCTGCCTTACCCTTGGTTAGGGATTAACAAGGGCAAAAATAAAGGTATTTAAAGACTCTTTTTAAAAAGTTTTATTTTATTTTTTGATTGACAAATAATAACTGTATATATTTGTGGAATACAGCGTGATGTTTTGATACATACATACATTGTGGAATCACCAAATCAGGCTAACATATCCATCACTTCAAATACATGTTGTTTCTTGTGAGAACATGTAAAATTCATTCTTCTAGCTAGTTAGAAATATACATTATTATTAACTGTAGTCACCTGCTGTGTAATAGATCCCCAGAACCTTATTCTATCATTTTACACTTTAAGATAATCCATCTGCTCCTTGTCTAAAATACCATGAGAGATTAATTTGTTTGACTTCGACATTTCCATCTACTAAAATACAAATACTAGGAAAGAAAGAGAAACTCATTAAATTGCTGCATTTAAAAAAATATTGTGGGAAATAATTCATCTGACTGCTTTCCTAAGTCATGTAATTTATTCCCCAACTATATTGAGAGGCTCCTTTATATCAGGCACTCTGACCCAAGAGACCTTTGCTAGTAGTTTATATTTATTGATTTTTTGACTCTGCCTCCAGTGACCATAGGAAACATTTATGATTACGTGGAATAAACCTTTTTTATTCTGAGCAAAAAAACTAGACAGATAGAGGAGACGGTGGAGATTTTTAAATTCAGTGTTTTATTTAACCACCTAGAGATGCCTAGAAATATATGCATCTCTAGATGGAAGAGCGAACAGACAAGAAGCCCCAGGAAGAGTCAGGGGATGAATGCCCCTTGGGTATAGGAAAAGAAGAAAGAGTGGAGACCCAAACACATGTAGAGACATAGAGTTGTCTTATTAACAGTCAATCAGGCTGGGTGTAGTGGCTCACGCCTGTAATCCCAGCATTTTGGGAGGCTGAGGTGGGCAGATCACTTGAGGTCAGGAGTTCAAGACCAGCCTGGCCAACATGGTGAAACCTCATCTTTACTAAAAATACAAAAATTAGCTGGGCATGGTGGCAGGTGCCTATAATCACAACTACTTGGGAGGCTGAGGGGTCAGAATTGCTTGAACGCCAGGAGGCAGACATTGCAGTGAGCCAAGATAGCACCACTGCACTCCAGCCTGGGTGACAGAGCAAGACTCTGTCTCAAAAAAAAAAAAAAAAAAAAAAAAAAAAAAAAAAAAAAGTCAATCAGATAATTGGTATCAGTTGTTGAGAATCTATGACTGCAGAGCCCAGGATATTCAGCTTTTGTGATAATTTTAAAAAGGGACCATAAAGCTGGGCACGGTAGCTCACGCCTATAATCCCAGTGCTTTGAGAGGCTGAAGCAGGAGGATCACTTGAGGCCAGGAGTCTGAGACCAGCCTGGGTAACATAGCAAGACCTTGTCTCTACAAAAAATTAAAACAATTATCTAGGGGTGGTGGTACACACCTGTAGTCCTAGCTACTTGAGAGGCTGAGGGAGGAGGATTGCTTGAGCCCAGGAGTTTGAGGTTACAGTGAG
Source organism: Symphalangus syndactylus (assembly GCF_028878055.3). Taxonomy (NCBI): domain Eukaryota; kingdom Metazoa; phylum Chordata; class Mammalia; order Primates; family Hylobatidae; genus Symphalangus; species Symphalangus syndactylus. The sequence continues at coordinate 22,196,291 of NC_072425.2, forward strand.
CTATGATAGTGCCACTGCACTCTAACCTGGGTGACAGGGGGTTACGACCCTGTCTCTAAAAAGGTGGAGGCGGGAACCATAGCCTGTAGTCTGATGGGCAGGTGAGACTTGCACATACATACACACACACCTGCAAAAAATTTCTGACAGCTTTAAATAGAAGAGAGTGACTGTGTGTATAATATCATTGCACATATTTAAATTTCTACATTGGTATATAGGAAAATTCTCTGATAATTGAATGACCAAACTTGGATGAATTTATAAACACAAAGAAATATGAGAGGCTCCAAATAAACATGCAAAGAGTAAAGGGAATGTGATTTTCTGGAATTAAGATATGTTATGAGGTGAGTCTGTGATTGGAGCATTGAAACCAAGACATCCTAATTGTTCAATCGTAGGATGATAGAGACCACAGGGTGGAAAACCACGAGGTGAAGCTACAAATGGTGAAGATGAAGAAATGTTTTTTCAAGAAAAGCGTTGCATCAGGTGCTAACACACACACACACACACACACACACACACCCCTTGTAATCAGGGTCCACAGATTTTATTGGTCTTTGTAGAAAACCTACCCATTTGAGACTTAACCTTGTTTATCAATTTCTGTAAGCCCCATTTCATGTCTTTGTTTCTTAAACTGTAGATAAATGGGTTCAACATTGATGTCAACACAGTGTAGTTGATTGTTGCTATTCGGTCCTTGACAGTGTAGCTGGACAAAGGCTGCAAGTAGACATAGCTAATACTCCCATAAAACAGAATCACCACAGTGAGATGGGAGCTGCAGGTGGAGAAGGCTTTGTGTTTTCCAGCTGCTGAGGGAATCTTGAGAACAGTGATGAGAATTCTTAGATAAGAGATGATGATACAGACAAATGGAGCCATCACAGAGGCCAGCCCTTCTGTCATGGCCACAATTTCATTGACAAAGGTGGAGGAGCAGGACAGTTTCAGCACAGGGTTGACATCACAAAAAAAGTGATGGATAACATTTGATGCACAAAAGGTGAGCTGATTCACGAGGAGGACATGTAGGAGAGAGTGGAAATAGGAGAAAGTGATGGGGAAGGCTAGTAGCAACACACAGCATCTGCAGTTCATAACAGTGACATAGTGGAATGGGTTACAAATGGCTACACAGCGGTCGATGGCCATAGCTGCCAGGAGATAACTATCTATGTTTCCAAAAACCAGGAAGAAATACATCTGTGCCAGACATTCAGCATAGGAAATGGTCTTTTTCTCTGATAAGAAGTTCACGAGCATCTTCGGGACTATGACTGTTGTGTAGCAAATATCAGCAAAGGACAAGATGCTTAGGAAAAAATACATAGGGTTTTGAAGTCGAGGATCAGAGTGGATAGCCAAGATGATGAGCAGATTTCCCATCAAAGTGACCAGGTATATGATAAGAAAGAGGGCAAAGAGTGGCCTCTGGTCTTCAGACCGAGAGGAGAGTCCCAAGAGGATAAATTCAGAGAGTCTTGTTAGGTTGGACATTCCCATGGACTTGTACTCACCTAAAGATAAGCAACACTGTCAATTAATGTCATAATTCTTATGTCATCTACAACATGCATCTTTCCATGTTGTTCTTACACTGAATAGTTACTAATAGAGCATTTACTCTGTTGCTTATTTTTCTATGTGAGCATGGAAAAATCAGAACTGAAAGTGTGTTTTCACTTTTTAAAAGATCTTTGAGGTAGATACCTGTCTTAACCAGTTCAGGTTGCTATAACAAATTACCATAGCCAGGTCAGATGCGGTGGCTCATGCCTGTAATCCCAGCACTTTGGGAGGCTGAGGTGGGTGGATCACTTGAGGCTAGGAGGTCGAGATCAGGCTGGACAACATGGTGAGATCCTGTCTGTACTAAAAATACAAAAAATTAGCTGGGACTGGTGGTGCATGCCTGTAGTCCCAGCTACTAGGGAGGCCGAGGCAAGAGAATTGCTTGAACCTGGGAGGCAGAGGTTGCAGTGAGCCAAGATTGCCTCACTGCACTCCAGCCTGGGTGACAGAGTAAGACTCAGTCTCAAAAAAACAAACAAAAAAATCATAGAATAAGTGGCTTAAACAACATTTACTTTTCACAGTTCACGAGGCTGGGAAGTCCAGGATCAAGTTGCCAACAGATCCAATGTCTGCGGAGGGCTTGTTTCTTGGTTTTCAGAGGGCTGTCTTCTCCTTGTAGTCTTGCATGGCAGAAAGCAGGGGGAGGAAGCAGGCTCTTCTTATAAGGGCATTAATCACATCAGGAGGGCCCCAACCCTCATGACCTAAATTACCTGTCAAATATTCATCTCCAAATACTATCACATTAGGGATTAAGTGACTTCTGAGGGGACATAAACATTTAACCCATAGCAAGATCTATAGAGAACAGATACAAGGAGAGAGAGAGAAAGAGAAAGAAAGAGATTGGGAGCAAATGGCTGATACTTTTCTCCTCCTACTTACTCTGTGGCTGATAATTACAGGAACCACAGATAAAGACTTTGAATCAAGTTCAGGCTATCTTCTGATTAAGGATTATGAGTGGCTAAACCACATCTAGGTAATGAGATAGTTATCTCACCTAGCTTGTAATTGATGAATAGCCTTTCTTTTAAGTCAAGATGTTTCTTTCCACATCATTTACAATGGAAGCAAGAAACTCACTTAAAGAACACTGAGTTGAATGTAAACAGTTATAGGGAAAAGAAACATGGGGAATGAGAGAGTGAGGGGGACAGAGTACTTGTATGAGAAAATTCTCTCCCAAGCTTTCCCACTCTCTGGCTGATAATCCATATCCTGAGGTCAGGGGAATGTAATTCTGGAGTTGACTAGGGTAAAGGAAGATCAGACTTTAGAGTATAAATACAGATAATCTACACTTAGGGTGAACATAAATTAGCTCTTATTTAATGTCCAGTAACGACTAATTATTTCCCAGAGATCAGTTTCCACTTTCTCATCAGGCACTCTCTAGGTTGATTTCTTACCTGGAAAGGACATTAATGTCTTGCCTTATGTATTCATTCCTCTCATTTATGCTCCATGAAATAATTAGTCAGAAAGAAGATAAATCTGCCAAGAAACTGCATACAAAAAGGCATCTAATTGCTGAAAACCTCCCAGTGCTTCTTGATTCTGGATGCTCCCTTCCCTGGATTCTTACTGTCATTCACAAGTTGTAGATAGTTATAGACCCTGTTTTCCTCATGGGAGTACCTTCTGAGACTGTGCCACTAGGTCTCTGGTGTTTGGTAGGGGAGACAGTAAGAAAACAACCATTCATTAACTTTGTGCAGAATTGTCTCCAGGGATCCAGAGGAATGGCACGTTTTCTCTGCTCCCCCCAGAAAGTGGCGCCACATTCTCCTCTTGGAACCGTCAGAAGTTATGCTCTGAACCATCAAGATCTGCTTAGCTTGATGTAGGTATCTCAGATGGACAATAATTTTCTTTTCCCAGCTCTTCCAAGCTCTCTGAGGGCTTGCTTGGAAGATGTCCCAAGTAGCACTGAGGACAGAGTACCTGGCATTTACACCTGGGTCCAATTCCCCCTGGAACCTATAAAATATCAATTTGGCCTCCTCCTCAGTGCCTCCATTTTTTCAAAGGACAACTACCCCAAGTGTACCCCAACATCATTGGTGCCTTCTTTCCAAACCCTTCCAGGATTAGACGCAGCTACTCGTTTAGTAGTGGTGACTTTATGATTCTATTTTCCAACAAAAGCTAGTGTTAAAACCTTTGAACCCAAACATAGGTCACCTTTCTTGTATTAGGCAATCTCCAAGTCTGCTGCTCATATATCTGATTCCCTTTCCTTGCTATCACTACTAGGGAAAGTCACCACCTTCATATCTCCTACTCTTCTTGATTCATGTAAGCACATAGAATCCATATATCAGAGTCCCCAAATGCCCTGCCTTTTACATATTGTCAATTTCTGTCACTTATTGATTTCTGATTACATCTTATATTTCAAGAACCTCACTTTATTTCTTTTTCTTTTTTTCCCTCTCCTAACTGTATTAAGGTATTGTTAACTTAAAAGATTATACATTTGGAAGAGGAGGGGAGACTTAATTTTTATGAGGTTACAGCTTGCAAGGTGGCCATCCAGAGGCCGGGAGGCATGCCTCAAGCCAAACCCAGAGATAGGCACTTTGAAGGAGGAAGAGTTGAGATAGGAGCTTTATGCTGAACAGGTTGGCTAAACACATATTCAACAGGTTACAGAAAGAGCTATGAATATTCAAGAAGACAGTCCTGACACATGAGTATTGAACCGACATGTATGTAACATATGACTGACTCATGTTCACTTTGGGATGGAGACTTAACATTTAAATATATTACAATTAGGGCCTATAAATCAAAGATCTTTTCAGGAAAAGAAAGCACGTAAGTGCAGTCTCTGTAAACTGGACAGAACCAGTTCATGGTCAGTGATCTTTTTATCAGGAGAAATTTACTAAAATCAGTCTCTTGTCCAATCAAAGCTGTAGTTATGGCTGGTGGAACAAGGGCTGGAGTTCAGTTAGTCAGCATCTGTGGAGCTGAAAATTGTTGTAATATTGCTTATCTTGAGGCCAAGGTTGGGTTAGCTGCTAGAGAAAGAGAAAAGCCTTGTGGCAGTTAGAACACAGTTTATTCTTTAAATGCAGGAATGTGTAACTTAAACCTTGCCTGGCATGGCTGTAGGTCCCATTTATAATTTGGTATCTTATTGCCACAAAGAGTCTGTTCTGTTCACCTTATGATGTCTCTTTTAACAATGATGCCGATCAGTTGTTGTATCTACATCATAAAAGAGAGGGTATATAGTGAAGTCTGTCTAACCTACCATCCTGACATGGCCAGGAACTCAGTTTTAAGGTTTTTCTGGAGTCCTGTTGGCTACCTGGGCATCCATTTAGCTGGTGGGATAGGGGTGGTTAGGATTTTATTTTAAGTTTACATTATAATTGGCAAATAAAAACGGTGTACACTCAAGGTATACAATTGATGATTTGATATATGCATGCATTGTGAAATGATTGCCACAATCAAATTAATTAACACATCCATCACCACACATAGTGTATGTGTGTGTTTGGTGAGGACACTTGTGATCTACTCTTTTAATAAACAAGTAAACCATATGATATTATTAACTATATTTGCCATGCTTTACTTCAGATCACCAGAACTTATTCATTTTATAACTGAAAGTTTGTAACCTTTGACCAACATCTCCCCCTTTCCTCCACCCCCAGTCCCTGGCATCCACCATTGTGCTCTCTGCTTTTATAAGTTCAACTTTTTAAGATTTTACAGATAAGTGAGATTATAAGGTATTTGTCTTCTGTATCTGGTTTATTGCACTTAGCATAATGTCTTACAAGTTCATCCATGTTGTTGCAAATGTCAGGATTTCCTTCTTTTTTATGGTTGAATAATATTACACACACATACACACACACACACACGGAATATGCAAAATTTCCTTCTCTCTATTTCTCCCTTTCTCCCTTCCTCCTTTCTCTCTTTCCCTCTCTTCTTTCTTTTCTTTCTTTCTTTCCTTTTCTTTTCTTTCTTTCTTTCTTTCTTTCTTTCTTTCTTTCTTTCTTTCTTTCTTTCTTTCTTTTCTTTCTTTTTCTTTCTCTCTCTCTCTCTCTCTTTTCTTTCTTTCTTTCCTTTCTCTTTCTCTCCCTTCCTTCCTCTCTCTGTCTCTCTCTCTCTCTCTCTCTCTTTCTTTCCTCACCCTGTTGCCCATACTGGAGTGCAGTGGTGCAATCATAACTCACTGCAGCCTTGAACTCCTGGGCTGGAGCAATCTTCCCACCTCAACCTCTCAAGTAGCTAGACCTACAGGCATGTGCCATCACATCTAGCTAATTACAGAAAAACTTTTTTGTAGAGATGGTGTCTTGCTATGTGGCCCAGGCTAGTCACAAACTCCTGGCCTCAAGCAATCCTCTGGTCTTGGTTTCCTAAAGTGGGAAGATTACAGATGTGAGTCAATGTGCCTAGCCACCTCATTTTCTTTATCCCTTCATCTGTTGATAGATACTTAGGTTGATCCTATATCTTGGCTACTGTGAATAATATTGCAATGAACATGAGGTGCAGATATCTCTTTGAAAGACTGATTTAAATTCATTTGGATATATACCCAGAAATGAGATTGCTGAATTCTATGGTAGTTATATTGAAGAGGTTTCATTGTCTGGGGAAATACTGGACATTTATTGTCTCACACTAAGGAGAACAAAGACACGGACACACACACACCTGGAGTGGGTTTAAGAGTGGAAAGTTTAATAGGCATAAGAAAGAAGAGAGAGAGAGAAAGAGAGCTTCCTCATGCAGAGGAAGGGGGTGTCCAAGTGGATTTCCAGGTTTGGGGCAAGTTGTGGTCGATTTTATAGAGGGGCTTGAGGAGTCACTGTTTTATTTACATAGGACTCGGGATTGATTTGACCAGGTGTGCCATTTACATAGCCTGTGAAGAAACGGACCGTCCCACTTTATCTTGTATTATGCAAATGGAGCCTTCACCTGGCTGGCGCCATGACACCCACACATATGGCAACAAGGAAAAGGGAAGAGGGAATTGCCATGTTGGATATACCTGGTGTCTGGCATAGCTGCTGGCATTTACCTATGCAAGTTTCCAGCTTGCTTATCTATGCTTGCAACTTGATTTTTCACGCTGATTTTATTAGAAAAGAAATGATTTGGGGGCTGCTTTTTATTAAAGGAAAATTCCCACTGAGAATTTTTTCACCTTTACTAACTGCCTAAATAATTTCTTTTTAACCCCTGTATCAATTGTAAGATACAATGAATTTCTCTGAGTTTCTCTTCAAAGATTTAGCCTGCCAGCTTCCTTGTCCATTGTTTTCAAACTCAACTTTCTTGTTCCTCCTTGCCCCTAGTTACTGTAAATAGCCTATCCACTTCCCGTCAGCTCTAATCAATAACTCACATCTATTCCTTTGGTTACCTGCACCCATTGTTCCCCTGAAACTGGACGTCTCACATGTTTTACCACTGTACCTCATGTTCCCCCTTCCCTTCCATATTTAGAAAATATTTGCAAGTAGCCAATTGGGTCAGCTCAGATTGTGCAGCCTGACCCCAGCCCATGGCAGAGTGACACAGAGATAAGAATGATCATCAGAGATAAAAACTCACTGCTCTCCTTTGTTCCCCGTGCTCTTGCGATCTTGATTGACACAAGTGGCACCCTTGTGCAGAAGTGAATTGCCTTGCTGAGACAACTTTTGCCTGAGTGCTGGTTTCACTTTGCAGCACCAAGCATTTTTTCCTAGAGCATTTTTATATCCAACACAATAATTTCAGTTTTTTGGCTGGGAGCAGTGGCTCACACCTGTAATCTCAGCACTTTGGGAGTCTGAGGCAGGCAGATCATGAGGTCAGGAGTTAGAGACCAGCCTGGCCAATATGGTGAAACCCCGCCTCTACTAAAAGTACAAAAATCAGCCAGGTGTGATGGTGCACACCTGTAGTCCCAGCTACTTGGGAGGCTGAGGCAGAAGAATTGCTTGAACCAGGGAGGCAGAGTTTGCAGTGAGCCGAGATAGCACCACTGCACTCCAGCCTGGGTGACAGAGTGAGACTCTGTCACAAAAAATAATAATAATTTCAGTTTTTTGAGGAGCCCCCATACTGTTGTCCATAATGGCTGTGTTAATTTACATTCTCACAAACAGCATGTAACTGTTCCCTTTTCTTTACATCTTTGCAATTGTTATCTTTATACTTTTTGCTAACAGCCATTCTAATAGGTGTGAAATAATATCTCATTGTGGTTTTAATTTACATTTCTCTGATGATTAGTAATGTTGGGCATTTTAAAATATACCTGTTGGCCATTTGTATATCTTCTTTTGAGAAATGTCTATTCGGATCCTTTTCTTACCTTAAAACCAAATTATTTGCCTTCATACTATTGAACGTTTGAGTTCCTTATATATTTTGAATATTAATATTAACTGCTTATCAGATGTATCATTTGCAAACATTTTCTCTCATTCTGTGGGTTGTCTCTTCACTTTGCTGATTGTATCCTTTCCTGTGTGGAAGCTTTTTAACTTGATGTGATCCCATTTGTCCATATTTGCTTTGGTTGCCTGTGCTTGTGGGATATTGCTCAAGAAATTTTTGCTCAGACCAATGTCCTGAACATTTTCCCCAATATTTTCTTGAGGTCTTAGATTTAAGTCTTTAATCCATTTTGATTTGATATTTGTATATGGTGAGAAATAGGGGTCTAGTTTCATTCTTCTGTGTCTTCAATTGGTAATTTGTTGTTGTTGTTGTTGTTGTAGTATCTTTTGATTCCTTACTTTTTTCATTTTTTGCATTTACTATAGGTTTCTGTTTTGCAGTTACCATGAAGCTTACTTAAAACATTCTGTAGTTATAACAAGCTATTTTTAGCTGATAACAACTTAAGTTCAGTTACATAAAAAAACTACACTTTCAAGCTCCTGCCCCTTCCATTTTATGTTTCAGATGTCACAATTTACATCTTTTATTTTTTATTGTGTATCATTTAACAAATTATTGTAGCTGTTATTATTTTTAATAGTTTTGTCTTTAAACATTTATACTAAAGTTATGACTGGTTTATGCAAACATTACAGAATTAGACTATTCTGAATTTGACAAACGTACTTACTTTTACCTGTGAGTTTTATATTTTCATGTTTTTATGTTACTATTTAGTGTCATTTTTTCCAGCTCAGAGAGCTCTTCTTAGCATTTCTTTTAGGCAGCTCTGGGGATGCTTAACTCCATTATCTTTTATCTTTCTGGGAAAGTATTTATATCTTCTTCGTTCTAAAATATAGCTTTGCTGGTCACAATATTCTTAGTTGACAGTTTTTTTTTTTAAATCACTTTGAGTATGTCATCCCACTCTCTCAGTCTGCAAATTTTCTGCTGAGAAGTGTGCTTGCTAACCTCATGGGAAATCAGTTAAATGTGATATGCTTCTTTTTCCTTGCTGCTTTTAGGATCCTCTCTTTATTGTTTTGTTTTATAATTTGATTTCATGCCTTGTGGTAGTCTTATTTGGATTGAATCTGATTAAAGACCTTGCATATTTATATCTTTTCCCAGATTTGGAAGTTTTAAGCTATTATTCTTTATATAACCTTTCTATCCCTTTCTCTTTCTCTACACATTATTTAAATTCTATAATGCAGATGAAAGCTATCATTATGTTGTCCTATAAATCCTATACACTTTCTTCATTTCTTTTCATTTCTTTTCTCCTCTGAGTGTATAATTTCAAATAACCTGTTCTCAATTTTACAGGTTTTTATGCTGTTTGATTAATTCTGCCATTGACACTATTTCATTTTTTTTTTTTTTTTTTTTTTTTTTTTTTTTTTTTTTTTTTTTTTTTTTTGAGACGGAGTCTCGCTCTGTCGCCCAGGCTAGAGTGCAGTGGCGCGATCTCGGCTCACTGCAAGCTCCGCCTCCCGGGTTCACGCCATTCTCCTGCCTCAGCCTCTCCGAGTAGCTGGGACTACAGGCGCCCGCCACCGCGCCCGGCTAATTTTTTGTATTTTTAGTAGAGACGGGGTTTCACCGTGGTCTCGATCTCCTGACCTCGTGATCCGCCCGCCTCGGCCTCCCAAAGTGCTGGGATTACAAGCGTGAGCCACCGCGCCCGGCCCACTATTTCATTTTTATTCCATTCACTGTATTCTCCATTGTATTTTTATTTCATTCATGTATTCTTCAGCTCTAGAATATCTTATTGTTTAGGATTTCAGTCTGTGGCTTTTTCATTTTTTATTTATTGTTTTCCTGATTTTGTTGAAAATTTTTTTCTCTGTCTTCTTTTGAACTTTGCTGGGATTCCTTAAATACAATTATTTTGAATTCTCTGGCAGTTCAGAAATTTCTATTCCTTTGGGGTCAGCTACTGGGAAATTATTATATTCTTTTTGTGATGATATGTTTCCCTTGTTTTTCATGTTTCTTGTGGCCTTCTGTTAATGCTTGAATTTGCTTGCAACCCAGACTATACACTCAAAGTTTTCAAGGCTGTGAAATAATCCTCTCTGTCTGTCTGATTTCTGGGATGCTTTTGGTGGGGAAGGATCTTCTTCTATGGGAACATGCAAAGGTGCTGGCTATGTAGGGTGCAGCAATTCTGACTCTGGTGAGGGTGCAGCAGCATAGTCTCTGTACAGCTATGTCAGCTGCAGTCAGCGCTGGTAAAATTTACAGGGCAGTGATCAATGATGTGAGTGCCTGCAGCTGCAGTCAGTGTTGGTAAAATTTACAGAGCAGTGATCAATGATGTGAGTGCCTGCAGCAGCAGCGAGGGCTTTTGATGTGTTTGGTGTTTATGGCTGCTAAAATTTCTCCTGAGATCTTTTTCTTCCACTTGGGAAACCATGACCGAAGGGATGTCTCTTGCCACTGGATTTGACTCATGGGCCTGCTCACACTGGCAGCAATACTGGTATCTGATGAGCAGTACCTGTGGAGTAGCCAGTGAGCCAAGGCTTAGAGCACAGGCATGTGTGGAAAGACCATGGCTCTGAGGTATAGGGCAGCAAACGCACTGGTGCCCAGGGTGCAGGTACCCCTGCTGTTGTGTTGGTAATGATGTACAAGGCATGGGTGCTTATGAAGCAGGCAGGGAGCCATGGACCTGTGCAGAGCTATAGCAGCTCCAGGCTCCAGGTCACGTGCTAGCTCTCTATGGTGGCTGGGCTGATATCTGGTGTGTGAAGACATGCAGACAGACCTTAATTCTGGGGTGCAGAGTGTAAACTAACTTGCTATGGTGGTGGCTCTGATATCTGAGGCATGGATAGATGTAGTACAGCCACAGAGCCAAGGTCTGGAATGCAGGCATTCATGGAGAAGCTGCAGTTCAGTGGTCAGGAACATATGTCGGGTTGAGAGGAGTGGTGGCTCTGGTTCTGGAGTGGCACAACGCTGGCTACTTCTTGAGGGTGTGTATGTGTGAAGCCAAGTCTTCCTCTCTGGGATTCCCTGGCAGGAATGGCTTTTGGTTACCTTAGTGACAAAAATGCCAAAGTTTTCTGCAGAGCAGGTCACTAGGGACCGTAGTGTCTCCCTCAACGTGCCTGATACCAATGACCTTGGCTTTTATCTTTGTACCTAGCCATCTCTAGGTATTTCAGGTACACTGATCTCACAAGTCATCCTTTATGTGCGTACATTCCTCTTCTTCTTTTTATTCTTCTTCTTGCACCACTGTGTTGCTGCGGATTCTTAAATGAGCCCTTGAGCACTCTCTGGGTTATTTTGGTTTGTGTATTGCTGTCTATATTTGTTTTTTGGGTGGTGGGGTTGGGAGATAAAGGCTGGTATCTCCTATTCTGCCATATTGATTATGTCATAGCTGGGAAAGTCTTTTAAACCCTCTGAAACTTGGCAACCTCATCTGTGAAGTGGCCATGATTATAGTGTTACTATCAGATGATAATATTATATCATAGTATTATTCTATAATTAAAACACATTTTAATTCTGGCACGTAAAAACTCTCAACAGATATAGCTATCATTGAGGGATTTTCTGCCCCTTGAGGTCTAAGTAAATGTGACTCAATGTTCCCATTTCACAACATACAGAAGTTCAACTTATTATGGAGAATTTTGCACAGTTTTAGGAAGTTTATGTCCTTGTGGTCATCTGTGCCTCTGGGTTTCTGCTTTTAAGAATGAAAATAAAGTTCCACCTCACTGACCTAGACTCGTTTTTTTTGTTTTTTTTTTTAAAGAAAATAGTAAGTTGAAGAAATTTGTCTTTATGGACACATAGGTACCTTTAGGGAGGTAGAAGAGGGGTTAAGAGCCAAAAATACGATTTTCAGAACAAGTTTAAGTTCTCAGATCTGATGTTAAGAGTAGTTTGATATTCAACAAGTTATTTGTACTTTCTGATTCTCATTTATCACATCTGTTATATGGACATAATAAATTTGTACTTTCATAAAAAAGTTAGTAGAAAGTTAGTATGATAATGTATGTAAAGTGCTGCATTGGAGTGCCTTTTACAGGTCAATGCTCGGTGGCTGTTATTACATAGTGTAAAGATCAGTAGCATCCCTCTGCTGAACATTCAAGTAAGATTGAATTCAGGAACCTATCAATTGCCTGGTTGGTGGAAGTTTAAGTTCTTTGCCAATGTTTCTGCAAATCCCAGAGGCTCATAATCTTTTGTGATCAATGTCTGCAAGCTTTTGCTTCTGTTATTCTTCACATTGACCCAGATGTGCAACTGAGTCCTTCTCCAGTTACTTACATAAGGCAGTCCCCGTGTGGTGTATGGTTTACTAAGGATGTTTGGAGTATGTTTGGCTGTTTATTTTGGGGGGAGTTTATACTTGCATGAAGGGCATATTTGTAACTGTTGTAAATATCCTCTTGACAAACATGTCTCTGGGAAGTTTCCATGTTTAATTTATCACCATGTAATCTCCAATTTGCTCTAGCTGATTGACTCTTCTCTCCCATACATCCTCATTAGAGGGTATTGGAGAGGGTTTTGGAGACACGCTTCTTATCTTTTGTGTGATTCTCATGATCATGGCCTTCTTGTTTGAACTTAATGTGGAAGGGCATCAAAATGACATGTTCATGAATCTTGCATTTTCCCCTGAGTAGCCTTCCAGAGCATGAATTACCTTCCAACTCTGTGGGGGCCAACTATGCTTTGGTTCTTATTCCTGTGTGAGATCTGGCTGCGCAGCTGAGATTTATGTCTTCTTTTTACCTTGTGAATTCTTACAGCAAATCCATGTGCCAATGTTGAATTTTACCTGAGCCCTGTGCTCCTGGAAAACAGTGACAGTTAAAGAAATCCCTCCACTCTTTTGTGTTCTAGAAAAGAATGAACTTTGTCCCACCCTCAATCTGAGTTAACATATAACCCCTCCTTAATGACCCCTCTGGAACATCAACTGATAAAATACATTCGTTGATCAACTCTTCAGTCCTGCTACTGTTACTAGCTCATCCCACTTCTGCATATCTGTTTCTTTCTAGCCTCATTCATGTTCACTTCTCTTTATGAAAGAAAATTCCTTTTCTGTCTGACATTTGACACTTTTGTTGGTCTCACAATTGAGACATTCTCCCTAGTGTAATAGTCTCCCTTGCATTATTGCTGTAGACCATTTCCCTCCTTTTGCAGTAATATCTCTCCTTACCTAAGACCAGATTGGATTTTTATTTGACACCTGTTAGTTAAAAGTATGTGTTTTTCTCTGTACCTTGCAAACCTTAAACAATCCAATTAATAGGAAATTGCCCTCCCAATACTTGTATGGCCTGTGTTATTTTGTTTCCTTAGACCCTGCTGATCTTTGGCCTTCAGATTATTGACTTAAATCATGTAGCATATTATCTTTGTTTTTAAGTCCAGTAGGCTGGTGCATGGTGTATCAGAAGTAGAAATTTGTTGAAAGAGCAAATGAATTCACAAATCTCTGAGTGGCAAGATAATTCATGGACTAGCAGTGACTAATATTTCTCAGAACTCACAAATGAGCAAAAGTGTTTCTTTCCTACCCAATTGGTTTTTCTGGTTAGAAGACTCTCTTAAGTCTGTTAAGGAAGAGAACTGCCCCAGCAGTTGGAGGCATCTGCTACTAAGGTTACTGGGACTTAACACACACCTCCTGGGAAAACGGTGTGGTTGAGTTTGGGTCAATTGAAATTAATGAGAGATTTAAGGTACAGTCAGCTTTGCCAGGTGGGAAGCAGGAAGAATACTGAGATGCCATACTCTTAGGAACCTGACCTGACACTGATTCACTAAGAATTATCTAGTGGGATGATTTTATTTGTTGAGACTATGACAACTATAGAAGCCAGGTTTTAATCTTTGAGGAAATGCAGAGGAAGGAGTCACAGTTCTGACATTTATAATGGGAGAAAGAGAGAGACCTCGTTATTGAGGAGCCCCTGGGCTAATACGATGAAGTGACACACACACACACACACACACACACAGAGTAGCTCAAAGACATTCAAGCAGCTTTACATTACTATACAAGAAAACCCAGCTGCATGAAAAGGGATACTCAGGAGATTACAGTGATCCAACTTAGTTTGTAGGCATTATATTGAGAAGTAGCTTCAATACATGCAATAAACATTCTTCTATAAGGAATGAAACACCATCATTGAAGGTACTATCCTTTCAGAATCTAATAATCATTTCAGAATCACATAGCCATTAATAACCTATAGTCCAGGGCAAGAGATCTGTGGTATTCTCTTAAGACTTTAGGTCTTTTACTGACATTTCATCCCGTGCATCAACTTTCCCAAACCCTGCTTCATGTCTTTGTTCCTCAGACTATAGATAAATGGATTTAGCATAGGAGTCAGTATGGTGTAGATAATTGTTGCTATTCGATCCTTGACAGTATAGTTGGAGAGGGGCTGAAAATAGACATAGCTAATGCTTCCATAAAACAGGGTCACCACTGTGAGATGAGAGCCACAGGTAGAAAATGCTTTACGCTTTCCAGCAGCTGAAGGAATCTTCAGAACAGTGATGAGGATTCTTAAATAAGAGATGACGATGCATGAAAACGGGGTCATTATGACAGCCAAGCCTTCTGTCATTACTGTGATTTCTTTGACAAAATGGGAGGAACAGGACAATTTTAGCACTGGTTGATCATCACAGAAAAAGTGATGGATGACATTGGAGGCACAGAAGATGAGTTGATTAGTCAGAAGAATGTGCAGGAGGGAGTGAAAATGTGGAATGCAGAAGGAGAGAACCAGAAGCAGGACACAGCATCTGTGACTCATAATGGTGATGTAGTGGAAGGGATTACATATGGCCACGTAGCGGTCAATGGCCATGGCTGCTAGCAGGTAACTGTCTGTGTTTCCAAAGGCTAAGAAAAAGTACATCTGGGTCAGACACTCACCATAAGAGATGGTCTTTGTCTCTGATAAGAAGTTCACCAGCATCTTAGGGATAATGACTGTCACATAGCAAATGTCAACAAAAGACAGGATGCTTAGAAAGAAGTACATGGGTGTCTGGAGACGAGTGTCTGAGTGGATGGCCAGGATGACAAGCAGGTTTCCTATCACTGTGATAAGGTAGATGGGGAGAAACACAGCAAAGAGCGGCTTCTGATCCTCAGGTTGAGAGGAGAGTCCAAGGAGGATGAATTCAGAGGGTCTTGTTAGGTTATTTCTTCCCATAGTTGTAGGTTCACTTAAAGAAAAACTAACACTGTAACAGATTCTTCCAACATCTGATACAATCTGTCCAAAATTTCTCCTTTTATTCTTCTTATCAGCAATTAAAAATTTTAAAACATTACAGTTACCTGGATTGTGGTTTCTTTCCATTAATATGGGGTATTTAGAAATTAATATATATTTTAATCTCCTTTCAGTTGCCTGCTATAAAGAAAAAAATTACAGGGAAACAGAAATGGGAAAAGGAGAAAAGAAGAGATATAGGGCAAGAGGAAGGACTGAGTGCAAGAGAATTCCCAGAAAGAGAGGAGGGGAATCCTGGATAAATTATTCTCTTCTTTTTCTATATATATTTATTGTATTCGGGGTTTTCAGTAATTAATTTATGACAGGTTAAAAAAAGTTTCATCTCTCAATTTCCAGCTGATTGAATAATGATTTCCCTTAGTTTGAATATTTCTGTCTGCATTAATTATTCTGGAGGCTGGCAATCATGTAAAAAGACATTGAAATATGAGATTACCCAACAGTTATTCCATTTCCCTCATTTTTTAGTGAAACCTTATTCGAGTGAAAGGATAGGTATGAAGAGGCAAAAGATAGACAGAAATAACAGGATAGTAAAAATATTTCTTTTCCTTTTTTTTTTTTTTGTGACAAGGTCTTGCTTTGTCGCCCAGGCTGGAGTGCAGTGGCACAATCTTAGCTCACTGCAAACTCTGCCTCCTGGGTTCAAGCGATTCTCCCACCTTAGCCTCCTGAGTAGCTGGGATTACAGGCTTGTGCCACCACGCCAGCTAATTTCTGTATTTTTAGTAGAGACGGGTTTCTCCATGTTGGCCAGGCTGGTCACGAACTCCTGATCTCAAGTGATCCGCCCACCTTGGCCTTCCAAAGTGCTGGGATTACAGGCATTAGTCACTGCGCCCGGCCAACATTTCTTTTAATGTAACATAAATCTCATTTTTGTTACCCAGCCCCTGAATGCTAAAATTGTCATTGTTGGTGCATGCTTGTCTGTTTTGGTGTAATTCTTTTCCCAATTCCAGTCTCAGTTATATATATGCTTCCCCAAAAAACCACACAGAGAAGGCACGTGATTCTAGACAAGGTTTCAACCCTCATGAAGCTGAAGATTTTCCTCTCTTCCTCCTCTGGGCCTCCCACATGCTGAGGCGATTAAAGACACTCATAGACCCCACCGTCTCTGTCAAGGGAGCATCCTTTGAGATCATCAAGTCCCTGGAGTTCAGATGGAGAAGACAGCAGAAAACAAGCCAAGAACTATTAGGGTTTTGGAGTTTCTTCCCCAAGGAGCCTGGGGAGTGTCAGTGCCTTCTCTCTCTTTTGGAAATCACCCTCCTGACCTAACTGCTTTTGGTGAAAAACACCCCACCTGTGTGAGGCTGGCTCAAGTGACAGACTTCCTGAGCCTCATGGCTGTGCTGCTTATATTGAAAGACAGCATATGGGGTTGGATAATGTTTTCTCGGAATTCATTGATCATCAAGCTAAAACAACTAGAACATCTTATGCCACCAGTCACTTTCCCATCTCCCAGTGTTAGAAGCAGTCCCTTGCTAGACACTGTTCTTAGAACTTTAAAATATAATAAGCAATAGGGTTAAGACTTCAGACCCCAGGCCTTGAAACTTTACTCTTCTGTCGGAAGCATCCTTAAGTCTACTTGTGTATGACCCTCGCTTCTCACTCAGGAAAGCCACCAGGGCATATATATATAGAGTTAGCTATTAATTTTATTACAGTTGTAACACACAAACATTAAGCAAACCAGATCAATATTTTTATTGTTAAAGCAACTTTCTTTTTTTTATTTTTTATTTTATTATTATACTTTAGGTTTTAGGGTACATGTGCACAATGTGCAGGTTTGTTACATATGTATCCATGTGCCATGTTGGTTTGCTGCACTCATTAACTAGTCATTTAGCATTAGGTATATCTCCTAATGCTGTCCCTCCCCCTTACCCCCCACCCCACAGTCCCCAGAGTGTGATGTTCCCCTTCCTGTGTCCATGAGTTCTCATTACTCAATTCCCACCTGTGAGTGAGAACATACGGTGTTTGGTTTTTTGTCCTTGTGATAGTTTACTGAGAATGATGTTTTCCAGTTTGATCCATGTCCCTACAAAGGACATGAACTCATCATTTTTTATGGCTGCATAGTATTCCATGGTGTATATGTGCCACATTTTCTTAATCCAGTCTATCATCGTTGGACATTTGGGTTGGTTCCAAGTCTGCTATTGTGAATAGTGCCGCAATAAACATACATGTGCATGTGTCTTTATAGCAGCATGATTGATAGTCCTTTGAGTATATACCCAGTAATGGGATGGCTGGGTCAAATGGTATTTCTAGTTCTAGATCCCTGAGGAATCACCACACTGATTTTAACAATGGTTGAACTAGTTTACAGTCCCACCAACAGTGTAAAAGTGTTCCTATTTCTCCACATCCTCTCCAGCACCTGTTGTTTCCTGACTTTTTAATGATGGCCATTCTAACTGGTGTGAGATGGTATCTCATTGTGGTTTTGATTTGCATTTCTCTGATGGCCAGTGATGATGAGCATTTCTTCATGTGTTTTTTGGCTGCATAAATGTCTTCTTTTGAGAAGTGTCTGTTCATGTCCTTCGCCCAATTTTTGATGGGGTTGTTTGTTTTTTTTCTTGTAAATTTGTTTGAGTTCATTGTAGATTCTGGATATTAGCCCTTTGCCAGATGAGTAGATTGCAAAAATTTTCTCCCATTCTGTAGGTTGCCTGTTCACTCTGATGGTAGTTTCTTTTGCTGTGCAGAAGCTCTTGAGTTTAATTAGATCCCATTTGTCAATTTTGGCTTTTGTTGCCATTGCTTTTGGTGTTTTAGACATGAAGTCCTTGCCCATGCCTATGTCCTGAATGGTAATGCCTAGGTTTTCTTCTAGGGTTTTTATGGTTTGAGGTCTAACATGTAAGTCTTTAATCCATCTTGAATTAATTTTCATATAAGGTGTAAGGAAGGGATCCAGTTTCAGCTTTCTACATATGGCTAGCCAGTTTTCCCAGCACCATTTATTAAATAGGGAATCCTTTCCCCATTTCTTGTTTCTGTTACGTTTGTCAAAGATCAGATAGTTGTAGATATGCGGCGTTATTTCTGAGGGCTCTGTTCTGTTCCATTGATCTATATCTTTGTTTTGGTACCAGTACCATGCTGTTTTGGTTACTGTAGCCTTTTAGTATAGTTTGAAGTCAGGTAGCATGATGCCTCCAGCTTTGTTCTTTTGGCTTAGGATTGACTTGGTGATGCGGGTTCTTTTTTGGTTCCATATGAACTTTAAAGTAGTTTTTTCCAATTCTGTGAAGAAAGTCTTTGGTAGCTTGATGGGGATGGCATTGAATCTATAAATTACCTTGGGCAGTATGGCCATTTTCATGATATTGATTCTTCCAACCCATGAGCATGGAATGTTCTTCCATTTGTTTGTATCCTCTTTTATTACATTGAGCAGTGGTTTGTAGTTCTCCTTGAAGAGGTCCTTCACATCCCTTGTAAGTTGGATTCCTAGGTATTTTATTCTCTTTGAAACAATTGTGAATGGGAGTTCACTCATGATTTGGCTCTCTGTTTATCTGTTATTGGTGTATAAGAATGCTTGTGATTTTTGTACATTGATTTTGTATCCTGAGACTTTGCTGAAGTTGCTTATCAGCTTAAGGAGATTTTGGGCTGAGACAATGGGGTTTTCTAGATATACAATCATGTCATCTGCAAACAGGGACAATTTGATTTCCTCTTTTCCTAATTGAATACCCTTTATTTCCTTCTCCTGCCTGATTGCCCTGGCCAGAACTTCCAACATTATGTTGGATAGGAGTGGTGAGAGAGGGCATCCCTGTCTTGTGCCAGTTTTCAAAGGGAATGCTTCCAGTTTTTGCCCATTCAGTATGATATTGGCTGTGGGTTTGTCATAGATAGCTCTTATTATTTTGAGATATGTCCCATCAATACCTAATTTATTGAGAGTTTTTAGCATAAAGCGTTGTTGAATTTTGTCAAAGGCCTTTTCTGCATCTATTGAGATAATCATGTGGTTTTTGTCGTTGGTTCTGTTTATATGCTGGATTATGTTTATTGATTTGCATATGTTGAACCAGCCTTGCATCCCAGGGATGAAGCCCACTTGATCATGGTGGATAAGCTTTTTGGTGTGCTGCTGGATTCAGTTTGCCAGTATTTTATTGAGGATGTTCATCAGGGATATTGGTTTAAAATTCTCTTTTTTTGTTGTGTCTCTGCCAGGCTTTGGTATCAGGATGATGCTGGCCTCATAAAATGAGTTAGGGAGGATTCCCTCTATTTCTATTGATTGGAACAATTTCAGAAGGAATGGTACCAGATCCTCCTTATACCTCTTGGTCCTGAACTTTTTTTGGTTGGTATGCTATTCTTGCCTCAATTTCAGAGCCTGTTACTGGTCTATTCAGAGATTCAACTTCTTCCTGGTTTAGTCTTGGGAGCGTGTACGTGTCGACGAATTTATCCAGTTCTTCTAGATTTTCTAGTTTATTTGCATAGAGGTGTTTATAGTATTCTCTGATGGTAGTTTGTATTTCTGTGGGATCAGTGGTGATATCCCCTTTGTCATTTTGTATTGTGTCTATTTGATTCTTCTCTCTTTTCTTTTTTTATTAGTCTTGCTAGTGGTCTATCAATTTTGTTGATCTTTTCAAAAAACCAGCTCCTGGATTCATTGATTTTTTGAAGGGTTTTTTGTGTCTCTATTTCCTTCAGTTCTTCTCCAATCTTAGTTATTTCTTGCCTTCTGCTAGCTTTTGAATGTGTTTGCTCTTGCTTCTCTAGTTCTTTTAATTGTGATGTTAGGGTGTCAATTTTAGATCTTTCCTGCTTTCTCTTGTGGGCATTTAGTGCTATAAATTTCCCTCTACGCACTGCTTTAAATGCATCCCAGAGATTCTGGTATGTTGTGTCTTTGTTCTCGTTGGTTTCAAAGAACATCTTTATTTCTGCCTTCATTTCATTATGTACCCAGTAGTCATTCAGGAGCAGGTTGTTCAGTTTCCATGTAGTTGAGCGGTTTTGAGTGAGTTTCTTAATCCTGAGTTCTAATTTGATTGCACTGTGGTCTGAGAGACAGTTTGTTATAATTTCTGTTCTTTTACATTTGCTGAGGAGTGCTTTACTTCCAACTATGTGGTCACTTTTGGAATAGTTGTGATGTGGTGCTGAAAAGAATGTATATTCTGTTGATTTGGGGTGGAGAGTTCTGTAGATGTCTATTAGGTCTGCTTGGTGCAGAACTGAGTTCAATTCCTGGATATCCTTGTTGACTTTCTGTCTCGTTAATCTGTCTAATGTTGACAGTGGGGTGTTAAAATCTCCCCTTATTATTGTGTGGGAGTCTAAGTCTCTTTGTAGGTCTTTAAGGCCTTGCTTTATGAATCTGGGTGCTCCTGTATTGGGTGCATTATATACTTAGGATAGTTAGCTCTTCTTGTTGAAATGATCCCTTTACCATTATGTAATGGCCTTCTTTGTCTCTTTTGATGTTTGTTGGTTTAATGTCCATTTTATCAGAGACTAGGATTGCAACACCTGCCTTTTTGTGTTTTCCATTTGCTTGGTAGATCTTCCTCCATCCTTTTGAGTGTATGTGTGTCTCTGCACATGAGATGGGTTTCCTGAATATAGCACACTGATGGATCTTGACTCTTTATCCAATTTGCCAGTCTGTGTCTTTTAATTGGAGCATTTAGCCCATTTACATTTAAGGTTAATATTGTTATGTGTGAATTTGATCCTGTCATTATGATGTTAGCTGGTTATTTTGCTCATTAGTTGATGCATTTCTTCCTAGCCTCCATGGTCTTTACAATTTGGCATGTTTTTGCAGTGGCTGGTACCGGTTGTTCCTTTTCATGTTTAGTGCTTCCTTCAGGAGCTCTTTTAGGGCAGGCCTGGTGGTGACAAAATCTCTCAGCATTTGTTTGTCTGTAAAGTATTTTATTTCTTCTTCACTTACGAAGCTTAGTTTGGCTGGATGTGAAATTCTGAGTTGAAAATTGTTTTCTTTAAGTATATTGAATATTGGCCCCCACTCTCTTCTGGCTTGTAGCATTTCTGCCAAGAGATCAGCTGTTAGTCTGATGGGCTTCCCTTTGTGGGTAACCCAACCTTTCTCTCTGGCTGCCCTTAACATTTTTTCCTTCATTTCAACTTTGGTGAATCTGACAATTATGTGTCTTGGAGTTGCTCTTCTCGAGGAGTATCTTTGTGGTGTTCTCTGTATTTCCTGAATCTGAATGTTGGCCTGCCTTGCTAGATTGGGGAAGTTCTCCTGGATAATATCCTGCAGAGTGTTTTCCAACTTGGTTCCATTCTCCCCGTCACTTTCAGGTACACCAATCAGACATAGATTTGGTCTTTTCACATAGTCCCATATTTCTTGGAGGTGTTATTCATTTCTTTTTATTCTTTTTTCTCTGAACTTCTCCTCTCACTTCATTTCATTCATTTGATCTTCCATCACTGATACCCTTTCTTCCAGTTGATCAAATTGGCTCTGAGTCTTGTGCATTCATCACGTAGTTCTCATGCATGGTTTTCAGCTCCATCAGGTCCTTTAAGGACTCCTCTGCATTGGTTATTCTAGTTAGCCATTCGTCTATCTTTTTTCAAGGTTTTTAACTTCTTTGCCATGGGTTCGAACTTCCTCCTTTAACTCGGAGTAGTTTGATCGTCTGAAGCCTTCTTCTCTCAACTCATCAAAGTCATTCTCCGTCCAGCTTTGTTTCATTGCTGGTGAGGAGCTGTGTTCCTTTGGAGGAGGAGAGGCGCTCTGATTTTTAGAATTTTCAATTTTTCATCTCTGTTTTTCCCCATCTTTGTGGTTTTATCTACCTTTGGTTTTTGATGATGGTGACATACAGATGGGGTTTTGGTGTGGGTGTCCTTTCTGTTTGTTAGTTTTCCTTGTAACAGTCAGGGCCCTCAGTTGCAGGTCTGTTGGAGTTTCCTGGAGGTCCACTCCAGACCCTGTTTGCCTGGGTATCAGCAGTGGAGGCTGCAGAACAGCAGATATTGGTGAACAGCAAATGTTGCTTCCTGATCATTCCTCTGGAAGTTTTGTCTGAGAGGAGTACCTGGCCATGTGAGGTGTCAGTCTGCCCCTACTGGGGGGTGCCGCCCAGTTAGGCTACTCGGGGATCAGGTACCCACTTGAGGGGGCAGTCTGTCCATTCTCAGATCTCGAGCTGCATGCTGGGAGAACCACTATTCTCTTCAAAGCTGTCAGACAGGGACATTTTAGTCTGCAGAGGTTTCTGCTGCCTTTTGTTTGGCTATGCCCTGCCCCCACAGGTGGAGTCTACTGAGGCAGGCAGGCCTTCTTGAGCTGTGGTGGGCTCCACCAAGTTCAAGGTTCCCGACTGCTTTGTTTACCTACTCAAGCCTCGGCAATGGTGGGTGCCCCTCACCTAGGATCTGTGCTGCCTTGCAGTTTGATCTTAGACTGCTGTGCTAGCAATGAGTGAGGCTCCGTGGGTGTAGGACCCTCTGAGCCAGGCACAGGATATAATCTCCTGGTATGCCATTTGCTAAGACCATTGGAAAAGTGCAGTATTAGAGTGGGAGTGACCCAAGTTTCCAGGTGCCATCTGTCACCCATTTCCTTGGCTAGGACAGGGAAGTCCCTGACCCCTTGTGCTTCCCGGGTGAGGTGATGCCTCACTCTGCTTCAGCTCACGCTCGGTGTGCTGCACCCACTGTCCTGCACCCAGTGTCCAACAATCCCCAGTGAGATGAACCTGGTACCTCAGTTGGAAATGCAGTAATCATTCCTCTTCTGCATTGCTCATGCTGGGAGCTGTAAACTGGAGCTGTTCCTATTCTGAAATTTTCTTTTTTTGTTGTGTCTCTGCCAGAACACAATACATTGATCCCTATTTTTTTTTAAGGAATAATAGATATTTAATTACCCTAGTACAGAGCTGGGGGAATGCATTAGCTAACTGATTGTGAAAACAAAGGACATAAGGAGAAAAAAATGGATTTATTTCATACATATTTACTCTTGATATATAAACACTGTTGGAGAATGATAGGAAAAATAGAGCATTTCATTTTGTTAGGGAATTAGGGTTAATGAAATAAAGGTTGTCACCCACTGTCCATTTATTCAGCCATTCTTTCTTTAGTGCTTGCTTTGGGCACCATGCTAGTCAGTGGGTACAGATGTGAATTTATCACAGCCTCTTCCCTCCTGTAGCACATAATCAAATATGGGGATTGAGTTACACACAGTGCATTGTAGCAACAGCTGAAAAACCTGGATTCACTTTGACTGTATAATATCTACAATTACTGTATCAGTAACAGTGGCAGCAACAAAAACAATTATTTGTTTCATTGATCTTTTGTATTATTTTCTTTATTTCAAGTTCATTTATTTCTGCTCTTATCTTTATTATTTATTTTCCTCTACTAATTTTGGGTTCAGTTTGCTCTTGCTTTTCTAGTTCTTTAAGATGCATCATTAGGTTATTTATTTAAAGTTTTTCCTCTTTTTTGATGTATGCACATATAGCCATAAAGTTCCCTCTTAGTAATGCTTTCACTATATTCCATAGGTTTTGGTATGTTCTGTTTCCATTATCATTGACCCACTGGTCATTCAGGAGCGTATTGTTTAATTTCCATGTGTTTGTATAGTTTCCAAAATTCCTCTTGTTAATGATTTCTGGTTTTACTCCATTGTGGCCAGAGAAGATGCTTGATATTATTTCGATTTTTTGAATGTTTTAAGACTTGTTTTGCAACCTAACATATGGTCTACCCTTGAGAATGATCCATGTGCTGAAGAGAAGAATGTGTCTTCTGCAGCCATTGGATGAAATGTTTTGTAAATATCTATTAGGTCAATTAGTTTTATAGTGCAGATTAAGTCCAGTGTTTCTTTGTTAATTTTCTGTCTGGGAGATCTGTCCAATAATCCATCATTTTAAACTTATGACAACCTAACACTGATCGCATAAACAAACGTGCAAAAAGAAAATGAATAAAAACTCTACACTTTAACTTTGTCCTCTTGCTTTTAACTTTTTGTTGTTTCTCCTTATGTCTTATTGTGCTATGTCCTGAAAAGTTGTTGTAGTTATTATTTTTGATTGGTTTATCATTTAGTCTTTCTACTTAGGAGAAGTTTACACACCACAATTATAGCAGTGTGCTGAAAATAGAGTGTTGAATTCTCCAGCTGTTATTGCAGTAGAATCTCTCTCTTTAGCTCTAATAATATTTGCTTTATATATCTGGGTACTCCAGTTTTGGGTGCATATATGTTTATAATTGTTATATCCTCTTGCTGGATTGATCCTTTTATCATTATATAATGACATTCTTTGTCTCTTCTTACAGTTTTTGTCTTGAAGGCTATTTTGTCTGATGTAAGTACAGCTACTCCTGCTCTTTTTTTTTTTTTTGGTCTTCATTGACATGGAATATCTTTTTCCATCCCTTTATTTTCAGCCTAGGTGTGTCTTTTAGGTGAAGTATACTTCTTATAGGCAGAAGATTATTGGGTCTTGTGTTTTTTTCATCCATTCAGCCACTTTATGTCTTTTGATTGGAGAGTTTAATCCATTTACATTCAGTGTTATTATTGATATGTGGGACTTATTTCATTTTAAAATTTGTTTTCTGGTTGTTTTGTGGTCTTCTCTTTCTTTTTTCCTTCCTCTGTGTCTTCCTTTCAGTGAATGTGGTTTTCTCTGGTGGTATGTTTTTATTTTTTGCTCTTCATTTTTTGTATATCCATTGTATGTTTTTTGATTTGAGGTTACCGTGAGGCTTGCAAATACTATCTTATAACCCATCATTTTAAACTGATGACAACTTAATACTGATTGCACAAACAAACACACAAAAAGAAAATGAATAAAAACTCTACACTTTAACTTTTCCCCTTGCTTTTTAACTTTTTGTTGTTTCTCTTTATGTCTTATTGTACTGCCTATTTCCTGAAAAGTTGTTGTTGTTATTATTTTTGATGGGTTCATCAGTCTTTCTACTTAAGAGAAGTTTACATACCACAGTTATAGTGTTATACTAATCTGTGTTTTTTCCTCGGTGCTTACTATTACCAGTGAGTTTTGTACCTTCAGATGATTCCTTCTCACTCACTAATATTCTTTTCTTTCAGATTGAAGAACTCCCTTTAGCACTTCTTGTAGGACAGGTCTAGTTTTGATGAAATCTCTCAGCTTTTGTTTGTCTGGGAATATCTTTATTTCTCCTTCATGCTTAATGGATATTTTCACTGGATATACTATTCTATATTATTCTAGGGTAAATTTTTTTCCTTCAGCACTTTAAAAATATCATGCCACTCTCTTCTGGCCTGTGAGGTTTCCACTGAAAAGTCTTCTGCCAGTTGCATTGGAGCTTCATTGTATGTTATTTTTTTTCTCTTGTTGCTTTTAGGATGCTTTCTTTATCCTTGACCTTTGGAAGTTTGATTATTAAATGCCTTGGGGGTAGTCTTCTTTGGGTTAAATCTGCTTAGTGTTCTATAACCTTCTCGTACTTGGATGTTGATATTTTTCTCTAGGTTTGTGAAGTTCTGTGTTATTTTCCTTTTGAATAAACTTACTATATCTTTCTGTCTTTCTACCTCCTCTTTAAGAGCAAAACTTTTAAACTGGCCCTCCTGAGGCTATTTTCTAGATCTTATAGTATGCTTTATTCTGTTTTTTTTTTCTTTTATCTCCTCTGACTGTATTTTCAAATAGCATATCTTCAAGCTCACCAGTTCTTTCTTCTGCTTGATCAATTCTGCTATTAAGACACTCTGATATATTCTTCAGCATGTGAAGAAGCATTCTTCAACTCTAGAATTTCTAGAATCTTCAGCATTCTTCAACTCTAGAATTTCTGCTTGATTCTTTTAAATTATTTCAATCTCTTTGTGAAAATTATCTTATATAATTCTGAATTCCTTTTCTGTGTTTTCTTGAATTTCTTTGAGTTTCTTCAAAACAGCTATTTTGAATTCTTGTCTGAAAGTTCATATATCTCTGTGTCTCTGTGATTGGTCCCTGGTGCCTTATTTATTTGGTGAGGTCATGCTTTCTTGGATGACGTTGATGCTTATAGATGTTCATTGGTGTCTCGGCATTGAAGAATCAGGTAGTCATTGTAGTTTTCACATTCTGGGCTTGCGTGTGTCTGTCCTTGGGAAAGCTCTCCAGGGAAGGGACTTGAGCCCTAAGGCCAATCATGGTATGGTTTTTGCAGACTCATAAAGATATCACCTTGGTGGTCTTGGAAAATATCTGCAAGAATTCTCTGGATTACCAGGCAGAGACTCTATTCTTTTCTCTTACTTTTCCCCAAACATATGGACTATCTCTCATTCTTGCTGAGCCACTTGGAACTGGGGATGTGGTGATGCAAACACCACTGTGGTCATCACCACTGGGACTATGCTGGCTCAGACCTGAAGCCAGCACAGCACTGGGCCTTGCCCAAGGGCCTTCCCTTCAGGGTGACAAGTTTACCCAGGCCCATGCATGTCTAGATATGCTATCTAGAAGCCAAGGATTAGAGTTCAACAGCTTAGCAGTTTACCTAATGTTCTATTCTACTGTGGCTAAGCTGGCACTCAAACCACAATACAAAGTCCTTTCTGCCCCTTCCTCCCCTTATGGCAGGCAGAGGAGTTTCTTCCTGTGGCCACCACTACCACTGGTCCATGGGGCTTCTGCCAGGCCACTGCCAAGTTTTGCTTAAAGCCCAAGGGCTCTTCTATCAGCTTGTGGTGAACGCTGCTAGGCCTGAGACTCACCATTCAAGGCTGTGAACTCCACACTGGCCCAGAGCAGGTCCAGAAATGCTATCCAAGAACCTAGGCCTGGACTCAGAGACCCCAAGAGCCTGCTTATTGCCCTACCCCACTGTGGCCAAACTGGTACCTAGAGTGCAAGACAAAGGCCCATTTAGTTTTCCTCTCTGATTTTCTCAAACAGATGGGGCCTTTTATCACAGCCACCACAGTCGGGAATGTGCTGGATCTCCTCTGAAGCCAGCATGTCTCAGACCCCAAGGCCCACAGTGTCCTCCCTGGGTATTGCTGGTGCTTATTCATGACCCAAGGGCTCTTTAGTCAGCAGATGATGAATCCTGCCAGGACTAGGTTCTTCCCGTCAAGACAGTGGGTTCCCTTTTGGCCAAGGGTATGTCATCCCGGAGCTAGGGCCTGGAATGGGGGCCTTACAATTCTGCCCAATGCCCTATCCTGCTGCGGCCGAGTTGGTATCCAAGATGCAAGACAAAGTCCTCTTTACTCTTCATTCTCCTCTCCGTAAGCAGAAGGAAGGAGTCACTCTCATTACTACAAACTGCACTGCCTGGGTTTGGAAGAGGTATGGCGCCAGCCTTCCCTTAGCTGTGCCAGCTAATCTCTCCCTGGGTCATGTGCCACCCTAGTTCATTGGGTTTAAGCCCAGGCTAGCACTAGGAGTTGCCTAGGAATTACAGTCCTTGTGTCCTAAACTGCCTTTCAAGTTTACCTAGGACCCGAGAACACTTCAGCCCACAGTGGCGAGGCTTGCCGAGTAACTCAGGTTCTCACCACTGGGATGAGTGATTCTCCTCCAGCGAGGGCTGGTCCAAATACTCCATTCCTGTGCAGGTACTAGCGGAGTCCAGCATGGCTTTATTCTCTGCTGTGACAGGGCAGCACTGAGTTCAGTGTAAAGTCCCTCAGTTGCTGTGCTCTCCCTCCCCACAGTGCACTTATTCTCTCTCCTTGCAGCATGACCACTGCTGGGGGGTCAGGGAGGGGTGGCATCAGGGATTCAAGACTGTCTCTTCTGACCTTATCAATAGCCTTCTGTGATATGGAGTTAAAACCAGTTACTGTGCTTACTCACCTGATTTTTGGTTCTTGTATCAGTGCTTTTCTCTGTGCAGATAGTTGTTAAAATTAGGTGTTCCAGTGAGGGTGGTGGGGGAGGAACAAACGGTGTAGGCTTCTATTCTGCCATCTTGCCCCACACTCCCATTCTTTTATCAACAAAAACAATTATTATTTGAGCCTTTTACTACATGCCAGGCACTATACCCACACTTTAGGTAAAATATTCTAGTCCTTACAAAAATCTTTTATAAAACATCAGATGTTGTTAGCACTTTACATATAAGTAGTCTAGAGGTCAGAGATGTTAAGTAATTGCCAGATTCACAGAATGTGTAAGTGTTATAGCCTAGAATTATATTCAATTTTGTCTTCAAAGCTCTGCTTTAGGTAATTACATCATGATTTACTTATTATATCATAGGAATAAGATAAAGTGATGACTGTGTGAGTGATTAGGGTAATGTTACACAAGCGTTTGTCATCTGGGGTACCTGGGCATTCAGTTGTCTTCTCTACCCCAATAGGATCAGTGGCATGGAGACATTGGCAGAGACTCGTGGTACCTTTAACCTTCCCTTGAGAGTATGGCAATGCTTGCCTGATCTGTGAGGTGGCAGGCATTGTACCTGACCTCCCCCCAGGTGGCTCTAGAGGAAAAATCTCTGGGGCCCCACAACTCCTAAATCTCACCTAGCCTCACCAGCCCTGATTTCCTGCTCTGTCTGCTGAGTATCTGTCCTTCAGCACCATGGCCAGATCTCTGAGGTTTAAGAGGAGGCTGGAGTCACACAATCCAGAGTCACAGCAGTCCTTTCTTGCCAGGTGAATGTGTGGGTGGGGAACTAGCCTTCATTCTCCATCCTGTTTTTCCCTGACAAATTATTGTCTTTCTCTATCAATAACCTGTCTCTCACTCTGGATCTATTCCTGTTTAACACTATCTTTTCTCCTTTATGCCTTCACAGCCATTCCCTTCTCTCTCCTCACTCTACCCTCTCTTTTTCTATCCTTTCTTCTTTCTGTTCCCATTCTTGATGTTCTATTTTTCATACCTGCCTTCATTACTCTTTCCTTTACACCACTCCCAACCATCTCTTTTCTGCTTTCCTTCTACTCTGTCCACATTCCTACCCTTCTCTCACTCATCATCTGTGCGCCCTTCTTCTTTTCCTGAAAATCTTTATTTCTGCTTATTATCTCTGCCCTAATCATTTTCTTTATTCTAATCCCCAATTATGCTCTTCTCTCTTGTCATTTCAAAGATCTTTCTTTTTTAAAAAATTATATTTTTCATTGACAATTACAATTTGTATAGATTTATAATATACAACATAATGTTGGAATTTGCATACATTGTGAAATGGCTAAATTGAGCTAATTAACATGTGCATTATCTCACGTACTTATTTTTTTGTGGTGAGACTACAAAATATACTGTCAGTGATTTTCAAGGATACATTGTTGCTAACTATAATCACCATGTTCTATAAAAGGTCTCTCAAACTTATTCTTATTTAAGTGAAATTTTGTATGTTTTGACGACCTCTTCCCAACCCCACTCCCTGGGAACCAGCATTCTATTCTCTGCTTCCATGGGTCCTTATGCTCTTTGAATTCTCACATTCAGTGTGCATTCTCCTTCCATCCTGCATTTCCATTCTTACTCTTTCTCCACCACTTTGACTTCTTTGTTCGCTACTGTGTTTGTTCTTTCCCCCATTGTGTCTTCATTTCTATGTCTGTAACCCTTGCCGTGACTTTCAGTTATCTCTTGAAGAAAGTCACAAAATTATTTTTGGAAACATGGAACTTTAGAAAGGAAAGTTTAGGAGAAACACTCGATGAACAGTAAATTCTACCTTTCAATAATTATTTTTTGAAAATTTGTCACATATATAGAGCTTATTCACACATATACACATAGATGCACACACACATTATGTCATATTCACCATTATTATTCAGAAAAACAACTGTTTTTTGAGTAACATGGAGGGAGGTTTTGATATTGGCCCAAAGTGCTTTGATGTATTATACCCTGTTATGATTTTGTTACCTACTGAGGAATATTTTCATGACCTCATCCCATCCCTGACCTCACCTAAGGCTGAAATGGGATCAACTCCAAATAAGATTCACAAGCCTCTTTGCTTATATTTATTATATCACTTATTGTTCTGTTTTGCATCTAATGTTTATTCTTCTTTCTCTCCATGCTACGACTTCTTTATGGCAGGGTCTTTGTATGATGTGTCCTAATGTCCCATCACAGGTAAGAAATAAATATTAGTAGGACATATTAATTAATCAATAAATGTATGGATAAATAAATGAATTATCTTCTGGATCATGTGAATACCTAATGTACTTAATCTAGCCAAAATTAGTTTCTGGGAACCATAGGCAAATTCAGGTATTCAGAACAATTCTCTCCATGCCTTCTTTTATCTCCTCTCTTGTATATCCAGAGGCATAGATTCCTGTTGCCAAGCACTATTTAAAATAACAATTGTGCTTTGTGAGGAAATAGTCATTGGCAATTGCTCTTATAAATTGTTTGAAATCCACAATACGATTGATTCATGGTGACTAAATCTTCATTTCCCGCCCACTCCATACCCCTTCACCAACTTTCTTGCTTTTCCTCTGACTTTTCTTCTGTCTCCTTTTATTTTCCAGTCCCTGTTATTCTCTCTGAATCCTTCAACTATA
The DNA here is from genome assembly GCF_028878055.3 of Symphalangus syndactylus. NCBI lineage: Eukaryota > Metazoa > Chordata > Mammalia > Primates > Hylobatidae > Symphalangus > Symphalangus syndactylus. The sequence goes on from NC_072425.2 coordinate 22,227,194, forward strand.
TTATTAGCCTTCCATTATTTACTCAGCTTCATTAGGTATTGTATTTTCAACAAGAACTGTAGAATAATCGGCATTAAGTTGATCAACGAGGATCTAGAACTGGACATGTTCTTCTGGTTTGCTTTTGGGGAGGCTTCATGGTGAAGGCAATGGGAGAGGAAGTAAGGAAAATATATAGAAGAGAGATAACCACTTGGAGGGAGGAGGATAAAATTAATAATTTTATAATATTGTAGAGATTAGACAAAAGCAAATATCTAGAAGGTGGGGGATAGTGGGTAATAATAGTAAAGAAGGAAAATGAAGAAGGGTTGAGAGAAGTAGTGATCAAGATTTCCAGTTCTTTGTGTTAAAATTCCAGTTCTGCCACTGACTAGTTCTACAATAGTAAGCAAGTTGCTTAATTTCTGTATGCTTCAGTTTCCCCATTTGTAAAATCAGAAATGGCACCTGCCTCACAGAACTGCAGGTTTCACGAAATCATGCACATGGAGTGCTTCGTACAGTGTGTGGCACAGTAAAAGGGCTCAAAAAATGTTAGCTTCTTATTCTACTACTCCTGTTGTTATAGATCATTGTGTATGGATGAAGACTGTTCATTTATAACCTTGGAAGCAAAAATGGAGTAAATTACTTTATACTGAAACTGTACTGAATTTGTTGATAGATTACAAAGTATAAATTATAATTTTTAAACAATAATAGGCATTTTATTTAATTCTTCCAACAACTTTGTGAAAGTAGTTCCCATGTCCACTTTATGGTTGAGGAATCAGAGATTCAAAGACAAGTCAAAAAACGTACTCACATATGGAAGTTAACAACTTAAAGCACAGAAACATACACTTATATAAGCTTAGACCCATGCTTTGTATAATGGAAATCAGTAAACAACCCAAATACATATCACAGAGAATGTATAAATACATTGTGATATGTTCATGCAGAAGGCTATTATATAGCAGTGAAAAATAAATGAACCAAAGCTATATCCAATAATATCAGTGAAGTAATATGATGCTGAGATCTAAAGACATGTGCACCTCAAGTTACTTAAAGCTTGTTATCCTTTAATGCATTTAAGATTGTCTCAAACTTGACAATATTCTTTTTGGAATATCTATAGATGTATCAAAATAATAGATGTATATAATATATAAACATATTAAGAAGAATAAGAGGATGATTAAATCAAGATTCTAGAGGTTGGTTACCTTAAGCAGGAGGTAACAGGGGGAGGTGATGAAAAAGGTCTATCTAAGTAGATATGAATTATCATCAATGTTCTTGTTTCTTTGTTGGACAATAAGTTGATGTGTGTTTGAAACCAAGTGAGTAAGCAGGCAAGCAGGTTATAATCGAACCAGTGTAGTGTAGCATAAACCAAAGCTTATGATTAGTTAAATTTTGGGCTTCTGAGGCTGGGGAAATATAGTCAGTTATTAGCCTTCCATCTCTTAGTCTTGCTGAAGTTTTCTCCCTTCTATTCCAGAGCTCTGTGTAAACTTTTCTCCTGCTCTAGATCCCTTCAATCAGCTCAAACTAAAAGCTGCCATGAGAAGCTCACTGTAGAACTTGCTATAGTGAGACAAAGAACTAGAAATGATAATTGGAAATATGGGTCCTACCTGGGGTCAGGGAAAGACCATCTAGGGGAAAGTGCACAGGCCTGATGATTATAATTCACAAGTATTGTGACCTTTTCTTTTTTCATAAAGTCTTGGCAAATTGTTTTGGAGATAAATCTCTGATTATCTTAGTTCTCGGATAGATATTACCTAATTCTGGGTTCCCCATAATGTACTAGCTTGAGTATCCTGGTACTGAATGTGTGATGTGGATGTTATTTTGAGTTAGAAATGTATACTTAATCTTAGAAGGCATCGATAATAAAAACTACTAGAAAATAAAAGGCCTTATATCTTCATTGCTACCCTTGACTTTATTGTTTATACTTTTAATAGGAAAAGCTTTTTTTTCTGTTCAACTTTTCATACTTTATCATTTTTTTTTTATTTTTCTTATTATACTTTAGGTTTTAGGGTACATGTGCACAATGTGCAGGTTTGTTACATATGTATCCATGTGCCATGTTGGTTTGCTGCACCCATTAACTCGTCATTTAGCATTAGGTATATCTCCTAATGCTGTCCCTCCCCCCTCCCCCACCCCACAACAGTCCCCGGAGTGTGATGTTCCCCTTCCTGTGTCCATGAGTTCTCATTGTTCAATTCCCACCTATGAGTGAGAACATGCGGTGTTTGGTTTTTTGTCCTTGCGATAGTTTACTGAGAATGATGTTTTCCAGTTTCATCCATGTCCATACAAAGGACATGAACTCATCATTTTTTATGGCTGCATAGTATTCCATGGTGTATATGTGCCACATTTTCTTAATCCAGTCTATCGTTGTTGGACATTTGGGTTGGTTCCAAGTCTTTGCTATTGTGAATAGTGCCGCAATAAACATACGTGTGCATGTGTCTTTATAGCAGCATGATTGATAGTCCTTTGGGTATATACCCAGTAATGGGATGGCTGGGTCAAATGGTATTTCTAGTTCTAGCTTCACAGTGTAGAAAAATGCATAGGAACCAAAACAATGAACTACATAAACTAAACTCCCAAATTTAACAAAACTTAAATTTTGCCTTTTTTATTTCAGTTCTTACCTTGAAAAAATTGACTGCTATAGATAACAATTAAAGCCCAAACTGCTTCTCTTTCCTATTTTCCTAAAGAAACCTATATCCCAAATAAGCTATTCATTATTTTCATGCATGTTTCTAGAATTTCACTATATGTGTTTTATAAAAATTATACAATTCTCTTGCATGTTTTACAACTTTATATCTGTTGTTATACTTTTCTATCATTTTGCAACTGGCCTTTCCCAGTTAACATTATGTCTTGGAGTTTTACACTCCGTGCATATTGTTTTGATTTCAAATGCTGTATAGTGTGAATAAAACACAAGTTAAAATATGTATGTACAGTTATAGCACAATATTTAACTGAATTACCTATTCTTCATCACTGAAGAATGCCATCACTGTTATATACCACAATTTCTACAAATTGTGAGTTTGTTTTTGGGACTGTCCATTTCTGTATCTGTAAATCCATTTTTTAGCTACATATTAGGCCACAAAATGAATCTTAAAATCTTCAAAGAACTAACCTCACAGAGATTAAATTCTCTGGCCAGAATGCCATTAAATATAGAAACTGGTAACAAAAAGATAGTTTAAGAAAACGTTTGCAAACTAAGAATGAAATACAAAATATTACTTCAGGCCTTAAAGAAAGCTTGAGGGAAGGGCCAAGTGCAACTCCTGCCAGTTCATGGAGAAAGAGAAGACTGAATTTACCAAATTTGTTGGGAAAAAATGTACGAGTTTTCCTTAGACTAACTTTCCTTGGACCCAAGGATATGGTACATGAGCTGTGTCATCTTGAAAATCATTCCACCTAAGAGAATTTCTTGCTAGAGTAAGGCAATCCTAGAAGAAGCTTAGAAGGGTGCAGTCAGATTTCCAATGTAAGGGAGGGGGCTCTAAGGGATCAGACAGGGTTCGAATTAGTCTTATCTGGGAAGAATGCAGTAATAGTTACCTATAGGTGGTCTCAAATGGGCCAATATGATGCTCCACAAGAGAAAAGAGTCAGTATTTGTAACTTCTACCAGCTCTATCATTCAAAGAGACCTTACCTTTCCGTTTCCCTTCTTCAAATCAATACTGCAATAGCCAGAGACAGAAAAGGATGTATAAGATGGTGCAATGATGAAGACAGTCACATCCCTCTTTCCCTAATGCAGGTTTCTGGATGAAAATATAAACCCTGCTGGGGAAGAAAGCACAGTTTAAATTGCTTGAGAATTGAAGTTTTTATGTTCTAATGTGTTGGAATTTTAGTACCTAAAAATGAGACTTTTCAAAAAGCAGTCGTGTGAAAAAAGTTATCTCTTGCTTTGCCTCTGTAAAGCTCAGCTTCTTCCAAAAATAGTCTCTTAACAGAAGATGTTCTCCTTTAATCTTCTCTACCTTATGAGAAATTTTGTCACTATTTGACAGATGAGAAAACATAGCTTGCTTAAGGTCACACAGTTAATAAATGGCAGATATGGAGTGAAGCTCCAGGTAAGTCTGACTCCAAAACCTTTGTATTAACTTCTAGACCACGGCCCTTTAGTAGAAAATCTCTTTTGTTTAGTTAACAAATGTTTAACGAGCACCCACTCATTCCCCAGCTCTGTGTTAGGTATTAGGAAGTCAGTGACGAATGTACATTGTTTGTTTGTTTATTTATTTATTTGTTTTTGAGACAGAGTTTCATTCTTGTTGCCTAGGCTGGAGTGCAATGGCATGATCTCAGATCACTGCAACCTCTGCCTTCTGGGTTCAAGTAATTCTCTTGCCTCAGCCTCCCAAGTAGCTGGGATTACAGGCACCTGCCACCATGCTCGGCTAATTTTTTGTAGTTTTGGTAGAGACTGTGTTTCACCGTGTTGGCCAGGCGGGTCTTGAACTCCTGACCTCAGGTGATCCACCCGCCTTGGCCTCCCAAATTGTTGGGATTACAGGTGTGAACCACTGCTCCTGGCCAGTATATATGTATACATATGTATAGTGTGTGTATCTACATAGGTTCATATGTATATATGTGTGTGTATACACACATATTAACAGTGTACATTGGGAGATAAGCAAGTCAATATTTACGAAGTTACTCGAAAAGCGAAAAGTGCTCTACTAAAATGACTGTGCAGGAACTTGGTGAAGTCTCCAAGTAGAAATGAAGCCTGACTGAGACCTTCAACATGAGTAGCTTTTCACTTGTTGGCATGTGGCCCTAAGTTTGGGCCCTAAGAGGATGGGAGGACGTTCCATGAAAGAGAAAATAGCATGTGTAAAAATGTTTTTTATTTTTTCAATAGTTTAAAGGGATATAAAATTTGAGTTTGGTCATTATTTTCTCTCAGCACTTTGGAAATATTATTTCCTAATTTTCTAGAATCTCTTGTTGCTGATAAATCTTTTGTCAGTCTATTTGTCTTTCTTTCTTGTTGCTTTTAATATAACCTCTTTGAATTTTCTATTCAGTGGTTTCCCTAACATAGTGTCTATGTATGGAATTTAAAAAAATTTATCTTGTTTGGGAGTTACTGTGATTCTTCAATCTGAGGATTCATTTCCTTCATTAAGTCTGGCAAATTCTTAGTTTGTGTCTCTTCAATATTGCCTCTCCTCTATTTTCTCATATACTTAATCTTGGACTTATTTTTTATTGTGTATATTTAATGTGTACAACATAATGTTTTAATGTACACATACATAGTGGAATGGTTACAACAGTCAAGCAAATTAATGTATCCATTATCTCACATAGTTACCTGTTTTTTTATGGTAAGAACACCTTAAATCTACTCTCTTGGCAAATTTCCATGATAGAAGTATACAATGCAATATTATTAATATGTCCTCTTGCTGTACAGTATACCTCTAGATATCCATCTTACAAAACTGTAACTTTGTATCTTTTGACCTCTAACTACTCATTTTTTCCCCTCCCCGACTCCTGCTAATCACCCTTCTAGTCACTGTTTCTATGTATTTAGTTTTTAAAACGTAAGATTCTACATAAAAGTAAGATTATGCAGTATTTTTTTCTGTGCCTGGCTTATTTCACTTAACATAATATCCTCCAGGTTCATTTATGTTATCACAAAAAAGAGCAGAACCTCTTCCTTTTTAAAGGCTAAATAATATTCCACAATTTCTTTAGCCATTCATTCATTAAAAGACACTTAAGTTGTTTCCATATTTTAGCTATTGTGAATAATGCTGCAGTGAACATGGGAGTACAGCTATCTCTATGAGGTGCTGATTTATTTTCCTTTGGGTATATACCCAGGAGGGGGATTGTTGGGTCGCCTGGTCATGCTATTTTTAAGTTTTTAAAGACCCTCTGTACTGTTTTCCATAATGGATGCACCAATTTACATTCCTACTAACAATGTGCAAGTGTTCCCTTTCCTTCACTTCCTTGCCAACACTTGTTATTTCTTCTTGTTATTCCGCATAATAACCAGCCTAGCAGGTGTGAGGTGCTATCTCATTGTGATTTTGATTTTCATTTCCCTGATGATTAGTGATGTTAAGCACACTTTCATATACCTATGGCCATTTGTATATCTTTGGAGGAATATTTATTCAGGTTCTGGTATGGTTTGGCCCTGTGTCCCCACCCAAATCTCATCTCCAATTGTAATCACCACATTTCAAGGGAGGGACCTGGTGGGAGGTGATTGGATCATGGGGGTGGTTTCCCCCATGCTGTTCTCGTGATAGTACATTCTCACGAGATCTTATGGTTTTATAAGGAGCAGTTCCCCCTGCATTTTCTCTCTCCTGTTGCCTTGTGAAGAAGGTACTTGCTTCTCCTTTGCCCTCTGCCATGATTGCAAGCTTCCTGAGGGCTTCCCAGCTGTGTGGAACTGTGAGTCAATTAAACCTCTTTCCTTTATAAATTACCCAGTCTCAGGTATTTCTTTTCTTTTTTTTTTTTTTTTTTTTTGAGATGGAGTTCACTCTTGTTGCCTAGGCTGGAGTGCAATGACACGATCTCTGCTCACCACAACATCCGCATCCCGAGTTCAAGCGATTCTCCTGCCTCAGCCTCCTGAGTAACTGGTATTACAGGTATGTGCCACCACGCCTGGCTAATTTTGTACTTTTAGTAAGGACGGGGTTTCTCCATGTTGGTCAGGTTGGTCTCAAACTCCCGACTTGAGGTGATTCACCTGCCTCGGCCTCCCAGCTACTCTGGAGGCTGAGGCAGGAGAATGGCGTGAACTCAGAAGGCAGAGCTTGCAGTGAGCCGAGATTGCGCCACTGCACTCCAGCCTGGGTGACAGAGCGAGACTCCGTCTCAAAAAAAAAAAAAAAAAGTATGATTATTATATTTTCTCTAAATTTCTATCTGTGTTGAGTGGGTGTGTGTGGATGGTTGTATTAAGTACCTCATATTTCAGAAAGCCCAAATTCTCAAAATAATGGGAAGATGTACAGGGGTGTGAGAGCTTACCATGTTTGAGAATTAAGAAAAAATGTCTAGTTTAAAACATTGGGGCTGGGCACGGTGGCTCATGCCTGTAATCCCAGGACTTTGGGAGGCCAAGATGGTTGGATCACGAGGTCAGGAGTTCGAGACCAGCCTGGCCAACATGGTGAAACCCTGTCTCTCCTAAAAATACAAAAATGAGCCGAGTGTGGTGATGTATGCCTGCAGTCTCAGCTACTTGGGAGGCTGAGGCAGGAAAATCACTTGACCCTGGGAAGCGGAGGTTGCAGTGAGCCAAGATCAAGCCACTGCACTCCAGCCTGGGTGACAGAGTGAGACTCTGTCTAAAACAAAACAAAACAAAACAAAACATTGGATAGGTGACTCAGTATAATTTGAAGAGAAGTTAGGTACTAATAATGAAAGTTCCATACAAGACAGATTAAGCCATTTGGATTTTATTCTGAAGTCCCTGACTATTTAAACATGGAGTCACATATTGAAAGTTTTATTCCAGTATCAGTATGGAAGACCTATCAGGAGAGATAAGTAGAGAAACCATTAATGAGGTTGTAGAAATTAGTATTGGTTAGAGATGCTAAAACTTAAATAGTCATAGTGGACTAACAGCAAAGAATGGACATAAGGGAAAACATAGAAGTTAAGGAGTGATTGGATGTGGGAGATGATGCAGTAATTCCTTCAGTTTTTTGTTTGTGCATCAGACAGATGGTAATGATAATGCCATTAACTAATACAGGGAGTAAAGAGAAAGAACAAGTAATTTCATGACATTCTAAAGCAGTATCTCATCTAAGAGTTTTTTGGTGGGCTTTTTAGGTTTTTCTAAATATAAGATCATGTTATCGGCAAACATGGATAATTTGGCTTCCTCTTTTCCAATTTGGGTGGCTTTTATTTCTTTCATTGGTCTAATTGCTCTGGCTAGAACTTCTATTACTATGTTGAAGAGGAGTGGTAAAAGTGGACATCCTTGTCTTGTTCCAGATCTTAGAGGAAATGTAAAAAAGTCACTATGTCGAAAGAATTGTTTCTTTGTATGTTATGTGTTTTAATGGTATGTTATTTTCCATACAGGTTCAGAGAGAAGAAATCATGAGGATTGCAGTTGGGTGAGATGTGAATGGAAGGTAAGGAACTGGAGACAGTGAATATAGATAATTCTTTCATGAAGTTGGCCACTGGAGAAAGACAAGAATGAATGAGTTTTTCACTGTGGGAGGGACTTTAGTAGGGCTTGTGGATTAAATGGAACAAGTCACTAGGGTGGGTGAAAAGGAAGAAATAAAGGAGAAAATAAATACATATTAAGGAAGCGAAATCCTAGACCTTAGGGAGGGAGTGTAGATGGTCAAAGTTGAATCTAGGTCTTTAACGATCTTCAGTAACGTATTAGAATTAAATAGAAATGTTATGTTCCCTAACATCAGACCCATGACTTTCTTTTTGACCTAAACTGTCTTTCAGGCAGGCTGACTGTCACTCATCATGAGCTGTGCCCCTAATGCTTCACACTCTCCGGTTTTCTTGCTCCTCGGGTTCTCGAGAGCTAGCATCTCCCACACTCTCCTCTTCTTCCTGTTCCTGGCTATTTACCTGACTACCATATTGGGGAATGTGACACTGGTGCTGCTCATCTCCTGGGACTCCAGACTCCACTCACCCATGTATTATCTGCTTCGTGGCCTCTCTGTGATAGACATGGGGCTATCCACAGTTACACTGCCCCAGTTGCTGGCCCATCTGGTCTCTGATTACCCAACCATTCCTGCTGCCCGCTGCTTGGCTCAGTTCTTTTTCTTCTATGCATTTGGGGTTACAGATACACTTGTCATTGCTGTCATGGCTCTGGATCGCTATGTGGCCATCTGTGACCCCCTGCGATATGCTTTGGTAATGAATCACCAACGTTGTGCCTGCTTACTAGCCTTGAGCTGGGTGGTGTCCATACTGCACACCATGTTGCACGTGGGACTCATCCTGCCTCTTTGCTAGACTGGGGATGCTGGGGGCAACGTTAACCTTCTTCACTTCTTTTGTGACCACCGGCCACTTCTGCGAGCCTCTTGTTCTGACACACATTCTAATGAGCTGGCCCTATTCTTTGAGGGTGGCTTCCTTATGCTGGGCCCCTATGCCCTTATTGTACTCTCTTACGTCCGAATTGGGGCCATTGTTCTACGTTTGCCTTCAGCTGCTGGTCGCTGCCGAGCAGTCTCCACCTGTGGATCCCACCTCACCATGGTTGGTTTCCTCTACAGCACCATCATTTGGGTCTACTTCCAGCCTCCTTCCCAGAACTCTCAGCATCAGGACATGGTGGCTTCAGTAATGTATACTGCCATTACACCTTTGGCCAACCCATTTGTGTATAGCCTCCGCAATAAGGATGTCAAGGGTGGACTCCGTAGGCTGCTTGAATGGGGGAAGGTAGACCCCTGATTAGCCTGCTGTGGGCCATATTGAATAGGTGAGAGAAGTCATGGGTATATTCTGAGCAGAGCTGGTTTTGGGGAGATCAGAGGGAGGGAGATCAGAGCTGTGGGGAGGGCCTAGATAAGGAACTCCAGATTTGGCTCTTGCCAATGTTGTGCTTTGATAGCGCCCTGAACATTCCAAGGCAAAGCAGCTTATTGGGTGAATCAAATGACCGATAAACGTCTTACCTGTGTTTCACAATATTGATTCTTCCTACGCATGAGCATGGAATGTTTTTCCATTTGTTTGTATCTTCTTTTATTTCATAACTTTGTAATAATTTTGGAAATAGGAAAGTGTAGGTTCTACAAATTTGTTCATTTTTTTTCCGGGTAGTTTTGGCTACTCATTGTTTCTGGCAATTTCATCTGAATTTCAGGATTGGCTCTTCCATTTCTACAAAATAGTCAATAAAGATTTTACAGGAATTGCATTGAATCTGTAGATCAATTTATGGATTATTGCCTTTTTAAGAATATTAAGTCTTCCAGTCCGTTATATGAATGTCTTTCTATTTATTTAGGTCTTTTAAATTTCTTTCAGCAATGTTTTGTAGTTTTCAGTGTACAAGTATTGCATATCCACGGCTAAATTTTTTCCTGTTTCATTCTTTTTGATACTATTATAAATTAAATTTTATCTCTTTTGAAGGTTATTCATTGCTAGTATATAGAAATACAGTTGATTATTGATGTTCATGTTGTATGCTGAAACTTTGCTGGTTTATTAGCTCTATTCATTTATTAATTGCAAGAGGTTATTTGTTTTATTTTGTGTGGGTGCATTTTTGAAGATTTCCATTTGGTTCCTTTTTATAATTTCTATCTCTTTATATATATTTTCTCTTTGGTGAGACATTCTTTTTTGGTTTCCTTTTGTTGTTGTTTTTTTTAAATAATATAGACGTTTATTTACATTTAATGTTCAAAAAAGTTTGCAATTGGTCAGTCCAGGGCCACAGAGGCACTCCATGGCATCAGGGATCCAGGCATCTTTAATCTTTTTTCTGTGTTTATGTTTGTTTTATTTTAAAAATTATTATTTTGATTGACACATAATAGTTGTACATATATATGGAGTATAGTGTGATATGTTGATACATGTATACAATATATAATGATCAAATCAGGATAAATAACATATTCATCATGACAAACATTCATCATTTCTTGGTGTTGGAGATATTCAAAATCCTCTCTTCCAGCTTTTGAATATATACAATAAAGAGCAGTGCTTCTCCCCGGGTGGTGTTCAAGCTCTGAGACCAGACAGACTGCCTCCTCAAGAGGGTCCCCGACCTCCATGTAGCCTGACTGGGAGACAGCTCATACAGGCCAGTGCCCCTCTGGGACGAAGGATCAGGCAGCAATATTTGCTGTTCTGCAGCTTCCAGTGGTGAGACCCAGGAAAACAGGGTCTGGAGTGCACCTCCAGCAAATTCCAACAGACCTGAAGCTGAGGGGTATGAGTGGTAGAAGGAAAACTAACAAACAGAAAATAATAGCATCAACATCAACAAAAAGGACATCACACCAAAACCTCATCTGTAGGTCACCAACATCAAAGACCAAAGGTAGAAGAAAACACAAAGATGTGGAGAAACCAGAGCAGAAAAGCTGAAAATTCCAAAAACCAGAGCACTTCTTCTCCTCCAAAGGATCACAGCTCCTCGCCAGCAAGAGAAGAAAACTGAATGAGTTTGACATGTTGACAGAAGTAGGCTTCAGAAGGTTGGTAATAACAAACTTCTCCAAGCTAAAGGAGCATGTTCTAACCCATCAAAAGGAAGCTAAAAACCTTGAAAAAAGGTTAGGTGAATGGTTAACTAGAATAAACAGTGTAGAGAAGAGTAGAGAAGACCTTAAATGACCTGATGGAGCTGAAAACCATGGCACGAGAACTTCGTGATGCATGCACAAGCTTCAATAGCTGATTCGATCAAGTGGAAGAAAGGATATAAGTGATTGAAGATCAAATTAATGAAATAAAGTGAGAAGACAAGATTAGAGTAAAAAGAAATGAACAAAGCCTCCAAGAAATATGGGACTATGTGAAAAGACCAAATCTACATTGGATTGGTGTACCTAAAAGTGATGGGGAGAATGGATCCAAGTTGGAAAACACTCTTCAGGATATTATCCAGGAGAACTTCCCCAACCTAGCAAGGCAGGCCAACCTTCAAATTCAGGAAATACAGAGAATACCACAAAGATACTCCTCGAGAAGAGCAATCCCAAGACACATAATTGTCAGATTCACCAAGGTTGAAATGAAGCAAAAAATGTTAAGGGCAGCCAGAGAGAAAGGTCGAGTTACCCACAAAGGGAAGCCCATCAGACTAACAGTGGATCTCTCTGCAGAAACCCTACAAGCCAGAAGAGAGTGGGGGCCAATATTCAACATTCTTAAAGAAAAGAATTTTCAACATAGAATTCCATATCTAGCCAAACTAAGCTTCATAAATGAAGGGGAAATAAAATCCTTTATAGACATGCAAATGCTGAGAGATTTTATTACCACCAGGCCTGCCTTACAAGAGCTCCTGAAGGAAGCACTAAACATAGAAGGTAACAACCGGTACCAGCCACTGAAAAAACATGCCAAATTTTAAAGGTCATCGATGCATGAAGAAACTGCATCAATTAATGGGCAACATAACCAGCTAACATGTAGTTGTTTACTTCTGGGTTCTCTATTCTGTTCCATTGCTCTATGTGTCTGTTTTGGTTGCTGTAGCCTTGTAGTATAGTTTGAATTTGGATAGTGTGATGCTTCTGGCTTTGTCCCTGTTGCTTAGGATTGCTTTGGCTATTTGGGCTCTTTTTTGGTTCCATGTGGATTTTAGAATAGTTTTTTCTAATTATGTGACAAATGTCATTGGTAGTTTCATAGGAATAGCATTGAATCTATCAATTTCTTTGGGCAGTATAGTCTTTTAATAATATTGAAGAATCAACGTTTTAACAGACTCTTGATGCTTGAACCTGTTCTTCATGCTCAGTATTGATTGGTCAGAAGACAAATCAGTTTTCACCCACTATTAGACAAGTTCCACATATCAACTACAGAAGAGATCAGGAACATTCTAGGCAAAAGGAGTTTGATTTATCCCTGAGGTAGTGCAGGTAAAGCAGGTTAAGAAAAATGCAAATTGGTAAGCATGACAGTGCTTCATTCTGGAGCATATATAACTTCTGACTCCAAACAGTAGACATTATCATTATGTTCCTCTTCTTATATTGAAGTAGTTACCCCATTTCACCTGACTTCTATAAACTTATAGAAAATAAAAGCATCAATATTGCTCTCCCAGTTTTCCTGGCAGCTAGGGGATGTGTTGGTGACCAAATTCTTGACCAGTCAGATGCACCACCTTATTCTGAATCTAGACATAGTAGTGAAAAGAATAAGAAGGGGACAATTCTTTCTGAAGTGGTAATAACCAGTTTGTAGACCTCCAAGAACTATGTCCAGTGACTACTGCTGGTAGTATAGGAGGAGATACAAGCTGCAGTGAATAGAGTTTGGTGGCTACAATAGTGTCCTCATTAGACTAGTTCTTAGATATGATTTTCACTGTGGTTCTGATGATATGACCTTTATTATTCCTGTCCATTTTTCTTGAGTTTAGTTCCCTAGCCTTGGAAATGCATGAGCTCCACATATCTTTTCAAGAAACTCATTTCCTCCATGCATAAGCCAGAATCGGTTTCTATTGCCTATATCTAAGAACTCTGAGAGTTACAACCCTAGTGTTTAATTGCAGAGAACACTGTTAATTATAGTTAAAGAAATGCTAGTGTTTTACACTAAGTACATGGTGGTTCCTTTTTGTTTTATGTACTTTGGATTTAATAGATTTCTCTGTGCAGTATCCAGTGAGAAAATACATGATATATAGCTAATTTAGATATTTCTGCAAAGTTCTAAAGAAAGCAGATCTGTGAGGCACAACATTATTTCTCCAGAATCATAGATAAACCTCTGAACTGTGTTTGGGTTTTTTTTTATTTTATTATTATTATACTTCAAGTTTTGGGGTACACGTGTGGTTTTATCTAAAGAAAAAAGTCTGCATTCTGCTCATCCATTTCATGAAGGCTCCTTTGACATCCCCATTGCTCAGGCTGTAGATGAAGGGGTTTAGCATGGGAGTCACCACTGTGTACACAACTGTTACAATGCTACCCTTGGTCACTGAATAGTTGGAAAGGGGCCGGAAGTAGACCCAACTGAGGGTGCCATAGAATATGGCCACCACAGTGAGGTGGGAGCCGCAGGTAGAAAAGGCTTTCCACCTGCCCTTGTCTGAGGGGATCCGGAGGACCACCAAGATGATGCAGGCATAGGAGGCAGTAATGAAGGCCAGAGCTCCACTGATTACAACAGCACCTTCTGTGTGAATCATAAGGGTGTTGAGGTAGGTGCTGGTGCAGGAGATCTTCATCAGAGCGTAGAGGTCACAGAAGAAGTGGGGGATTCTGTTATCTGCACAGAAGATTAGTTGGCCCATGAGAAAGGTATGCAGCAGGGCATGAAGGTGGGAGAGGGCATGGCACATGACCACCATCTTCACACACAGCATTCTAGTCACGATCATAGTATAGTGGAAAGGGTGGCAGATGGCGATGTACCTGTCATAGGCCATCACAGCCAGGATGAAGTTTTCCATGACGGCGAAGCAAATGAAGAAATAAGTTTGGGCTAAACAGCCTGTGTAGGAAATTACCTTTGTAGGGGAGAAAATAATCTGCAGCATCTTGGGGACTGTGGTGGAGGTGAAGCAGATGTCTGTCAAGGCCAAGTTACTGAGGAAGATGTACATGGGGATGCGGAGGCGTGGAGCAGAGAGAATCAGTATGATGATGGCCAAGTTGCCAGAAATGTTGATTGTGTACATGAGTGAAAAAACAAGGAAGAGTGGGATTTGCTCTTCTGGGTGGGTGGAAATGCCCAAGAGAACAAAATGGGACACACTGGTGCAGTTGCTATTGTCCATCTGTTGCCATAAGAACAAAAAGAATTAGTTCTATAGACTTGGACATATAGTCACTGTTGTGCCCCCGTGTAAACTACACACTGTGCTGATAAAGGGATTAAGTGCTTATGACTTTTCCAAAATAATACGGATTTTTCATTAACATCATCATTATTAAAAGTACTGCTAAAAACTGCAATTACTTTTGCAGCAACCTAATAGCCCCATAGCTAACATTTACCGAACATTTACCTTAAACTGGGGACTTTTCTGTGTTATCACATTTAAATCAATAACTCTATGAGGCTATTATTACTACTACTACTATTATTATTATTATTATTATTTCACTTTTACAAATTTGAAAACAGGCATGGAAAGTTTAAGTTCATAAAGAGCAAAATATCAATTTAAGTCACATTTATCTGGTGCCAAAGATTATACTATTAGCCACTATATAACATGATTCCCCAGATTAAAACCAAGCCATCTTATTCAAGGTAATAAGACCTGTTGATGAGCTATATAACCAAGGAATCTTCCTGCTGAAAGGGAGGTCAGAGGTCATTTGGTTCAGCAATTTTCACTTTGGGGGACACATACTCTTGCTGATCTCCAGAGACTTCTCAGTTCCTAGATAATGGTTTTAGGAAAATAATTGTCTAGATCCTCAATTTCCACATTTCTCTTTTCTAAACTCTTCTTATCTTTAAGATATCACCTAGTGCATAATCTTGTTTCCCATGTAACATATGAAAACTAAATGGCAATATAATTGATGTTGATTTTGACTTACTTTAGTAATAAGTAATACTCATTTCTAGACATATGAACTAAAAAAAGTCCTACTAGATGCCTTTAATTAAAATCTTATTATTTAGAAATAACAATTATTTTCAAAGTTTGTGATATATTACCATATGAAATTACCATTTTTGTAGATCAAAATAGGTGAATGTTGGCAACTTAATATAATTGAAGCTAACAATTGCATAGTTTTGGTCAGTTGTTTAAACTAGTAATAATTGTGATAACTCAATGTAGATGATTTTTCATAATTATTTTAACACAAAATTTTGTGGTCATAAGAAATCAAAAAACTTTTTTATTGTGAAAAGTAATATATGTAATTATTTATTACATTTATTACAACAGGATAAAATTTGTATAGGAGAAGAATGGAAATACATGTTTAAATGGAGAAGGAATAATGTAAAACATACACCTTTTCAGGATGACTTTGTTCTTGCATTTTAAAAATGAATGATGTGATTATCAAATCACTCTGTGTTTAGATGTCATTGGGTACATTTTAAGAAATAATGTAAAGTTTTGTTTTAAAAGTACAATACTCCATGTATTATAAACTTATAGCTATTTAAACATCAAATGAATAATTTTATATGCCTCTTTTTAAAAGTGCATGGGTCTTAATTAAAGCATATATGAGCAAAAACTATAAACTCATTGAAAACTATAAACTCATTGATTGAGAACTTGACCCAACTTCTCAATCAATGTTCTGTCTCTTTTTATAGGATCCTGGGGAAATAATCATCCTTTCTCCTTTTGAATGCTTTTAGTGGCAGGAAGCTCTAGTTGTCAGATTTTTTTTTTTTTTTTACAGGAGAAGCTAAAGTATAATTGCCTCTCATTTCTGCCTTACAGAATGAGGTTTGTCCTCTGGGATCTCACACAACAAGCCTGTTATTATTCACCGTGACAGCCCTTGAGAAATCTAAGCGTGCAATGGTTAAAAGCCCAGCCTTCATTTTCTCATCTGTCAAATGGGGATTTTTATAGTTTATTACACTTAAAGTTGTTACAAGGATTAGACAAAAGTTCCTGGTTTCTGGAAACTATTCAGTAAATGCTGGTGATTTTTTCTTTCATTTTTTTCAGTCTTGTTAAACATAGCGTCTCCAGGTTTTTCTGCCATCCAGGTCTCTCTACTGTGAAGCTGTTCACTTTGCCTCTGTCCTTAAAATGTCATTTCCAGAACTAAGCAATATTCTATGAGTCTGGTTTTTCATCACAGGCTAGTCATAATGATTTCATCTGGTCATAAATAATAAACCAAATAATCTTTTTGAGGTGGAGATCAGAGTTGGCAGTCCACAAATAAAATGTGTTTATGGCTATAAGAATTCTTAGACTGTGCAATTGGTTGTTGGGAGGAAAAAGTGCCAGCAGTTAAGAACTGTTCCTATGTAAGGCACTTTTACACATATCTCAGATAATCCTTACAGCAATCTCAGTATGTGTCTAGCTGTGTGTCCCAGCCACAATCACTTATTATCCTTATTTTACATATGAGAATACCAAGGCTTAGGGAGGTGAAGTGATTTGCTCAGTATAACTTAGTAGTAAGTGGTAACGACTTCACACTTATGTCTGGATACCTCTAGTGCTCATACGTGCCTGATGGCCCATTTCACTTATTTAGCTGCTTCTTCACAGAATAGAATTTATCATTCCTGGTCTGTCTGCTTTCATGCCTCAAATTAAAGGATGCCACCATGGTACAGCTCAAGGGAACAAACAGTAGGTTTTTCAACTATAAAAGTGTGGCAATTCCTAATATGATATTGAATATCCTGAATTGATTTCAATGTGGCATGATGATGAATGTGAAATAAAAGTGCACATTTACTGCGCACTTACGATATTCCAGGAATTATTCTAAGAGCTGTATATATGTTTTTCATGTGATCACAGCAATTCTGTGATATAGGTATCAGCTCCACTTTATCAATGAGGAAATTGGAGCTTGGAAGGGTCCTGTGACATGCTCAAGGTCACAGATTTAATAAGTGATAGAAATGAAATTTAGATTCAGCTCTGCCTGACCTCAAAGCCTATGCTTTCAACCATCAGGCTATGCTACTTCTCAAGTTTTCTCTCGCTATTCTAGTTTCTATTTTCCTCTTTGTTTCCTTCTTTTCTACTGTGCTATCCTGTGCATTGGACAATGATAAGTGCCTATTTTTTTTTAGTTTAATCCTCATTATAAAACTAAGCATAGATATTATTATTCCCATACTGAGATCATGAAACCGAGGACCAGGGAGACGAATTAACTTTCTCAAGGTCAAAGAGAGTACAGTTGGATCCAGCTTTTGATCATCAATCTGTCTAACTCAGAAGCAATGCTCTTCCTCTTTGACCTCACCGATTTAACACCCACACTCCATTCCTTCCCTGTGCTGGTTTTCTCTTATCAATGTGGCATTGTAACTGGATTCTTCAAATGAAGATTCACATCTCTAGCCTGCAGGGCTGGGCATCAGGTGGCCCTGGGTTTACGGTTTGGGAAACGTTAAGATTTATCCTTCTTTCCAGATCTTGGGAATGGCCTATGAGTGCACTGAGCTCAACTTGACAGTCAGTAGCCTGTGCCCAGATGCTACCCGGGGAATATCTATGTAGCTCTTGTGACACAGCTACCCAAGAAGCTAGAGAGAGTCCCAGAAGTGGATGGCGGGGAGCTGCCTGGAAACTTAGAGTCCTCCTTGTCTTCCTCATGGCTGGCAGAAATCATCCTGCCTGACCTATAGTGCAGCGTATCAGCCCCTTATGGCGGAGGGGAGGAGTGTGGTGTGGACAAGGAGGCAGGAGACTAAGAATAGGGAACTCCTAGAGGAGAACATTACTTTATAAACAGATGTGGATTTAAAAATACAACAGTAATGTAGTGTGTAGGAATGGAGCTTGACCCAGGAAATTTCCATTTTCTATCTAGGCTTTGGTCCCGGGTCTGCCATGAAAATGTTCTGAAACACTGGGAAAACCACTTCCTTTCTCGGGAGCCTCAGTTTCTTCATCTGAGGAATGGGAAGAATAATAACTGCTTTCAATGCAGAAGCTTGATATAAAAGAACATCAGAAGAGACTATAGACATGAAGGCCCTTTAAATGTCCCATGAAACAATGAGAAGTTGTTTACTTTAAATTTCTGTGGGAACCTGGGTTTCCTATCCTTTGCTATCCCAGAATAGCTTTCTATAACTGCCAGCAATCGGATCCATAAACTGCCCTTTGTAAATAGAGGAGACCCTGGGACAACACGACCTAATAAATTCTCTGGGTTTCTCTGATGCTTAATTCCCAGAAATGGGAAGAAAATCTGGGTCAGCTGAGAGAAGATGCAGTGAAAAACCATGTCCGGCGGATGATTTCTGGGTCACCTAACTGATTATTCTCAACACCTCCCTGATGAATTGGAAATCTCTGGAATCTATTAGCTATTTTCTCTGACTCAGGGAAAATTTTACTCTTCACTATGTATTAGCGAATAATTTCCAATTATTTCCATTGAAAATAATGGCAAAAACCACAATTACTCTTGCACCAACCTATAAATCGTTCATACTCTTTTGTGGATAGGTTTTGATAAGGGGAAATGGGAGAGTCCATAAAGTCATAGAGTGTCTGAGGATGGTGTGAGGAGGAGGCATGACGAAGGGGGGAAAAACACAAGAAGATTAGGAAGCCAAAGACAAACTTTGCAATACTCAGTAGTATTGTACAAAGGATCAGTTTTGAGAAAGATGGTCCTCCCTCCAGAAATTACTGAAAGCCTACACAGGAATTGTCTGAGGTGTCCAGAAACTTCTGTGCTCTGGTGTGCAGGCTCCTAAGTGCAGATATTTACCTTTCAGCTGTACTGGCCCTGGCTCTCCCAATCCGCCTCAGGCAGCATCTGTCATCGTGTCTTGTTTTGACAGCAGCATGGAGCTGACCACACAGGGAAGACAGAGGAAATTTCCAAGCACAGAAGAAAGAAAAGCATCTGGGAGGGGCTGTAGGGGTAGAGCCGCCAGACTCCTGGTGGTGCTTCTGCTCTTCAGGGGTAGGAGGACCTGGCTGGGGAAGGTGCTGGGAGCTGATGTTTTATCACATGCTTCTGCATGGATTCCATGGTTCTCACTAGCATGGAGTCCCAAATGTGTCATTGTCCAACCTCACTGACTTCTCTGGGGAGTGAGGCCCATGAGACAGTGCTCCTGGTGTCAGTATTAGTGACTGTGGCTTGGCAGCTCAGCTGATCCCAGGAAAGCAGCCAGGGCCTGGGAGATCAGTCTGGACATGGGGTTGACTACATGTGCTCCAAAATCTGGCTTTGAGAAGGAAGCCCACAGAAACTTCGATATGGTCAAGGCAGGGAGGGACTGTCTCCCTGCCCTTAGTTCTTTCTTAGAGATGCAGCGTCTTATTTGCTTTTTTTAGTGGTACATACATTTTTTAAAAAATTAGCAGTAAGACATATGTTGAATAAAAACTGAGAGTGTTTCTCACCACTCCCTACCTGATTTCTCTCTAGGAGCAATTGCTATTATTGTGACATGTACCCATTTAGACAATTTCTATGCACATATGAACATGTACACATAAAATTTTGTTTTTATAAAAATAGGATCATTTGTTCTGGAGCTTTCTTTGTTTCTCTCATCAATATATCGTGGACCTCCTACAGCACTCTGGGACCTACATCATTATTTTTAAGGCATTTCAGAGGATATTAGATGTACCACAAGTTCTAAACATTTCCACATTTCCCCCTCATGCCACTTACTGGAATTCCTTTATAATTTGAGCTAAACAAAAATTTAGACTTTTGTTTTCATTTTATATGCATACAAGTCCCCCACATGCAGACTTCTCTTAGGCATTTGGTAAAAACAACAATTCTGAGAGTGGATAATGAACTAGTCAGGGCATAAACATTTTGTCAGGATGATTAAAGATGACTGATATCACTGGTTCTCTCTTCATCTATTTCAAAATGTAAACATGGCAACAATGAAGTCTTGGGCTGAGAGACACTACAGTGGTTGGGCTCTCAGGAGACTGATCCACTCTCAGCTGTGAGTCTTGGAGTCAGGAATCTAAGGTCTAGAGAAAGGGTGTTAGGATGTTTTTATTCCAAGCAGTTTTCCCAGTGCCCCCTTCATATCCCTGTTCCTCAGGCTGTAGATGAAGGGGTTCAACATGGGAATCACCACCGTGTACATGACCGAGAAGACTCTGTCCTTTCCATCTGAGTGGGATGATGGAGGACACAAATAGACACCGATGGCTGTGCTGTAGAACAGAGAGACCACAGAGAGGTGGGAAGTGCAGCTGGAGAAGGCCCTTTGCTTACCCCTTGGGGAATCAATTCTCAGGATGGCCAATGCAATGTAAAAGTAGGACATAAGGATGCAGACAAAGGGTGCAATCAGCAGTGTTCCTGCCACAAGGATGAGCACCAGATCATTGACATAAGTACTGGAGCAGGCCAGCTTCAGGAGTGGGACCAGATCACAGAAAAAGTGCGGGATAATATTTGGACCACAGAAGGAAAGCCTGGTCACTAGGAGGGTATGCACTAGGGCATGTAAAATAGTGATCACCCATGACACAGCCACCAACAGGACACAACATTGGGAGTTCATGGTTAGGGCATAATGGAGAGGATGGCTGATGGCCACATAGCGGTCAAGGGCCATCACAGCCAGGAGAAAGTTGTCCAGATCTGCAAATAGGCCAAAGAAATAGAGTTGTGTGAGATACCCCCCATAAGAAATCAGCTTAATTCCTGAGCTAATATGATCTAGCATCTCGGGAATTATTGTAGAGATAAAGCCAATATCCGAAAAGGACAGGTTGGCCAGGAAGAGGTACATAGGGGTGTGGAGATGCAGGTCAGAGCCAATGGCCAGGATGATCAGCAGGTTCCCCAACACAGTGATCAAGTACATGACCAGGGAAAGCCCAAACAAAAGAGCCTGCTGCTCCAGGTGTTCAGAGAAGCCCATGAGAAGAAATTCATAGATGCAGGTCTGGTTTCTTCTGTCCATGTCTCAAATTCTGTGTGAAATAAATTTTGTTATAAGTAGCAAAACAGTAAAATAATGCTGTGTTAAAAGTACTTCAAACTCCTGTTTAAAAAAATTCTGTGGTTAAATAATTCTGTTTTGAGTAAGCTTGGATTTATTATTGTGCAGTTAAAAAGTTTGGGTCGAGGCCGGGTGCGGTGGCTCACGCTTGTAATCCCAGGCAACCTACAGAATGGGAGAAAATTTTTGCAACCTACTCTTCTGACAAAGGGCTAATATCCAGAATCTACAATGAACTCAAACAAATTTACAAGAAAAAAACAACCCCATCAAAAAGTGGGCAAAGGACATGAAGAGACACTTCTCAAAAGAAGACATTTATGCAGCCAAAAGACACATGAAGAAATGCTCATCATCACTGGCCATCAGAGAAATGCCAATCAAAACCACAGTGAAATACCATCTCACACCAGTTAGAATGGCCATCATTAAAAAAGCAGGAAACAACAGGTGCTGGAGAGGATGTGGAGAAATAGGAACACTTTTACACTGTTGGTGGGACTGTAAACTAGTTCAACCATTGTGGAAGTCAGTGTGGCGATTCCTCAGGGATCTCGAACTAGAAATACCATTTGACCCAGCCATCCCATTACTGGGTATATACCCAAAGGACTATAAATCATGCTGCTATAAAGACACATGCACACGTATGTTTATTGCGGCACTATTCACAATAGCAAAGACTTGGAACCAACCCAAATGTCCAACAACGATAGACTGGATTAAGAAAATGTGGCACATATACACCATGGAATACTATGCAGCCATAAAAAATGATGAGTTCATGTCCTTTGTAGGGACATGGATGAAACTGGAAAACATTCTCAGTAAACTATCGCAAGGACAAAAAACCAAACACCGCATGTTCTCACTCATAGGTGGGAATTGAACAATGAGAACTCATGGACACAGGAAGGGGAACATCACACTCTGGGGACTGTTGTGGGGTGGGGGGTAGTGGGGAGGGACAGCATTAGGAGATATACCTAATGCTAAATGATGAGTTAATGGGTGCAGCAAACCAACATGGCACATGGATACATATGTAACAAACCTGCACATTGTGCACATGTACCCTAAAACCTAAAGTATAATAAAAAAAAAAAAGGCAGAATAGAAAAAAAAAAAGTTTGGGTCAGACCATTTGTCAAGTTATCGATTGGTGTCAGTATTTGATAAGATATCTAAGGCTTCTTTGAACTATTTCAGCTGTCCGTATGATACATATCAGCCACGACATAAAAGTGTGCCTTGGATTGTACATATCCTATCTGTTTACACTAGTACTTTTCTCTTAGTAATAATATAATTATGTAAAATGTAAAATACCAGAACTGTGTATCTGCATAGTTCCACTTTAGTAAAAATGAAACAGAAATGTTGGCGTATGAATAAGAACACAGTCTAGAAGAACACATGCAAAAGATGGATAATGTTTGCTTCTGGGGAGTGAGTGTGGGGGGAAGAATGGTGGGTGTCAACTTCTGTAGGACTCAAATTTTTTACTAGCATGTGTTATTTTTGAAAGTAAAAGATTTTTAAGTGTGATGGATGTGATGGGTTGAATTAATTTAAATGGTGGTCCAGAAGCCCATATGGAGATTTTGGGGACCCAGAATTCTGACAAGTTAACCAGGGTGTCATCTCTAAAAAGCAGCTCTGGCAAGTAAGTAGGACAAAAATCAAATCATTTGATTTTGTGCAAAGAAAAATAATTGAAGTTACAGAGCAAGAATCTTTCATCGTAGTCACGTCACTTAGAGTAATATTCGAGCTTTCCCTAAGAAAAGCTACAGGTAACGCATTGAATTCTGCTCCAGTATCCCCCAGCATGCCTGGGAATGACACATGCTTTCCCTAACACCTCTGATACACCTCACTCACAGGTGCTTCTCACTCATGGGATAGGTGTTCCTCACTCATGGGATAGGTGCTCCTCACTCACAGGTGCTCCTCACTCACAGGTGCTCCTCACTCATGGGATAGGTGCTCCTCACAGGTGCTCCTTACTCAGAGCTGCTCGTCACTCATAAGATAGGTGCTCCTCAGAGGTGCTCCTCACTCATAGGATAGGTGCACCTCACTCACAGGTGCTTCTCATTCACAGATGCTCCTCACTCAGAGATGCTCCTCACTCATAGGACAGGGGCTCCTCACTCACAGGTGCTCCTCACTCACAGGTACTCCTTACTCATAGGATAGGTGCTCCTCACTCACAGGTGCTCCTCACTCAGAGATGCTCCTCACTCACAGGTACTGCTCACTCATAGGATAGGCGGTCCTCACTCCGAGGTGCTCCTCACTCACAGGATAGGTGCTCCTCACAGGTTCTCCTCACTCACAGGATAGGTGCTCCTCACTCACAGGTGCTCCTCCACTCAGTTTGGCTTTTCTTCTGGCCCCTTGGATTTAAAAACCTAAACTTTAGATAGTCTATTCCAGCTCCTGAACCCTTCTTTGCCTTATTTCATTTATCTATGAGATTTATATATTTTAAATCTAAATAGAAGGTGTCAAATCCTTCACTTGCCCTCAAAGCTGCAACTTAATTTGTCTCTAGCGCTGCTCAGAGAAAATAATACCTTGATTTGGGACTTGAATTTCCTTTTTTCCCGTAGGAGCCATAGTGAGGATATATCAGGATCTCTTAAATAGATAATACTGGACATTAATTTTATCCAATCCACAGCCCTGGTTCTGACACTATGAAAAAAGTTGGAGTAATAATCATAGCTAATACTGGCTGAGCACTAGCCATTGCCTGGTTCTCAATTCACTGAAGTGATAGCCCTGTGCACCAGCACTGTGAATATCTTTATTTAAAAATGTAGAAACTGAAGTTCAGGGTGGCGATGTAATTGCTGAAGTCCACAGTACTAGGTATTGAAGTGAAGTTTGTCTGAGTCAAAAGCTTAAGTTCTAAACCACTGTGCTACACTGCCTTTCAATATTCACCAAATCATTTTCTGACTCTAGTTCAGTCTCATGCATATTTTCTATAAGAAGCGAATGCACCATCAGGGAATTTAAATATCCATTGAATTTGACAGTTGCAGTTCTCACAGCAAATGAAGATGTGGATATTTTTGGCTTATGCCTCAATCTTTTGTGAACGTGATTGACGTGAGTTAGTCTACTTTGGTCCAATCCAATGTCTGGACAAGATCCAGTGTTTACACTTGATTGGTACTCTGAGATGGAGCTATCCTGAATGCAACAGACTCCTTCCTTCCTGGTATCTCTAGCTCCTCTCCCCCTAGTTGCAACCAAGTCCAGATTCAGAAGCTAAGCAGATAGCAGATGTACAGTGATAATTTTTGTCATATTCATTTATTTACATCATCTTTACAGTAAGAATTAGAAACAAGTAACATTTATTCCAGTTTACACTTTTTTTTCCCAAGGGATACGCACTTTCAGGTTGCAAGTTTTTATTAAATAATGAATAAAGGAATTTCATTATTTAATAAAAACATGCAGCCCAATTACACTGACTCCAAATAAAATTTTATTAACATGAATTAACGTTCTCAGAATTATCCAGATATTCTAAGCAAGTAAACTAATAAAACTTGAAACAATTGACTTTGGGGAAAAGGTATGTCATTTGGTTTCAATTTTATTATGATGATAGATACTGTCACACCCTGGTCAGTGGGTTTAAGCTGAAGGTGTGTCTCACAATCATCTGGGGAGCATTTCATTTTTTTTTTTTTTTTGAGATGGAGTCTCGCTCTGTTGCCCAGGCTGGAGTGCAGTGGTGCAATGTCGGCTCACTGCAACCTCTGTCTCCCGAGTTCAAGCAATTCTCTGCGTCAGGCTCCTGAGTAGCTTGGATTACAGATGCCTGCCACCACGCCCAGCTAATTTTTGTATTTTTAGTAGAGATGGGGTTTCACCATCTTGGCCAGGCTGGTTTGAACTCATGACCTCGTGATCCACCCACCTTGGCCTCCCAAAGTGCTGGGATTACGGGCGTGAGCCACTGTGCCTGGCCCATCTGGGGAGCATTTCTTTTTTTTTTCTTTATTATTATTATTATACTTTAAGTTTTAGGGTACATGTGCACAACGTGCAGGTTTGTTATATATGTATCCATGTGCCATGTTGGTGTGCTGCACCCATTAACTCATCATTCAGCATTAGGTATATCTCCTAATGCTGTCCCTCCTCCCTCCCCCCACCCCACAACAGTCCCCTGAATGTGACGTTCCCCTTCCTGTGTCCATGTGTTCTCACTGTTCAATTCCCACCTATGAGTGAGAACATGCAGTGTTTGGTTTTCTGTCCTTGCGATAGTTTACTGAGAATGATGGTTTCCACTTTCATCCATGTCCCTACAAAGGACATGAACTCATCATTTTTTATGGCTGCATAGTATTCCATGGTGTATATGTGCCACATTTTCTTAATCCAGTCTATCGTTGTTGGACATTTCGGTTGGTTCCAAGTCTTAGCTATTGTGAATAGTGCCACAATAAACATACCTGTGCATGTTTCTTTATAGCAGCATGATTTATAGTCCTTTGGGTATATACCTAGTAATGGGATGGCTGGGTCAAATGGTATTTCTAGTTCTAGATCCCTGAGGAATCGCCACACTGACTTCCACAATGGTTGAACTAGTTTACAGTCCCACAAACAGTGTAAAAGTGTTCATATTTAGCCACATCCTCTCCAGCACCTGTTGTTTCCTGACTTTTGAATGATCACCATTCTAACTGGTGTGAGATGGTATCTCATTGTGGTTTTCATTTGCATTTCTCTGATGGCCAGTGATGATGAGCATTTTTTCATGTGTCTTTTGGCTGCATAAATGTCTTCTTTTGAGAAGTGTCTGTTCATGTCCTTTGCCCACTTTTTGATGGGGTTGTTTGTTTTTTTCTTGTAAATTTGTTTGAGTTCATTGTAGATTCTGGATATTAGCCCTTTGTCAGATGAGTAGGTTGCAAAAATTTTCTCCCATTTTGTAGGTTGCCTGTTCAGTCTGATGGTAGTTTCTTTTGCTGTGCAGAAGCTCTTTAGTTTTTTTTTTTTTTTTTATGGTTCTTTTTTTTTTTCTTTTTTTTTTTTTATTATACTTTAGGGTTTTAGGGTACATGTGCACAATGTGCAGATTTGTTACATATGTATCCATGTGCCATGTTGATTTCCTGCACCCATTAACTCGTCATTTAGCATTAGGTGTATCTCCTAATGCTGTCCCTCCCCCCTCCCCCCACCCCACAACAGTCCCCGGAGTGTGATGTTCCCCTTCCTGTGTCCATGAGTTCTCTTTGTTCAATTCCCACCTATGAGTGAGAACATGCGGTGTTTGGTTTTTTGTCCTTGCGATAGTTTACTGAGAATGATGTTTTCCAGTTTCATCCATGTCCCTACAAAGGACACGAACTCATCATTTTTTATGGCTGCATAGTATTCCATGGTGTATATGTGCCACATTTTCTTAATCCAGTCTATCGCTGTTGGACATTTGGGTTGGTTCCAACTCTTTGCTATTGTGAATAGTGCCGCAATAAACATACGTGTGCATGTGTCTTTATAGCAGCATGATTTATAGTCCTTTGGGTATATACCCAGTAATGGGATGGCTGGGTCAAATGGTATTTCTAGTTCTAGATCCCTGAGGAATCGCCACAGTGACTTGCACAATGGTTGAACTAGTTTACAGTCCCACCAACAGTGTAAAAGTGTTCCTATGTCTCCACATCCTCTCCAGCACCTGTTGTTTCCAGATTTTTTAATGATGGCCATTCTAACTGGTGTGAGATGGTATCTCACTGTGGTTTTGATTGGCATTTCTCTGATGGCCAGTGATGATGAGCATTTCTTCATGTGTTTTTTGGCTGCATAAATGTCTTCTTTTGAGAAGTGTCTGTTCATGTCCTCTGCCCACTTTTTGATGGGGTTGTTTGTTTTTTTCTTGTAAATTTGTTTGAGTTCATTGTAGATTCTGGATATTAGCCCTTTGTCAGATGAGTAGGTTGCAAAAATTTTCTCCCATTCTGTAGGTTGTCTGTTCACTCTGATGATAGTTTCTTTTGCTGTGCAGAAGCTCTTTAGTTTAATGAGATCCCATTTGTCAATTTTGGCTTTTGTTGCCATTGCTTTTGGTGTTTTAGACATGAAGTCCTTGCCCATGCCTATGTCCTGAATGGTATTGCCTAGGTTTTCTTGTAGGATTTTAATGGTTTTAGGTCTAACATATAAGTCTTTAATCCATCTTGAATTAATTTTTGTATAAGGTGTAAGGAAGGGATCCAGTTGCAGCTTTCTACATATGGCTAGCCAGTTTTCCCAGCACCATTTATTAAATAGGGAATCCTTTCCCCATTTCTTGTTTTTGTCAGGTTTGTCAAAGATCAGATAGTTGTAGCTATGCGGCATCATTTCTGAGGGCTCTGTTCTGTTCCATTGATCTATGTCTCTGTTGTGGTAACAGTACCATGCTGTTTTGGCTACTGTAGCTTTGTAGTATAGTTTAAAGTCAGGTAGCGTGATGCCTCCAGCTTTGTTCTTTTGGCTTAGGATTGACTTGGCGATGCGGGCTCTTTTTTGGTTCCATATGAACTTTAAAGTAGTTTTTTCCAATTCTGTGAAGAAAGTCACTGGTAGCTTGATGGGGATGGCATTGAATCTATAAATTACCTTGGGCAGTATGGCCATTTTCACGATATTGATTCTTCCAACCCATGAGCATG
This sequence comes from Symphalangus syndactylus, assembly GCF_028878055.3. NCBI lineage: Eukaryota > Metazoa > Chordata > Mammalia > Primates > Hylobatidae > Symphalangus > Symphalangus syndactylus. Next base: position 22,255,318 of record NC_072425.2, read on the forward strand.
GAATGTTCTTCCATTTGTTTGTATCCTCTTTTATTTCATTGAGCAGTGGTTTGTAGTTCTCCTTGAGGAGGTCCTTCACATCCCTTGTAAGTTGGATTCCTAGGTATTTTATTCTCTTTGAAGCAATTGTGAATGGGAGTTCACTCATGATTTGGCTCTCTGTTTGTCTGTTATTGGTGTACAAGAATGCTTGTGATTTTTGTACATTAATTTTGTATCCTGAGACTTTGCTGAAGTTGCTAATCAGCTTAAGGAGATTTTGGGCTGAGACAATGGGGTTTTCTAGATATACAATCATGTCATCTGCAAACAGGGACAATTTGACTTCCTCTTTTCCTAATTGAATACCCTTTATTTCCTTCTCCTGCCTGATTGCTCTGGCCAGAACTTCCAGCACTATGTTGAATAGGAAAGGTGAGAGAGGGCATCCCTGCCTTGTGCCAGTTTTCAGAGGGAATGCTTCCAGTTTTTGCCCATTCAGTATGATATTGGCTGTGGGTTTGTTGTAGATAGCTCTTATTATTTTGAGATACGTCCCATCAATACCTAATTTATTGAGAGTTTTTAGCATGAAGGGTTGTTGAATTTTGTCAAAGGCCTTTTCTGCATCTATTGAGATAATCATGTGGTTTTTGTCTTTGGTTCTGTTTATATGCTGGATTACATTTATTGATTTGCGTATGTTGAACCAGCCTTGCATCCCAGGGATGAAGCCCACTTGATCATGGTGGATAAGCTTTTTGATGTGCTGCTGGATTCGGTTTGCCAGTATTTTATTGAGGATTTTTGCATCAATGTTCATCAAGGATATTGGTCTGAAATTCTCTTTTTTGGTTATGTCTCTGCCAGGTTTTGGTATCAGGACGATGCTGGCTTCGTAAAATGTGTTAGGGAGGATTCCCTCTTTTTCTATCGATTGGAATAGTTTCAGAAGGAATGGTACCAGTTCCTCCTTGTACCTCTGGTAGAATTCAGCTGTGAATCCATCAGGTCCTGGACTCTTTTTGGTTGGTAAGCTATTGATTATTGCCACAATTTCAGAACCTGTTATTGGTCTATTCAGAGATTCAACTTCTTCCTGGTTTAGTCTTGGGAGGGTGTATTTGTCGAGGAATTTATCCATTTCTTCTAGATTTTCTAGTTTATTTGCATAGAGGTGTTTGTAGTATTCTCTGATGGTAGATTGTATTTCTGTGGGATCGGTGGTGATATCCCCTTTTTCATTTTTTATTGCATCTATTTGATTCTTCTCTCTTTTCTTCTTTATTAGTCTTGCTAGCGGTCCATCAATTTTGTTGATCTTTTCAAAAAACCAGCTCCTGGATTCATTAATTTTTTGAAGGGTTTTTTGTGTCTCTATTTCCTTCAGTTCTGCTCTGATTTTAGTTATTTCTAGCCTTCTGCTAGCTTCTGAATGTGTTTGCTCTTGCTTTTCTAGTTCTTTTAATTGTGATGTTAGGGTGTCAATTTTGGATCTTTCCTGCTTTCTCTTGTGGGCATTTAGTGCTATAAATTTCCCTCTACACACTGCTTTGAACGTGTCCCAGAGATTCTGGTATGTTGTGTCTTTGTTCTCATTGTTTTCAAAGAACATCTTTATTTCTGCCTTCATTTCATTATGAACCCAATAGTCATTCAGGAGCAGGTTGTTCAGTTTCCATGTAGTTGAGCGGTTTTGAGTGAGTTTCTTAATCCTGAGTTCTAGGTTGATTGCACTGTGGTCTGAGAGACAGTTTGTTATAATTTCTGTTCTTTTACATTTGCTGAGGAGAGCTTTACTTCCAACTATGTGGTCAATTTTGGAATAGGTGTGGTGTGGTGCTGAAAAAAATGTATATTCTGTTGACTTGGGGTGGAGAGTTCTGTAGATGTCTATTAGGTCCACTTTATGTAGAGCTGAGTTCAATTCCTGGATATCCTTGTTAACTTTCTGTCTCGTTGATCTGTCTAATGCTGACAGTGGGGTGTTAAAATCTCCCATTATTATTGTATGGGAGTTTAAGTCCCTTTGTAGGTCACTGAGGACTTGCTTTATGAATCTGGGTGCTCCTGTGTTGGGTGCATATATATTTAGGATAGTTAGCTCTTCTTGTTGAATTGATCCCTTTACCATTATGTAATGGCCTTCTTTGTCTCTTTTGATCTTTGTTGGTTTAAAGTCTATTTTATCAGAGACTAGGATTGCAACCCCTGCCTTTTTTTGTTTTCCAGTTGCTTGATAGATCTTCCTCCATCCCTTTATTTTGAGTCTATGTGTGTCTCTGCATGTGAGATGGGTTTCCTGAATACAGCACACTGACGGGTCCTGACTCCTTATCCAGTTTTCCAGTCTGTGTCTTTTGATTGGAGCATTTAGCCCATTTACATTTAACGTTAATATTGTTATGTGTGAATCTGATCCTGTCATTATGATGTTAGTTGGTTATTTTGCTCATTAGATGCTATAGTTTCTTCCTAGCCTTGATGGTCTTTACAGTTTGGCATGTTTTTGCAGTGGCTGGTACCGGTTGTTCCTTTCCATGTTTAGTGCTTCCTTCAGGAGCTCTTTTAGGGCAGGCCTGGTGGTGACAACATCACTCAGCGTTTGCTTGTCTGTAAAGTATTTTATTTCTCCTTCACTTATGAAGCTTAGTTTGGCGGGATAGGAAATTCTGGGTTGAAAATTCTTTTCTTTAAGAATGTTGAATATCGGCCCCCACTGTCTTCTGGCTTGTAGAGTTTCTGCTGAGAGATCAGCTGTTAGTCTGATGGGCTTCCCTTTGTGGGTAATCCGACCTTTCTCTCTGGCTGCCCTTAACATTTTTTCCTTCATTTCAACTTTGGTGAATCTGACAATTATGTGTCTTGGAGTTGCCCTTCTCGAGGAGTATCTTTGTGGCGTTCTCTGTATTTCCTGAATCTCAATGCTGGCCTGCCTTGCTAGATTGGGGAAGTTCTCCTGGATAATATCTTGCAGAGTGTTTTCCAACTTGGTTCCATTCTCCCCATCATTTTCAGGTACACCAATCAGATGTAGGTTTGGTCTTTTCACATAGTCCCAAATTTCTTGGAGGCTTTGTTCATTTCTTTTTATTCTTTTTTCTCTAAACGTTCCTTCTCTCTTCATTTCATTCATTTCATCTTCCATCAGCGATACCCTTTCTTCCAGTTGATCGCATCTGCTACTGAGGCTTCTGCAATCTTCGCGTAGTTCTCGAAACCTGGCTTTCAGCTCCATCAGCTCCTTGAAGCCCTTCTCTCCATTGGTTATTCTAGTTATCCATTCTTCTAATTTTTTTTCAAAGTTTTTAACTTCTTTGCTATTGTTTTGAATTTCCTCTCGTAGCTCAGAGTAGTTTGATCGTCTGAAGCCTTCTTCTCTCAACTCATCAAAGTCATCCTCCATCCAGCTTTGTTCCGTTGCTGGTGAGGAACTGCGTTCCTTTGGAGGAGGAGAGGTGCTCTGTTTTTTAGAGTTTCCAGTTTTTTTGGTCTGTTTTTTCCCCGTCTTTGTGGTTTTATCTACTTTTTGTCGTTGATGATGGTGATGTACAGATGGATTTTTGGTGTGGATGTCCTTTCTGTTTGTTAGTTTTCCTTCTACCAGACAGGACCCTCAGCTGCAGGTCTGTTGGAGTTTACTAGAGGTCCACTCCAGACCCTGTTTGGCTGGGTGTCAGCAGCGGTGGCTGCAGAACAGCGGATTTTCGTGAGACCACAAATTCAGCTGTCTGATAGTTCCTCTGAAAGTTTTGTCTCAGAGGAGTACCCGGTTGAATGAGGTGTCAGTCTGTCCCTACTGGGGGGGTGCCTCCCAGTTAGGCTGCTCAGGGGTGAGGGACCCACTTTAGGAGGCAGTCTGTCCGTTCTCAGATCTCCAGCTGCGTGCTGGGAGAACCACTACTCTCTTCAAAGCTGTCAGTCAGACAGGGACATTTAAGTCTGTGGAGGTTCTTGCTGGGTTTTTGTTTGTCTGTGTCCTGCCCCCAGAGGTGGAGCCTACAGAGGCAGGCAGGCCTCCTTGAGCTGTGGTGGGCTCCACCCAGTTCGAGCTTCCTGGCTGCTTTGTTTACCTAAGCAAGCCGGGGCAATGGCGGGCGCCCCTCCCCCAGCCTCGCTGCCGCCTTGCAGCTTGACCTCAGACTGCTGTGCTAGCAATCAGGGAGACTCCCTGGGCTTAGGACCCTCCGAGCCAGGTGCGGGACACAATCTCCTAGTGTGCCGTTTTCTAGGCCCGTTGGAAAAGCGCAGTATTATGATGGGACTGACCCGATATTCCAGGTGCCGTCTGTTTCCCCTTTCTTTGACTAGGAAAGGGAACTCCCTGACCCCTTGCGCTTCCCGAGTGAGGCAATGCCTCGCCCTGCTTCGGCTCGTGCACAGTGCGCTTCACTGACTGTCCTGCACCCACTGTTAGGCACTCCCTAGTGAGATGAAACCGGTACCTCAAGCAGAAATGCAGAAATCACCAGTCCTCTGTGTCGCTGGGGCTGGGAGCTGGAGACCGGAGCTGTTCCTATTCCGCCATCTTGGCTCCACCCCCTTTATCAGCTCTTTAGTTTAATTAGATTCCATTTGTCAATTTTGGCTTTTGTTGCCATTGCTTTTTGTGTTTTAGACATGAAGTCCTTGCCCATGCCTATGTCCTGAATGGTATTGCCTAGGTTTTCTTCTAGGGCTTTTATGGTTTTAGGTCTAACATGTAAGTCTTTAATCCATCTCGAATTAATTTTTGTATAAGGTGTAAGGAAGGGATCCAGTTTCAGCTTTCTACATATGGCTAGCCAGTTCTCCCAGCACCATTTATTAAATAGGGAATCCTTTCCCCATTTCTTGTTTTTGTCAGGTTTGTCAAAGATCAGATAGTTGTAGATATGCAGCATTGTTTCTGAGGGCTCTGTTCTGATCCATTGATGTATGTCTCTGTTGTGGTACCAGTACCATGCTGTTTTGGTTACTGTAGCCTTGTAGTATAGTTTGAAGTCAGGTAGCGTGATGCCTCCAGCTTTGTTCTTTTGGCTTAGGATTGACTTGGCTATGCCGGCTCTTTTTTGGTTCCATATGAACTTTAAAGTAGCTTTTTCCAATTCTGTGAAGAAAGTCATTGGTAGCTTGATGGAGATGGCATTGAATCTATAAATTACCTTGGGCAGTATGGCCATTTTCACGATATTGATTCTTCCAACCCATGAGCATGGAATGTTCTTCCATTTGTTTGTATCCTCTTTTATTTCATTGAGCAGTGGTTTGTAGTTCTCCTTGAAGAGGTCTTTCACATCCCTTGTAAGTTGGATTCCTAGGTATTTTATTCTCTTTGAAGCAATTGTGAATGGGACTTCACTCATGATTTGGCTCTCTGTTTGTCTGTTATTGGTGTATAGAAATGCTTGTGATTTTTGTACATTGATTTTGTATCCTGAGACTTTGCTGAAGTTGCTTATCAGCTTAAGGAGATTTTGGGCTGAGACAATGGGGTTTTCTAGATATACAATCATGTCATCTGCAAATAGGGACAATTTGACTTCCTCTTTTCCTAATTGAATACCCTTTATTTCCTTCTCCTGCCTGATTGCCCTGGCCAGAACTTCCAGCACTATGTTGAATAGGAGTGGTGAGAGAGGCCATCCCTGTCTTGTGCCAGTTTTCAAAGGGAATGTTTCCAGTTTTTGCCCATTCAGTATGATATTGGCTGTGGGTTTGTCATAGATAGCTCTTATTATTTTGAGATACATCCCATCAATACCTAATTTATTGAGAGCTTTTAGCATGAAGGGTTGTTGAATTTTGTCAAAGGACTTTTCTGCATCTATTGAGATAATCATGTGGTTTTTGTCTTTGGTTCTGTTTATATGCTGGATTACATTTATTGATTTGCATATGTTGAACCAGCCTTGCATCTCAGGGATGAAGCCCACTTGATCATGGTGGATAAGCTTTTTGATGTGCTGCTGGATTCGGTTTGCCAGTATTTTATTGAGGATTTTTGCATCAATGTTCATCAAGGATATTGGTCTGAAATTCTCTTTTTTGGTTGTGTCTCTGCCAGGCTTTGGTATCAGGATGATGCTGGCCTCATAAAATGTGTTAGGGAGGATTCCCTCTTTTTCTATTGATTGGAATAGTTTCAGAAAGAATGGTGCCAGTTCCTCCTTGTATCTCTGGTAGAATTGGGCTGTGAATCCGTCAGGTCCTGGACTGTTTTTAGTTGGTAAGCTATTGATTATTGCCACAATTTCAGAGCCTGTTATTGGTCTATTCAGAGATTGAACTTCTTCCTGGTTTAGTCTTGGGAGGGTGTATTTGTCAAGGAACTTATCCATTTCTTCTAGATTTTCTAGCTTATTTGTGTAGAGGTGTTTGTAGTATTGTCTGATCGTATATTGTATTTCTGTGGGATTGGTGGTGATATGCCCTTTATCATTTTTTATTGCGTCTATTTGATTCTTCTCTCTTTTCTTCTTTATTAGTCTTGCTAGTGGTCTATCAATTTTGTTGATCTTTTCAAAAACCAGCTCCTGGATTCATTAATTTTTTGAAGGGTTTTTTGTGTCTCTATTTCCTTCAGTTCTGCTCTGATTTTAGTTATTGCCTTCTGCTAGCTTTTGAATGTGTTTGCTCTTGCTTCTCTAGTTCTTTTAATTGTGATGTTAGGGTGTCAATTTTAGATCTTTCCTGCTTTCTCTTGTGGGCATTTAGTGCTATAAATTTCCCTCTACACACTAATTTGAATGTGTCCCAGAAGTGCTGGTATGTTGTGTCTTTGTTCTCATTGGTTTCGAAGAACATCTTTATTTCTGCCTTCATTTTCTTTTGTACCCAGTAGTCATTCAGGAGCAGGTTGTTCAGTTTCCATGTAATTGAGCGTTTTTGGGTGAGTTTCTTAATCCTGAGTTCTAGTTTGATTGCACTGTGGTCTGAGAGACAGTTTGTTATAATTTCTGTTCCTTTACATTTGCTGAGGAGTGCTTTACTTCCAACTATGTGGTCAATTTTTGAATAGGTGTGGTGTGGTGCTAAAAAAAAATGTATATTCTGTTGATTTGGGGCGGAGAGTTCTGTAGATGTCTATTAGGTCCACTTTGTGCAGAGCTGAGTTCAATTCCTGGGTATCCTTGTCAACTTTCTGTCTTGTTGATATGTCTAATGTTGACAGTGGGGTGTTAAAATCTCCCATTATTATTGTATGGGAGTTCAATTCTCTTTGTAGGTCACTCAGGACTTGCTTTATGAATCTGGGTGCTCCTGTGTTGGGTGCATATATATTTAGGATAGTTAGCTCTTCTTGTTGAATTGATCCCTTTACCATTATGTAATGGCCTTCTTTGTCTCTTTTGATCTTTGTTGGTTTAAAGTCTATTTTATGAGAGACTAGGATTGCAACCCCTGCCTTTTTTTGTTTTCCATTTGCTTGATAGATCTTCCTCCATCCCTTTATTTTGAGTCTATGTGTGTCTCTGCATGTGAGATGGGTTTCCTGAATATAGCACACTGATGGGTCTTGACTCCTTATCCAATTTGCCAGTCTGTGTCTTTTAATTGGAGCATTTAGCCCATTTACATTTAAAGTTAATATTGTTATGTGTGAATTTGATCTTGTCATTATGATGTTAGTTGTTTATTTTGCTCATTACTTGATGCAGTTTCTTCCTAGCCTCGATGGTCTTTACAATTTGGCATTTTTTTGCAGTGGCTGCTACCGCTTGTTCCTTTCCATGTTTAGTGCTTCCTTCAGGAGCTCTTTTAAGGCAGGCCTGGTGATGACAAAATCACTCAGCATTTGCTTGTCTGTAAAGTATTTTATTTCCTCTTCACTTATGAAGCTTAGTTTGGCTGGATATGAGATTCTGGGTTGAAAATTCTTTTCTTTAAGAATGTTGAATATCGGCCCTCACTCTCTTCTGGCTTGTAGAGTTTCTGCTGAGAGATCAGCTGTTAGTCTGATGGGCTTCCCTTTGTGGGTAACCCGACCTTTCTCTCTGGCCACCCTTAACATTTTTTCCTTCATTTCAACTTTGGTGAATCTGACAATTATGTGTCTTGGAGTTGCTCTTCTCGACGAGTATCTTTGTGGTGTTCTCTGTATTTCCTGAACCTGAATGTTGGCCTGCCTTGCTAGATTGGGGAAGTTCTCCTGGATAGTATCTTTCAGAGTGTTTTCCAACTTGGTTCCATTTTCCCCGTCACTTTCAGGTACACCAATCAGACGTAGGTTTGGTCTTTTCACATAGTCCCATATTTCTTGGAGGCTTTGTTCATTTCTTTTTATTCTTTTTTCTCTAAACTTCTCTTCTTGCTTCATTTCATTCATTTCATCTTCCATCACTGATACCCTTTCCTCCAGTTGATCGCATCGGCTACCAAGGCTTCTGCAATCTTCACGTAGTTCTCGAAACTTGGCTTTCAGCTCCATCAGCTCCTTTAAGCCCTTCTCGGCATTGGTTATCTTAGTTATACATTCATCTATTTTTTTTTCGAAGTTTTTAACTTCTTTGCCATTGGTTTCAATTTCCTCCTGTAGCTCGGAGTAGCTTGATCGTCTGAAGCCTTCTTCTCTCCTCTCATCAAAGTCATTCTCCATTCAGCTTTGTTCCATTGCTGGTGAGGAACTGCGTTCCTTTGGAGGAGGAAAGGTGCTCTGCTTTTTAGAATTTCCAGTTTTTCTGCTCTCTTTTTTCCCCATCTTTGTGGTTTTATCTACTTTTGGTCTTTGATGATGGTGATGTACAGATGGGTTTTTGGTGTGGTGTCCTTTCTGTTTGTTAGTTTTCCTTCTACCAGACAGGACCCTCAGCTGCAAGTCTGTTGGAGTTTGCTAGAGGTCCACTCCAGACCCTGTTTTGCTGGGTGTCAGCAGCGGTGGCTGCAGAACAGTGTATTTTCGTGGACCACAAATTCAGCTGTCTGATTGTTCCTCTGGAGGTTTTGTCTCAGAGGAGTACCTGGCCGAGTGAGGTGTCAGTCTGTTCCTACTGGGGGGTGCCTCCCAGTTAGGCTGCTCGGGGGTCAGGGACCCACTTTAGGAGGCAGGCTGCCCATTCTCAGATCTCCAGCTGTGTGCTGGGACAACCACTACTCTCTTCAAAGCTGTCAGACAGGGACATTTAAGACTGCAGAGGTTCTTGCTGTCTTTTTATTTGTCTGTGCCCTGCCCCCAGAGGTGGAGCCTACAGAGGCAGGCAGGCCTCCTTGAGTTGTGGTGGGCTCCACCCAGTTCGGGCTTCCTGGCTGCTTTGTTTACCTAAGCAAGCCTGGGCAATGGTGGGTGCCCCTCCCCCAGCCTCGCTGCCACCTTGCAGTTTGATCTCAGACTGCTGTGCTAGCAATCAACGAGACTCCGTGGGCATAGGACCCTCTGACCCAGGTGCTGGACACAATCTCCTGGTGTGCTGTTTTCCAAGTCCGTTGGAAAAGCACAGTATTAGGGTGGGAGTGACCCGATTTTCCAGGTGCCGTCTGTTACCCCTTTCTTTGACTAGGAAAGGGAACTCCCTGACCCCTTGCACTTCCCGAGTGAGGCAATGCCTCGCCCTGCTTCGGCTCACGCACGGTGTGCTGCACCGACTGTCCTGCACCCACTGTTTGGCACTCCCTAGTGAGATGAACCCAGTACCTCAGATGGAAATGCAGAAATCACCCGTCTTCTGCGTCACTCACGCTGGGAGCTGTAGACCGGAGCTGTTCCTGTTCGGCCATCTTGGCTCCACCCTCCAGAATTACTCTTGCCCTTTGTTGTTTTATGTGCTAGAGCTATGAGAGAATTAGGTGCTTCCCCTTCTACCTCTACTTATTTCCAATCTACTACTAAGGAGAGTCTTAGTAATTGTGATAGTACACACAGCTGATGTTAATATTGCCCCACTCATCCCCAGCAACATGGTCCTTGCTGCCATCTGTACAACAGGGAGTCCAATTTCAGAACCTTATACTGAAGATCTGTTTCCCTAAGGGCCAATTTGGTTATCCAGTGCCTTAGTTTGAGTTTCTTTAAAGTAGATATTAAGATAAAGAATTGGATACAGGTAGTTTCTTTCAGAGATGATTCCAGGAAACATAAATTAGAGAGTATACAAAATGAGACAGGGAAGGAAGAAAGCCTATGAAGGATGCAAACGTGTGGGTTATGTTGTGAGCAACTGTATACAATCTTTCTAGAGATGCTCTGAGAAACCATACTGAATATAAAACTCACAGTAGCTCCATCAGAGGTCAGGATGTAGTGATATTTACACTGCAACTTCTACCAGCTCTCAGTTTTGTTTTTGCTACTTTCACACTAGTTTCCCTGTGACTGTTTTTTATTAAATTTTATTTTAAGTTCACGGGTACATGGGCAGGTTTGTTAATATAGGTAAATTTGTGTCATGGAGGTTTGTTGTACTGATTATTTTGTCACCCAGATATTAAGCCTAAGTACTCATTGGTTATTTTTCCTGATCATCTCCCTCCTCCCAACCTCCACCCTCTGATAGGTTCCATTGTGTACTGTTCCCCTCTATGTGCCCATGTGTTCTCATCATTTAGCTCCCTCTTCTAAGTAAGAACATGCAGTATTTGGTTTTCTGTTCCTGCATTAGTTTGCTAAGGATAATGGCTTCCAGCTCCACCCATGTTCCTTAAAAGAACATGATCTCATTCCTTTTAGTAGCTGCATAGTATTCCATGGTGTATATGTACCACATTTTCTTTATCTAGTCTATCACTGAGGGGCATTTAGGTTGATTCCATGTCTTTGCTATTGTGAATAGTGCTGCAATGAACATACACGTGCATGTGTCTTTACAACAGAATGATTTATACTCCTTTGGGTATATACCCAGTAATGGGATTGCTGAGTCAAAGGGTATTTCTATCTTTAGGTCTTTGAGGAATCTCCACACTGTCTTTCACGATGGTTGAACTAATTTACACTCCCACCAACAGTGTATGAGCATTCCTTTTTCTTACCAGCATTTGTTATTTTTTGACTTTTATATAATAGCCATTCTGACTGGTGTGAGATGGTATCTTATTGTGGTTTTGATTTGCATTTCTCTAATGATTAGTGATGTTGAGCATTTTTTCATATGCTTATTGGCTGCCTGTATGTCTTCTTTTGAGAAGTGTCTGTACATGTCCTTTGCCCACTTTTTTTTTATTGCTCTTTTTTTATTATTATACTTTAGGTTTTAGGGTACATGTGCACAATGTGCAGGTTTGTTACATATGTATCCATGTGCCATGTTGTTTTGCTGCACCCATTAACTCGTCATTTAGCATTAGGTATATCTCCTAATGCTGTCCCTCCCCTCTCCCCCCACCCCACAACAGTCCCCGGAGTGTAATGTTCCCCTTCCTGTGTCCATGAGTTCTCATTGTTCAATTCCCACCTATGAGTGAGAACATGCGGTGTTTGGTTTTTTGTCCTTGCGATAGTTTACTGAGAATGATGTTTTCCAGTTTCATCCATGTCCCTACAAAGGACATGAACTCATCATTTTTTATGGCTGCATAGTATTCCATGGTGTATATGTGCCACATTTTCATGGAGTTTCTTTGCTTGTTCCTTTGTTTAAGTTCCTTATAGATTCTGGATATTAGACTTTTGTCATATATATGGTTTGAAAATATTTTCTCCCATTTTGTGGGTTGTCTATTTACTCTGTTGATAGTGTCTTTGCTGTACAGAAACTTTTTAGTTTGATTAGGTCCTATTTGTCAATTTTTCTTTTTGTTGCAATTGCTTTTGGCATCTTTATCATAAAATCTTTGCCAGGGCCTATATCTAGAATGGTGTTTCCTAGGTTAACTCTTGAATCTATCTTGAGTTGATTTGTGTATGTGGTTTAAGGAAGAGGTCCATTTTTCTGCATACAGCTAGCCAGTTTTTCCAGCACCATTTATTGCATAGGAAATTATTTCCCCACTGCTTGTTATTGTCGCCTTGGTCAAAGATCAGATTGTTTTAGTTGTGTGTCTTTATTTCTGGGGTCTCTATTCTGTTCCATTGGTTTATGTGTCTGTTTTTGTACCAGTACCATGCTGTTTTGGTTACAGTAGTCTTGTAGTATTGCTGACTTCAGTGTAAGACTTACTTTTATTTTAAAAATTATTTTAAAAATCTGAGTTCAGCAGTGACCTCTCAGTAGACTGGCAATCATATAGGAAAAAATTGACAGACTGTGGTGCAAGTTTCCACCTTTCTCTTATGTGTTATTGAAAAATCCTCTGGAGGTTGTTAGAATATATCCTTAGCAGCATCTCTAGGGAAGATGAATACAATGGATAGTTACATTTTAAAAGACGTCTAAACATACGCTGTTAATATGTAGTTGAAGAATGGTTCAGTACAAGAAACTCAGTGGGAGCCCAGAATAACGTGGTTCAAGTACTCTTATCTCTGATCATGTGGCTTGACTCATAAGTCATTTCAGAATATCTAACTAGAAATTTATGCTGAAGCAGAGGACATTCTCCCTTGAGGCAGTATCAGAATATTTGAGGGGTTTTACACTTCTGTCCTCTAGGTTCTTATTTGCTTTGTCTCATCTTCAAATCATTTGTTAATATTGAGAGAAATCATTGATTAGAGTGATATATGTGAACAATGTGAGGGAAACAAGAAAAGAAGGAAAACCAATAATTTATAAAAATACGTAGATTTCCTGTACACTTAGGCACACTGTAATCATTAAGAGTATGCACACTGGAATAGGTATCTGGGTTCCATCTCTGGCTCTGCCACCTACCAGCTGTGTAACTTTAGGCAACTAATTTAACCTCTCTGAGCCTTGGTTTTCTTTTCAGTATAATGAAAAAGATGAAAATATTTTGCCTCAAAGGAACATGTTGAATATTGCTGTGCATATTAAAGATCTAAGCATAAGACCTGGAACAAGCACATTTACATGTATGTATCAAAACCCCTGCACAATAGGTCTTTTTTAAGTAACCCTTTTATGAGTGAGGAAGTTGCAGCTCAATGAAGTTACTTAATTCACCCTAGGTTGGAAAGCTAGCAAGTGGAAGATCTAGGATTTGAATTTGGATACCAAGATAACTCTACAAGTTGATTTCCCCTGAATTCCCAAAATGATGTCTCTGGCCTCATGGAGACTGCAGTGCCCTCCTGCTCAGGAATCTCCACAAGGCACTCTTCATGTCTTTATTTCGCAAACTATAGATGAATGGGTTCAGCATGGGAGTCACAATAGCATACATCACTGCGGCAATCTTGTCCTTGCTGGCTGAATCAGCACTAGAGTTGGAGGGAATGAAGTATACTCCAATAGCAGACACATAGAACAAACAAACTGCTGAGAGGTGGGAGCCACAGGTGGAGGCCTTCCACTTCCCACTTGCTGATGGGATTCTCATAATGGCAGCCACGATGCAAATATACGAAATGGTGATTAGCAGGGGGATCAAGATGGTTAATGCTCTTCCCCAGTACATCAGTACACACCGGTTGGCATAAGCATTGGAACAAGTGAGCTTCAACAGGGGGAGAGGTTCACAAAAGAAGTGGGGAAGGACATTGTCATCACAGAAAGATAACTGAGCTAGGAAAATGGTGTGGGTCAGAAAGTAGGCAAGTGCAAAGACTAGGGATGTGACCAGAAGCAGGATGCAGCATCTGGGACTCATGACCAAGGTGTAGTGAAGGGGATAGCATATAGCCACAAGCTGGTCATATGCCATCACCGCCAAAAGGAAAACATCTAGACCAATAAACCACAGGAAGAAATAGATCTGAGACACGCATCCAACATAGGGGATGGTATGCCTGTGAGCCTGGATGTTCACCAGCATCCTGGGGACAGTGGTAGATGATCAACACAGGTCAGTGAGGGAGAAGTTGGCTAGGAAGAAGTACCTGGAGGTGTGGAGGTGAGGATCAGAGCCAATGGCCAGGATGACGAGACTATTCCCCACCATCGTGACCAGATATATGCACAGAAAGATGCCAAAGAGGAAAGGTTGCTGTTCCTGCTTCTCAGAGAGGCCCAGGAGGAGGAATTCAGAGACACTGGTGTGGTTTCCTGGTTTCATGTCACAGTGTAACTAAAGAATAAAATGAAGGATGACATTTCAAAAACTTTCCTTGCCCTAATACTGTCTCGAAGGAAACAAAGGCATGAAATAAAGATGGCAGCAGGGTCAGGTGCCCTGGCATGAGCCTGTAATCCCAGCCACTCGGGAGACTGTGACAGAAGGATTGTTTGAGGCCAGGAGTTTGAGACCAGCCTAGGCAACATAGCAAATCCCATCTCTAAAAACCCGAGCACCTATAGTACCAGCTACTTGGGAGGCTGAGGCTGGATGATCACTTGAGCCCAGGAGTTCAAGACTGCAGTGAGCTGTGATGAGGCCACTGCACTCCAGCCTGGTCAACAAAGACTCCATCTCAAAAGAAAAGATAGCAACAAAATATTAATAACTGCATCATCTAATTGAAACCTGAAAGGGCTTTATGAGGCTTATTGTTGTGCCCATTTGATTGATGAAGGAACTGTGTCTCCTAGAAAGAGGCAGAGGCAAATTATAATCTTGGCAATTCTGATATTAGAGTCTTTGATCTTAACCTGTCTATTAATCTGCTTCTGATAAGGCAAGTAGAACTAAATCATGTATCCACTCCACGTCCATTGATTACTTACTATGTGTACCTGCTTTAGGTGCCAGAGAGATAGTGGCAAAGAACACAGCAAGGTTCCTTCCCTCATGTAGCTAATATTTTTGTCAGAGGAGAGTTGTAATTAAAAAACACATTTAAAAAGTGCTAAAATGAAACCAAATATAGTGATGGCTAGCAGATTACTTTAAATTGAATGGTGAACAAGTAACTCACGATGGGGGAATGGATAAAAAGGAGCTGGTCAAATAAAGCATTGGTTAGAAGAGTGTTTTGGAAGCAGGAACAGTAAGTGCAAGCATGGGAATGAACACGTGCATTTGGATGAGAAGGAACAGGCAGATGTGATTGAAGAAAGGTAAGCAAAGGCTCATGGTGGGAGAGGAGTTTGAAGGAGTGGCAGGGAGCAGGTTGCATATGGCCATAGAGAGCAGATTCGTGTCTGGATTTTATTCTCAGGACAGTCAGAGCCCTGTGGGGATGTGTGGGTGGTTAAGCAGCAGATGGCCATGGTGTGATTTATGACATGGAAAGATTGTTCTGCTGCTCTGTAGAGAAGGATAGTAGGAGCAAGACTGCAAACGGGGAAGCCAGCGAGGAAACACATCCAGGACCCAGGGTGGAAGGTGGGGAGACAAAGTGAAGTGGAGTGGTGTGGGCTATGTTTTAGAGAGGTTAGTAACTTGTTTAAGGAACCATATGGGTTAGATCTGGGCCCCAGAATACACTTTCCACTTCTCCAGCTGTACCCTCGGGGGTACAAATATTAAAATTCTCTGAGGTTAAAGGATTCAGGTGATTTCCTCCATCAGTGGGGGGACCTTTAAAAATTACATAGCTAAAAATATCTGAGAAATGATCTCTGGGATACTTCTCAAATGGCAGATTACCTGGAATGTCCTGGACACACAAAGACTGAGAGGAAAGATGTGAGAGATGTGGATAACTCTGACTTATTCCCAGAAGGGAAGACAAGGAAAAAGGCAAAGGCTTCAGGGGCAATTGGCAGGATCAGAGCTATAAAAATCATTATGATGTGTTTACTGTGCACCAATATTTTATATCACTTAATCCATATAACCCATATGCTACATATTTTTTCCTTACATTTTCAGACCAGGAAACAAGGAGCTCAGAGTGGCTAACTGACCAGCCTAAGATCACCCAGCCAATGAGGGGATAAGTCAACATTCAAATTAAGATATTTCTTCTTGGAAGTTAGCCCATGATGCAATCCCAGCTCTTGAGACAGGCTGACTCATTTTTCTGATGGGTACCACAGATATTTGTGAACTATTTTGGGAATGTAACCTTATGGAATAGATCTATTCTTTAAAATGTCTCCACAGTGGGTCTAGTGAACTTTGTTGTATTTGTCATCATCTGTTCAAATGTTTATTGATTGGCCACCTAATGCCAAGAATACTTGTGGGCACTGGATATTTAATCAAAACAAGCACAGTTCCTATGCTTACAGGCTACTCGATGAGACTGCAAGAAATTAAACAAGGAAATACACAGAAAGTTTGATTAGCACTGACAAGGAGGTACCATTAAGAAAGTATAATTAGATGGCCTTAATTAAAAAAAAATAGATGTTGGCATGGATGTGGTGAAAAGGGAACACGTCTACATTCCTGCTGCGAATGTAAACTAGTACAACCCTATGGAAAACAGTGAGGAGATCCCTTAAAGAACTAAAAGTCGATATACCATTGATCGAGCAATTCCACTACTGAGCATCTACCCATAGACAAAGAAGTCATTATATGAAAAGATACTTGCACACACGTGTTTATAGCAGAGAATTTGCAGTTGCAAAAATGTGTAACCAACCCAAATGCCCATCAACAAACCAGTGGATAAAGAACCTGTGGATGGAATATACGATGGAATACTACTCAGCCATAAAAAGGAATGAATTAATGGCATTTGCAGCAACATGGCTGGGATTTGAGACAATTTTTCGAAGTGAAGTAACTCAGGAATGGAAAACCAAACAACACACATTCTCCCTCATAAGGGGGAGCCAACCTATAAGGATGCTAAGGCATAAGAATGACACAATGGACTTTGGGGACTCGGGGGGAAAGGATAGGAAAGGAGTGAGGGATAGGGGACTGCAAATTGAGTTCTGCGTATACTGCTCTGGTGATGTGTGCACCAAAATCTCACAAATCACAGCTAGAGAACTTACCCATGTAACCAAACACTACCTGTTCCCCAAAAACCTATGGAAATAATTTTTTTAAATTTTTTAAAAAAGAAAGTATAATTCTTTCACCTGGGCAGAAGAGCGAGACTCTGTCTCAAAAAAAAAAAAAAGAAAAGTATAATTGGATGGCCTAATTTAGATTAGAGTTCAAGGAAAACACCGTTGAGAAAGTTAAATATAATTTGGGATCTGAAGTAGTAATTAGCTATATCAAGAGTAAAAGCAAGAAGACCAAGGCTACAAACTTTCCAGGCCACGTGAAGATCTCAAGGTAATACAGTGCCTGATCAGAATGGGAAGATCAGGGTGGCTGGAGAGTAGTGAGAAGATGATGAATTACATGCAGTATGACCCAGGCTGTCTGGCCGCAGGTGAATGAACCATGGAATAAGCTGAATCAAAGTGAGTCAGTTTCTTTTCAAAACTTGCAATTACTGATTTAATTTAGCCAGTTAGTTTGAGCTGTGACGATATAAATTCATGCAGACTTGAGAAAAGAAGCAGCGTTCTGGCCACCACAGCCTTGCATAAACTTTTGAGATGTATCTGCAGAGAGAACACTGGAAAAAACTTGGAGCAGCCAAGAGGTCTGACATCCCAGAAAGACACAGAATAGCTGCTTCTTGATTTTCCAGTTTAATTTCATTCTCTTGAGTCTTTTATTTCCCTATAAAAAGAGGTGGAATGACCCTGTGCCCAGGATTGTAGATTCTAGGGTAAGACAGACTTAGATGTAAATCCTGCCCCTGTCACTTATTACCTAAGTGGAAAATTACAAAACATCTCAATGATCACAACAGCAGCAGCAAGAAGAGTTAATAAGTATTGACTGTTAACATCCTGCCCAGGCACTCTGCCAAAGGTGCTTATCATCTCATTGGATATTCACTGTTTTATAAGATAAACTATTTTTTCAGATAAGAAAACAGGAATAAAGATATAAGGTAATTTGTCCAAGGTGACTCAGCTAGTAGGTAGAAAACCCTAGACTTAAACTCTGGTCTATCTAATTCAGCACTTACCCAGCTGACATCAACCAGGCTCAGAGGTTATTCAGCTGTGGTTCTGCTGCCTCAACACGCTCCTCTTTGATAACGGCAAATTCACCTCACAGCCCCATCTGAGGCTCAGCCTCTCCCTCTTACAGAATGGAAAAGACATTCAGGGCTGTAGGTAACTGTGGATTAGGTTTCTGGAGTTAGAATAAGTGGCAGTGGAAGGCCCTAAGGGGGCTCCTGTGGGACTATTTACCAGATTTGGAGTTCCCAGAGCTCTTATTAGTGGGAACAGAGACTGTTTCTAAATCCCTCAAGAAAGGAGGGCGCACTAGTATTTTCCAATGGGATTTCTGTTTTACTTGTGGATTCTCAGAGATTGTTTCTCTTGTCCATCATCTAGGGCCACCTTATTAACCTCAATTTGTGAATCAGATGGAAAAACTTGGGTAAATTGTCCAGATGGAGATAGTAGAGATAAGGCACCTATTTCCGCATCTGATTTTGACATTGCCTTAGTCCAAGCTTGTCCAACCTGCGGCCCAGGACAGCTTTGAATGCGACCCGACACAAATTTGTAAACTGTCTTAAAACATTACGAGATTTTTAAGTGATTTTTTTTTTCTTTTTTTAGCTCATCAGCTATCATTAGTCTTAGTGTATTTTATGTGTGGCCCAAGACAATTTTTCTTCTTCCAATGTGGCCTGGGGAAGCCAAAAGATTGGACACCCCTGCCTTAGCCCAGGTGTCTTGGCCAATATTCTCACCGTTCTGTGTAATTTTCTCCCTCTAACATGCAATTAGGGTGTCTTTTGTGAAACAGAAAATCTCAAATTTAATGTAAATCAATTTATCGGTTTTGTCTGATTTACTTTGCTGAACATTTTGTGAGATTCAACATTTAGTATATATTTGATTTATTTAGTGTCATTCTGTTTAGAATTCCATCATACAAATATGCCACCATTTTTAATGTATTATAATTCATATACATATGAACATGTGTATAGTCATGGGAAATACAATAGCAGATACTACCCAGTGGCATCCCAGAGGGTTTTTACCAACACATTCTCCTATTTGTAGCACAAGAAGGTTTTAGTTGCTGCAAATACTTATCAAGACAGGTTGTTAGTCTTCTAAATTTTAGTCACACTGGTGGGTAAGTTATAGTATCTCATGGTGGTTTTAATTTGTATTTCTTTGCTATCAGCTGAATATGAACATCTTTTAATATGTCTATTGGTTATTTGGATATCTTCTTGTGTGAAGTAGCTATTCAAATCTTTTGCTTATTTTTCTTTTGCATTTTCTTTTTTCTTTGGTTTGAAGAGTGCTTGTATATTCAGATTTGATTTCTTTGTTGAAGATAGGTAGATAGAATCTCCCACTCTGTGAATTGCCTTTTCACTATCTAAATGATATATTTTGATGAATAATAGTTCTTACATTTAATTTAGTACAGTTTGTCTATTTAGTCCTTTATGGTTAGTACTTTGTGTTTTGTTTTTACCTTGCCATATAAATATATAAAGATATTTTCCTATGTTCCTTCCAAAAAGCATTTGCTTTTTTACCTTTTATATCTGCAATACTTCTGGATGTGATTTTTGTTTGTGGTGTGAGTCACAATTCATCTTCCTCCTATTTTGATCGATACACCATCATCATTATTGAAAAAGCCATTCTTTCCTCACTGCATTGCAGTATCACTTTTGTTACATATGAGGCAATTGTACATATGTGGGTCTGTTCTGTTTTATTGGCTTGTCTATCCTTATGTGACAATACGACACTGCTGTAATTACAATACACTTATGATAAACCTTAGCATCTAGTAGTGTAATTCCTCCTAATTTGTTCTTCTTAAGAGGTTATCTTGACTCTGTATTTTCTTTTTTTTTTTTTAGACGGAGTTTCGCTCCTGTTGCCCAGGCTGGAGTGCAATGGCGCAATCTCAGCTCACTGCAACCTCTGCTTCCTGGGTTCAAGCGATTCTCCTGCCTCAGCCTCCCAAGTAGCTGGGATTATGGGCTCCTGCCACCACGCAGGCTAATTTATTTTATTTTTTTTTTTAGTAGAGACGGGGTTTTGTCATGTTGGCCAGGCTGGTCTTGAACTCCTGACCACAGGTGATCCACCCGCCTCGGGCTCCCAAAGTGCTTGGATTACAGGCATGAGCCACTGTGCCTGGCCTGACTCTGTATTTTCATGAATATTTTTTAAAGTAGTTTTGTCAGTTCTCTCTCTCTGACACACACACACACATACACACACACACACACACCCCTGCATACGTGCACATGTGCATGCAGGTACACAGAGATACTGGCAGGATTTTACTTGGAATTGCTGGGCCAGTTGAATATCCATTTGGAAAACCTAAGTGTTTTTAAATAGATTTGATTTTAATTTCCAACAATATTGGGGTTTAATTAGGCAACAAGACAACATAGCAGGTTTTATAATTAACACATTTGATCTAATGAAATATATCAAGAGCATTTCCTCCAAAATCATGGGAATATTCACTCCCAGATTAAACAATTATAAAAATGGATGATATATTAGCTTATAAGAAAGATTCAAAGATTACATTAAGATCATACAGATCCCATTCTGTGGTCACAATGTAATTCAGTTAGAAATCAATTATAAAAGATAATCAAATTTCCATATATTTGAAAATTAAAGTGGACACATAAAAAAGTCTTGGGCCAAATAATCATAAGACAAAATGAAAACATTTATGCATAGATATATGAAAGATACATAAAAGATATATAAAAATACACATCTCAAAATTTGAGAACTTCATAAAAGCACAGAAAATTTGATAGTAAAATGATACGCCATGCAAACATTAACCAAAAGAAAGCTATTATAGCTATATCAAAGTGTGCTTTAAGATGTCATCGCCTTTGATAATTAGTCTATAGTTAGTCAAAATATGACTAATTGCATAGTTCTAAATTTTTAAGAATCCAGGCCATATTTTTAAAACAAAATTGCATTTATTTAAGGTTTACAATGTGATGTTTTGATATACATCTATGTAGTAAAATAATTGCCACAGCCAAGAAAGTTAAATGTCCATCTTTATTTTAACTAGGGATTTTGGTTCTTTTGTATTTTACTTAATTGTTGATATATTCATATTTTAATATGTGAACTTTTTATTTTTTTCATTTTCCATGTTTCATTTATTTTCTACTTTGTTTTTTTTGGATTGATCAAATTTTCTCTTTTTTAATTTGTTTTCTTTTGGTAGGTTCAGCAGTTTTTGTAAAATAGGTAATTTAATTTTTGTTTACATGGAAGATTTATTACTCATATTTAACTTACATTTTAAGGTTAGTGAATACTTTATCTTCTTTGTAAAAAAAAAAAAAAAATACAGTTATTTGCATGCTTTAACTATTCTCAATTCTTTCTTCTTGGACTATTCTCCCTTTACTGAAGCACTTCATTTAGAAGAGCCTGGTGTTGGTTTTCTCTTACACTTTTCTAATAATATTTTAATTTCACTCTTAACCTTAAACAAATTTCAGCCAGGCATGGTGGCTCACGCCTGTAATCCTAACACTTTGGGAAGCTGAGGCAGGCAGATCACGAGGTCAAGAGATCAAGACCATCCTGGCCAACATGGTGAAACCCCGTCTCTACTAAAAATACAAAAAGTAGCTGGGCATGTTTGGCACACAGCTGTAGTCCCAACTACTCAGGAGGCTGAGGCAGGAGAATTGCTTGAACCTGGGAGCCAGAGGTTGCAGTGAGCCGAGATTGCACCACTGCACTCCAGCCTGGTGACAGAGTAAGACTTGGTCTCAAAAAAACAACAAAAAAAGAATTTACAATTCTAAGTTGAAAATTATTTTCTCTCAGTCTTTGAAGATATTATTCACCTGTATTATGACTTCCATTGCTGGTGATTAGAAGATGTTTGCCAGTTTAATAATGATCCTTTGCATACAATTACTTTTCTCTTTTGCTGCTTTTAGCTTTTTATATATTCATTTTCCTCATTTGCATTATAATGTGTTTAGATGTAAATTTCCCTCATATAAGCTATTTAGGATCATTTGCTTGATGGATCTGAAAATTCGTCCTCTTCTCAGCTTTATTTGGGCATAATACATATAATAGAATCTACCATTTGAAGTGTAAAATCTGATGAGTTTTGATAAATATAAACACTTTCAGATCCACCAACACAATCAGGATGTAAAACACCACCATCCCCAAAGCTCCCTCATGCTCCTTTGTAACCAATCCTCTCCCCTACTCAAGGCTCCTAATAATCATCAATGTTCTTTCTGTTGCTATAGTTTTGCCTTTTCCAGAATTTCATATTAATAGAATCATTCAGTATATTTTTTTACACCTGACTTCCTTCACTTTGCATACTAATTTTGAGATTTATCTATGCTGTTGTATGTATTGACAGTTTTTTCCTCTTTCATTGCTGGTTAGTATTCCACTGTGTAGACATAACACAGTTTATCTGTTCACTACTTGATGGACATTTGGGTTGTTTTTAGTTTTTGTTTGTTATGATTAAAGTATCTATGCATACGAATCTTTATGTGAAGAGGATTTTATTTCTCTTGGGTAAATATACAGGACTGAAATTGCTTGGATCAAATGCATGTTTAACTTTATGAAAAACTGACACTGCTTTCCAAAATGGCTCTACATAATGCATTACTACAGCCAGTGATTGAGAGTTCTAATTTCTACACGTCCTTACTACCAGCTGGGATTGTCAGTCATTTGAATTTTAGCCATTCTAATGGGTTTGTCATGGTATTTCATTGTGGTTTTCACTTCCATTTATCTAATTACAAAAGATGCTGAGTGTCTTTACAAATGCTGATGTACTATATATCTTCTTTGATGAAGTATCTGTTCAAATCTTTTGCACACAGTTTTTTAAATAATTGGATTGTTTTCCTACTGTAGATACTATACATTCAATAATTCCTTAGAGATATGTTTTGCAAATATTTTCTGCCAGTCTGAGGCATGGCTTTTTATTTTATTGTCTTTTTTTTTTTTTCCCCAAGATGGAGTCTCGCTCTGTCACCCAGGCTGGAGTGCAATGGCATATAATCTTCACCCACTGCAACCTCCACCTCCCAGGTTCAAGCGATTCTCCTGCCTCAGCCTCCTGAGTAGCTGGGATTACAGGTGTCCACCACCATGCCCAGCTAATTTTTGTATTTTTAGTAGAAATGGGGTTTCACTATGTTGGTCAGGCTGGTCTTGAACTCCTGACCTCAGGTGATCTGCCCGCCTCAGCCTCCCAAAGTGCTGGGATTACAGGTGTGACCCACTATGCCCAGCCTGAGTGTCTTTTGAAGAGCAAATGCATTTTATTTTTATGAAGTCTAAATTATAATTTTTTCTTTTGTCATTCATGATTTTTGTGTCCTATTTAAGAAAATTTTTGCCTACCCCAAGTTTGCCAGGACTTTTTTTCCAATGTCTTCTTCTAATAGTTCTATAGTTATAGTTCTTACATATTTGGCCTATTTCAAGTTTTTTTTTTTTTTTTTTTTGAGACGGAGTCTTTCTCTGTCCCCCAGGCTGGAGTTCAGTGGCGCGATCTCAGCTCACCGCAACCTCCACCTCCTGGGTTCACGCCATTCTCCTGCCTCAGCCTCTTGAGTAGCTGGGACTACAGGTGCCCGCCAACAGGCCCGGCTAATTTTTTGTATTTTTAGTAGAGACGGGGTTTCACCGTGTTAAGCAGGATGGTCTCGATCTCCTGACCTCGTGATCCGCCCGCCTCGGCCTCCCAAAGTGCTGGGATTACAGGCTTGCAAGTTTTTTTTTTGTATATGGTACTGCATAAGAGACTATGTTCATTTGATTTAAGATATATTGATAGTGATTGTTCTAGCCTCGTTTGTTGAAAAACTATCATTTCCATGTCGAATTGCCTTGGTGCATTTGTAAAATATTAATTGACCATACACATATTGGTCTATTTTAAGATTTTCATTTATATATATGCCTATCCTTATGCAATTATCAAATTATCTTCATTGTTATGAATTTATAGGAAGTTTAAAATTATATAAAGTTCTCTGGTTTTGTTTTCCACTTTTAAGTTGTTTTTGCTCTTCTGGTTTCTTTTTATATCCATATAAAATAATTAGCTTCTAAAATAGCCTGCTATGATTTTGATATAGATTGCATTGAATCTATAGATTAATCTCGGTAGAACTGACACCATGATATTGAGTAATCTAATCTAAATGCAAGGTATATCTCTTCATTTATTTGAATCTTCTTTAATGCTTTATAGTTTTTAATGTACAATATGGTTCACATATTGTTAAATTTATCCTTATGTATTTCTTAGTTTTTATACTGTTATAAATTTCATGTTAAAAATTTAAATTCTCTATTGTTCATTGCTAGGACATGGGAGTTCTATTGATTGAAACCAGACTCCTATCTCTCACTTTGTACAAAAATTAACTCAAGATGGATTAAAGACCTAAATGTAATACCTGAAACTATAAAAATACTAGAAGAAAACCTAGAAAATTTTTTATGAATTTAAAAAATAACTTTATTAACATATAATTCACATACAATAAAATTTACTTTATAACAGCATAACACTTTAAAAAGTGTTCCATTTAGTTGTTTTTAGTATAGTCACAGAATTGTGCAACCATCACAACTATTTAGCATTAGAATATTTTCATTACCATAAAAAGTAACCCTGCACCCATTAGTAGTCACTCCCATTTACTTTCCCCGTGGTGCTAGAAACTACTAGAGGTACATCAAAATGAATGTTCCACCCAGCCTTTTCTAGTGATACTTTCTCTAGCCTCAGGTAGTTTATTCACACACATGTTCAGATCTAAACCCAGTCAAAAGCCCAAGAAAGCCCACCAGAAAATATCTGGTATTTCTCTCTGCGTAATTTCCTTCTTTTGGTATTGTCCCAAGAATTCTAGCTAGCTTTCTTGGGTTCCCTGGCCAACATGGTGAAACTCAGTCTCCACTAAAAATACAAAAATTAGCTGGGCGTGGTTGTGCACACCTGCAGTCCCAGCTACTCGGGAAGCTGAGGCTTCCCTGGTCTTCAAACATTGTCTCCTCAACTAAAAGAGTTTGCTGGAATATTTTTGATTTTTCCTTTCTCACTGAAGCCTGGAAATGCTCTCCAGATAGTAGGACTGAAAATAAGAAAGATCATCCCTGGGTTTCCAACCTTGTTGAGGATAACTGTTTTGCATAGCCTTTTAACAATAGCAGCTTTATTCATATAATTCCTATACCATAAAATTCAGTGTAATTTCAGTAAATTCAGTAAATTTAATTCAGTTATAAAATTCTCCCAACTATCTGATTTTGAAACATTTTCATAACCCAAAATCTAGTACCCATTAGCAGTAAGTCATTATTCTACCTTGTCCCCAACCCCTAGAAACAACGCATCTACTTTCTTTCCCTATGGATTTGCCTCTTATAGACATGTCATGTAAATGGAATCACATAATGTGGCCCTTTCATACTACTTTCATTTTGCATAATGTTGTATATATATGTGTATATATATGCATATATATACACATACACACACATACACACACACACACACATACACACATATATATATATATATATTTTTTTTTTTTGAGACAGTCTTGTTCTGTCACCAAGGCTGTAGTGCAGTGGTGCAATCTTGGCTCACTGCAACCTCCACCTCTTGGGTTCAAGCAAGCAATTCTCATGCCTCAGCTTTCCTAGTAGCTGGAACTGCAGGTGTGCACCACCATGCCCAGCTAATTTTTGTATTTTTAGTAAAGATGGCATTTCACCATGTTGGCCAGGCTGGTCTCGAGCTCCTGGCCTCAAGAGATCCGACCCCCTCGGCCTCCCAAAGTACTGGGATTACAGGCGTGAGCAACCATGCCCAGCCAATGTTTTCAAGGTCTGTCCATGTTGTAGCATGAATCAGTACCCTCACAGACAAACCAAGGAGCAATACTATGCATCCTTTAATCCAATCACATTGACACTCACTATTAACCATCACAGTTGACTAGAAGTGGCAAGTACTGTCATCTTTATCTAGTTCTTGATCTTAGGGGGAAAGCACTCAGTATTTCACCCTTGAGTATGATGTTAGCTGTGAGGTTTTCGTAGACACCTTTTATCAGGTTAAAAAAGTTTTCAAGTGTTCCCAGCTTGTTACGTGTTTTATCATGAAAGGGTGTTGAAGTTTGTTTGATGCTTTTTCTTCACCTATCAAAATGATCATATGATTTTTTGCATTTTTATTCTTAATATGGTGTATTACATTGATTGATTTCTGTAATTTATGAATATATATTTTACTACCTAGTTTATTATAAATACATTTACATAGCTGATTTAAAGTCTTTGTTTAGTAATTCCAACATCTGGACTTCCTCAGAAACAGTTTCTATCTTTCTGGCTACATTTGCCAGGTATTTTTTTTTTTTTTTTAACTAGTTATCAGGTCTCACTTTGTGGCCCAGGTTGGTCTCAAACGACAGGGCTCAAGTGAACCTCCCACCTCAGCCTCCTAGAGTGCTGGATTACATGCCAGTTCTTGTTGTTTTTTTTAGGAACAGATTTTCTGAAGTCCTTACACTTCATTCTGAAAATTCTATCTCCCCACGCTGCCTTTTTCAATATCTAAAATCACTTGTTTTGTACATTTTGTCTAGCTTTCCTGATGTTTATTTATTTATTTACTAACTAATGTTCCCACTTTATTCCTAGTTCCTTACTTTTTCTTTTTTCCTTTTTTTAACGCAGAGTCTTGCTCTTGTCACCCAGGCTGGAGTGCAATGGCATGATCTCTGCTCACTGCAATCTCCATCTCCCAGGTTCAAGTGATTCTCCTGCCTCAGCCTCCCAAGTAGCTGAGATTACAAGTGCACACCACCATGGCCGGCTAATTTTTTGTATTTTTAGTAGAGATGGGGTTTCACCATGTTGGCTAGGCTGGTCTCAAACTCGTGACCTCAGGTGATCCACCAGCCTCGGCCTCCCAAAATTCTGGGATTACAGGTGTGAGCCACTGCGCTCAGCCTATTTCCTTACTTTTAAAATCTAATATGCTTTTTTTGTGTTCCAGGATCCCATCGAGGATATTATATTCAGTCATCCTGTCTCCTTCGGCTTCTCTTGACTGTGACAGTTTCTCATATTTTACTTTTTTTTTTTTTTTTGATGACCCTGACAGTTTTAAGGAATACTGGTGAAGTATTTTATAGAATGTCTCTCAGTTGGGATTTGCCTGATTCTTTTGCAAAATCAGACTAGAGTGAATAGGGGCGTATCCATTTATTGTTTACTGCATGTTGTCTCAGATGGAAGTTTCCCTGAACATTGGTCTTTTGCCTCTTTTGGAAAGTATTTATAAATTTACACATCAAAACATATTGCTATTCCTGTTTATTGAGTCTCTTATGTTAAAATAATATAATAATATAAAAGAATAAGGAAATGGGATTATTTTATTTCTCTCTCTGCTATAATCTATATGATTTAGCTCTATTTTTGTTTAATGAATTCTCTTTTGAGCTGTGTCTAAATTGCTGTTGAGCTGCTTTTAGTTTTCATTTTAATTACATTTTATTTCTAGAGATTTTTATTTTGTTCTCATATATATGTACTCCTGATTATTTTTAGATTGTGGCTACTAAGTTAAGTCTCATTCTGTTGTTATTTCTGCTAACTCTTACTCATTATGTCTTTTTTTCCTTTAACTTAAACAAAATTTTTTTTTTTAAGAGACAGGGTCTCACTCTGTCAACCCAGCTGTAGTGCAATGGTATGTAGCTTACTGCAGGCTTGAACTCCTGGACTCAAGTGATCCTTCCATGTCAGCCTCCTGCATAGCTGGGACTACAGGTGTGTACCACTATGCCCGGCTAATTTTTTTTTGTATGTGTGTAGAGATAAGGTCTCACTATGTTGCCCATGCTGGCCTCAAACTCCCGAACTCAAGTGATCCTCCTGCCTAGGCTTCCCAGAGTGCTGGGATTATAAGCGTGAGCCACTGCACCGAGCCTTGTTTGTATTTTTTAAACTCATAAATTTTAGAACTTTAGAAAGTCTTTGAAGTCTTGGCTTACACCATTTTCCAGAAAGGATTTTTGTTTACTTTTACCTAATTCCAGTGTAAACCAAATTCTTCTTAGTTTATTATTTTTAAACCATGGATGCAGTTTGAGTGTATTCTCAGTCTTTCATTAGATGTTGATATTTCTCAGAAGTTTAAAAATATTTACTTGTCAAAAACGCAACACTTCTCAGAAGTTTTAAAAAATATGGTTAAGTCAAAAATGCAGAAAAAGAAATTCTCCCAAAATAAATTAGACTTAAAAAATTAATTCTTATACTATGAGCTTAGTCCTTCAGTCGTCCTAGCTTTAGGTAAAGGTCTCCGATACCAGGATCTCCTCCCCATGCTTTGACACTGTGCTTTGTCTCTTGTTTCTTGTGAAGCTTTAAAAAATAAAGTTCTGTCTTTATTTTATTTATTTATTCAGTTATTTATTTATTTTGAGATGGAGTCTCACTCTATTGCCCAGGCTGGAGTGCGGTGGCATGATCTCGGCTCACTGCAACGCCCACCTTTTGGGTTCAAGTGATTGATGTGCACCACCACATCCTGCTGATTTTTCTAGTTTTAGTAAAGACAGAGTTTCACCATGTTGGCCAGGCTGGTCTCAAACTCCTGATCTCAGGTGATCTACCCTCCTCAGCCTCCCAAAGTGCTGGGATTACAGACGTGAGCCACTGTGCCCGGCCTCTGTCTTTATTTTTAAAGAAGATTGGCACTCACTTACCTCTGTGAATTCACGTTTTCTTGGTATTTCTAGACTTCTAAATTTTATTTTTCTTACTAGGAAGTATATATATCTAGGAGTTTTGAAATGAAAATGTGTTCTATGCATTTAGTTTGCCTAATTGCTAGAAACAGGAGTCCTACAAAGATTTTTGAAAATTTTTTGGAAGTCTAGTTATAATGACCTACCTCTTTTTACTTAACTGTAATTGCTTTGACTGACGATCATAATATAATATTTGTCACTATTTTTTTTTTTTGAGACGGAGTCTTGCTCTGTTGCCAGGCTGGAGTGCAGTGGCGCCATCTTGGCTCACTGCAACCTCCGCCTCCTGGGTTCAAGAGATTCTTGTGCCTCAGCCTCCCGAGTAGCTGGATTACAGGTACATGTCACCATACCCAGCTAATTTTTGTATTTTTAGTAGAGACAGGGTTGCACTGTGTTGGCTAGGATGGTCTCGATCTCCTGACGTCGTGATTTGCCTACCTCAACCTCCCAAAGTGCTGGGATTACAGGTGTGAGCCACTGTGCTCAGCTTATATTTGTCACTATTATGAAATAAATATAAACCATTATATTTAATATTCAATCAAATTCTTTTTAGAGCCAGCCTTAGACACTGAGTATTGCTTAATATTATAAAAAAGGCCTATTGCTTATTCTAGGACTTTATTTTATTGCCGCTGTGCTGTGGTGTGTTCTTATTACTAAAAGAAAGCAAATTAGCATTATAGCAGTTACTTGGAACACTTTAGTAGTTTTATTGATCCACAGTGTAGTAGCTTCAGCTAGAACAACCCCAAAACAAAAAACAAATACAACACAAACAAACCCTGACACCAGCACAGTCTTATTACACTTTTAACTCCCTCATAATACAATACAACAACCATTCTTTTATTAATGGAGGATGGGGTAGGGAGTATGTTATCAGTAGACTTAGAAAAAATTAGCTTAGTCATTGAAACCTTTGCTCTTTTTCTAGGAATTCCTTTCTCATATTCTTGTGTTTTCTTGGCATTGTATGACGTTCAGCATCAGTCATATGCCCTGAAAAATGCGGACTGTACTATATATCTTAGCACTGGTGTTCCTCTGCTTTGACCATATGGAAACTTAAATTATTATGGATCAGACCTATCAACTAAGGGAAACAGAAAGGTTATTATTCAATGGTTTTATTCGTAAATGATCGCTGGCACTCGGCATTCATTCTGACCTCATTCTAGTGTGCCATCCTGTACATCAAAGGCTAGAAATAAAAAAAATATATTTCCCAGAATTCTTTAGAGTTCTCAATATGAATTAGTTGGGTGCACTTATATGAAATTTAGAATATTGAAATGACATGGAAGGTGTCCTATGTTTTTGCTTTTTCTACTGTCAGAAATATTCTTGGAACATTCTTTTTTTCTGCAGAGTTTCATTGTCCAGTTACTAGGTACATTATTGCTGACAGGCATTTGCTTTAGGAGCGGCAGCTGGAGTCCACTTTTTGTGACCAATTACCCAGCTAGTGAGAGACAGGAAGTAGTTTTGATGCTGATTCCTGATACTTGGGCTGCAGTTGCATCGATAAGCTCTTGAATTCAATAGTTTCAATGGCGACCTTCTGATTCCGCTCCTTCCTAATTGGGTAAGAGAAGTACTCTAGGTAGGTCAGATTATTATTGCGCTTAAGTTTTATTCCTAGAGATTCATCCTACAGCCTGTGATTCTATAACATTTCCAATGACTTTGTAAGCACTCAATTCCCTGGATTAACTTCATTTCTGCTTAAAACATCAATGACAATTTTTTCTTCCCTACACAAATCTTGACTAATACAATAGATAATAAAATGTAGGCTTAATCCTGAAATAATTATGACACCATACCCCTTATGCTCATGTATATAGATAGAAAACTCCTTCAGTCTCAAATGTAAACATCACAACTAATATCTAATAAAAAAGAAAGAATTCTGTTTTTGAAGTACTTAATTTTCTCCAAGAAGCCCTTAATTGTACCCTTTGTAACAGAATGTATAAGAATCTCATCCAGCAGCTATTAGTTGACAACCTGAAATTTTCTAGCTGCCTTTTGCTCTAGTACAAGGAAATGACTTCAATTCTCTCTTAAAGGAGAGAAAGAGCCACTTTATCTCCAAAGCAATCCCAGACAATTAAAGGATAGGTATTGCCTTAAAAAGTTAGTGCAAAATTTTTTAATGTATTCAATTTTTTAAATTCAATTACAATGTATTCAAATTTAAATATAATTCAATTAAAATGTATTCAAATTTATAATATTAAAATTATAATTTAAATTTATAATTATTAAATTATTCTGTATTCAAAATATGCTATCAAATAATTGGAAAGTCCACACAATAGTCCATTATATCAACATATTATAATTTAATTAACCAAGCCCCACTGACTAAAACTTGGATGATTTCTGTTTCTCTTAATTGTACTATCCTTGTACATATATTCTTGGCAGTATTTTTCTTTTTTATTTTTTAACGACTTTCTATTTTTTTTATTTCAGTAGGTTTTTGGGGAACAGATGGTGTTTGGTGACATGAATCAGTTCTGTAGTGGTAATTTCTGAGATTTTTTTAGAATTTTTTTTAATTTTAGGTTTTTGGGGAACAGGTGGTGTTTGGTTACATGTTTAAGTTCGTCAGTGGTGATTTCTGACATTTTGGTTCACCTGAGCAGTGTACACTGTACCCAGTGTGTAGTCTTTTATTTTTCACCTTCTCCTACCCTTTCCCCTGAGTCCCCAAAGTTCATTGTATCATTCTTATGCCTTTTGTTCTCATAGCTCAGCTCCTACTTATGAGTAAGAACATACGATGTTTGGTTTTCCATTCCTGAGTTACTTTACTTAGAAAAATTGTCTCCAATTCCATCCAGGTTGCTGTGAATGCCATTATTTTGTTCCTTTTTATGGCCAAATAGTATTCCATGGTATATATATATATCATGATTTCTTTATCCACTCATTGATTGAGGGGCACTTGGGCTGGTTCCATATTTTTGCAATTGTGAATTGTGGTGCTATAAACATGCATGTGCAAGTATCTTTTTTGTATAATGACGTCTTTTTTTTTTTTTTTTTTGAGATGGAGTCTTGCTCTGTCGCCCAGGCTGGAGTGCAGTGGCATGATCTCAACTCACTGCAATCTCCGCCTCCCAGGTTCAAGCTATTCTCCTGCCTCAGCCTCCCGAGTATCTGGGATTACAGGTGACTGCCACCACGACCAGCTAATTTTTGTATTTTTAGTAGACACAGGGTTTCACCATGTAGGCCAGGCTGGTCTCAAACTCCTGACCTCGTGATTCACCTGCCTCAGCCACCACACTCAGCCTCATATAATGACTTCCTTTCCTCTGAGTGGATATCCAGTAGTGGGATTGCTGGATCAAATGGTATATCTACTTGCTGGATCAAATGGTATATCTACTTTTAGTTCTTTAATGAATCTCCACACTGTTTTCCATAGTGGTTGTACTAATTGACATTCTCACCAGCAGTGTAAAAGTGTTTTCCTTTTCACCACATCCACACTTGGCAATATTTTTAGTATTTATATGATCAGATTCCTGAAAGTGAAAGACTAGGTCATAGACAATATAAATAATTAATTAACCACATATTGAATTTCTATGCCAAACACTATATTTGGTACTGATGATATGAAGGTGAGGGGGAACAAAAACAAGAATGTATATGGCTTAATGTAATTATGAACATTTTTCTTCAGATATGTTTGTACCACTTTCAACTGTTTCCTTTGGACTTGGATAATTTCTTAAAGTGAAAAATATTTAAATAAATACTGTCAAATTCTCTACAGAGTTATTGTGATACTTTACATTCCCACCTGCACTCTCAGTGTTAATACTAGGTATTATGGTTCTTTTCAATCTTTGATAGATAATATTATTGGTGAAAAAATTGTATCACTGTTATTTTATCATTTTATCCAGTATTTCATTATTGCTAGTTTCATTAATTACTTGTTCACATGCTTACTGAACCCTTGTATTCTTTTGTGAAATGCCTGTTCATGTCCATTGCACTTTTTTCTTATTGAGGTGTCTGGCTTCTTTTATAATTCTGTTTTTAAATTTAAACACAGACTATCACAACGGTTTTTGTATGTGGAGGTCATAGGTGTAAAACTGCTGAAAACTTTTGGCTAAGTAAAGTTATTGTAAGCCCTTAAATTTGAAGTCTGTCTACAATAATAGTATCAACCCAATTTGGAGACTTTTCTAAATTGCTTGACACTGTCTATGTCTATACGGGCTTATACCAAAAGACTAAATTTAGGGCACCAATGTATGAATAGATTAAATGCTTCTTTAGAGGTTAAAAAAAAAGACTAGGTCATAGAAACAAATATTTGTAATGTTTATAACACATGCTGTCAATTTATTTCCTAGAAGCATATGCCACTTCGTATTCACGCTACTAGCAGCAGTTGAAAGCATCTCCTTTTCCTGCCTCCACCCAGAATCAATTATTGTCATTTAAAAACCCAATTATACATCAGAGTTACTTCCAGTTTCTGGTCCAACATGTGTGGATCTTGGAGGTTGTTACTCCTTCTGTAAGAGTTAAAGGCCTAACAAACTGAAAAATCAACATTCTTTTTAGATCCATCAGAGAAGTGAGGTCACATGGCAACCCACTGCCCCCCAAATTGGAGAGACAGACAAGAAAAAACAAAGAATCACAGCTTACTGGAGCAGAAACCCACAAACAGAAGCCTCTGCAGGAATCAGTGCTAAGGTAGGAAAACCTGAACTGTAATTGATGAATTGCTGGAGGCTCAGTGTAGACAAGTCTGAGAGTTAAAATCTCTAGGGGGACCCAGTCATAGAAAGGCCCACACACTGTTGTGAGTTTTACCTCCCAGAGTTCTACCTGGTTCTCACAGTGAAGATATACAGTATTCATAAGGGCCAAGATATGGAAACAACCTAACTGCCCAACAATGAGTGAATATAAAGAAAATGTTGGCTGGGTGTGGTGGCTCATGCCTGTAATCCCAGCACTTTGGGAGGCCAAGGTGGGTGGATCATCTGAGGTCAGGAGTTCAAGACCAGCCTGGCCAACGTAGCGAAATCCCATCTCTACTAAAAAATACAAAAAAAAAAAGTTAGCTAGGCATGGTGGCTCACACCTGTAATCCCAGCTACTCTGGAGGCTGAGCCAGGAGAATCACTTGAACCCAGGAGATGGAGGTTGCAGTGGGTCGAGCTCATGCCACTGCACTCCAGTCTGGGTGACAGAGCAAGACTCTGTCTTAAAAAATAAAAAATAAGTAAAAAAGAAAAAGTTACATGTAGACATACATACATATATATGTATACACTTTCTGTACTCTTATAAGTCAATAGCAAACAAATGAATTATCTGTTCTTAAAAGGAGCAATGTATATTTATTCAGCCTTACAATATTATTAAGCCTTAAAAAAGAAGTAGATCTTTCCATTTGCCACAACACAGATATACCTGGAGGACATTATGGTAACTGAAATAAACCAGATACAGAAATAAAAATATTGCACTCTCTCAGGTATATGTGAAATAAAAAGAAAGAAATATACAGGGATAGAGAATGAAACAGTAGTTACTACAGGTAGGGGGAGGGATAAAATTGAGAGATGTAGATCAAAGGATATAGACATGAAGCATGAACAAGTTAGAGATCTAATGTACAACATGAGAACCAGTTAATAATATTGTATTGTATTAGGGATTTTTGTTAAATAAGTAGATTTTAGCTGCTCTTATCACAAAAAAGTAACTGTGAGATTGTAGATATGTTAATCTGCTTCATAATTATAACCATTTTACTCTCTATATGTATCTCATAGCATCATGCTGTAAACCTCAAATATAAGCAATAAAATTTACTTTTTAAAAATTGATAATCTTCTAACCATGCTGACTATGAAAACAAGACAGAGGACACAAATTATTAATGTCAGAAATAAATAAGGGAACATCACTACAGATCTCATGGACATTAAAAGAATAATAAAGAAATACTATGAACAACTCTGTACCCACAAATTTGATAACCTAAATGAATGGACAAATTCTTTGAAAGACACAGTACGTCAAAATGCACACAAAAAGAAATAGATGAAATTGATAGACCTGTGTCTATAAAAGAAATTGACTCAATAATTAATAAACTCCCAAAGCAGACAGCACCAGGCCCAGATGGGTTCACTGGTGAATTCTACTAAACATTTAAAGAAGAATTTATGTTAATTATCTATAATCTCTTCCAGACAATAGAAGCAGAGGAAATACTTTCTATTTCATTCTATGAAGCCAATAATATCCTAATACCAAAACCAGACATTATAAGAAAAGTATAAACCTGTATCTCTCATAAACATACATGTATAACTCTAAACAAAATGTTTGCAAATTGAATCCAACAATGTATAAAAAGATTTATACATCACAACCAAGTTTAATTTATCCTAGGTATGCAAGCCTGGTTCAACATTCCAAAATCAGTTATTGTAATGCATCACATCAATAAACTAACAAAGAAAAGCCACATGAATACATAAATAGATGCAGAAAAATCATTTGAGAAACTCCAACACCCATCTATGATTCTAAAAACTCTCAGTAAACTAGGAATAGAAGGAAAATTCCTCAACTTGATAAGAAAAAACTACCCCCAAAAAGATCCTACAACTAACATTATACATGATGGCGAGAAACTAGGAGCTTTCCCATTACATTCAGGAACAAGATAAGAATGCCCCCTCTCACCATGGCTTTTCAACATCATACTGGAAATCCTACCTAATGCAATAAGACAAGAATAGTAATAAAAGATATACAGATTTGAAGAAAAGAAATGAAACTATCTTTGTTCACAGATGATTTCATTGTCTATATAGAAAATACAAAAGAATTGACAAAAAAAATCCTGGAACTAATAAGCAATTACAGCAAGAGTGCAAAATGCAAGATTAATATACAAAAGCCAACTGTTCTCCTAAATATTAGCAACAAACAAGTGGAATTTGAAATTAAGAACACAATATCATTTACATTAGCACCCCCCAAAATAAAATGGTGGCATAAATCTAACAAAATAAGTACAATTTGAACACAAGGGTAACTACAAAACCATGATGAAAGATAAAAGAACTAAATAGTAATTCCATGTTCATGAATAAGAAGGCTCAATATTATCGAGGTCAATTCTTCTGAATTTGATGTATAAATTCCATGCAATACCGATCAAAATCCCAAGTTATTTTGCACATACCAGAAAACTAATTCTAAAGTTTATATGTAGAGGCAAAAGACCCAGAGTAGCCAAGTCAATATTAAAGGAGAAAAACAAACTGGAGGACTGACACTACCTGACTTCAAAGCTACAGTAATCAAGATAATATGTATTGGCAAAAGAATAGGCAAATAGATCAATGGTACAGAACAGAGAACCAAGAAATAGACCCACACAACTGATCTTTGACAAACAGCAAAGACATATAAAGGAGCAAAGATGATAGTTTTTTTCAACAAATGGTGCTAAATTATCTGGACGTCCACATACCAAAAAGAAAAATAAATTCACCCTTTATAAACATTAACTCAATGGATCATAGTCCTAAATGTAAGATGCAAAACTGTGAAACTCATAGAGGATAACATAAGAGAAAATCTAGATGATCTAGGGTTTAGAGGTGACTTTTTAGATACAACACCAAAGGCATGATTCATAAACGAGAATTCATAAGCCAGACTTCATTAAAATTAAACTTTTCTGTTATGCAAAAGTCACTGTCAAGAGAATAAAAAAATAAGGCACATACTGGGAGAAAATATTTGCGCAAAACATATCTGATAAAAGACTGTAATTCAAAATACACAAATAACTCTTAAAACTCAACAATAAGAAAATATACAACCCAATTAAAAATGGGCCAAAGGTCTTAACAGACACTCCGCAAAGAAGATACACAGATGGAAAACAGGTATTGGAAAAGATGCTCCATCTCATGTCATCGGGGAAATTCAAATTAAAACAACAATGACATACCACTGTATACCCATTAGAATGGCCAAACATAAACACTCCTAAACATAAAAACATTCATTCACGTAAATATTTATCCACTCTTGATAACCATTACTTGAGGAAAGAGAAGCATTCCCTTGGGATATTGCTCTGAGTTTAGCCCCAACATCTAAATGGGAAGCCTCAGGGGTCCCTGTCTCCTTGGAGTCAGCTCTGCTGTTATTTCCATTCTGCTTTCTTTGCTGAGGGAGATCACAGGACAAACTCCCCTGAGGGGTCAGCACACCACAGCTATACCAGCCTAACAAGGATCCCATAGGCCAGGAGGGCAGAACTCAAACCCATGGAAAGCTCATTGGGCTTCCACAATCAAAAGAGTCCTTGCCACTTGACTCAGGGCATCCCTGCCTTCCGAAATGTGCAGCTGAGAAAGGCAGCATTATGTTAGGAACCACAGATTAGGAAAGCAACAGGGAGTTAAGGTCAGAAAAGGGAAATGTGGTATTCCTTTAGAGTAACGTTTCAGTTCTTCCCTCCTTGCTAATCAGTCCAGAAGTTCAGAGGAGAGACATGAGGAAGCTGAGCTTTGGCTAAGAAGCAGAGTTGGAAATCACAGATGTGCAGAAGATCCACTTCTGGAGACACATCGAAGCAAAGAAAAACCCCTGGATACAGAGGTGAGCTTCAATGAGCTAACCACCTACTTAGCCAACCCAGTTTGGCACTTTCTCTTTCCTTTCTGATAGTTTCAAATATTTCATGAATTAAGAAGTCATAACCTCCATCTGACTCATTTAGACTCATTGAGCTTGACCTTGAGGCCCTCTATACCACAAGTTTTGAGAGAAGAAAAACCTTATCAGTAGAAAAAAAACAAACCCAAAACCAAAAAAACCAAAACTGATTGCATTCCCAGCCCCATACACTCACCCTGTGCTTTAGAACCATTCTCCCTGATTTTCATATCCTAAACCTTCCTTTTTCCTAGTGATAAGCATGGGTGATCCTCATGTCTACAGTCTGGAGCATCCAAACCCACTTAACCCAAATCTCCACTATTTTTTAAATTCTGTATTCCCAAGGCAGCCTTTTCATGAATGACTGCTTTTTGAATAATGATCTGTGTTTCACAAACTGCTTTTCAGACATGGTATCTCACTTGCTATTTGATATGGTTTGGATCTGTGACCCCACCCAAATCTCATGTGGGATTTTAATCTCCAGCGTTGAAGGTGGGCCCTAGTGGGAGGTGATCATGGTGATGGATCCTTCATGAATGGTTTAGCACTGTCACTGGTGCTATTATCATGATAGTGACTGAGTTTTCACAAGATCTGGTTGTTTAAAAAGTGTCTGGCACCTCCCCCCACCTCTGTCCCGTTCCTGCCAAGTAAGATGCCTGCTCCGGCTTTGCCTTCCACCATGAATACAAGTTTCCTGAGGCCTCCCCAGAATCAGAAACTGCAAGGCTTCCTGTACACTCCGCAGAACTGCGAGGCAATTGAACCTCTTCACTTTAAAAATGACCCAGTCTGGAGTATTTCTTTATAGCAGTGTAAGAACAGACTAATACACCTTTCATAAAACATCAGGAATCAGCCTATGAGCGGGTGATAGAGGACAAATCCAGCCTGCATCTTCTGCCTCAAGTCCAAGGCCCCGTCCACTGCACCACCACAACCCTACACACCAGACCCACCTCCACTATGCATGGTCAATTTTTTTTTTTTTTTTTTGAGATGGAGTCTTGCTGTCACCAGGCTGGAGTGCAGTGGTGCGAGATCAGCTCACTGCAACCTCTACCTCCCGGATTCAAGCGATTCTTCTGCCTCAGCCTCCCGAGTAGCTGGGACTACAGGTGCGCCTCACCATACCCAGCTAATTTTTTTTTTTTTTTTTGAGACACAGTCTGGATCTGTCGGCCAGGCTGGAGTGCAGTGGCAAAATCTCAGCTCACTGCAACCTCCATCTCCTGGGCTCAAGCAATTCTCCTGCATCAGCCTACCGAGTAGCTGGGATTACAGGTCCCCACCACCATGCCCAGCTAATTTTTGTATTTTTAGTAGAGACGGAGTTTCACCATGTTGGCCAGTATGCTCTTGATCTCCTGACCTTGTGATCTGCCTGCCTCAGCCTCCCAAAGTGCTGGGATTACAGGTGTGAGCCACCGGGCCTGGCATGCCTGGCCAATTTTACCCACCTGATTGTGGCCAGTCCCGCACGAGTGTTCAAGCTTTCAAATCCCACCATCTGTACCACACAGAAAGATTGGTCATCACCCTTACAGCTGCAAGAGTGGATTCTGAACATGCGACAAGAAAGTTGGTCAGTTGTGTATTTGTGTGGCAAGTGCGTAATTCTGTAGAAATTTGTCAGAGTGAGGAAAACATAGCACAATGCATGACTGTAAGATATGTATAGCTTTACCAAAACATGAAGAGGCTTAAGGTTCAAATTCTTACTACTGTTCACTTCCTTACTGATCTTGAACAGATCACTTCACCTCTGTAAGCCTCCTGTATGTAAAAATGGCAATAGTAATAACATATGCCTCTTAATTCCTTATTATGGAATTTAGTGAGATGCTTACCATGTACCTAATACTAATAAATTTTCAATAAATATTTGTTAATACTATTGACTTTAATTACTGATTCACTCAATATATCAGCAAATATTCCTTCTATAATCTTGCAATATTATGAAATTAATCTGAGCGACAGTGAGAGATATGATATTTTAAGCGTGTGTGATAATTAGTTTTGAGAACATGCAGGAATATCACATAAGGGATGATGACACTGAGGTGGCTGGGGAACAGCTCGTCCTGAATGTTTTTACAATACCCTTGTCCCATCTTTCAAATGCCTTATCTCAAATCCTCATGACAATATGGATATTTGTGTTTGATTTTATACGTGAAAAACCTGAGGTTTAAAGGCATTTAATAACTTACAACAAAAATGAAAGCATTTAATTTTTAATACATCAATATATAAATAGCCAACATTTAAAAATATGTGAAAATTCTGGTGTATTAAGGTCCATTCACAATGTGTAAAAGAATATACTGCTCTAAAGAAGTTGTTTTAAACATCTTGGTGTTGCAAATACGTTCATTGTAGAGATTTTATGGTAGCCAAAAATGTATAAATAACCAATATCTAAAAATGCTTGAAAATCTCTATGTACTATGCCTATTCACAAGGTATGAGTGAATATGCTTACACAAAAACTTTAATTACAAAAAATTGTGACAACATTTTGCTGATACAAAAATTCTCATTGCAGAGATTTTTTTTTATAGTAGCAAGAAATGGAGGCCACTTTGATATCCATTGGTAGGTAACTGGATCGGGATGAAAAATATATATACCAAAAAATTAACATGTTTCTCATAGATATTTTTAAATAAACATGTAAAAGATAAATTAAAAACAGATTTTACACATAACAATGGGTGCTTATTCTGTACAAATGTGACTTAGGACAGAGAATTAAAGAAGGGAAAAACAATTTACAAAAAAAGGGAGATGTGCAAACTAATGATGATAGCATGTCATGAGCTAGGGAGGATGCACCTTTCATTCTGTCAGCAGAGCAGAAAAAAATCACTCTATTGACTGGGTTCAACATTCATCTTAGATTTGCCCTGTTGGCTGTTGTGAAAAACCATTAATTTTTTCAAGACAATGCAAATATAAACTTCAGCGTGACACAACTGAGTATGCTTTGACAGGGAAAGAGGGTCATGAAACCTCTCCATCTAAAATACCCCCAGTCTGACTCCCCATCAACCTCCATCTTCTAATACTGTTTTATTTTGTTCACAAAATATATCCCTAACTGATGCTGTACTACATATTTTGTAGTATAATAATTTACCTTCCCAACTAGAAAGTAAGCTCCACATAAGCAGGAATCTGTCTGCTCTATTGCTATGTCCTAGGCAGGTGAACAGTGCTTTTCACAGAATAGGAAATACTGAGTCTGAATTAGAGAAGTCCACTTCTGAAAGTTTCTAAAGGAAAACTCTCCCTCTGTCCCTCCAGATTTCAATATAATGCCCTTATGGAGCCCATAGAGTTGGGAAGGGAGGACCCCATCAAGGACCATGAGGTTAACAAGCCATCCCACAATTAGCACAGTAGCTAATTGTGACCAGAAGAAACAAAGACTTGTAGGTTCTCATGATTGGTGTTATGAAATCAGAGCAAGTTAAGTAACAAAACTTCTTGTTTATAACTGAGTCCAAGTCAATGGAAAGAATCAACCACACCAGCAGTGTCTCTGAGTTTATCCTCCTGGGACTCTCCTCCCAGCCTGAGGACCAAAAGCCACTCTTTGTTCTCTTCCTCATCGTGTACCTGGTCACCATAACAGGGAACCTGCTCATCATCCTGGCCATTCGCTTCAACCCCCATCTTCAGACCCCTATGTATTTCTTCTTGAGTTTTCTGTCTCTTACTGATATTTGCTTTACAACAAGCGTTGTCCCCAAGATGCTGATGAACTTCCTGTCAGAAAAGAAGACCATCTCCTATGCTGGGTGTCTGACACAGATGTATTTTCTCTATGCCCTGGGCAACAGTGACAGCTGCCTTCTGGCAGTCATGGCCTTTGACCGCTATGTGGCCATCTGTGACCCCTTCCACTATGTCACCACCATGAGCCACCACCGCTGTGTCCTCCTGGTGGCCTTCTCCTGCTCATTTCCTCACCTCCACTCACTCCTGCACACACTTCTGCTGAATCGTCTCACCTTCTGTGACTCCAATGTTATCCACCACTTTCTCTGTGACCTCAGCCCTGTGCTGAAATTGTCCTGCTCTTCCATATTTGTCAATGAAATTGTGCAGATGACAGAAGCACCTATGGTTTTGGTGACTCCATTTCTATGCATTGCTTTCTCTTATATACGAATCCTCATTACGGTTCTCAAGATTCCCTCTACTTCTGGGAAACGCAAAGCCTTCTCCACCTGTGGTTCTCACCTCACCGTGGTGACACTCTTTTATGGAAGCATCTTCTATGTCTACTTACAGCCCCCATCCACCTACACTGTCAAGGACCACATGGCAACAATTGTCTACACAGTTTTGTCATCCACGCTCAATCCTTTTATCTATAGCCTGAGAAACAAAGACCTGAAACAGGGCCTGAGGAAGCTTATGAGCAAGAGATCTTAGGAAGCACCCTCTTGAAAAACTTGTAAGTGGAATCTGCTCAACTTGGACCTGTTTTCTACTGGTTTCTGGTGAACGGTCAAGCTGTTGGAAGCTAGCACTTCTGACCCTTGTGAGACAAGGCTATTGTGGGCACTTACATCCATTGATGATGACCCACCAATTCGGCCTGTATCTCTTAAATCACAATCGTTTCCTGTCTATGGCTTCTCTTTCTTGGAAAGATTTATTTTTTCCACTTTCTCATTTTCCAAAAATTGCTTTAATCTAATCCTTTCCGCACGAATATTTCCTAAACAAATGTCTCTCTTTTTATTAAGGCGGATGCTCCAAAATTCTTCACATTTCAGTATATTGCTGAAAAATGCGTAATTTGTAGCCATTGAATGTTTTTGCAAAAAAAATTGAAAAGAGAAAGAATGAAGGAAGAGGAGGATATATATTTTAGCTAATTTTCTCTTCTTGAGGATTTTTATAATTTTTTATTTTTCTCCTTCTAAAGATGTTTTATTGCTTAAATCTTAAGCTTTTACTTTTATCTATCCTTCCTTTATTATATTGCTGTAGTTTTATTTACTTTTAATTTCCTCTTATATTTTATCATACAATTTAAAAATGCTAATGGTCAGAAAGAACAAAAACCTCAAGTGGTAACATGGAAATTATCCATTTCACACAGGGGAGGTTGAAACGTTTCTTCTGGTTCACCTTCCCATAAACTATGTGTTTAAAATGTGTGATTTAATACTTCATCCAGAAACTTTCATTTCTAGGACTCTAGCCTATAGAAATATTACTATAAATTTGTATTGAGTAATATTATTGTCAATGTGTATTGAATAGCGTGAGATATATGTATATATAATCTCCAAAGATGTTCAGGGAAATCCCAGTTTGTAATAGGTAAAAATGGCAACAACCTAAAACCTTTTCAATAGTGAAATGGAGAAACATGCTATGATTAATTCCATAAAGTGTAACTATATGCAGCATGTTCAAAGAATCAAAAATATCTTTACTGCTTCCTTGAAAAGCCATTAAGTAGGAAAATTAAGATGTGGAACAAATGTAAAAGTATGAATCCATTATATTAAAAAGTTATACGAATATGAATGTACATGTGTGTGTAGCCACTGGGTTAAGAATGGAAGAGCAGGGGGAAACATGGAGGGAGAGTATTTCCTCTTCTTTATACACAGTTGTAATGTCTGAATTTCTTCAAATAAACATTTATTGCCAATGGAATTGAAAACTATTAATAAACAAGATGACCTATGCAATGGTGAAAGACTTCATAAATTACCAGTTGAAGAAAAACTTTCTGAGTGCATGCATATCTACAAACACGATTTTGGCACCTTTACTTTAGTAGACAATTTGATAATTTGATAGGATATAGCATTCTAGGTCCAAAGCTTTTCTTTCAGATCTTTTAAAGATACATCTATATCATTCCAATGCCTTGGATGTTTTCAGTGATAAATGAGAGGTCACCCTAATTTGTGTTCCTTTGTAATGATTTCCTTCTCATTGGATCATACTCCATAGATCCCTGACACCGAACATGGCTATGCTGCCACTGCTTAGGCCTTGGAAGACCAGACACTGATTCCACCTCCTTTACTCCAAGCCTGAGTTTAGGAGCCCAGTCATTGTTCTTGACTGTGTGTTTTCTCATAGGTGTCAACATGTAACAAAAAGGTAAAAAATAAAATACTAGGCAAACAGTTCTTTTTTTTTTTTTGAGACGGAGTCTCGCTGTGTCGCCCAGGCTGGAGTGCAGTGGCGCGACCTCGGCTCACTGCAAGCTCCGCCTCCCGGGTTCACGCCATTCTCCTGCCTCAGCCTCCCGAGTAGCTGGGACTACAGGCGCCTGCCACCACGCCCAGCTAATTTTTTGTATTTTTAGTAGAGACGGGGTTTCACTGTGGTCTCGATCTCTTGACCTCGTGATCCGCCTGCCTCGGCCTCCCAAAGTGCTGGGATTACAAGCGTGAGCCACCGCGCCTGGCTGCAAACAGTTCTTAGAGTTGAAATCAAAAGCAAAGAGCATGATCCATAAAAGGAAAAATTTAAAAGTTGAACTTCATAAAATTAAACTACTAGAAGGTGAAGGTGGGGAGAAGGTAAGTTAAAAACTACCTGTCGGGTATTATGCTCACTATCTGGGTGACGGGATCCATACTTCAAACCTCAGAATCACACAATATTCCCGTGTAACAAATCTGCACATGTACCCCTGTATTTAAAATAAAAGTTGAAATTTAAAAATTAAAAACTTGTTCTGTAAAGGATACTGTTAAGAGAATGAAAAGACAGGTTGAAGAGTGGGAGAAAATATTTGCAAACCATATATTCAATAAAGGACTAGTACCTAGAATGTATAGAAAGCTCTCAAAACTCAATAGCAAAAAAGTAAACAATCCAATTGGAACTTTAAAAGAAAGACATGAAGAGACATTTCATCAAAGGAGATACACAGATGGCAAGTAAGAACAGAAAAAGATATAGAATATCATTAGT
The DNA here is from genome assembly GCF_028878055.3 of Symphalangus syndactylus. Classification (NCBI taxonomy): domain Eukaryota; kingdom Metazoa; phylum Chordata; class Mammalia; order Primates; family Hylobatidae; genus Symphalangus; species Symphalangus syndactylus. Next base: position 22,299,746 of record NC_072425.2, read on the forward strand.
CATTTGAGAAATGAAAATTAAAATGACAATGAGATTTGACTACATACATATCAGAATGGCTAAAATATAAAATATTGACAACATCAAATGTTCATAAGGATGCAGAGAAACTGAACCACTTATACTTTGCCTGTTGAAACTACAAAATGATATAGCCACTCAGAAAACAGTTTGGAAGTCTATTTAAAAACTAAACATGCAACTACCCTACAATCCAGAAATTGCATTAATTCCAAAGATATGAAAACTTATGTTCCCATAAAAATGTGCACAAATATGTACATTTTTTGCAACAGCCCAAAACTGGAAAGAAAAGCCCAGGTCCTTCAACAAATGAATGGTTAGACTATGGCAATCCATACCATAGGATATTACTCAGCAATTTAAAAAATGAACTACTGATACACACAACAATGTAACAGGTAATTATGTTGTGTGAAAATATTCAATCCCCCAAAAGGCTACATAATGTGTGATTCTATTTATGTAATGTTCTTTAAATGGCAAATTTTTAAAAACCATAATCATATCAAGTATTTTTTCTGATCACAATGGAATAAAACTAGAAATCAATAACAGGAGGAACTGTGGAACCCATACAAATACATGGGAATTAAACAACATGCTCCTGGAAAACCAACGAATTTATGAAGAAATTAAAAAAAGATTAGAAAAATTTTTGAGATGAATAAAAGTGGAAACACAACACACCAAAACCTATGGGATACAGCAAAAGCAGTTCTAAGGGAGAGTTTATGCCAATAAATACATAAAAAAGCAGAAAGCTCTCAAGTAAAAAAAACCTAAGGTTGTACCTCAAAGACCTAGGAAAATGAGAAAAAAACTACACTTGATTTTAGCCAAAAGGTCAAGAAATGATAACAAGAACAAACTAAATTCAAAATTAGTAAAAGAAAGGAACTAAAGATCACATTAGAAATAGGGACCAGATAATGCAAAATGCCAACAAAATGAAGAATTGGTTTTTGAAATGATAAACAAAATCAATGGCCTTTTCAGCTAGACTAACTAAAAAACATAGAGGAGTCAAATAAACAAAATCAGACAAAAAAGGAAAATTGCCAGTGATACTACAGAAATAAAAAGAATAATAAGAGACTATTATGAACAACTGTTTGACAACAAATTGGAAAACTTAGAAGAAATGGATAAATTCTTGAGTACGTGCAACTTACCAAGACTGAATCATGAAGAAATAGAAAACCTAAACAGGTAGTAAAATATTGAGTAGAGTAAAAATATTGAATCAGCAATAAGACATCTAACATCAAAGAAAAGCCCAGGACCTGATGGCATTGCTGCTGGATTTTATCAAACATTTAAAGAAGAATTAATACCAATTTGTCACAAATAATTTCAAAAAATTGAAAAAGAGAAAATTCTTCCAAACTCATTATTTGAGGCCAGCATTACCCTGATGCCAAAACCAGACAAAAACACACAGACACACACACGCATTTGTGGGCCAATATCTCTGATGAACATGGACACCAAAATCCTGAACAAAATATTAGCAAATTGAATTCAAGATCACATAACAAAGATAATTTACTGTAATCAAGTGGGATTCATCCCAGGGATGCAAGAATGTTTCAACATACACAAATAAATAAACCTGATATTTCACATTAATACAATTGTATTAGTCAGGGTTCTCTGGAAGGTCAGAACAAATAGGATATATGTAATAGAAAACTTAGGGGAAATTGGCTCACATGATCACAAAGGTTAAGTCCCACAATAGGCCATCTGCAAATTGGAGGACCAGAGAAGCCAGTAGTGTGGTTTCCAGAGAGATCGGTAGCATGGTGCCCAGAGAAGCTGGTAGCATGTCTCAGTCCAAATCCTAGAGCCTCAGAACTAGAGAGGCTGACAGCATAGACTGGTCTGGAGCCAAAGACCCGAGAACCTCAGGAGGAGGCTGATGCAATTCTCAGAGTCCAAAAGCCAAAGAACCTGAAGTCTGGTGCAAGAGCAAGAGGAATAAAATACATCTGATCTAAAAGGAAGAGAGAGAGGAAGCAAGAGTAAGCTGAGCAGAAACTCTTTACTGTAATTAGATCCCATTTGTCAATTTTTGCTTTTCTTGTCATTGCTTTTGGTGTCTTCATTATGAAATATTTGCCTGTTCCTATGTCCAGAATGGTATTGCCTAGGTTGTCTTCCAAGGTTTTTATACTTTTGGAGTTTACATTTAAGTCTTAAATCCATCTTGAGTTAATTTTTGTATATGGTGTAAGGAAGGGGTACAGTTTCAATCTTCTGCATATGGCTAGCCAGTTATCCCAGAACCATTTATTGAGTAGGCAGTCCTTTCCCCATTGCTTGTTTTTTTTTTTCAGCTTCTGCATAGCAAAAGAAACTATCAACAGAGTAAACAGACAACCTACAGACTGACAGAAAATTTTTGCAAACTGCATCTGACAAAAATCGAATATCCAGCATCTGTAAGAAACTTAAACAAATTTACAAGAAAAAACCCAAACAACCCCATTAAAAAGTGAGCAAAGGACATGAACACTTTTCAAAAGAATACATACGTGCAGCCAACAAGCATATGAAAAAAAGCTCAACATCACTGATCATTAGAGAAATGCAAATCAAAATCATAATGAGACACCATCTCACACCAGTCAAAATGGCTATTATTTGAAAGTCAAAAAATAACAGATGCTGGTGAGGCTGTAGAGAAGAAGGAAAGCTTATACACTGTTGGTGGGAATGTAAATTAGTTCAACCACTGTGGAAAACAGTGTGGTGACTCCTCGAAGACCTAAAAACAGAAATACCATTTGACCCAGCAATCCCATTACTGGGTATATACCCAAAGGAATGTAAATCATTCTCTTACAAAAAAACATGCATGCATATGTTCATTGCAGCACAATTCACTATAGCAAAGACATGGAATCAACCTAAATACCCATAAATGGTAGACTGGATAAAGAAAATGTGGTACATATACATCATGGAATACTATGCAGCCATAAAAAAGAATGAAATTATGTTCTTTTAAGGAACAAGGATTGAGCTGGAGGCCATTATCCTTAGCAAACTAACACAGGAACAGAAAACCAAATACCACATGTTCTCACTTGTAAGTGGGAGCTAAATGATGAGAACACATAGACACATACAGAGGAACAGCAGACACTGGGGCCTATTGGAGGGTGGTGGGTGGGAGGATGGAGAGCATCAGGAAAAATAATGGGTACTAGGCTTAGTACCTGGGTAACAAAATAATCTGTACAACAAATCCCTGTTATACAAGTTTACCTGTGTAACAAACCTGCACATGTATCCCTGAACTTAAAATAAAAGTTAAATTAAAAAAAAAAAAGAGTAAGCTGAATATCCCCCTTATTCCAATTGCTTTATCCTAGCTGTTTCCCCAGCTGATTGGATGGTGTCCACCCATATTGAGGATGAGTCTTCCTCTTTCAGTTTACTGTTTCATATGTCAATCTCCTCTGGAAATAACCTCACAGACACACCCAGAAAAAAAAATGCTTCACTAGCTTTCTAGGTGTATTAGCCTGTTCTCATGCTGTTAATAAAGACATACCTGAGACTGGGTAATTTATAAGGGAAAGAGATTTAATTGACTCACAATTCAGCATGGCTGGGGAGGCCTCAGGAAACTTACAATCATGGCAGAAGGAGAAGCAAATACATCCTTCTTCATCGCGGCAGCAAAGAGAAGTGCAGAGTAAAGGTGGCAAACAGCCCCTTATAAAATCATCAGATCTTGTGAGAACTCATGCACTATCATGAGAACAGCATGGAGGTAACCACCCCCATGATTCAATTACCTCCCATCAGGTCCCTCCCACAACACGTGGGGATTATGGGAACTACAATTCAAGATGAGATTTGGGTGGGGACACAGCCAAACCATATCACTAGGCATCCCTCATTCCAGTGAAGTTGACATATAATATTAACCACCAAAAGTCCACCCTTGTCACCTTGGCAAGATTGCCTCTCCTTAAACCATATTTAATCTCCAAATAAAAACAATAACAAGGTCATGATTCCACCTAATGTAATACAGCTATTTTATATACAACCAAAAGCACACTAATCTCATTCCCCAAAAAGGTAGAATTCTTGAGTGGTATTTACTTTTCTTCTGGTATCTCTTAAATACTGAGATGTAAAATTAGCAATACTTAAATACTGATATGAAGTCAATAAAGCCTATGTTGTGTGACAGAGGAATAAAAGAGAAAACAAAGATATTTGCTTAATATACGTGTATCTACAAACTATTCTTAGCAAAATAGGGAATACTCATAACAATTACAGTCCTCGTTTCTGTAACTGGCCACAGGGTCACAGCTTGTATTTATAACTACCTTCTTCTACTATCCATTCAGTATTCCCTTTGTCTTACAGCAAGCACAGTAGCTGGGGATGGTTCTTTACCTGGCAGAGTGACCCAAACGATTATTTCTGAAGAGTCTAGGCCATTCATAGTCCTACCTGGATTGACTTGTTATAGTTTCCTATTGACCTTAATCACTGGGCATGGTAATAGTAAGAGACAGTCTAAGTGATCTCCTGTATTCCAGACATACTGTTCCTTACCTTCATTGTTGAGTAGTGGTCCAATTTCCCCTTGGTAATCCAAATCAATCGCCCCAACCACACCATAACCCCCTTCCTACCATGTTGACTCAGAGACATGAGGAACCCAAAGTGGCTGGGTGGCAGTCTTAATATCCAGTTCAATGGAATTATTGTGTCTTCTGGTAGAAGCACTCCTCCTTCTTTAAGTAAGTCCAGCAGGACATAATATTGTAGGAACAGGAAGCGAAAATGTTGCTAGTGGATCACTAGGGGTGATGGTCAGTGGTGCCACTACTATTTCCACCCCCTTGATTTCTGGACCCACGAATCTTGGTTATGGGAAAAACAGTACCATATATTGGATGCTGATTCAAAACATATACAGCCTTCTGAAGAACTTTGCCCCATCCCTGCAAAGTATTGTCACCTAGCTGGCACTGTAGCTGTGATTTCAAAAGGACATTCCACCATTATATCACGCCAGCTGCTTCAGGATAATGGGGAACATGGTAGGACCAGCGAATTCCATGAGCATGAGCCCACTGCTGTACTTCTCTGGCTGCAAAGTGAGTTCCTTGTAGAAGCAATGCTGTATGGAATATAATGAAGGTGAATAAGGCATTCCACAAGTCCACATATGGTAGTTTTGGCAGAAGCATTGCATTCAGGGATGGCAAATCCATATCCAGAGTAAGTGCCTAGTCCAGTAAAGACGAAGTGCTGTTTCTTCTACGATAGAAGCAGACTAATGTAATCAACATACCACCAAGTAATTGGCTAATCACCCTTGGGAATGGTGCCATTGGGGGGCTCAGCGTTGGTCTCTGCTGCTGGCAGACTAGGCACTCAAAGGTGGCAGTGGCCAGGTCAGCCCTGGTCAGTGGAAGTACATGCTGCTGAACCCATACATAACCTCCATCCCTGCCCCCATGGCCATTTCGTTCATGAGCCCATTGGGCGATGACAGTGGTGGCTAGGGAAAGAGACTCACTGGTATCCACAAAATGGGTCATCCTATCCACTTATTAAAACCTCCCCTTCTGAGGTCATGCTTTGGTGAGTATTTACATGGGACACAGATAATCTTCATATCTTTGCCCATTCATACAGGTCTATTTACATTCCTCTTCCCCAAGTATCTTTGTCATCAATTTTCCAATCATGTTGCTTCCAAATCCCTGATCACCCAGAATGTGTTTCCTCCAAAATCCAAATAGATGCACCAGGCATAGTGCCTGTCTCTTGGGTGTAAGAGGGGCCAGACACCTATCCTTCACCTTAAAAGGGCTATCTGGACAGGTCTCACACCACTGGACCTCTATAAATTTCACTGAGGAAGTATAAGTCCCTTGAATTTTAGCCAGATTTATTTGTACTTTTTGACACACAAATGTCCTACCAATGAGTTCAGACTCACTTACTAGGTCTAATTGGCACAATGTTACCAATATAATGGACCAGCGTGGCATCTTGTGGAAGGACAAGTGATCGAGAATTCTGTGAACTTGATTATGACATGGGGCTGCAGAATTGATATACTCCTGAGGTATGACAGTTAAGATGCACTGCTGGCCCTGCCAGCTGAAAGCAAGCTGCTTCTGGTGGGCATCATAGACAGGGATGGAGAAAAAGTCATTTGCCAGATCAATAGCTACACACCAGGTACCAGGAAATCTTAATTTGCTCAAGCAGCGAAACCACATCTGGTACAGCAGCTGCAACTGGAGTCACTGCTTGGTGAAGCTTATGATAATCCACTGTCATTCTCCAGGATCCATCTATCTTCTGCACAGGCCAAATAGGAAAGTTGAGCAGGGATGTGGTGGGATCACCACCCCTGCATCTTTTAAGTCCTTGATGGTGGCACGAACCTCTGCAATTTCTCCAGTGATACAACACTACTCTTCATTTACTATTTCCCTAGGTAGAGGCAGCTCTAATGGCTTCCATTTGGCCTTTCCCATCATAATACCCCCAACTCCACAAGTTAGGAAACAAATGTAGGGATTCTACCAGGTGCTAAGTATGTCTATTCTAATTATGCATATTAGAATTGGAGAAATAACCACAGTTGCACTGGGGACATAACCACAGTTAGAATTGAGGAAATAACCACAAGATGGGTTTTGGGATCTAGTGGACACAACGTAGTTGGATCTGAGCTAAAATTTCATTAATCACATGACCCCCATAAATGCCTACTCTCACTGGAGAGCAACAGTGATGCTTCAGGTCTCCTGGAATTGACATCAGTTGAGAGCCAGTGTCCAGTAGTCCCCAAAAGATCAGATCGTTTCCTTTTCCCCAATGCACAGTTACCTTGGGAAATGACAGGAGGCATCACACTACCTTACTTCAAAACATACTATAAAGCTATAGTAACTGAAACAGCATGGTCATAAATACAGACATATGGATAATGAAACAGAATAGACAACCCAAAAATAAATCATGTGTCTATAGCCAACTGATTTTTGACAAAGGTGTGAAGAATACACATTGGGAAAAGCACAGTTTCTTCAATATATGATGTTAGAAAAACTGAATATGTGTATGCAAAAGAATAACTAGATCTCTATCTCTTACCACATATAAAACTCAGCTCAAAAGAAATTAACAGCTTCACTGTAAGACCTGAAACTATGAAAGTACTAGACAAAGCCATAGGGGAAATGCTTCATGACATTGATCTGGCTAAAGATTAATTGGATAAGACCTTAAAAGCATAGACAACAAAAGCAAAAATAGACAAATGGATTTACGTAAAACTAAACTGCATGTGCACAGCAGAGGAAACAATCAACAGTGCAAAGAGACAACCTGCAGGATGGGAGAAAATATTTGCAAACTATGCATCTGTCAAGAGGTTAATATGTAGAATATATAAGAAACTCAAATGTCTCAATAACAACAACAACAAAAAACAAATGATTTTTAAAAATGGAGAAAAGACCTAATAGATATTTCTTAAAAGAAGACATCTATATGGTTAATAAATATAGGGAAAAATGCTCAATATCACTAATCATTAGGGAAATGCAAATCAAAATCACAATGAAATATATAATAAATTATTGGGTTTTTTTATTTCTAGCATTTTACTTTGATTCTTTTTTTATTATTATTATACTTTAAGTTTTAGGGTACATGTGCACAACGTGCAGGTTTGTTACATATGTATACATGTGCCATGTTGGTGTGTTGCACCCATTAACTCGTCATTTAGCATTAGGTATATCTCCTAAAGCTTTCCCTCCCCCCTCCCACCACCCCACAACAGTCCCCGGTGTGTGATGTTCCCCTTCCTGTGTCCATGTGTTCTCATTGTTCAATTCCCACCTATGAGTGAGAACATGCGTGTTAACTACACTATGATGTATCCATAAAATTTAAAAATAAAAACAAACCTTTTAAAACCACAATGAGATAACACCTCATCCCAGTTAGAATGGCTATTATCAAAGAGACAAAAAAAAAAAAAAAAATGCTAGTGAGGATGTGGAGAAAGGGGAGCACTTACACACTGCTGGTGAGAATATAAATTAGTACATCCATTATGGTCAACAGTGTCAAGATTCCTCAAAAAATTAAAATATAACTACCATATGATCCAGCAGTCCCACCACTGGTTATCCAAAGGAAAAGAAATAAGTATGTCAAAGAGTCATCTGCACCCTCAAGTTTATTACAGCACTATTCACAACAGCCAAGATACGGAATCAACCAAAATGTCCATCCGTGGATACATGGATTTTTTAAAGTGCTCTATGTGCACAATGGAACACCATGCAGCCATAAAAAGAATAAAATCATTTTTATTCTTTTGTGGCAGCATGGATGAACCTAGTCGACTTTATGTTAAATAAAATAAGCTAGACACAGAAGGACCAATACCCATATTCTCACTTATTTGTGGAATTTTTAAAAAGTTGAATTCAGAAAACAACCAAAACAGCATGCAAACCCTGCACCGGCAACCAAGGTATCCAGATGCTGTCACCAGGACTGACTAGGCAGTTGGTATGACCCACGGAGAGGAAGGAAGAGCAGTGTGGTGTGGCAGCCCACCTGAGAGCCACACAGGGCAGGGGAGCCCCCACCTGCCAGCCAAGGGATGCGGTGAGTGAGCGTGCTACCCAGCCTGGGAAACCATGCTTTTTCCACAGAACTGTGCAACCCATGGATCAGAAGATCCCACTCGAGAGCCCCTGCCACCAGGGCCTAGGGTCCCAACCACGGAGCTACGCAGATTCTCAATAGCCACTCAGGTTGAATCTGCGTAAGCCTGCTGACTTCCTGGGAGGAGGTGCAGCCATCACCACAGCTGCGACTGCCTTCTGCCTAAGCTGTCTGAGCTCCTTGTGGGAGGGGCAGCAGCCAACAATGGGACTGCTAGCTGCCTAACACACTAAGCTCCCATGGCCGGGGAAGGGCGGCAGCCATGTCTATAGCTCCAGGTCACTGTTTTCCCCTGCTGAGCCAGGGAGGCTCGGTGGCAAGAAATATTTCCCACAGCCACACACACCGGCTGTGGCAGACTGCAGCCAGAGTGTCTCTTCAGGTGAGACCCTGACCCATCCCTCCTCACTGGGAGGGCCTCCCTGCGGGAACTCCAACAACTCCTGCCAGGGGCTCAGGGACAGAACTCTGATCTCCCTAGGCCTGAGCAGCTAGTGGAAGGAGTGGCCATAGTCTCCACAGACGAGCGGACTTAGTCTTTCCTCCTGCTAGTTCTGAGGAATCTGAGCAGCCCAGACGACTGAGTTTCCCTCCAGCACAGCATACCCCCTCCACCAAGGGACAGCCAAAGTGCTTCATTAAATGGGTCCTTCTCCCAGTGCCACCAACTGGGTGAGACCCTGCAACAGGAGTTGTCAGACACTTTATACAGGAGCATTCCTGCTGGCATTAAGTCGGTGCCCCTCGAGGTCAGAGATCCTAGTGGAAGGAGCAGGCACCCATCTTTACTGTTCTCCAGCCTCCTCCAGTGACATCTTCAGGTGCCGGAGCAAGCCAGATGAATAGGGCCTGAAGTGAACCCCCAGCAAACCACAGCAGCCCTACAGAAGAGGGACCTGACCACTGAAAGAAAAACAAACAGAAAACAACAACAGCATCAACAAAAAAAGTCCCCACGAAAACCGCATACAAGCATCAGCAGCCTCAAAGATGGAAACTAGACAAACTCATGAAGATGAGAAAGAATCAATGAAGAAACGCTGAAAATCCAAAAGGCCAGAGTGCCTTTTCTCCTCCAAATGATCGCAACACCTCTCCAGCAAGGGTGCAGAACTGGATGGAGAACGAAATAGATGAACTGACAGAAGCAGGCTTCAGAAGGTGGATAATAACAAACTCTGCTGAGCTAAAGGGGCATGTTCTAACCCAATGCAAAGAAGCTAAGGACCTTGATAAAAGGTTACAGGAGCTGCTAACTAGAACAACCAGTTTAGAGGGGAACATAAATGATGTGATGGAGCTGAAAAACGCAGCACAAGAACTTCAAGAAGCATATGCAAGTATCGATAGCTAAATCGATCAAACAGAAGAAAGAATATCAGAGTTTGAAGATCATGATGCTGAAATAAGGCAGGCAGGCAAGATTAAAGGAAAAAGAATGAAAAGGGGTGAACAAAACCTCTGAGAAATATGGGACCATGTAAAAAGGCAGAACCTATGATTGATAGGAGTACCTGAAAGAGATGGGAAGAATGGAACCAAGATGGAAAACACACTTCAGGATATTATCTAGGAGAATTCCCCAACCTAGCAAGAGAGACCAACGTTCAAATTCAGGAAATACAGAGAACCCCACTAAGATACTCCATGAGAAGGTCAACCCCAAGACACATAATCATCAAATTCTCCAAGGTCGAAATGAAAGAAAAAATGTTAAGGGCAGCCAGACAGAAAGGCCTGGTCACCTACAAAGGGAAGCCCATCAGACTAAGAGAGGATCTCTCAGCAGAAACCCTACAAGCCAGAAGACAGTGGGGGTCAATATTCAACAATCTTAAAGAAAAGAATTTTCAACCCGGAATTTCACACCCAGCCAAACTAAGCTTCATAAGTAAAGGAGAAATAAAATCCTTTCCAGACAAACAAATGCTGATGGATTTTGTCACCACCAGGCCTGCCTTGCAAGAGCTCCTGAAGGAAGCACTAAATATGAAAAGGAAAAACCGGTACCAGCCACTGCAAAAACACCAAAATATAAAGACCAATGATACTATGAAGAAATTGCAGCAACTAGTGTGCAAAATAACCAGCTAGCATCATGGTGACAGGATCAAATTCACACATAACTATTAACCTTAGATGTAAATGGGCTAAATGCCTCAATTAAAAGGCACAGACTGGCAAATTGGATAAAGAGTCAAGACCTATCAGTGTGCTTATTCAGGAGATCCATCTCACATGCAAAGAAACAAATAGGCTCAAAATAAAAGGACAGGAGAAAAATTACCAAGCAAATAGAAGCAAAAAAAGGAGGGGTTGTGATCCTAGTCTCTGACAAAACAGACTTTAAACCAACAAAAATTTAAAAAAGACAAACAAGGGCATTATATAATGGTAAAGTGAACAATGCAACAAGAAGAGCTATCTATCTTAAATATATATGCACCCAATACAGGAGCACCAAGACTCATAAAGCAAGTTCTTAGATACCTACAAAGAGACTTAGACACCCACACAATAATAGTGGGAGACTTTAAAACCCCACTGTCAATATTAGACTGATCAATGAGACAGAAAATTAACAACGATATTCAGGACTTGAACTCAGCTCTGGATCAAGTAGACCTAATAGACATCAACAGAACTCTCCACCCCAAATCAACAGAATATACATTCTTCTCAGTGCCACACGGCACTTATTCTAAAATTGACCACATCCTCAGCAAATGCAAAAGAACTGAAATAATAACAAATGGTCTCTCAGACCACAGTGAAATCAAATTAGAATTCAAGATTAAGAAACCCACTCAAAACCACACAACTACATGGAAACTGAACAACCTACTCCTGAATGACTACTGGGTAAATAATGAAATTAAGGCAGAAATCAAGAAGTTCTTTGAATCCAATTAAAACAAAGAGACAAAGTACCAGAATCTCTGGGACACAGCTAAAATAGTGTTAAGAGGGAAATTTATAGCACTAAATGCCCACATCAGAAAGCTAGAAAGATTTCAAATTGAGACTCTAACATCACAATTAAAAAAGCTAGAGAGGCAAAAGCAAACTAATCCAAAAGCTAGCAGAAACAAGAAATAACTAAAATCAGAGCAGAATTGAAGGAGATAAAAATATGAAAAACCCTCCAAAAAATAAATAAATCCAGAAGCTGTTTTTTTTTTAAATTAACAAAATAGACTGCTAGCTAGACTAATAAAGAAGAAAAGAGAGAAGAATCAAATAGACACAATAAAAAATGATAAATGGGATATCACCACTGACCCCACAGGAATACAAACTACCATCAGAGGATACTATAAACACCTCTAGCCAATAAACTAGAAAATCTAAAAGAAATGGATAAATTCCTGGACACATACACCCTCCCAGGATGAAACCAGGAAGAAGTTAAAGCCCTGAATAGACCAATAACAAATTCTGAAATTAAGGTAATAATTTATAGACTACCAACCAAAAAACCCCAGCACCAGACAGATTCACAGCTGAATTCTACCAGATGTACAAAGAGGAGCTGGTCCCATTCCCTCTGAAACTATTCCAAACAATTGAAAAGTACGGACTCCTCCCTAACTCATTTTATGAGGCCAGCATCATCTTGATACCAAAACCTGGCAGAGACACAATTTAAAAAAAGAACACTTCAGGCCAATATCCCTGATGAACATCAATACAAAAATCCTCAATAAAATACTGGCAAACCGAATCCAGCAGCACATCAAAAACCTTATCCACCATGATCAAGTTGGCTTCATCCCTGGGATGCAAGGCTGGTTCCACATACACAAATCAATAAATGTAGTCCACCACATAAACAGAGTCAATGACAAAAGCCACATGATTATCTCAATAGATGCAGAAAAGGCTTTTGATAAAATTCAACATCGCTTCATGTTAAAAATACTCAATCAACTAGTTATTCATGGAACATACCTCAAAATAATAAGTTATTTATGACAAACCCACAGCCAATATCATACAGAATGGGAAAAAGCTGGAAGCATTATCTTTGAAAACTGGCATAAACAAGGATACTCTCTCTAACCACTCCTATTCAACATACTATTGGAAGTTCTGGCCACAGCAATCAGGTAAGGGAAAGAAATAAACCGTATTCAAATAAGAATACACGAAGTCAAATTGTCTGTGTGCAGGCAATGTGATTCTATATTCAGAAAACCCCATCGTCTCACCCCAAAAACTCCTTAAGCTGATAAGCAACTTCAGTAAAATCTCAGGATAAAAAATCAATGTGCAAAAATCACAAGCATTCCTATACACCAACAATGGACAAGCAGAGAGCCAAATCATGAATGAACTCCCATTCACAATTGCTACAAAGAGGATAAAATACCTAGGAATACAGCTAAAAAGGGACATGAATGACTTCTTCAAAGAGAACTACAAACCACTGCCCAAGGAAATAAGAGAGGCCATGAACAAATGGAAAAACATTACATCCTCATGGATAGGAAGAATCAATATTGTGAAAATGGCCATACTGCCCAAGGTAATTTATAGATTCATTGCTATTCCCATCGAACTGCCATTGACACTCTTCACAGCATCAGAAAAAAAATTACTTTAAATTTCATATGGAACCAAAAAAGAGCCCATATAGCCAAGACAATCTTAAGCAAAAAGAACAAAGCTGGAGGCATCATGTTACCTGACTTCAAACTATACTACAAGGCCACAGTAACCAAAATAGCATGGTACTGGTACCAAAACAGACATTTAGACCAATAGAATAGAACAGAGGCCTCAGAAATAACACCACACATCTACAACCATCTGGTCTTCAACAAACCTTACAAAAACAAGCAATCAGAAAAGGATTCCCTATTTAATAAATGATGCTGGGGAAAACTGACTAGCCATATGAAGAAAACTGAAACTGGACCCTTTCCTTACACCTTATATAAAAATTACCTCAAGATGGATTTAAGACTTAAATGTAAAACCCAAAACCATAAAAACTCTGGAAAGAAAAGCTAGGCAATTCCATTCAGGACATAGGCATGGGCAAAAATTTCATGATGAAAATGCCAAAAGCAATTGCAACAAAAGCTGAAATTAACAAATGGGATCTAATTAAACTAAAGAGCTTCTGCATAGCAAAAGAAACTATCATCAGAGTGAACAGGCAACCTACAGAATGGAAGAAAATTTTTGCAATCTACCCATCTGACAAAGGTCTAATATCCAGAATCTACAAGGAACTTAAACAAATTTACAAGAAAAAAACAACCCCATCAAAAAGTAAGCAAAGGATATGAACAGATATTTCTCAAAAGAAGACATTTGGCCAGGCGCGGTGGCTCATGCCTGTAATCCCAGCACTTTGAGAGGCTGAGGCGGGCGGATCACGATGTCAGGAGATTGAGACCATCCTGGCTAACACGGTGAAACCCCGTCTCTACTAAAAATACAAAAAATTATCTGGGCGTGGTGGTGGGCGCCTGTAATCCCAGCTACTTGGGAGGCTGAGGCAGAAGAATGGCGTGAACCCAGGAGGTGGAGCTTGCAGTGAGCCAAGATTGCGCCACTGCACTCCAGCCTGGGCAACAGAGCAAGACTCTGTCTCAAAAAAAAAAAAAAAGAAGACATTTATGCGACTAACAAACATATGAAGAAAAGCTCAATATCACTGATCATTAGAGAAATTCAAATCTAAACCACAATGAGATACCATCTCACGCCAGTCAGAATGGTGATTATTAAATCGTCAAGAAACAATAGATGCAAGGCTGTGGAGAAATAGGAACACTTTTACACTGTTGGTGGGAATATAAATTAGTTCAACCATTGTGGAAGACAGTGTGGTGATTCCTCAAGCATCTAGAACCAGAAATACCATTTGACCCACCATTCCCATTAGTGGGTATATACCCAAAGAATATAAATCATTCTACTATAAAAACATGCACATGTATGTTTATTGCAGCACTATTTACAATAGCAAAGACATGGAACCAACCCAAATGCCCATCAGTGATAAACTGGATGAAGAAAACATGGTACATATATACCATTGAATACTATGCTGCTATAAAAAGGAATTAGCTGGGCATGGTGGTGCACACACCTGTGGTGCCAGCTACTAGGGAAGCTGAGGTAGGAGGATCACTTGAGACCAGGAAGTTGAGGCTACAGTGAGCTGTGTTTGCATCACTGCACTCTGGACTTGGTGACAGAGCGAGACCTTGTCTCAAAAAAATTGTTTTAAATCATGTCTTTTGTAGATTCTGGATATAAGACTTTCATCAGCTGAGTAGATTGCAAAAATTTTCTCCCATTTTGTAGGTTGCCTATTCACTCTGATGATAGTTTCTTTTGCTGTGCAGAAGCTCTTTAGTTTAATTACATCCCATTTGTCTATTTTGGCTTTCATTGTGATTGCTTTTGGTGTTTTAGTGCCCATATCAATGATATACTGGATAAAGAAAATGTGGCACATATACACCATGGAATACTATGCAGCCATGAAAAAGAATGAGTTCATGTCCTTTGCAGGGACAAGGATGAAGCTGGAAGCCATCATTCTCAGGAAAATAACACGGGAACAGAAAACCAAACACCACATGTTCTCACTCATAAATGGGAGTTGAACAATGAGAACACATGGACACAGGGAAGAGAACATCACACACAGTGGCCTGTTGGGTGGGAGGCAAGGGGAGGGAGAGCATTAGGACAAATACCTAATGTATGCAGGACTTAAAACCTAGATGACCAATTGATAGTTGCAACAAAGCACTATGGCACACGTATACCTGTGTAACAAACCTGCACATTCTGCACATGTAACCTAGAACTTAAAGTAAAATAAAAAAAATAAATATTACATATAGAAAAAACAACAACAACAAAAAGTTGACTTCATAGAAGTAGAGAGTAAAATAGTGGTTACTAGAAGCTGAAGATTTAGGAGGAGTGGGGAACAGGGACAGGTTAGTCAACAGATCTATGTTATACTTAGACAGGATTAACAAGCTCTGGTGTTCTATTGTGCAAAAGCATAAATATAGTTAAAAAAATGTATTGTAATTTCAACATAGCCAGAAGAGAGGATTGTGAATGTTCTCACCTCAAAGAAATGACAGATGTTGAGATGACGGATATGCTAATTATCCTGGTTTGGTTATTACACAATGTATACAGGTATCGAAATATCACCCTGTACCTTATAAATATGTATGATCATTGTGTCAATTAAGGATAAAACTTTTAAAAAGATATGAAACTTCTACATTATAAGGGAAAGAATGAAACAAAGACAAGAAGAGAAAATTAAAAGAAAAAATTTTAAAAGCATGATATATAGGAACAAAGAAAAAGGAAATGGAACATCAAAATCAACTACAAATATATTAATAATTACATGAATCTTAAAGGACAAATTTGTGTGAAAAAAGCCCAGGGATTCTTAGAGTGTATATATATATATATCTATCCATCTATTATAAACTTTTTGGTCATGGCAAACCTAATAGTTTGGACCAAACTTCCCAATGGGAAAACTAATAAAACTCAGATGAAATGTTTTAAATATGTTCTTGAATGCATCACAAACATAAAATAATAAGAAATTACTTAGAAAAGTTCTAATTGCAGAAAGTATGAATTCAAACAGACAGGTTCAGCACTCAAAGCCACTTTAGCCCAGAAAGCATTTGTCAAACCTTTAAACAAACAAACAAACAAACAAAAAACAGGAACTGAGCTATGGTTTACAATGAAGTAAATACCCTCAAACTATCCAAAAGGTGAGAGATAAAACACCACTTGAATTAAAATCCAAAATAAATAATCTAAGCTTCCCCCCTAGGAAACTAAATCCAAAGTAAGCACAAGAAAAAAAATAATAAAAATGAAAACAGAAATCAATGAAATTGAAAATAGGACATTATTAAAGAAAATCAATAAAACCAAAAGCTAGTTCTTTGAAAAGATCAATAAAATTGATATACCATTAATAAGTCTAACTAAGGAAAATGAAAGAAGACACAAGTTACTAATATCAGAAATGAATAAGAAAACATCACTACAAATCCCATGAACATTGAAAGGATAATAAAGGAACAAATCTATGCCCACAAACATGATAACTTAAATGCAACGGACCAATTCTTGGAAAGCCACAATCCACTAAAACCCATACAAGAAGAAACGAACATTAATAGGCCTATTTCTATTAAAGAAATTAACTCAATAGTTAATAACCTTCCCAAACAGAAAGTACCAGGCCTAGATGGGATCACTGGTGAATTCTATCAAACATTTAAGGAAGAATGTATGCCAATTCTCTGCAATCTCTTCCAGAAGATGGAAATAGAGTAAAAAAGAACTTTTAACTCATTCTACGAGGCCAGCAATACTCTAATACCAAAAGTGGATAAGGTAATTACAAGAAAAGAAAACTACATACCAATATCTCTCATGAATATGGATGTAAAAATCCTTAACAAAGTACTTAGCAAATAGAATCCAAGAATGTACAAAAAGAATTATACACCATATCCAAGTGGGATTTATATCAGGAATGCAAGGCTACTCTAGCACTTGAAAATCAATTAATTTGGGTGTGAAGCCAAGATGGCCGAATAGGAACAGCTCCGGTCTACAGCTCCCAGCGTGAGTGACGCAGAAGATGGGTGATTTCTGCATTTCCATCTGAGGTACCAGGTTCATCTCACTAGGGAGTGCTAAACAGTGGGTGCAGGACAGTCGGTTTAGCACACCGTGTGCCAGCCGAGTCGAAGCAGGGTGAGGCATTGTCTCACTCGGGAAGCACAAGGGGTCATGGAGTTCCCTTTCCTAGTCAAAGAAAGGGGTGACAGATGGCACCTGGAAAATCGGGTCACTCCCACCCTAATACTGCACTTTTCCAATGGGCTTGGAAAACGGCACACCAGGAGACTGTGTCCCACACCTGGCTCGGAGGGTCCTACGCTCATGGAGTCTCGCTGATTGCTAGCACAGCAGTCTGAGATCAAACTGCAAGGCGGCAGTGAGGCTGGGGAAGGGGTGCCCGCCATTGCCCAGGCTTGCTTAGGTAAACAAAGCAGCCAGGAAGCTGCTGGGTGGAGCCCACCAGAGCTCAAGGAGGCCTGCCTGCCTCTGTAGGCTCCACCTCTGGGGGCAGTGCACAAACAAAAAGTCAGCAGTAACCTCTGCAGACTTAAATGTCCCTGTCTGACAGCTTTGAAGAGAGTAGTGGTTCTCCCAGCACACAACTGGAGATCTGAGAACGGGCAGACTGCCTCCTAAAGTAGGTCCCTGACCCCCAAGCAGCCTAACTGGGAGGCACGCCCCAGTAGGGACAGACTGACACCTCACTCGGCCAGGTACTCCTCTGAGACAAAACTTCCAGAGGAACGATCAGACAGCTGAATTTGCGGTTCATGAAAATCCGCTATTCTGCAGCCACCACTGCTGACACCCAGGCAAACAGGGTCTGGAGGGGACCTCTAGCAAACTCCAACAGACCTGCAGCTGAGGGTCCTTTCTGTTAGAAGGAAAACTAACAAACAGAAAGGACACCCACACCAAAAACCCATCTGTATATCACCATCATCAAAGACCAAAAGTAGAAAAAACTACAAAGATGGGGAGAAAACAGAGCAAAAAAACTGGAAACTCTAAAAAGCAGAGTGCCTCTCCTCCTCCAAAGGAACGCAGTTCCTCACCAGCAATGGAACAAAGCTGGATGGAGAATGACTTTGACGAGTTGAGAGAAGAAGGCTTCAGACGATCAAACTACTCCAAGCTACAGGAGGAAATTCAAACCAATGGCAAAGAAGTTAAAAACTTTGAAAAAAAATTAGACAAATGTATAACTAAAATGACCAATGCAGAGAAGTACTTAAAGGAGCTGATGGAGCTGAAAGCCAAGTTTCGAGAACTACGCGAAGAATACAGAAGCCTCAGTAGCCGATGCGATCAACTGGAAGAAAGGGTATCAGTGATGGAAGATGAAATGAATGAAATGAAGCGAGAAGGGAAGTTTACAGAAAAAAGAATAAAAAGAAACAAACAAGGCCTCCAAGAAATATGGGACTATGTGAAAAGACCAAACTTGGTGTAAGTCTGATTGGTGTACCTGAAAGTGACGGGGAAAATGGAACCAAGTTGGAAAACACTCTGCAAGATATTATCCAGGAGAACTTCCCCAATCTAGCAAGGCAGGCCAACATTCAGATTCAGGAAATACAGAGAACACCACAAAGATACTCCTCGAGAAGAGCAACTCCAAGACACATAATTGTCAGATTCACCAAAGTTGAAATGAAGGAAAAAATGTTAAGGGCGGCCAGAGAGAAAGGTCGGTTTACCCACAAAGGGAAGCCCATCAGACTAACAGCTGATCTCTTGGCAGAAACTCTACAAGCCAGAAGAGAGTGGGGGCCGATACTCAACATTCTTAAAGAAAAGAATTTTTCAACCCAGAATTTCATATCTAGCCAAACTAAGCTTCACAAGTGAAGGAGAAATAAAATACTTTACAGACAAGCAAATGCTGAGAGATTTTGTCACCACCAGGCCTGCCCTAAAAGAGCTCCTGAAGGAAGCACTAAACATGGAAAGGAACAACCGGGACCAGCCACTGCAAAAACATGCCAAATTGTAAAGACCATCAAGGCTAGGAAGAAACTATAGCAACTAACGAGCAAAATAACCAGCTAACATCATAATGACAAGATCAAATTCACACATAACAATATTAACTTTAAATGTAAATGGCCTAAATGCTCCAATTAAAAGACACAGACTGGCAAATTGGATAAGGAGTCAAGACCCATCAGTGTGCTGTATTCAGGAAACCCATCTCACGTGCAGAGACACACACAGACTCAAAATAAAGGGATGGAGGAAGATCTACCAAGCAAATGGAAAACAAAAAAAGGCAGGTGTTGCAATCCTAGTCTCTAATAAAATAGACTTTAAACCAACAAAGATCAAAAGAGACAAAGAAGGCCATTACATAATGGTAAAGGGATCAATTCAACAAGAAGAGCTAACTATCCTAAATATATATGCACCCAACACAGGAGCACCCAGATTCATAAAGCGAGTCCTGAGTGACCTACAAAGGGACTTAGACTCCCACACAATAATAATGGGAGATTTTAACACCCCACTGTCAATATTAGACAGATAAACGAGACAGAAAGTTAGCAAGGATACCCAGGAATTGAACTCAGCTCTGCACAAAGTGGACCTAATAGACATCTACAGAACTCTCCACCCCAAATCAACAGAATATACATTTTTTTCAGCACCACACCACACCTATTCCAAAATTGACCACATAGTTGGAAGTAAAGCTCTCCTCAGCAAATGTAAAAGAAAAGAAATTATAACAAACTGTCTCTCAGACCACAGTGCAATCAAACTAGAACTCAGGATTAAGAAACTCACTCAAAACCCCTCAACTACATGGAAACTGAACAACCTGCTCC